>NC_068938.1:63975049-64671115 GCF_016801865.2 Culex pipiens pallens | reverse complement strand
CAGCTGTGAGAACCTAATTGTCAGTAGGTACTCGAAATGTATAATGTCGTCGTACATTTTTATAGCATTGAGCCTAGAGATCAAGAGATAGTCCAGAGTCGATCTCTTTCCCTGCCGACCGTCGTCGGGTCAAGTCGCAGAGTGTAACATCTTGTGGTGAATAATAAATTGTTGTTTCAATGGTTAAAGCGTGCGTTTCTTGTTCGAGTCCGAACATTTCAGGTGAGAGGCAACCACCGATAGTTAAACTTTTTCAAAAAATATATTTAAAGTTTAGCAAAAACATTATCGGAAAATTTGTCAATGAACTTTAAATTTTTCGTTTTATAATTATTTCTTTTTGAAAGAAATTTCAAGAAGAATGTTGACTTCAAAATTCTAGTTCTTTAATAGTTAAGATTCGTGGTAAGAGTAAAATTATACAAAATTTATATATATATATTTTTTTTGAGGTTTTAAAGTTCGTTTATTAAGCCAATTGGTCGTACAACATTTTTAACAACATTTTTACTAATCCCTGATTTTCCTAGCAAATATTAAAACTAGTACCAAAAACTCTTCCAAAAATTTCCCTGTTATTCCATCGCATCTCTCTTAACTCTTTTTTAAAAACAAATAAACTCGGCTGGGGGTAGCATTTCAAATTGAAAGACATCGCTCGAACACTTAAAAACAACGCGGCATTATCCGATTTTTTATTCTCATCTATTTCATATGTCAGGATATCCTCCAAATGTTCCATTTCTAACTTACAGCTTCTAGATATTACGCTTTTAGTCCAATTTGAGATAATTCTGGCTTGAGGGCATTCAGATACTCTGTGTCCATTGCTATCTGCATTATTACAAAAATCACAAAAACTGTCCGTTACTCTGCCGATATTATATGCCACCAGTTTCTCTTTATTAGGAATAATATTATTAATGTATGCAAATATTCAATTCGGTTTTATTTGTAAACATAATTCTGTTGTACAGTCCAGCATCAATTATTCCAAGTCATCAGAAAAAAAAACAAATAATCTTTGACCGAGTTATAATTTTTTGAATCAATATAGATTTTTTCAAAAAATCGAAATATTGGTCGCAAAAAATTTTAAACTTCATTTTTCGATGTAAAATCGAATTTGCAATCAAAAAGTAGTTTAGTAAATTTTTGATAAAGTGCACCGTTTCCAAGTTATAACCATTTTTAGGTAACTTTTTTGAAAATAGTCGCAGTTTTTCATTTTTTTTAAAATAATGTTTTTGAAAAGCTGAGAAAATTCTCTATATTTTGCTTTTTCGGACATTGTTGATACGACCCTTAGTTGCTGAGATATTGCCATGCAAAGGTTAAAAAACAGGAAAATTGATGTTTTCTAAGTCTCACCCAAACAACCCACCATTTTCTAATGTCGATATCTCAGCAACTATAGGTCCGATTTACAATGTTAAAATATGAAACATTCGTGAAATTTTCCGGTCTCTTTGAAAAAAATATTTTCAAAAAATTTAAATCAAGACTAACATTTCAAATAGGCGTAATATTGAATGTTTGACCCGATTGAAATGTTAGTCTTGATTTTAAATTTTTGAAAATATTTTTTTCGAAAAGATCGGAAAATTTTACGAATGTTTCATGTTTAAACATTGTAAATCGGACCTATAGTTGCTGAGATATCGACATTAGAAAATGGTGGATTGTTTGGGTGAGACTTAGAAAACATCAATTTTCCTGTTTTTTAACCTTTGCTTGGCTATATCTCAGCAATTAAGGGTCGTATCAACAAAGTTTCAGCTTTTCAAAAATATTTTTTTCAATGGTGGGCAAACATGGGCACTATTTTTAAAAATTGAAAAACTGCGACTATTTTCAAAAAAGTTACCTAAAAATGGTTATAACTTGGAAACGGTGCACCTTATCAAAAATTTACTAAAGTACTTTTTGATTGCAAATTCGATTTTACATCGCAAAATGCAGTTAAATAATTTTTGCGACCAACATTTCGATTTTTTGAAAAAATCTGTATTGATTCAAAAAGTCATAACTCGATCAAAGATTTTTTGCCCATTCTGGAAATTTCTGAAAAGTTGGCATTTTATGTCCTCTAAAACATATCAAAAAAAAAAAAAAAAAAAAATAGTGTTTTTTTGCAAATTAAGTTTTAGTGACAAAAAGTTAAATTAAAAATCACCAATTTTTTTTTACCGTGTATCATTTTTTTCAATGTAGTCCATATCCATACCTACAACTTTGCCGAAGACATCAAAGCGATCCAAAAATTCCTTCAAAAGATACAGATTTTTGAATTTTCACATATCATTTTTAAATGGACAGCTGCCAAATTTGTATGGAAAATTATATGGACAAACTAATGATGCAAAATGGCTTCTTTGGGCATACCGAAGGCGCCAAAAAAGTTTCAGCCGGATTAAAAAATACAAAAAAATCGAATGACCGGAATCTCAGATAATTGCTCTTGTGATTTCTGCTTTTTTTTATTGTCTGATCCCATTGTGATTTTTCTAGAAATTATAGCTTAAAATTACTAGAATTATTTTTTTTCTTCACAAATTATTTTTATTTGGTCCTTTTAGGTGCTGCGACCAGGTTAGGACCGAGGATCAAAAGTACAACGCAAAAAGTAACTTTAAAAAAAAATCGTAAAATCGTGATAACACGTGATGATTATAAGCAAACCCCTTATGTTTATAAATCATTTTTTTTTGTAATTGTCTGCTCTACAACTTTGTAAAACATTTTTACACTTAAATAATTTGCATAGTTAGTTAGAAAAAATACAAAATTTTAAATGAAATTTTTTATTCTAAATAAAAAATGACCATTCTGGGTCAATGTAGATTCGAAAAATACATTAAATTTCCCTTAAAATGACATGTTGCAATTTTTTTTTTCAATCAAGGAACGGAAAATGGCACAGTATTTAAAGCTTTTTTTTGAATTCTGAGTACGCCATCAAATCGGGCGTCTTATTTTACATAAAGTCCCTTTGAGTCCAAATTTCTATCTCATCACCGTTTCAGGCTGCAAATTATAGAAAAACACCTCTTTTTTCGCATGTTCAAAAATGAAAGCGATCGTACCACCCCTCCGTCACGAGATATAAAAAAACGGACCTCGAATTCGTGATCAGGGAAAAAAGTTACCCCTTAGGACAAAGTTTCACGCAAATCGAAGAGGGGTCGGGGTAACTTTTCCCGATTTCGTGTGAGTTGGTAGAGAATAACCTAGCGGCAAATGACGGGAAGTGGTCCATTTACCCCATTTAGCTTTTTTTGGGGTGTTTTTTTTTCGAATATCTTCAACTGCCGTAGTTAATCGCGCTCCTAAAGTATTTTTGTTTTTGTAAAAAATCACAATAAATAAATTTACCCTCTACTGCGCATTTAAAAAAAAAATCTTGTGTTAAGGATGTCATTTTGAACAACTTTTGTTGTATGAAAAACTTATCTTCTCTTGTTTTATATTTTTCTTTTTTCATTTTTAGTATTTAAATTTGCATTTATCTTGTTTAGTTGTTTCTGGTTGTATTTGGCCTATTTTACCACCTCCTATCATTACATTTTGCCTACCGTCATCAGGGGTGATATTGGGTCTGGAGGTTGAGATTGGGTCATACAAATTTCAGCAATTTTGTATTACCCAATGTCAACCCCTGATGACGGTATCTAGTTTTTTAATGTTTTTACAGTCACTTTCACAATATTTTGCTTGTTTGTCAAATTTTCTACTATAGAATAGCCTCATTATCATTTAAATTGTTAAAAATGATCGCTAAAAAAAACATTTTTAAAACATTGGCAAAGTCACAAAAAAAAAAACAAATAAAACTACCAACCTTAAAATTTTCAAAAAAAAAAATTAAGAGTTCTTCTTTCCAATGCTTTTAAATGATTAAAAATTGATTGAAAAGTGGAATTTGACTTTTGAAATCGAAGCCCGCCCAAAGGCGGGGTTGGATTGTAGAGGGTTAAGATCTTAAATCCTCATAGAAATTTAGTTTTTGCTCAAAGAAATTTTAGTTGCTTGTGATTTCTGCAAAGTTTTTTCGTTGTTTAATCCCATTATGTTGCAAGATTTCACTAGAAATTGTAATTAAAAATTACTAGAATTATAAGAAATGGCTCAAGTTACTGAAAAATTAAAAAATAACCCAGAAGCATAAAAAAATCCGAATAATTCTTTTTTGTCATTCGCGATTTCTTTATAATAATTTACATAGAATAAAACATCGTACAAGTTTATCAAAATAACAATTTTTCATTATTTTCAATTTTATAATATATCCATGCCGGCGTGCTCTTTTGTACTAAGCTTGCTGGGATTCCTATCTAGATAGAACAAGAGAGCACAAGGGCATCGATATGTTATAATAGTTTGTGTTGTGTTGCCAAATTCTTCAAAACAAACACCATAGATAATAAATAAACACCAGTTTTCACTAAATTTTAAGGATAACTGAATTGCTTTTCAAAAACCAAATATTTTGGTTGTGAGACTGTGTTAAATAAATCAGGTGACAGAACTAAACTGATTCATATTTTCGTTTAGAATTTTTTGTTTCGTTTTTAAATTTCGTGTTTTTTCTTATTTTGCAGGGTTTTCTTTTGTAGAGTAGAGTAACAATGTTCTACAAAGTTGTAGAACAAAAACATTGATGTAAAAACATAAATGGTTCACATGTATTCTTCGTGAGTTATCTGAATGTTAGGAAAAAAAAATTGGACAGAGTGATGACTTAAGGCTTGAGGTCAGGCCGGCGGGACGGTTTTTTCGCTTTTTTTGTTTACCTTAGTGTCGCTCTCCGCGCGAGCGGCGAATGCGACGAAAACTCTCTCGTTGCTGTGCCGTGCTGCCAGCATGTGTGTTTTGCACTATAGTCAAGACACGAATTCAAAAAAGGTGCTTATTTTTGGTATCAAGAAGCAAATTATACTAATTTGGGGTCGCTGAACTCAAATATGACCTCAAAAATACTCCAAAGAACACAGGGAATGCGTAATCCAAGATGGCGTCCAATATGGCTGTAGTAAAATATTGGAAATTTTCATACAGAAACTTAGCAAGCAATCAGCATCTCAAATTTGACTAATTTGGGGTCGCTAAACTAGAATATGACCTCAAAAAAACTTCAAAGTACACAGGGAATGTGTAATCCAAGATGGCGTCCAACATGGCGGTAGTAGAATATTGGAAATTTTCATACAGAAATTTAGCAAGCAATCAGCATCTCAAATTTGACTAATTTGGGGTCGCTAAACTCGAATATGACCTCAAAAATACTCCAAAGTACACAGGGAATGTGTAATCCAAGATGGCGTCCAATATGGCGGTAGTAGAATATTGGAAATTTTCATACAGAAATTTAGCAAGCAATCAGCATCTCAAATTTAACTAATTTGGGGTCGCTGAACTCAAATATGACCTCAAAAATACTCCAAAGTACACAGGGAATGTGTAATCCAAGATGGCGTCCAACATGGCGGTAGTAGAATATTGGAAATTTTCATACAGAAATTTAGCAAGCAATCTGCATCTCAAATTTAACTAATTTGGGGTCGCTGAACTCAAATATGAACTCAAAAATACTACAAAGTACATAGGGAATGCGTAATCCAAGATGGCGTCCATTATGGCGGTAGTAGAACATTGGAAATTTTCATACAGAAATTTAGCAAGCAATCTGCATCTCAAATTTAACTAATTTTGGGTCGCTGAACTCAAATATGACCTCAAAAAAACTTCAAAGTACACAGGGAATGTGTAATTCAAGATGGCGTCCAACATGGCGGTAGTAGAATATTGGAAATTTTCATACAGAAACTTAGCAAGCAATCAGCATCTCAAATTTGACTAATTTGGGGTCACTAAACTAGAATATGACCTCAAAAAAACTTCAAAGTACACAGGGAATGTGTAATCCAAGATGGCGTCCAACATGGCGGTAGTAGAATATTGGAAATTTTCATACAGAAATTTAGCAAGCAATCTACATCTCAAATTTGACTAATTTGGGGTCGCTGAACTCAAATATGACCTGAAAAAAACTTCAAAGTACACAGGGAATGTGTAATTCAAGATGGCGTCCAACATGGCGGTAGAAGAATATTGGAAATTTTCATACAGAAACTTAGCAAGCAATCAGCATCTCAAATTTGACTAATTTGGGGTCGCTAAACTAGAATATGACCTCAAAAATACTCCAAAGTACACAGGGAATGTGTAATCCAAGATGGCGTCCAACATGGCGGTAGTAGAATATTGGAAATTTTCATATAGTTGCCCAAAAAACACGCCGTGTACATTGGTATATTTTTAATATTTTTTAATTTTTTTTTTATATTTTTATATTTATATATTTATATTTTTATATTTTTATATTTTTATATTTTTATATTTTTATATTTTTATATTTTTATATTTTTATATTTTTATATTTTTATATTTTTATATTTTTATATTTTTATATTTTTATATTTTTATATTTTTATATTTTTATATTTTTATATTTTTATATTTTTATATTTTTATATTTTTATATTTTTATATTTTTATATTTTTATATTTTTATATTTTTATATTTTTATATTTTTATATTTTTATATTTTTATATTTTTATATTTTTATATTTTTATATTTTTATATTTTTATATTTTTATATTTTTATATTTTTATATTTTTATATTTTTATATTTTTATATTTTTATATTTTTATATTTTTATATTTTTATATTTTTATATTTTTATATTTTTATATTTTTATATTTTTATATTTTTATATTTTTATATTTTTATATTTTTATATTTTTATATTTTTATATTTTTATATTTTTATATTTTTATATTTTTATATTTTTATATTTTTATATTTTTATATTTTTATATTTTTATATTTTTATATTTTTATATTTTTATATTTTTATATTTTTATATTTTTATATTTTTATATTTTTATATTTTTATATTTTTATATTTTTATATTTTTATATTTTTTATATTTTTATATTTTTATATTTTTATATTTTTATATTTTTATATTTTTATATTTTTATATTTTTATATTTTTATATTTTTATATTTTTATATTTTTATATTTTTATATTTTTATATTTTTATATTTTTATATTTTTATATTTTTATATTTTTATATTTTTATATTTTTATATTTTTATATTTTTATATTTTTATATTTTTATATTTTTATATTTTTATATTTTTATATTTTTATATTTTTATATTTTTATATTTTTATATTTTTATATTTTTATATTTTTATATTTTTATATTTTTATATTTTTATATTTTTATATTTTTATATTTTTATATTTTTATATTTTTATATTTTTATATTTTTATATTTTTATATTTTTATATTTTTATATTTTTATATTTTTTATATTTTTATATTTTTATATTTTTATATTTTTATATTTTTGTATTTTTGTATTTTTGTATTTTTGTATTTTTGTATTTGTTTTTGTATTTTTTATTTTTATATTTTTATATTTTTATATTTTTATATTTTTATATTTTTATATTTTTATATTTTTATATTTTTATATTTTTATATTTTTATATTTTTATATTTTTATATTTTTATATTTTTATATTTTTATATTTTTATATTTTTATATTTTTATATTTTTATATTTTTATATTTTTATATTTTTATATTTTTATATTTTTATATTTTTATATTTTTATATTTTTATATTTTTATATTTTTATATTTTTATATTTTTATATTTTTATATTTTTATATTTTTATATTTTTATATTTTTATATTTTTATATTTTTATATTTTTATATTTTTATATTTTTATATTTTTATATTTTTATATTTTTATATTTTTATATTTTTATATTTTTATATTTTTATATTTTTATATTTTTATATTTTTATTTTTATTTTTTTATATTATTTTTTTTTATATTTTTATATTTTTATATTTTTATATTTTTATATTTTTATATTTTTATATTTTTATATTTTTATATTTTTATATTTTTATATTTTTATATTTTTATATTTTTATATTTTTATATTTTTATATTTTTATATTTTTATATTTTTATATTTTTATATTTTTATATTTTTATATTTTTATATTTTTATATTTTTATATTTTTATATTTTTATATTTTTATATTTTTATATTTTTATATTTTTATATTTTTATATTTTTATTTTTATATTTTTATATTTTTATATTTTTATATTTTTATATTTTTATATTTTTATATTTTTATATTTTTATATTTTTATATTTTTATATTTTTATATTTTTATATTTTTATATTTTTATATTTTTATATTTTTATATTTTTATATTTTTATATTTTTATATTTTTATATTTTTATATTTTTATATTTTTATATTTTTATATTTTTATATTTTTATATTTTTATATTTTTATATTTTTATATTTTTATATTTTTATATTTTTATATTTTTATATTTTTATATTTTTATATTTTTATATTTTTATATTTTTATATTTTTATATTTTTATATTTTTATATTTTTATATTTTTATATTTTTATATTTTTATATTTTTATATTTTTATATTTTTATATTTTTATATTTTTATATTTTTATATTTTTATATTTTTATATTTTTATATTTTTATATTTTTATATTTTTATATTTTTATATTTTTATATTTTTATATTTTTATATTTTTATATTTTTATATTTTTATATTTTTATATTTTTATATTTTTATATTTTATATTTTTATATTTTTATATTTTTATATTTTTATATTTTTATATTTTTATATTTTTATATTTTTATATTTTTATATTTTTATATTTTTATATTTTTATATTTTTATATTTTTATATTTTTATATTTTTATATTTTTATATTTTTATATTTTTATATTTTTATATTTTTATATTTTTATATTTTTATATTTTTATATTTTTATATTTTTATATTTTTATATTTTTATATTTTTATATTTTTATATTTTTTATATTTTTATATTTTTATATTTTTATATTTTTATATTTTTATATTTTTATATTTTTATATTTTTATATTTTTATATTTTTATATTTTTATATTTTTATATTTTTATATTTTTATATTTTTATATTTTTATATTTTTATATTTTTATATTTTTATATTTTTATATTTTTATATTTTTATATTTTTATATTTTTATATTTTTATATTTTTATATTTTTTATATTTTTATATTTTTATATTTTTATATTTTTATATTTTTATATTTTTATATTTTTATATTTTTATATTTTTATATTTTTATATTTTTATATTTTTATATTTTTATATTTTTATATTTTTATATTTTTATATTTTTATATTTTTATATTTTTATATTTTTATATTTTTATATTTTTATATTTTTATATTTTTATATTTTTATATTTTTATATTTTTATATTTTTATATTTTTATATTTTTATATTTTTATATTTTTATATTTTTATATTTTTATATTTTTATATTTTTATATTTTTATATTTTTATATTTTTATATTTTTATATTTTTATATTTTTATATTTTTATATTTTTATATTTTTATATTTTTATATTTTTATATTTTTATATTTTTATATTTTTATATTTTTATATTTTTATATTTTTATATTTTTATATTTTTATATTTTTATATTTTTATATTTTTATATTTTTATATTTTTATATTTTTATATTTTTATATTTTTATATTTTTATATTTTTATATTTTTATATTTTTATATTTTTATATTTTTATATTTTTATATTTTTATATTTTTATATTTTTATATTTTTATATTTTTATATTTTTATATTTTATTTTTTTTATATTTTTATATTTTAATATTTTAATATTTTAATATTTTAATATTTTAATATTTTAATATTTTAATATTTTAATATTTTAATATTTTAATATTTTAATATTTTAATATTTTAATATTTTAATATTTTAATATTTTAATATTTTATATTTTTATATTTTTATATTTTTTATTTTTATATTTTTATATTTTTATATTTTTATATTTTTATATTTTTATATTTTTATATTTTTATATTTTTATATTTTTATATTTTTATATTTTTATATTTTTATATTTTTATATTTTTATATTTTTATATTTTTATATTTTTATATTTTTATATTTTTATATTTTTATATTTTTATATTTTTATATTTTTATATTTTTATATTTTTATATTTTTATATTTTTATATTTTTATATTTTTATATTTTTATATTTTTATATTTTTATATTTTTATATTTTTATATTTTTATATTTTTATATTTTTATATTTTTATATTTTTATATTTTTATATTTTTATATTTTTATATTTTTATATTTTAATATTTTAATATTTTAATATTTTAATATTTTAATATTTTAATATTTTAATATTTTAATATTTTAATATTTCAATATTTTTATATTTTTGTATTTTTGTATTTTTGTAATTTTTTTTTTATATTTTTGTATTTTTGTATTTTTGTATTTTTGTATTTTTGTATTTTTGTATTTTTGTATTTTTGTATTTTTTTGTTTTTGTATTTTTGTATTTTTGTATTTTTATATTTTTATATTTTTTTATTTTTGTATTTTTGTATTTTTGTATTTTTGTATTTTTGTATTTTTGTATTTTTGTATTTTTGTATTTTTGTATTTTTGTATTTTTGTATTTTTGTATTTTTGTATTTTTGTATTTTTGTATTTTTGTATTTTTGTATTTTTGTATTTTTGTATTTTTGTATTTTTGTATTTTTGTATTTTTGTATTTTTGTATTTTTGTATTTTTGTATTTTTGTATTTTTGTATTTTTGTATTTTTGTATTTTTGTATTTTTGTATTTTTGTATTTTTGTATTTTTGTATTTTTGTATTTTGTATTTTTGTATTTTTGTATTTTTGTATTTTTGTATTTTTGTATTTTTGTATTTTTGTATTTTTGTATTTTTGTATTTTTGTATTTTTGTATTTTTGTATTTTTGTATTTTTGTATTTTTGTATTTTTGTATTTTTGTATTTTTGTATTTTTGTATTTTTGTATTTTTGTATTTTTGTATTTTTGTATTTTTGTATTTTTGTATTTTTGTATTTTTGTATTTTTGTATTTTTGTATTTTTTGTATTTTTGTATTTTTGTATTTTTGTATTTTTGTATTTTTGTATTTTTGTATTTTTGTATTTTTGTATTTTTGTATTTTTGTATTTTTGTATTTTTGTATTTTTGTATTTTTGTATTTTTGTATTTTTGTATTTTTGTATTTTTGTATTTTTGTATTTTTGTATTTTTGTATTTTTGTATTTTTGTATTTTTGTATTTTTGTATTTTTGTATTTTTGTATTTTTGTATTTTTGTATTTTTGTATTTTTGTATTTTGTATTTTTGTATTTTTGTATTTTTGTATTTTTGTATTTTTGTATTTTTGTATTTTTGTATTTTTGTATTTTTGTATTTTTGTATTTTTGTATTTTTGTATTTTTGTATTTTTGTATTTTTGTATTTTTGTATTTTTGTATTTTTGTATTTTTGTATTTTTGTATTTTTGTATTTTTGTATTTTTGTATTTTTGTATTTTTGTATTTTTGTATTTTTGTATTTTTGTATTTTTGTATTTTTGTATTTTTGTATTTTTGTATTTTTGTATTTTTGTATTTTTGTATTTTTGTATTTTTGTATTTTTGTATTTTTGTATTTTTGTATTTTTGTATTTTTGTATTTTTGTATTTTTGTATTTTTGTATTTTTGTATTTTGTATTTTTGTATTTTTGTATTTTTGTATTTTTGTATTTTTGTATTTTTGTATTTTTGTATTTTTGTATTTTTGTATTTTTGTATTTTTGTATTTTTGTATTTTTGTATTTTGTATTTTTGTATTTTTGTATTTTTGTATTTTTGTATTTTTGTATTTTTGTATTTTTGTATTTTTGTATTTTTGTATTTTTGTTTTTTTTTATTTTTGTATTTTTTTTTTGTATTTTTGTATTTTTGTATTTTTGTATTTTTGTATTTTTGTATTTTTGTATTTTTGTATTTTTGTATTTTTGTATTTTTGTATTTTTGTATTTTTGTATTTTTGTATTTTGTTTTTTTTGTATTTTTGTATTTTTGTATTTTTGTATTTTTGTATTTTTGTATTTTTGTATTTTTGTATTTTTGTATTTTTGTATTTTTGTATTTTTGTATTTTTGTATTTTTGTATTTTTGTATTTTTGTATTTTTGTATTTTTGTATTTTTGTATTTTTGTATTTTTGTATTTTTGTATTTTTGTATTTTTGTATTTTTGTATTTTTGTATTTTTGTATTTTTGTATTTTTGTATTTTTGTTTTTTTGTATTTTTGTATTTTTGTATTTTTGTATTTTTGTATTTTTGTATTTTTGTATTTTTGTATTTTTGTATTTTTGTATTTTTGTATTTTTGGGCGGGACTCTACAGAAGACCCAGAGCAACACAACGTATCGGTAGACAAGTTCCTGAGCCTCCCTGAAGATATCCGGATATGATCTGAAGTCAAAAACCACCGACCTCTACTTTGTTACGACGGTAGATCCATGGGCCGTAACTCCCGGGACTCTACAGAAGACCCAGAACATCACCTCTTATCGGTGGACAAGTCCGTGAACCTACCTGAAGATATCCGGATATGATCTGAGGTCAAAAACTACTCACCTCTGCCTTGTTACGACGGTAGATCCATGGGCCGTAACTCCCGGGACTCTACAGAAGACCCAGAACATCACCTCTTATAGGTGGACAAGTCCGTGAACCTACCTGAAGATATCCGGATATGATCTGAGGTCAAAAACTACTCACCTCTGCCTTGTTACGACGGTAGATCCATGGGCCGTAACTTCCGGGACTCTACAGAAGACCCAGAACATCACCACGTATTGGTAGACAAGTCCGTGAACCTCCCTGAGGCTATCCGGATATGATCTGAGGTCAAAAACTACCCACCTCTGCTTTGTTACGACGGTAGATCCATGGGCCGTAACTCCCGGTACTCTACAGAAGACCCAGAACATCACCTCGTATCGGTAGACATGTCCGTGAACCTCCCTGAAGATATCCGGATATGATCTGGGGTCAAAAACCACCGACCTCTGCCTTGTTATGACGGTAGATCCATGGGCCGTAACTCCCGGGACTCTACAGAAGACCCAGAACATCACTACGTATCGGTAGACATGTCCCTGAACCTCCCTGAAGATATCCGGATATGATCTAAGGTCAAAAACCACCGACCTCTGCCTTGTTACGACGGTAGATCCATGGGCCGTAACTCTCGGGACTCTACAGAAGACCCAGAACAACACCACGTATCGGTTGACAAGTCCCTGAACCTCCCTGAAGATATCCGGATATGATCTGAGGTCAAAAACCACCGACCTCTACTTTGTTACGACGGTAGATCCATGGGCCGTAACTCCCGGGACTCTACAGAAGACCCAGAACATCACTACGTATCGGTAGACAAGTCCCTGAACCTCCCTGAAGATATCCGGATATGATCTGGGGTCAAAAACCACCGACCTCTGCCTTGTTATGACGGTAGATCCATGGGCCGTAACTCTCGGGACTCTACAGAAGACCCAGAACATCACCACGTATCGGTAGACAAGTCCCTGAACCTCGCTGAGGCTATCCGGATATGACGTGAGGTCAGGAACCAACCACCTCTACCTTGTTACGACGGTAGACCCATGGGCCGTAAGTTCCGAATGTTCTTGGAGAACTTCAAACATCTCTACACGAACAATAGAGTAACTTTGGATGACCTAAAACATCACTACATACCAAATTCCCCGAGACTCCCTGAAGCTACGCAAGCATGACCTCTAAGTCGAAAATCGTCTAGCTCATACTAGTAGATGTCCGAAGGTTTGATGATAATTTCTTTTTCGACAAGCAACATACCAGGATCACAAAACCCTTTGTCGACATACAAGAAATCGACATAACTGACCACCGACATGCTATTTTGTCGACTTTTCCCAAAAAATAGTTTCACCAAATATTATGTTCGAAATCCAAAATATTGTACCATAAACTTTTACGAAGAAATACAAAAATTATTCTGGCATCACTGTAACCGGACCCAACAGCAGAAAAGCGGGAGAGAGCGTGAGAGTGCAAAAAAACACGTGGAAATATTTGCTTTCAAATTTTTTTTCGGAAATAGCCAAATATGCAAATATTTGTTAGGCAAACTATGACTTTCTATACACCAAATTGTAGGGAATTGTCTCGACTACAACCTAATAAAATATCATGCCTAAGTTTGTGTTTTATAAGTACAAAATATTCATGCAAATTCGACATGCTACCAAAATATGTCACTAAATAGCCAATATTTTACGTAAAACTCAATGAATCATCTTCAAATTTTACCCAAAGACACTTTGGGATGTTGTCCACATATGTTAAATACGGTTTTTTGAAAAACATCTTAGAATTCTAGATATAAATATTTTCCCAAAAAATTTGGATTTGCTGCCCGATAGCCTTAAACAATTTTTTTGAAGCTCTAACCGCTAAAACCCAACCGTTCGGTTTTAAAAGTTTTTTAAGTGCATCAAATTTTTCATAAGAATGACCCGTTGAACGTCTATTGGGGCTCGTGCATTCTTGAATGCGGAGATATTTGTTAAATAAAGAATCAAACCAGATGCTGCCGCTCATCACAGAAATAGGTTTTGAGAAAAAAATTGCAATTTGGCAATAAACAAAGTGTGATGGAAATAAAATTTTTAGTACGTCAAAAAATAGTTTGTTTTTACCTAATATAAGTTACCCAATACAAAAAAAAAAAAAACTTTAGTTGACTTGTCTGTGACCTCAGAACTCTCCACCACAACAGCATTCAACAGTCATGAATAATGCTATCACCAGTCAAGTATTTTCCTCTCCCAATCACCCATAACTCACCACCATTCCACCCACCCCCAACCGATGACGTACTCGTGCAACGCTCACTCACTTGCTCATGCATACACACAAAGCACACACAATTCCGAAAATATGAATTATGCAAATTTCATCGCGTTGACGTGTACTTTCGTCCTGTCATGCCCCTTGATGGCGAGAATAAATCAAAATTGAACCACACCGAGAAGCCAAATATCAACAGAAAAAAAAACGAGTACGTTGTGACTTGTGGAGTTGGTGTTTTCACACTTGAGTGACGTCCAACCCCCCCTTCCCTTAAATAAATCAACAAAAAAAAAGCTCAACCAGCTTCGATTGCAATCGGCGGATAAAGATCATATCGATTCCCGTAGCCACAAATTGTTGCTCACTCCTCCTGTCCGATTGGTATCCTGCCAAGTCACGTTGATTTGTGGAAATGTGCTGGCTTTCTTCCTCTTCTTGTGTAAACTTTTCACCCCCCCCCCCTTCTCCGCTGGCTGTGGCTCGTTATCCTTGGGGAAAAGCACCATTATCCTGGTTGTTGCGTTTTGTTGGCTCGACATCGACAGCGACAGCAAACGGGAACAAATGTGAGTTTCTGTTGCAGTTTATTTTAGTAGTTCTCGAAACATATTTTTAACGTTTCCAAGAGTCGAACCGGGGTATCGCATCGGACAGCGAAAACTGTTGCTCAAACAGAAAGAAGCTCATCGTTTGGTTTAGGATTTAGGGTAGAGTGATCTTGGTTGGTGTTATTTAGAGATACAAATTTGGAAAAAAAATCAAGAGAAAACCTGATTTTTCTTGTACAGCATCATTCAAGCAATGTTAAATTCCCATTTTTTAATAATGATGGTGTAAAATTGCCTCAACAATCAAGCCTTCGGACACTTAGTTTCGAGTAGGAATCTCGCAATCGAGAACGCCAAGGCAATGCTGTAGAGCGAATAATTTGATTTTTGATTTTTGGTGTAAAATCGGGTTGAGAAAATAGATTTTTTTTTTTGGAAAAAATAATGTTTTTTTGGAAAATTCCGAATATCTGGAAAAAAATAAATATAAATATGATTAGAAGTCAAAAAGTAAAACGGGACGACTTTGATCGCCGGGGTGACCTTGATAGGTTGGAGGTTTTTCCGAAAAATGGAGAGTTCAAATTAAATTCGTACGGATTGGTTTGGATTCACCGTGGTAGTCATACAGTTTTGAAAAGTTTATCAAGTTAGTTTATTATAATGAAGAAAATGTTCATGAATAGCAATATATTAATATTCTCAAAGTGTCATGATTTTCTCAACGAACATTGTTTTGAATCGGAAAACGGAATGTATTTTCAGATTCTTTTGTCAATTTTACACTAAGAGAAGATTAAATAATAATAATTAATGTGTGTTTTTGATAAATAACTCATAATATCTCCAAATTTATAGGCATTTTCAGTTCAACAAATTTCATCTAAATGTGAAAACTTTTGATTCGTGCTTCGAATTCAGTATAAATATTGCATTTTTTCGATAACTTTACAAACCACGTTTTAAACGAATTTCAGGCAATATTCTGACTTTTTCACAATTTTAACATTTTTTTATATTTCCTTCAAAAGCTTATATACTAAGTTAACTTAATGTAAACATTGAGTTTTTTTTCTTAAAAAAAATCAGCAGACTTAGAAATGTTAGAACACCAAAAATCTGATTTGAACAAGAAAAACTATGACTGTAAAAGTCACCCCGAAATTCAATCTAAGAATGTTTGATGTAAATATTTTTTTAAACACAGCATAATATGCTGACAAAATTTCCATTAATTTTGAATTTGGCATAGGATCAGAGCAAGGCCTCAGTCTGGCAAATAATTTTTAATAACTTTGATTTCAAACTGGTAATTAAGTAATTCATTGATTATTTTGTAATAAATGATAATCAGCGAATTAATGGACAATTAAGGAGTTACATACATGTAAATCTGCAAAAAAGTCAGAGGTTGGTAAGAGCACACACTTCAACTTTTTTAAATTTTGTTTTCAGGGCATAAAAAGTCTGAAGCCTGATTTTCAAAAAGATTATTTAAAAACAAAAATTTTTTTTTGTGCTCTTCATTTTAAAAACAAGTCAGTTTTTGAAATTTCTTTGTTTAATCCTGAAATATCTTCATGAAACTTGCAGGAGTGATTGAAAATCATCTTTAGAGTGGATTTACAAATATTCTTTAATATAAAGTTTGTGATTTTCTACATGTATGTAACCCCTTAAAGCAATTATAGAGAAATACACGTAATTTAATATTTACCAAATTTTAAACATATTTTTTTCAATTTTCGTTAACAATCAAGTCGGTCTACTTTTCTTTTTGTTGAGATATAAATGGTAAAGATAATTAAACTGAGTTTTTTCAATATTTATATTAGCAATAAAAAGCATTCCAAAAATTTCCAAACAGAAATACGATTGCATTAATCCAAAAAAGAGGAGAAAATTGAAATCCTTCCGAATTACTTAAAAATTTAAGTAAATTAGCTTAAGTTAATTCTAAATTCATCTTTCACGATTTTTTAATTATATTCAATATATTTGGACTCGTTTCACAAAATTATAATTGCAATGGACATTATTATATTTGATGTATCGGGGACAAATTTTCTTACAATTTCTTATTAAATGAAAAAATCGTCAAACAAACTTTTAAAATCATTTAAAAATGCAGAATCACATAAGAAATCGAAAAAGAACATTTTTTTAATTCGTCGTTTTCGAGTAATGCCGTTTTTAAATATTTTTTTTCATACTCTACCGTTAAAAATAACATATAAAAAAATAAATAAATGTTTAACAATGCTTCTTAATAAATATGGATCAGAAATTGCCCCGACCCCTCTTTGATTTGCATGAAACTTTGTCTTAATTAGCGATCCCTTCCATTTGCGAAAAGAATACATGTTTTCAATAATTTGCAGCCAGAAATGGTGATGAGATACTAATTTGGTGTTAATGGAACTTTATGTAAAACTGGACGCCCAATTTGATGGCGTACGAAATTCCGAAAAGACGTATTTTTTATGTAAAAGACACTTAAAAATTTTACAAACTTTGCCATTTTCCGTTACTTAACTGTATTTTTTTTGGAACATGTCATTGTAACGGAAATTTAACGTACTTTTCGAATCTACATTAACCCAGAAGGGCATTTTTTTCATTTAAAACATTTTTTGATTTAAAATTACGTGTTTTTCTTACTTTGCACGTTTACTAATTAGAGAATAATAATGATCTACAATTTATTTGTACAATACAAACCTCTTTTACGCAAATGGACCGACGTTTTACTTCCCCATCCGCTAGAAGGCCAGGAGGATATGGCGGGAATCGAACCCGCGCCCCAAAGCAACTTAGGAATCGGCAGCCGAAGCCGCTAACCACCGCACCACGAGGTCCAATTTCACCATTGACACCAAATTTACATCTGATCACCATTTCATGCTGCAAGTTATTGAAAAAAAAATCTTTTTTCGCATGTTCAAAAATGGAAGGGTTATACCGCCCTTTTGTCAAGAGATATCATAGAACGGACCTCGGATTTGTGATCAGGGACAAAAGTTACACCGTCGGGGCAACTGCTGTGTGAGTCGGTGTAGATTGATTTATTTTTAAAAATTATTTGAAACCGTTGCTGAATTTCATTCCAATTATTAAGCCAAGTTCAAGGGCACTTTACCCTTACTTCTGTCCTGTGTGTCGTGGCCAAATCCACTCCCGGTATTCTGTTGCATCGCCACCATCGTCTTCCTGATTCACTAGTCCACGCTGCCTGTCAAAAGGAAGTCCGGGCCGCTAACGATCTGTCCCGTGGGCACGCTCTGTTGACGGTCAACTTCCGGTCTTCCTCAATGTGTCCACAAAAGCCAGTATAGGACTAGAAGTCCAGGACCAGGACTTTAGATGTGGCCAAACAACTGAATGAATTGACCCCATTCAAACAGGGGAGGAGGAGCCATTTGTTGGGTGTTGGGTTCTGAACGGGGGTAGTTGAGGGAGTACGTGACGGTTCTAATAATAGTTTGAGTATGGATTATGGCTGCTGTTTAAGTTGTTGTGGTTATAGTTTCATTGTTATGTCAACCTTTTTTGTAACGATTCGACGTCATGCTTTAATTTCAATATTATAAAAAAAATCATATTTTTATGATCGAACCAAGGAAAAGTCCTCACACTGCAAATTACACGGTCGAAGGGGAGCAGGAAAAATTTCAATAAAAATTCCCGCTCGTTCCCGATGAAGGTTACTAGCCTGGCTGGGAAGGGGAAACCTTTCTCAAGTAGTCCTTCCCACTTTTTTCCCAGAACCTGCTGAGTTGCTTACCATGTTGACTTTGAACTGGGTCATCACTGGAGTATGCCGCGTGCCAGAGATCGATAACGTTTATTAATTCTTTGCGTATTTTTTTTCGGGGAAGGAAACTGCGAAATAGCATAAATTTGAGGTTATGTAAAGGGCGGAAATGCTTCCAGCTCGAGTTGTGTTTTGATAAGCTTTAACTGAAGCCATTTCTCGCCTAAGGACAAACGCAAATTTCCGCAACAAAATGTGCTGTCAACTAAAGGGCCGACTATAATTATAATCCCAGGATTAGGTTAATTGGTATAAATGGCTTAGTGCCCATGGCCCATGTTTTTGTACCGACAAATGTCGAACCGAGCGTACAATTCCCCACAGCAAAATAGGTCCCAAAATGTACAATTTAATCAAAACCTACCGTTTCTAACAGTTTTCCAGCACGCTCGAAATGGCAGTAAATTGGTTTAAAGCCTCACGACCACACGCACGCACGGAAATTTGGGCCCAGGGATCTGTAATTTCATTGCAGAGAGAGAGTTTTCGGAGCACTAAAACATTTAGTCGCATATGCGTACCGCCGCCACCACCACAATCATTCATTCACATTTATATGATTTGGAGTCGGTGCTACGTGACCGGGCGTGCGTGACACGCGTTTGGCGAGCTTGGGTAGAAGTAGGGAAGGGGAAGTGTTTAGAGGATATTGAATAAATTTGAGAGTGTGTGTTTGGTTGTCCATAAAATTGTATGAAAGAATTCATAACTTTAGAATCTCATGCTACATAAAAGATAATTTTTTTGGATAAAAACGCTTTAGAGCCTAATAAAAATTAGGTAAAAAAAATAATTTCATTTCATATTAAAAGAATACTTTTACATGATAGCGAGTAGTGCATAAAGCTTACCATTTCCAATAAATGTATGTTTCCTTACCTGAAACGAGAAAGAAAATAAAAATAATTAATTATGACCCGTTCAAAACTTTAACACATAAACTTTCTCAAGCAGAGGAAAATAGACAGTTTATTAGTGGTGAATCAATGTTTTAATGTTAAGGCTGCTGTTTATTTATTCTTAACATTCAGTTAAATTTCTCAGCAAAAGAAAAATCTTCATAAAAAGGATTACCAGAAAAAAATTAATCTGTTTTTTTGTCCAGGTGACAAATAAGCAGTAGAAATCTTTGCAGCAGGCCTGCAAAACCTTTTTGGCTCAATTTTCACATATTTGATCGTCAAAATTCCAATTGTTTATTTTTTCATGGTTTATTTGATGGAATCGGTTTACAGAAAGTGTGAAAAAATATTTCTGCAGGTCGTTTTTATTCCAGTTTTAAGCGAAAAATTGGTCCGGCCCGCGAGCCGGATTGATTTTGAGCATGAGCATGAGCATGAGCAGCATGAGCATGGTTGACTGCCAATGAGCTGCTACTCCGTTATTGACAGATCAGCTGAAGTTAAACAATGAATCAAAAATGATCAGTGGGAGCCAACCATCCGTTCACTGTTTAACCCATGAAGACCCCGACTTTATTAGTCAATACCGGCGCCCTCCCAAGAAGCCTGCAGTTCAACGAAAGGGAGGAATGTTAGTCCGGTAGTTGAAGTTGCAGACTCATCAAGCACATAGTTTTTCGCTATATACTTGTTGATACCGCTTGAGACCGTTGAATCCACAGCATCTCCTTCAAGCATCACGTGATTAATGTTTTTTTTTTTTTGGGTTAGTAGGATAAGGTATTGGCTTTTCGATGCCTCCCGAGCTACGACGCTATGGGGAGGACTTTAATAACAGACCCGTCGGCGAGCCTTCCGAGCAACGATGCTACACAGAAAAAAACCAATTCTCGAAATCGTGAATTAAATTCACGAATGCGAGAACCACGAAGGAATATATTCACGTTTATGGTGCAAATGCACCATACTCATGAATAAATTTCTTCGTGGTTCTTACATTCGTGAACTTAATTCACGATTACGAGAATTGATTTTTTTCTGTGTATGGGAAGGTCTTTCTGGTTAACACACAAAATCACTCACACACAGTTATTTTGCTCCACTATTAACTCAACGATCCAAATTGTCAGTGCGTCTTTCGTTCATTATATAGAAATGGCTTTTTCACCGCAAAAAAATAAAACCTTATTCGAAAAATTTAAACACAATCCACCCGACGCCGTGCCTTCCGATCAACGATGATATAGGAAGGGCTTTTCCCCGAGAGCCGGATGGATTTTTGTCGTAAAAAGTAGATAAAAACGACTTGTATAAATATTTTTTTAAACTTTGGAAAAGTTATGTTCATTGGTCATCTGTGAACCGATTCCATAAAAAAAACAATGAAAAAATTAACAATTATAATTTTGACGATCAAAAATGTGAAAATTTAGCCAAAAAGGTTGGGCAGGCCTGCTTTTCAGTATGCTTTCCTCCAAATCAGGACACACAAAGAAATGTATCGAAATTAAACTATTATTTAATTTCCATCAGGCACATTCAATTATTGGATTTTGAAATTTCGGATTATCTATTAAAAAAATTTCTTACCATTTCAAACAGACTTTTTCATATTTATTCAGATATTGTTAATACAGCACATTGACGAACAATACCTTTCATTAGTTTTCTTGCTATCAGTTATTTAATAAGCTTAACTTAAGTTTTTTTTCTATCGAAAATTTTATGCTTTACACTTATCAAAATCAGTTAAAAATGTATTTAGAAATCAAATTGCTCTCTGAATACTGAGATTTTCTATGGAATTTCCAGGACGAACATTTGACGTTTTCTCTTTTTCTTTCTGAGTATGATGTGCGTCTTTCCAAATGAGTCAAAAATGTTTAAGATCTGGCAACCCTATCCAAAGATATGAATAGTTAAATTTATTTTAATGGTCGTTAAAAGGGGCATTTTTTGTTATTGCAACAAGTTGCAAAAAGCTGTTTTTTCAGCACATGTCGTTCCTTTTCCAACGAGGTTTACCCAACAGGCTCCAAATTTTTTTTTTGAGTTCTCTGCCACATTACACCATAACATTTAAAAACATTTTAGAATCAATCACATTATAGAGAACAGTTTTCTGAACAAATTCCATAAAAAAGTATCAGTTTTGGTTCAATATTAGCAGAGATATGCCCAATTTCCGAAAATAAATAGGGGTCATTCCACCCGAAGCGGAACAGCACTTGAAAATTACCATCTCCGATTCTGCTCAAATTTGGCAGAGCTGTTGAGACTATCAAAACATGCAAAAATCCCGAATTTCATCCAAATCGGACCACCCCCTCCATTTTTGTACCCTCCCAAAAAATCGACTTTTTGGCGATTTTTGAGCAAAACCCCTATCTTCAAACGACGATAACTCAGGAACCGCAAATCTTAGAGGGTCGGTCTTAGACTCAATTTTGAAGGAAA
The DNA here is from genome assembly GCF_016801865.2 of Culex pipiens pallens. Lineage (NCBI taxonomy): Eukaryota > Metazoa > Arthropoda > Insecta > Diptera > Culicidae > Culex > Culex pipiens. The sequence continues at coordinate 64,648,452 of NC_068938.1, read as the reverse complement.
TTGGACGTAGAATCCATTTCCGTGGTCAAAATTTAGATTAAAATATGTTTTCTACCTGTATTGCGCAATTGAAAACTTTAAATGGCCGTATCTCAAAACAGCCCTATTTATTTTTTAAATTTGACCTCACCATCGTATTCCTCGTCCGATTTTACATAAGAATCACTTATCGACAGAAAGGAATATGTTTCGTTCCAGAGATATCGAATTTTAAAGTTTTGAGTATTTGAGATTACCTAAATTAGCTACACTCGCCGCATCTGCTAGAAGCACTTGGGCGCGTTGATCAATAATTACTACCTGGTGTTCTGTATGATGAATTATTTTTATTTTTTTATACGATTTTGAGATAATTAATCCCTTGAACAATCTTTTTTTTGTTTAAGAATTATTTATTGGGTAATTTTAAATGCATTGTTTTTGCTGATCTCAGTGTCTTTGAACCATATTAAGTAAATTTTGAACTTTTAATATTTATTTGCAAATGCTACAGCGTTTTTACAATATAATTTTATCATTTTCATATCATTAGGAAAAATATGAAAATAATATAATTTCATATTTTTCCTAATTCCTAATTTCTTCTTTTATTTAAAGCAAGAATAAATGTAGAGCTGGCTGTAGTAGATGAAATAATTCTCATGGGTTGCCATGTGCGGTAGCGAAATAGTGCCATTCAGCAAAAACTTCAAAATCTGCCATACGGTTTGAAAGATTGATCATATAAAACCGATTTTTTATATTGTGAGCCAGTTTCATCTGAATAATTGATATTTTTTTTCAATTCTGATACATTTAATTTCAAAAACAAAAACATATTTTTCTGATACATGTGGACACAGCTGCATCGTCTTCCAAGATTTCGAAATGATTGACAAACAAAAAAAATCAAAAACAAGAAACCAACACAACTGAATTTGTTCTTAATCAGATCATAAATCAAATTAATCTTTGTGATTTTCTCACATTTTTAAGTTTTATACTTTGGCGTCATCCATAAAGTATGTTACGCTCTAGGGGGGAAGGGAGGGTCTGAGCAAGTGTGACATTGAGTGTTGTAAGTATAGGAAAAGTGTGACAAAGGGGGGGAGGGGGGTAAATTTTGGCTGATTTTAGCGTGACGTACTTTATGGATGAAGCCTTTCTTTTTTTCCAGAAATCCTCCTCCTTAATCATGCTTCACGAGAGTTTAATTCATGTTAATTCATTATTTTTAACACGATAATGTATCATACACTTTTTCTTAAGAAGTGTTACTTACAAGATCAATTGCAATTTCCTGCTAGCTCTGTGTGAATTCCATTCTGCCCTGTATTGCGTGTCATTCTTGCTCTGTCCTGTGGGCTAGCACATCAATGCACCGTATACTTTTTTTAAATTTAAGATTATACAGCAGTTTCCTACTAATTAACTAATGATTATTTGGGATGAAATCTTATTTCAATAAATAAACAGGTAGCAGTTATTGATCAACGCGCCCGAGTGCTTCTAGCATATGCGTCGAGTGTAGCTAATTTAGGTAATCACAAATACTCAAAACTTTAAAATTCGATATCTCTGGAACGAAACATATTTCTTTCTGTCGATAAGTGATTCTTATGTAAAATTGGCCGGGGAATACGATGGTGATGTCAAATTTAAAAAAATAAAAAAGGCTGTTTTGAGATACGGCCATTTAAAGTTTTCAATTGCGCAATACAGGTAGAAAACATATTTTAATCTAAATTTTGACCACGGAAATGGATTCTACGTCCAATTTCCTTCAAAAATTGAGTCTAAGACCGACCCTCTATGATTTGCGGTTCCTGAGTTATCGTCGTTTGAAGATAGGGGTTTTGCTCAAAAATCGCCAAAAAGTCGATTTTTTGGGAGGGTACAAAAATGGAAGGGGTGGTCCGATTTGGATGAAATTCGGGATTTTTGCATGTTTTGATAGTCTCAACAGCTCTGCCAAATTTGAGCAGAATCGGAGATGGTAATTTTCAAATTTGCATTTTTCTTGCACACTTCAGGTGGAATGACCCATAGTGAAAAATTTCTTCATTTAATTCGTTTTCACATGATCACTACTTCCTACTATTTTTTTAATGAATGATTGGGCATATCTCTGCTAATATTGAACAATAACTGATACTATGGAATTTGTTCAGAAAACGGTTCTCTACAATGTGATTCATTCTTAACTGTTTTAAACTGTAATGGGGTAATGAGACAGAGGAATGAAAAAATATTTTTTTGGGCCTATTGGGTAATAAACACCTTATCGCTCAAATTCGTATCCGGGCAATGTGTTGCTGTATTTATATTATCGGTTTTATCTGGGTTTCCAGCTTGGATTTTGGGAAAATTTCAAAGAAAGCTAGAAATCTGGTAAATTCGGCTAGATTTTTTTGTGGAGGTCAAATATTGGTCATGTTGCTTACAACATTTTTTACAATTCCGAAAAACGCTTTTCGGAAGGAATTTCATGTCTATCATCCAAGTGTTATATAAATTTACCGTTCAAAACAAAAAGAAAACTGTTAAAAACTGATACTTTTTGATACAAATGTTTAAATGATCCACTTTTCAGCACCCATTTCAGTGCTGGTATTGAAAGGTATTAATTTTTTATACTGTTATTTTTGGAAAATTAGGCCGTTTCGTTTCTTCAGAAGGACTGGGTAAGTTGACAGTTTCACAGCGGAATTGCAAAAATCTTTTTTTTTTCAATTTTCGCAGCATTTAGCGATGTTTTTGCAAACTTCTGCGTAATCGTATGAAGCTTTCGTGTCATTGAAAAATTAAGTTTGGATATTTTCAACTCAATTTAAAAAAAAATTGAGTTTAAAATTACACATTTTAACAAAGTAAAAATATTAGCAGTTTCGAAAGTTATATTGTTATTTTTTCTTAAGTAGATTGACTCGACGCCCGCAAACTCTGTTCCCAACTTTGAATTAATCAGCTTTTGAAAGGTAGTCCACATCTCAGCTTAGAATTGTAGCCATAAACAAGTAAATAAAAATATTTGAATATTCAAGAGGCTTACATGCTTCCCCCGTAAAAAAAGTTTTTAATTGCAAATAACTCTAAATTTGTCATGAAATTTCAAACTAAATTCACCTATAATTGTTAGATATAGACCAGATTGATAATCGATAATTTAAACAATTGAATAAAAAATAGCTTGAAAATTCAATTTGTACCAGTCCAGTAATTTGAAAATCATTAGTTTGATCAAATTATTATTGAAATTCTCTTTAAAAAAAATTTACAAAATTCAAAATTTTCTAAACGCAGGAAATGCTTTTGAAATTGTCTACAGGGGATTAGACTTTCCATTACAAATTTGAAGTATCTGAAAAAAATGTTTATTTGCTCCCTAATTTTCCGGCACGATTCCGAAGGCATACACTTTGAAAAATATTTGCAATGGCCTTACTCCGGTTCCAAATAATGCACCATCCTTTACTCAAGTGGAAAATATGCATTTTTGGGTTTCCTAAAACATTCTAAAATCTAAAAATATACAATAGTACTTGAGGAATTTAACTTTTAGTGATAAAAGGGGGGGGGGGGGGTGTCGTGGCGCAGGGGTAGCGGCTTCGGCTGCCGATCCCGATGATGCTATGAGACGCGGGTTCGATTCCCGCCTTATCCCCTGAGCTTCTATCGGATGGTGAAGTAAAACGTCGGTCCCGGTTTCTCCTGTCTCGTCAGAGGCGCTGGAGCAGAAATCCCACGTTAGAGGAAGGCCATGCCCCGGGGGGCGTAGTGCCAATAGTTTCGTTTTTCGTGATAAAAAAGAACAAGCTGATTTTTTAAACAACTCCAAATCGAGAAGGGAATTCCTTCTCAAATACTTATTTTAAAACATGACCATGCCCATCTTATACGACCAGCCCACACAATTGTATGAAGAACTTTGCTATTTTTTTTTTAAATAAATACTAATTGTTCGAAATTACACTCAAATAAAAAAAATACTAGCGAAAGTCAATTTGAAAAACGGTAGGAGTTACTCTTGAATAATTTCAATCAAAACCAAAAGGTTTTATGATGGTTCTGAAACCCCAACACAATCATAACAGGCCTTTATGGTCTACTAAAAGCTTAATATTTTGCCATGGTTTCTTACAAAAATCACATTGAGAGAATACGAATTAGAGGAAGGTGGGGCAAGTGTAACAATCTATGGAAAATGCTTAAAAGAAAAACCGTAAGGAACGGAAAAATTTCAGTCACATTTGTCAACAGTGCTCTTATTTCAGGACTTGATTCGCGCTTTGTAAACAAAACTAGCAAAAAAAACGATTTTATACGGTATAAATAATGCTCTGGCTACCAACTCTTGCTGAGCAAAAATTCGTACACTTTGCCGATATGACACCATGGTTTAACAAAAACTGTTAATGAATTATTTAGATAAATTAAATTTAATAAATTTGAGAATTACAAATATAATACTGTGTCGTTTTCACAGCTAACATATTTCACAGAGTGCTTATGACTTGCACGTTTAAAAGAATTCGTAAAATAAATCATGATTTGAATCAAATCATTATTCTCGATTTCATTAGTAGGTTTTCAAACAAGCACGAAGCAAAATGATCATCGTTCGATCAAAACGTTCATCGTTTGTGCAAAACGAGAGAGAATTGAGAGAAAAATGTCCATTTCAGGTCTCTTTTCGCTCAATTCTCTCCCATTTTTTGTCGAATTCCTTCATTTTCTGGACATTCGCGTCCGATTTCCTGCTCCCTGATTCCTGTTTGTGACTTTTTTCATGCATTGGAGTTCATCGCTCATGAAAAAAAGAATATGAGAATATGATCTTCAATATTTTTTGTTAAACGTTTAAATGATTACGAAATGTCAAGTTTGCTTTTACGAATAATATTGTTCTTAGTGTTTTCACGAATACTTTTCCAGAGTTTTTTTTTTATTGAAACATGTGAAACACAACAGTTTAAAAAACTCTAGATTTGTTAATTTTGCCTTCCTCACTGAGGTAAGGCTATAATCCTGCTCTAAAAATGAACTTCGTATAAAAACGTCGTAGACCCACCTTCATGTATACATATCGACTCAGAATCGAAAACTGAACAAATGTCTGTGTGTATGTGTGTGTGTATGTGTGTGTGTATGAATGTATGTGACCAACAAACTAGCTCATGTTTCTCGGCACTGGCTGAACCGATTTGACCCGAACCTGTTGCATTCGACTTGGTTTAGGGTCCCATAGATCGAGTTTTACACAGATTGAAGTTTTGATAAGTTGTTCAAAAGTTATATATATAAAAATGTGTTTTCACATATATTTGGATCTCACTTAACTGTATGTAAACTATGTCCGGGTCCATCATCCGACCCATCGTTGGTTAGGTTATCGAAAGACCTTTCCAACGAGTCCAAAACATTGAAGATCTGGCAACCCTGTCTCGAGATATGGCCCCTTAAGTGATATTGATGTACTTTTTTGAAGCCGGATCTCACTTAAATGTATGTAAACTATGTCCGGGTCCATCATCGGACCCATCGTTGGTTAGCTTATCAAAAGACCTTTCCAACGAATCTAAAACATTGAAGATCTGGCAACCCTGTCTCGAGATATGGCCACTTAAGTTATATTGATGTACTTTTTTGAACTATGACCGGATCCACCATCCGACTCATTTTTGGTTAGGTTATCAAAATACCTTTCCAACGAGTCTAAAACATTGAACATCTGGCAACCCTGTCTCGAGATATGGCCCCTTAAGTGATATTGATGTACTTTTTTGAAGCCGAATCTCACTTAAATGTATGTAAACTATGTCCGGATCCACCATCCGACCCATCGTTGGTTAGGTTATCAAAAGACCTTTCCAACGAGTTCAAAACATTGATGATCTGGCGACCCTGTCTCGAGACATGGCCACTTAAGTGATATCGATGTACTTTTTGGAAGCCGGATCTAAAAAATTGATGAAACTTGTGTACAGCCATTGTTGTGAGGAAGGCTCCAATCACATAGGTTAAGTTAGTTTTTTTGTTAAACGTTTAAAAGTTAACGAAATGTCAAGTTTGCTTTTACGAATAATATCGTTCTTAGTGTTTTCACGAATTCTTTTCCAGAGTTTTTTTTATTGAAAAGGTCCTATAACATGTAAAACACAACTGTTTATAGGACCTTTAAAAAAACTCTAGATTTGATAATTCAAATGTTCAAATGTTTTCACAAGTTTTAGAAAGCTTTTGGAAATGGAATAATATATTTAGTAAGGAATTTCTAAAAGAACAATTCCAGAGTTTTTTTAAAGGTCCTGTCAACATATGAAAGACAATAGTTTAAAAACTCTAGAATTATTGATAATCAAGTTTGAATTGAGGAAACCCCGGAAAACTTCATTTTTAAATCAAATTCACAGAAAAATACAAATTTTTAGTTAACAAAAGCTTCGACCAAATCAAAAAAGCAATTCAATGATTAAAAAGTTGTTAAAATTCCGTACAAATCCGTATTATGCGTAAAATTCCCTACAAAAATTCCGGCCTGTTAAAAATCCGCGAAGAGCTTCGAAAATCCGAATGGTAGAGATAAAATCCGCACAGTTGGTAGCCTTAAATTATACCATGAAAATCTATTTTAAAATGAATGTGACACATAAATATTCATCAACATGAACAGAAAATAACAACGCTACTTACATTTTTAAATGTGTCACCAAATATATCAATTTTCAGAAAAAAATCACATAATTTGCATGATTAATGATTCATCTTCAAATATAATGTAATCTTGTACGCGATAATTTTATATTATTTTTAAACATTTTTATGTACTTGTTTCCCAAAAAATGACGTTTTCGGATCATATCATTTTTTTTCAAATTGAAAATCAGTGTGTATACAAAAAAATCTTCTAGTTAAGACTAAACTGTTAATTGTGTGTGTTTCAAATGGAAACCAGCTGACTACCTCAGCACGCGCAGTTGACCGTTGAAACACAGACGTGACGTAATAATTGAATTTATATCCCACACACAATCACACACATTTCAGGTGCGCAGCAATCCAACGCGCCAGCAAGTGAGTGGCAGTTTATTTCCCAGGTTGGCACGTGGCCTAATCCCCATGTACCGTGTACGTAGTACCTGCTCTAAATCCCGATTCAGGTCCGCAACGGTCCACGTCAGTGTTGGGTGCTATATATTTTTTAAATCATTTGTACTCCGAATTTTCTTTCACTTTTAAATTTATTTTTTCATTTACTGCAGTCTTTTTTAAATATGAAAAAAAAAAACAATAATCACAGAACTGAAATAACATGATTTGGCAACACTGTCTCACGTATACCATGCTAACACACGTACAAATGAAATTTTATTATTCAAATGTGAAGTTTCACCGCAACATGATTAATTTTACTGTTTCGACTTTTCTCTTTTTCCACAGCTCTTATGAAAAAAAACTCTCACAACGCACCTGAGTTTTATACCACATCGCCGTCGGCGATTGGAGTGCAAAAAACTTTTGATCAGCAAAATTTCGGCAGCTGAACGATTTCAAAACAGCACAAAAGTTTACAAACAACGCTCAAGGTAGTGGTGTTGGCCCAACATAAGTAGCACCCCGCCCCGCCACAACCCACCCCCAGTAATCAGCTCATTATTGGTGGAAATTGGGCGAGCAAGAAAACGAATCCACACCTCGAGATACGCACGCATGGCGGAAAAATCCCACCCACCTGCGAGAGGGAGAGCGGTCGAGTGTTCAGGCTGTGGGGGCACGTGTCGACAACGTGGCTTGAGGGGGAGGTCGAAATTGGAACGTGATATCCCATTCTGTGCTCGGGAAACAAACAAACAAATACACATTCTCTGTATTATTTCGTGATCAAATTAGGATACTTTTTTTCCGCGAGAATGGGCCCCTCCAGAACTCGACTCAACTCGGTTAGTAAACAATATCGATAATTGATGGGTTCGAGGGTGGATGGGGGCCACAGCTTTTCCTGGAGGGTTGAAGGTGAAATTTCATTCGCGGAAGATTTTGCTTTCAGAGATTGGGTGACCTTTGAGAGGGAAAACGGCAGGTGGGAGAACTCATTTAGAATATTCGTGGAAATTTTGTTGACTTTCATATAATTTTTGATACTGTAAGTTAAAGTTATTGTGGGAAATTGTGTCAAATAATTCAGGTTGCTTTTTCGAACGTTTTGCAAAGTTTTTCTCTTGCTCAGCGATCTAACTTGCACGCAGTTACTAAAGTCGTTTGATCTATAAAAGTCTAAAATGCAAACATCACCGCTAGTGTGCGCTGCAAAGTAAACAAGCTGCATATTGCACACCGTTTCACTTTGAAGTAATTCAAACGGATGCTGCAAGCAACCACTAGCGCAGTTCATTCATCCATGTGGTTTTATGAAATTATGAAGTAAAAACACCAGTCAGCCAGCCATCACCGTCGAAGCCATCATTCGCGAGGTTCGTGTCTTCCCTAATGAGATTCCAAGTACCCACCAACGGTGGCCATGTTCTTCCCCATGGGACACGACGGATCATTTTCCATATTTCTGAGCTTTCCACCGAACTGCAACGTTGTCGACGCTGTGAAACGTCAACGACAAATTACAACATTGATTAATTTCACCAAAGGGACTTGTTTGCTGGACCACCCAACCTCCCACCCGCCGTTTCACTCGTTTGCAGGGACTTTTTTTTCTCTGCAAACAGCTTTTTTTTTTAAACCGTCCGCCATGATGATGTCCTTTGGGGAGACAGCTTAAGCGATGTCGTTTTAAATTGAAACAAAACTGAGACCGACTGTGCAAGCGGCGTTGATGGTGATGATGATGCTGGTTAGGAGGACTTTTTTATGCTGGGACCAAATCCCTCAACTATGAGAGAGGGGTTTTCGAGAACAGTTTGTGGAGTTTATGCTGTAATTACACTGCGACTGCAATCAACGGGTTGTCAACAGGCTAATTGGGGGATTTTTGAAGTGAAACGATTTTCAAATGAACATTTCCAGCAAGCATCGTAAAGCAAAACAAAAAAGGAAAAGGATAGAAAAATGCTGTAAAGTTTTCTTAAAACCAAATTTTATCTCTTCACCGTTTCAGGCTGCAAATAGTTGAAAAACACCTCTTTTTTTCGCATGCTCGGAAATGAAAAGGGTTGTACTGCCCCTCCGTGACGAGATATCAAAAAACGGACCTCGGATTCATGATCAGGGATAAAAGATACCCCTGAGCAGTTCTCTAGGATTTCGGTCATTCGATTTTTTTTGTATTTTTTAATCCGACTGAAACTTTTTTGGTGCCTTCGGTATGCCCAAAGAAGCCATTTTGCATCATTAGTTTGTCCATATAATTTTCCATACAAATTTGGCAGCTGTCCATACAAAAATGATGTATGAAAATTCAAAAATCTGTATCTTTTGAAGGAATTTTTTGATCGATTTGGTGTCTTCGGCAAAGTTGTAGGTATGGATACGGACTACACTGGAAAAAAATAATACACGGTAAAAAAAATTTGGTGATTTTTTTATTTAACTTTTTGTCACTAAAACTTGATTTACAAAAAAACACTATTTTTAATTTTTTTTATTTTTTGATATGTTTTAGAAGACATAAAATGCCAACTTTTCAGAAATTTCCAGGTTGTGCAAAAAATCATTGACCGAGTTATGAATTTTTTAATCAATACTGATTTTTTCAAAAAATCGAAATTTCGGTCGTAAAAATTTTTCAACTTCATTTTTCGATGTAAAATTAAATTTGCAATCAAAAAGTACTTTAGTGAAATTTTGATAAAGTGCACCGTTTTCAAGTTATAGCCATATTTAAGTGACTTTTTTGAAAATAGTCGCAGTTTTTCATTTTTTAAAATTAGTGCACATGTTTGCACAGTTTTGAAAAAAATATTTTTGAAAAGCTGAGAAAATTCTCTATATTTTGCTAATTCGGACTTTGTTGATACGACCTTTAGTTGCTGAGATATTGCAATGCAAAGGTTTAAAAACAGGAAAATTGATGTTTTCTAAGTTTCACCCAAACAACCCACCATTTTCTATCGTCAATATCTTAGCAACTAATGGTCCGATTTTCAATGTTAATATATGAAACATTTGTGAAATTTTCCGATCTTTTCGAAAAAAATATTTTCGGAATTTTCAAATCAAGACTAACACTTCAAAAAGGCCAAACATTCAATATTACGCCCTTTTAAAATGTTAGTCTTAATTTGAAAATTTTGAAAATATTTTTTTCGAAAAGATCGGAAAATTTCACAATTGTTTCATATATTAACATTGAAAATCGGACCATTAGTTGCTAAGATATTGACGATAGAAAATGGTGGGTTGTTTGGGTGAAACTTAGAAAACATCAATTTTCCTGTTTTTAAACCTTTGCATTGCAATATCTCAGCAACTAAAGGTCGTATCAACAAAGTCCGAATTAGCAAAATATAGAGAATTTTCTCAGCTTTTCAAAAATATTTTTTTCAAAACTGTGCAAACATGTGCACTAATTTTAAAAAATGAAAAACTGCGACTATTTTCAAAAAAGTCACTTAAATATGGCTATAACTTGAAAACGGTGCACTTTATCAAAATTTCACTAAAGTACTTTTTGATTGAAAATTTGATTTTACATCGAAAAATGAAGTTGAAAAATTTTTACGACCGAAATTTCGATTTTTTTAAAAAATCAGTATTGATTAAAAAATTCATAACTCGGTCAATGATTTTTTGCACAACCTGGAAATTTCTGAAAAGTTGGCATTTTATGTCCTCTAAAACATATCAAAAAATAACAAAATTAAAAATAGTGTTTTTTTGTAAATCAAGTTTTAGTGATAAAAAGTTAAATAAAAAAATCACCTAATTTTTTTTACCGTGTATTATTTTTTTCCAGTGTAGTCCGTATCCATACCTACAACTTTGCCGAAGACACCAAATCGATCAAAAAATTCCTTCAAAAGATACAGATTTTTGAATTTTCATACATCATTTTTGTATGGACAGCTGCCAAATTTGTATGGAAAATTATATGGACAAACTAATGATGCAAAATGGCTTCTTTGGGCATACCGAAGGCACCAAAAAAGTTTCAGTCGGATTAAAAAATACAAAAATTAAAATTGAAGAAAAAAGACCGATTTCGTAGAGAATTGCTCCCCTAAGGACAAAGTTTTACGCTAATCGAATGGGGGTCGGGGCAACTAGGGTTAGTGTTTTTTTTTAGGATTTCGCGGAAGCCGCGTAATCCGTGGAATTCGCCCCTATCTGTGAAATTTGGGGAATTTTTTTTTTCTTCACAACTTATTTCTATTAGGTCCATTTAGGTGCTGAATTGAGAAATATTGTGAAATGTCGCGAAAATTTTAAATATTCAATTGATAAATCGCTACTCAGTGCATTCAAGCTTTATTTTTTTATTTCAAAAAGTTTAAAGAGATTTTTAACAAGCATTTTAAAAGCAGTCTACAAATTGAAAAATATTCCATATCAGATCTATAACTATTTTTTAAATATATTGTTCATTACAATATTCAACGAAATGCAGATAGTTTCTTTATCCCACAAAATTACGAAAAGATTTAAAAAGAACATTTATCAACACTTCTTTGAAAGAATACGCGAAAAATGACCTTTTTAACTTGTTTCTTAAATTTATTTTATTAATCTAACTTTTTGAAAACTCAATTAAATTAAATCAGCTGAATCATAAATTCTTGACTTTTTTAGGTCCTATAAACAACCGCCTCCTTCTAAAAAAATGTCTATGTTGATTGGAGTAAGCGGGATACACTCAATGTTTACATTTATGTGTAAGACCTAATAATACACCAAAAGTTAAAGAAAGAGGGGATAGTCCTCACGAAAAGAAACGAGAGGAAAGAGCTATTTTGCGAGAGAATAGTCCTCTCACGTGTTCATTCGTTCATTGGAACAGTTCATCCTATTGAGTGGCTTATATGGACAAATGACCGCCACTTAGTCACCGAACCATGGTGGCTCATACGGCAAAGGCACGGTTCAATATGCCAAAGGTCTTGGGTTCAAGTCTCGGGACTGGTACTTTTTTTTTGACAGATGAACTTTTTTTGAAGATGAACCCATGAGTAAAGCACTCTCGGTAATCTCGGGATTTATCCTCTCAGTCCGCACACAGTACCATTTTACTACCGAATCGTGCTCTTTATCTTCTTGTATGCCGGTGTCTAGTTCTGGGTGTAGAATCTAGAATTTAACTGACGGAAATTCTTCAAAATTTCTCAAAATTAATCCAATACTCCTTTTTTTAAACAAATAATTTGTGTTAGGTGGTAATATTTTGTACCTAGAACTATTGTTAACTTTTATACACTGTAAATAATTCTACTAAAAGAATACATTTTTACGTTTATTTTGAGCAGTTTTTAGAGAACCGTGAAATTGCCGTGAAATTTCAATGTTTTGTAATTGGCAAACCGCGTAATTTCGATTTTTTGCCGTGAAAAATCACTAGCCCTAAGAATTACGTTCGAGAAAGGTTTAAGTTATTACAGAATGGATTGTATGTTGTAATTTAGTCTTTGCTGTACCCGAAATTGTTGAAGAGTAGCAAAAATGGTCAAGGACAAACTTGTAGAAAGATTGACGGACTTTCAAAAATGAAAATACAATAAGAAAAATGATTTTCTTTTTTATTTTTTTTATTTAAGTTTCAAAGAAGATATTGGTTTGGTTTTTTTGTCTCTTAAAATTGTTTATTTAAATTAATTTAATTTAATTAAAATCGTTTATTTATAAATTTATTTAAAAATGGCTCCAAATGACAACATTAAAAGAATCAAACAAATTGATCATCTGGACCATTTTTAATTTTCCGATCAACATATTTTCAAGGAAAATAAATTGTAAAAGGAAAATCAATGGTAAACAAACCTTCAAAAATCAGCTGTTAATTCAAAAGAAAATAGTAAAGTATGAGCTCCCTCCGTGTACGCACGAGAGCATGCAGCTAGTGCTCAGTGCTCCATCGTTTTTTCGATTTTTTTCGCCGTAATTGATTGTGGTTACCCGCGAGTTTGCTTCTCCAGCATGCCAAAGGCCGGCCGTGGCCGTGGCAGTTCGACAAACCAAAGCCGTGTCGGCCGCCATCGCGCAGGGGAGCGTGAGCGCAGAAGGCATCGACAAAAAGTTACTACATCCCGGGTATGTTCCGAGAACACCAGTGCGAACCCGTTCCGGTACTTCCGGTACCACGACCAGTGGCACATCAACATCCGCCAACATCCCCATCAGGAACGAGTTCCAGATGCTGAGCGACGACGAAGAAAACAACAACACCGACGGTAGCAGCACTACCGACGACGACGACGACGATGACGGGCGTGCACGGAAGAAAGTGTCGACGCCAAAAAAGAACAATTCTCCAAAGGAACGTAGACCACCTCCAATTTTTGTTTTGGACACGTTGGCGGACGATGTTGACGAGTTGCTGGAAGGCCTCGGATATTGTCTGAAAATCGGTAAGTCGTCAGTGCAAGTTTACACATTTGACGAAAAGAACTTCGACCTGGTTGTGGAGAAATTGAAGCGTCAAAACTTCAAGTTTTACACATTCGACCCCGTGCAGAAGACTGCCGTTAAGGTCGTTTTGCAGGGGTACCAAGACCGCCCGATCTCCGACCTCAAGAAGGACCTCTCGGGTGCTGGCATAACGCCGCGTGACATAAAAGTCCTCTCGCGGAAGACAACAGTCACAGGTACACACACCCTGTACCTGTTGTACTTCGACCGCGGCACCGTCAAAATTCAAGACCTGCGGCGAACTAAGGCGTTGGACGGGTTTTGGGTAAACTGGCGGTTCTACTCAAAGAACCCGTCGGACGCAGCACAATGCCACCGTTGCCAGAAATTCGGCCACGGCTCGCGGAACTGCAACCTCCCGCCCCGCTGTGTGAAGTGCGGTGAATCACACCTCTCTGAGGCGTGTGCACTGCCGTGCAAAGCGGACTTGGGGGACAAGGCAGAGCAAACGAAGGCGCGCATCAAGTGCGCCAACTGTGGATGTAACCATACCAGCAACTACCGTGGATGCAGCGCACGGAAAAACTACCTCGAGGAGCAGGAAAACAGGAAGAAGAAAGCAACAGCGTCCCACCCTCCTCAGCGAAGTACGAGCGGAACCGTGCCGGCAGCTGGTCATCGTACGGTTCCAGCGGACAACTCAGCGTTCCCTCCTGGATGGGGGCGATCGTTCGCCAGCGTGGTCGCTGCCGGCAGTGGCAATACGGCCCAGCAAGAAGTTACCGGAGAAGATCTCTTTACCCTGCCAGAGTTCTTTGCTCTCGCAGGGGAGATGATGACGCGGTTTCGGACCTGCCGTAACAAGGCGGAGCAATTCCTGGCCCTTGGGGAGCTGATGATCAAGCACATCTATAAAGGATAAAATACTGTGATCTAGTTTTAAGCTTTTTCTATTTCTATCCCCTTTCCCTTGCAATTTTAGTAATTTTTTTTTATTTTTTTTCTTACTCTTGGTGATACCTTTATTTGCAAGCAATAACTGTTCCAAAATGGATTATGATGTAACACACAGCTGTAAGGAACTCCAAAACTCTGTTCTGAACTGCAAAAGAACTTATTGTATCTTGATAATTCACCAATAAAACCGAATTGAATTGAAAAGATGTACCCCTTTTTAGATGTAATTTTACCATGTTTTTTTACTGTGTATCAATAAAGTTTGGAAAAGTAGAAAATTTTCCAAAAACGGCTGGCATAGACACTATTTTTAAAATTTGAAAAATAACTTAAATAATTTTAAACGGTCCACTTTATCAACATTTCTCTTAAGTGGTTTTTGATTGTTAATTTTAATTCACCTACATACAAAAATTAAGTCAATTGATTAAATTTCATTTTTCAAAAAATCATATCTCCATACTTGGGTGCTGAATATTGGTTCGCAAAGTGGCCTCAAATTAGAACTGTCAAAACGGGACCAAATTAATGTTAGCAAAATGCTACCAAGCAGTAGCATGTATTGTAGTCGATCAATTATTTATTTATTTTTTATTCAGGAATAAAACAGGTCGAAGGCATCAGGTTTTTGGGGTATTCGAAGTCAACAAATCTTAAGAGGTCTTTTTTGGCCACCCATCGTTTAGTTTATATTCTGTTGCACAAATTTTGTTGAAAATTTGATTTTCATAATTTTGTTTATATCTTAAATTTTAACCTCCTGACACCATTATTAATCCAAAATCAATGGATACTCCCGACCCGCTGCAACATTAAATTGATCGTAAAATATTTTCGTTTCTAATAGCAACCATAAATACCACCTCCCCTCTCGGACGCCATCAATCTATCTCATCCGCTGATCACTTTTCATCCAGCCGTCTGTCTCACACTTCCGAGCATCTAATTTGCGATGATTTTATCGCGTTGCTGCTGCCAGTTCAGTTTCCGTGTGGCATCACCCCGGGCCCAGATAGCGTTCGCCACCAGTTTCATTTTATCGATCATTAATCTCCGCTGCCATTTCGAAGGCAATGCGAACAGCTTTTTAGTAGCATTTTGAGACGTGCACGGAAAATGTTGATTAATTTTATCTTGATTGTGTTTAGTTTACTTTTTCCGCTTTTTATTTACAATTACTTAATTCCGAACTCTACTTGGCCTCTTCTGTTGAATTTTAAAGACTTCTTTTTTTCAGTGTACTAAGCTCAGTGAACGTAACAGCACCAGACTACACTCAGCCCTGAAACCATGGATCTTCATCCCTTCGAGACATCCAGCATGGCTTTCTCCTAGGAAACCGAGGCCAATTTGTCCACCAACTGGCGACCGACGACGACAATCCGGGCAATGTTTAGGACTCTTGAACAGCTGCCAAGAACGTTGGCTGTGTACTGAGCTGGGTCTCCAGCTGCCACTACAACGACCATAACTCAGTGTCTGGTTTGGTGCACGCTATAAGATGGGTGGAAAGTGCACTCTCTACTTGGAAAAGTCCGAAACAGTTCGGTCAGTGCAGTGGAAAGAGTTGACTGAGCTTTCGTTTATTGTTTTTCGTTTTCCGGACAGGAAATGTTGTGATTCAACTGAAGAAAGTTGGGTGAACAGTTTTACACTGATAATATCGATGCTTATCAACTACCGCTAAGTGTGTTTGTATATATCAGGATATTAGATCATTTTACCTTTCCTTTCCCTTCCCAGCAAGACTAGAATTTTGAAGATCTGGAAACCCTGTCTCAGGCTATGATTACTAAAGAGATATTTATATACTTTTTTGAAGCCGGAGCTCACTTATCTGCATGAAAACTATGTTGAGATCAATCATTGATAGGTTATCAAAAGACTGTCAAAACAAGTCCAAAGTGCTGAAGTTCTGGCAGCCCTGTCTTAAGTTTTGACCACTTAAATGATATTTATAAACTTTTTTGAGTTCGGATCTCATTTATTTGTATGGAAACTATGTCTGGATCAATCATCCGACTTATAGTCTGATAGTTCTTTAAAAATACATAAAAATGAGTCCAAATATTCGAGATCTGGCAACCCTGTCTAATGTTATGACCACTTAAATGATATGTATGTACTTTTTGAAGCCGGATATTTGGTTTCAGTTGGTTCTATTACAAAAACTATGTTTTTAAGCTAGACGTCAATTTTTTCATTACTTTTTATTTGAACCATTTTTGATAAGAAGTGATGAAGGTACTCACCGCATAAGTGGATTAAGTGAGTTTTTTAAATCGGGTTTTACACTAATTATTAAAAAAATAAAATAAAGCTTTTCGGTTATGATTTTATTTCGTGAGTAATTGCTATATATTTACGTGATCAATGTTCAATTACAAAATTGAAACTTGTGCAATCTCATTTAAAACACAGAAATAAAAGCCCTTAAGCTACATTCAGTTCTTATTCATCCCCACTTCCAGGAATCCGAACAAAAAAAAACTCTCCAAGCTGATTGCAACTTTGCACTTTTGTGTGGAAGCATTTCCTTGTCGAACAAGTGACACCTTTTGTCACCGCGGCTTGAAAAACAAACTTCTGGCTGCCGGAGGACCGTTGGAGTTGAAGCTGGGAGAGAGGTACAAATACGGCCATGTTCCACAATCGAACTCACTTCTATTTACTGGTTGAGTGTCTGTGTGAGTGTGCGGCAATTGTGTGTAAGCAAAGTTGTTACACAATGATGACGACTGTTTCACTGTTCTACCTCATCAACGTGGAAAACTGTGGAAGTTGCGCGAGGAAAACCACATTTGGAAACAGTGTTGCCAATTTTTATATTAAAATATTTTGCCTATTAAACCTTTAAGCTGTTTTTTTCTCACAAGACCTAAAAAAATCGATGAGCCAAGCATATTTTATGTGCCACATAAATTCTGGCAACCGTCCCAAAAAAAAGTCTTCCAGACAATTCCGGGGTGACGTAAACGAAGGAGAAATAAGTAAAGCGGGAAAACTTGCTGAAGGAAAAGGAAAAGACACATACAATTTCGTCAGCAGTCAGCTAGTGTGAGAAGGGAAAAAGAAAAACGACGACGACGACGACGTTGACAAAGTGAACGAAACTCATCCGATTGGACTATTATTCAGTCGACACGATGCGACAACCTTAAGGGTGAAATGATTTTTGGTAAAAATAAGTTATCAGCAAAAATAAAATTTCTTTTTAAAATTACGACTCCTAAGCAGTACTAATGTATATCTTCCCAAAAGCTTTCCTTTAATTTCAATAAAACTACAATAGGTGTCATCACCCAGCACACACACAGTGTCACCAGCTTGTACGTGTGTAAATGTGTTCTAAGACAACATTTCGCTACCGTAGAAAATAAAGAAAAATGGCAAAGAAATGCCAGGAAAATTCATGGACTCGCTCTGCTTCGGCTTCTGCTTGCGCTGCTACCTGTTGATACACCTGCTGCAGGGCTACGACATCGATTTTTCTCCCTGATTCTTGCCGACGGCCACGGAAATCGCACACGTTACATGGCGTGACACAATTTTGCCACTGCTGATTGGATCGAATGTCTATCGGTAATTCGAAGGAACTAATTCGAAAATCGGAGCTTTGAAGGGAAAGGCAATTTTTTCAAGGTTATTCTATGATTTTTCCTCAAAATTTTTATTTTAGGGGAAAACCTTTAATTTGGCAACACTGTTGGATTTAAGTACTCACTCATGATTTAGGACCCGGAACGGTTACGGTGATGAAAATAATGGTTACACTCATCCACACATACATACAAGCTTTATAGTTGCACCCACGAAAGCAGAAATGATTAATTCTAGCATAATAATTTTTACTACAACAAAAAGCAACAGACCGTAAAAAAAAACATTGTGGAGGATTCGGAGTTGATTTCTTTTTCAGAGCAGATTAACTGTTCCTTTTTTAAAACTGCTGGAAGAGAGATTTTATAAAAGATTTTGGTTGAAAAAAAAAACAAAAAACAAAAAACAAAAAAACAATAAACAAAAAACAAAAAACAAAAAAACAATAAACAAAAAACAAAAAACAAAAAACAAAAAACAAAAAACAAAAAACAAAAAACAAAAAACAAAAAACAAAAAACAAAAAACAAAAAACAAAAAACAAAAAACAAAAAACAAAAAACAAAAAACAAAAAACAAAAAACAAAAAACAAAAAACAAAAAACAAAAAACAAAAAACAAAAAGTTAAAAAAGTTAAAAAAGAACATCCTGTATTTTTTAACATGTTTCAGGGGACATCCACAATTTTCAAGATAAAGCAACAAGTATTGATTTTTGTACGATGGGTTCACCGGTTTTCGAATGCATAGGATTTTTTTTCAAAAATTTAAGACAATCCATTACATTTTTTTTTTTCAAACTGAATTGTTTGATCTCAGGAACTATTGGTTAGGTTTCAATGATTGTTTTTTTTTAATTATGCCGAGTCTTAAAAACTAAAAAGCACTTGAAAGAAGAACTCTTATTTTTTTTTTTAAATATTGATTGGAAATTTTTCTTGTTTTATGTTGCTTTGCCAATGTTTTAAAAAATGACATTTTTTTAGGAGTCAACTTTGGCTGTATTTTTTACTAACATTTCCTATATTTAAAGTAAAAAAAGTATGCAATAATTTTTGTGTCTAAGCACAGTCTTAGACACAACGCATTTTTTACAACTTTAATGATAATGATGTCATCTTATAGCAGAAAATGTGAAAAACAAGCAAAAGATTGAAAAAGTGAATGTAAAGACATGAAAAAATAAGATAGCTAAACTGTAATGATAAGAGGTGGTAGAATAGGCCAAATACAACCAAAAACAGACAAAAACTTAACAAGATAAATGCAAATTAAAATACTAAAAATTAAACAAGAAAAGCATATAACAAGAGAAGTAATGTTTTTCGTAGAACAAAAGTTGCTCAAAATGACCTCCTGAACAAAAGAAAAATAATAAAAATCGAAAAAAGATTTGGGCATTAGAGGGTTAAGAGAAAATATTACCATTTTTCCATTGTAAATCGGACTATTAGTTCTAGAGACATCAAGATTCCAAAAATGAAGGGCTTATTGGAAGACAGAGAATTTTTTTTTTCTCTTTTTTTTTAGCTTATCGAATAATTCTTACTTTTTTTCCTCAAAAAGCTGCACTTAATCAAAATTTCACTTAGATACTTTTTGGTTGCGATATTGGTTTTACATCAAAAATGGAGTCAGAACAATGTTTTATCTATTTTTTATTTTTTATTTAAGAAAAATCCCTATTGAAATATAACATTTACTTGTTTAGGTTTTTTTCCATTGCTGGAATTTATGACAAATTTGATGTCCAAAAAGAGGTTTTAAAAATCAGCAAGGCATTTTACCGTGTGTGCTTCAAAAAGTAAATTTCTACACATCACTGAATACTTCAAGGATTAATTGAATAAACTTTTCAAGTTTTATACCAAATAGCAGAAAATTACCAACGCAATCCTGATGATGAGCAGATAAAAAGATGATTTTAACCATCTGCATCTGAACAGCAAGCAAGGACAAATTCCAACCATTCCCTGGGGAAATCAGTACCATCGATCTCACTGCCACCGTAGGTCAAGTGTTTCTTCCTTGAAGTAACCTTACATCGCAGGATCCAACAAGTACCCCAAAGGCCTATCGGTTGTGGAAATCGATCCCCCACCTGGTGGGGTCGGAAATCCAAAAAAAAAGCTGCCCGATGTATTACTTATTCACATTTATTACACGTTTTACGAGCGTCGCTCGGAGTAAAAATGTATTTTATGACGATTTGTACCGAGAGAGAGAGAGAGAGAGAGAAAAAAAAGTTCGACGACGACGCGTCTTTTGCCACCTGGTTTTCCACGTCGAATGAAAAGGTACCTCATCCGGTTGATTTATGGATGCATTCGGAATGAGAAGCGCGATTGTGAGTAATGTCGATTTTATTCAGCCTTGGAGCCTGCCTGAACTGCGGAAGCCGTAAGCAAAACAAAATATCGATGATTTATTCAATATTCGAACATTGTGTTTGATCTTGGAATGAATTGGGGGTCTTTGCTACTCTGGGATATCTTGGTATATAATATCTTTTGCTGAAATTGATTTTGACTTTTCTTTTATTTCGTTGACTTAATATCTTTTAAAAGGATTGAACATTAATATATTTGTTATATAAATAATTAATTTTGAACCTTTTTCAGCGAACAGATGACGTACTTAAAAAGAAGTTCATTATGGATCCTTACATATAAACACCACGTGGCAGACACGTAGTGGGTTGGGCTCCACCTGGGATGTTATGGAATTATTCATTTAACGATCGAACCCATACCAATTGACCGAAGGTGATTTTCCCCTCCGAAATGTCTGGTGCCGCTGACCGGAACATAAACTCGGCTGAAAATCAATATCACCAGCACGACCCTAATAAATGAGATTCGTATCATAAAATTAGGAGGAATTTGTCTGAGTGGTTGGGCTTGTACGAGAGTAGGATCAATACTTGTTCATCAATATGAGTTATGTCAATTGAACTGAATGACCTTACAACAGCTGAATCATAATCAATTCAATTAGTAAAATAATCCCAATCAGCTCAAGATCACTGCAAGCATCATCAAATCCTCAAACCAGAAAATGTTTCACGCAAGTAGTTAGCTAAGCAAATATACTCAAGACACGTTCCTTTCGCAGGGCAAAACACCATAAATTTCTAACAACCAGTACAACCACTTAGTGTACGTACATCCTCCCGATTTGAAGTACATTATACTGGGATAAACAGTCATCAAATAGAACGAAAACACTTGTGAAGAAGAATTCGAATCTCGCAATTTCCCTCAAGTGGCAAGTAGCAAGTCTCCGAGAAAGCAGAAGGGAGAAAATGTGAAACGTGCTGAAAATGTGAAATTTAAATAAACAAAAATGTGGGCCTTTTTGAGCTCCGGTTGTAAACAAAGGTGTGATATGCGCAATAACGCGCCCCTTCGGGTTGCTCGTCGTGCGTGCTTGCGTAACGGGACTGGAAACGGGAAATGATTTTCATAATCAGTCAGAACAGAGGGAAATGTTGGATCTTTTCATTTTCTGTTTTTGCCAAATGGTTGGACATCTGAATCAGATGTCAAATTCAAAAAAAATGATATCGGAGTTTTATTCGCATGACTAAATCAAAAATATTGTTCAAATAATTACCTAACAATTCTCATAATGCCTTTTTGGTCTTTTTAAATATCCATCATTAAGCTTTTTTGATTCATTTCAAATAAGGCCTTTGCAAATATTTTAAATAGTTTATGTTTATGTCATAACTGGTCCGAAAAATCAGGGGGCAAAACATATTAAAAAAAAAATTCAATGGAAATAGAAGTCCAAACACCTGAAAACAATGAGCAATTCCAGCTCAAATCAGGAATTATTCTGATACTTTTGTACCCGACCCTCTCCGATTTCAATGAAACTTTGTAGACATGTTATCCTAGGCCTATATAAGCCATTTTTGTGCATATGGAGCAAATAATACTCGAGAATAACATTTGAGAAGGGCGTAAGGAATTTAAATATTTTTGTATTCTGTAATTTAAAAATTACTGTATCTCGAAGCCGTTGCGTCGTATCAAAAAGTGGTTAAAGACAAACTTGTAGGAAGTTGGACGGGCTTTCTGGAAAAAATACACTGAAACAAAAATACACGCCACATCTATGAGATTTTTTGATTTTTAAGTCTAAAACTTAAATTTGAAGGTGATGTCACGATTTTTTTTCGTTCAAAATTTTTGAGGAAATAGCCTGAAATGTTACCAAAAGACTGACGAAAAATGCAGGATGGTATGTCTCTCCTAAAAAAATACAAAAATCATTTACTAAAACTGTTTTTTTGAAAAGTGGTCTAAACGTCAAAATTTTTAAAAACCGGTATTGGGAATCGATTCTCCAGACAATTTTACATAAAAGTCTCCGTATTGACCATTGTTCTATGTCCAATCCTTGGGAAGATACAGCGGTTTTAAAAATAAAAAACGGGATTTTTGGTGGTTTTTGACAATTTCTATATGACAGACTTGGTTTTTCAGTCTCGTAAATATTTCTACGGGAAAGGTCGTCCAATTTCCCATAAGTTTGCCTTTGACAGCATTTCAATTGGATGTAAGGGCTTACAGATATAAGCTTAATTACATTGCTTATAACTGAAAATAGAATATTTTTTTCAGTGTGGTAGAAACCAGGATAGTAAATTTGATTACGTAAATATAAAAACGATATAAATCAAAAAGCTGTCAAAGGCAAACTTATGGGAAATTGGACGAGCTTTCCGGAAAAATATTTACGAGACTGAACAACCAAGTCTGTCATATAGAAATTCCCAAAAACCACCAAAAAACCCGTTTTTTCAACATTTTTATTTTCAAAACCGCTGTATCTTCCCAAGGATTAGACATAGAACAATGCTCCATATACTTTTATGTAAAATTGTCTGGGGAATCGATTGCCACTACCGGTTTTTAAAAATTTTGACGTTTAGACCACTTTTAAAAAAAAACAGTTTTAGTAAATGATTTTTGTATTTTTTAGGAAAGACATACCATCCTGCATTTTTCGTCAGTCTTTTAGTAACATTTTAGGCTATTTCCTCAAAAAATTTTAACGAAAAAAAATCGTGACATCACCTTTAAATTTAAGTTTTAGATATAAAAATCAAAAAATCACACAGATGTTGCGTGTATTTTTGTTTCAGTGTATTTTTTTCAGAAAGCCCGTCCAATTTCCTACAAGTTTGTCTTTGACCACTTTTTGATACGACGCAACGGCTTCGAGATACAGTAATTTTTAAATTACAGAATACAAAAATATTTAAATACCTTACGCCCTTCTTAAATGTTATTCTCGAGTATTATTTGCTCCATATGCACAAAAATGGCTTATATAGGCCTAGGATAACATGTCTACAAAGTTGCATTGAAATCGGAGAGGGTCGGGTACAAAAGTATCAGAAAAATTCCTGATTTGAGCTGGAATTGCTCAAAAATAAAATTTGCAGCGTTTTATTATGATATTTTCCATTATAAAATTTAAATTCGCTACTATTTCAAAGTTGATAGGGTTCTAAAGCCCGATGTAAATTTTGATGTACAACGCTTAAAAACACGCTTTAAAAACCTTTCTTATCACTTTTTTTTCATTTTAATGCAAAAAAAAGTTGTTAACACAACATTTTCCCCTTACAAAGAACCGTCAAGAAAGACCGCGAGGTTAATTTTTCAAAATTGATTTAAAAATCCATTTTAAACTCTTTGTGGTCGTACAAAGGGTCATTGAACTCAGAAAAATGGGTTTTCTCGCTTAAATAAAAATGTCAGCAATCTAAGCTTCATTTTAAGACCCATTTGATGATTCAATTCGTGTCTTAAGAGCACATACATGGAAATAACAGCTATTGTCTCTTTCATTGTATATTTGTTGTAGAAGTCTTTAAAGCTCACAATGTTTGTTGATTTTTTTTTAAATATTTAAAATCTTTCAATGAAAATGTCACAAAGATCAAATCAATTTCGAAAAACATATATGTTCAATAGATTACTTTTCCACAACTTCAAATATCACATCCTCCACTTCCTCGAAACAAGTTTCAAAAGCACCAATCACATTCTAGGCGCTCCGTTCTGTTGAAAAACTTTAATCAAGCAATCGCAACTAGCAATCGAGCGTGACAGCTGGAAGTCAAACAGCGCACAATGTGTGGCAACCATACACTTCTCTTCCCCTCCCCCTCCTTAACCCCCTTTCTCTGACCTGATGTTAAACACAAACAAAGCTGTCATCTGATTTCAGCAAATATTAATTGAAATTCTGAACCTGAATCTACCCTCTCTTCCCCCAGCCTCCTCGCCCCTTCTCTGTTGAGAGCCATGTTACGGTCTGCGATGTCAATTTTCCCCCCACAAATCACGAAATAAAACCCCCAACTGACAGCCCCTACACAATTCACGAGTGTGGTGTGTGTTTGTGTAACTCTCATTCTATGTATTTGGATGTGGAGCAAAACTGGGTAACCTTTTGGCACTTTTTCTGCTCACTTTTCCTCCCTTTTTTTTCTTCATCCACTCACTCACAGCTGAGTTTTGGGGCTGGCAATTTCAACCCCCCCGCTGGGTTGAACCAACACACTCTCACATACACATACACACACAGAGATTTGCATTGGGAAAATCCTGGCAGCCTGTGGAGCATCATCGATCGATCCCTGTGAATTTATGCTGCCGGCTACTGGCTGCCATGTCTGTGTTGGAAGTGCTCTGCCGGAAGAGGCTTCGCCTATTTATACCTTGGCCCGTTGGTTCTCGTTTCATATTTATGCTAGCGTTATTTAACTTTAGATCCCGAACACATTCACCTAAACAACAAGGTTTTGGAATTGAAATGAAAGATGATTTGAGAATCATCTAAATAACTGTTTGAAAGTTGATATTCTTAATAAGGCACATTGATGAACTAAGACTCTATACGGTACGACTCCTACCATTTTTTTTTAATTCGAAAAAGACACATTTTTTAATAATTTACAGCCTGAAATGATGCTGGTTTGGACATTATTTTTTTGAACTTTGTTGATACGACCTAGAGCAGGGGTGCTCAAAGTTTTTGAATGGCGGGCCAAATTTGGAACTCACATGAGCTTGCGGGCCAAATGTGAAAAATTGTTTATTTGAAAAGTACATTTTTCTGATTAGTTTGCACTACGTCTTAACAACCATCGTGGCCTCCGACACTTAATTGTTTTTTTTGTTCGAAACAAATCAAAATTTTGGAGTAAAGAGCATTGAAAGGACGTGCAGATGAACAATTCAAAACATAACTGAATTTGATAATTCGTAAATTGATCGAGGATCGATCGAAAAACGGCTTTGTTTACACTTGGCGCTTAGGACCTTATGAAAACTAACCCGTGATTCATCAGTTGATTTTATTTTATTTTATGTGTTTTTCAACATTTTCGAAGACTAAAATAGTAGTTTATGCAACAAGTTGCAAAAAGAGGATTTTTTCAGCACGAGTCGTACATTTATCCAACGAGGTTCACCGAGTTCCAAAATTACAGCTTCCAAATTTACATTATTTTTTGCTGTGTAGCACGTGAGCTACACAGAAAAAAATAATGTAAATTTGGAAGCTGTAATTTTGGAAGGTTGAATATTACCTCTTTTATGATGTAATTTTACCTCAATTTAGACTGAAAAAGTGACATTACACCAGAAAAGTGGTAAAATTACACATTTCCAGAGGTAAAATTACACCTTTTTTCTGACATAAAAAATGTACCCCTTCCCAGATGTAATATTACCATGATTTTTTTTCCAAGGGCGTTAGAGGGTTAAATATAAAAAAATATCGTTTATTGTCAACCACTTTTACACTATGAAAATTATTTTGAACTAATTAATTTATAAGGCCATATAACCCAATAACTTAAATCATACCATACCAATCATAAAAAATCATTACTAAACAACTTCGTATCATATTAAATTTACCCAAAAAATGCAACCATATTTCAAAACTCGCTTCAAATATTTGAAAACTTTGAATTGTGATTTCGTGAAATGGTGTTTCATGTTTAATAGCGATAGAAATTAGATCTAAAGGCAAATTTAATTATTATCTATTAATTCAAAAGTTGAAAATACTTATTCTGAAATAAGTTATTTGCCGTGAAAATCTTTATTTGTGCATGATTTTTTTTCCATTTAATTTGTAAGGACCCTGAGACAAATTTAGAAGCAATTTTTTTGTTGTGGAGCTTGGATTTTCACTGTTCAAACATTTGATTGAAAAAATACTTCTCAACAAAAAATACAAATAAAATATTTTTTTTTGATTTGGAATAAACCATTAATGGATCCTTACACAAATTTTGAACATTAAAGTTGCTGTTTTATACACTTCTGTTGCGGAATATTAATCAGAAATAGGATCAGAATAATTATCGTTAAATTTAAATTTTCCCGGGAATTCCCGGGATTTCCAGGGAAATTTGTTGAAAATTAACCGTTTCCCGGGAATTTTGTAACTCCGGAAAATTGTACACTCTTATGCGACCTTTAGTTGCTGAGAAATTGCAATGCAAAGGTTTAAAATCAGGAATATTGATGTTTTCTAAGTCTCACCCAAACAACCCACCATTTTCTAACGTTGATATCTCAGCAACTAATGGTCCGATTTACAAAGTTGAAATATGAAATATTAGTGAAATTGTCCGATCTCTTCGAAAAAAAATATTTTCAAATTTTAAATCAAGACTAACATTTCTAAAGGGCCAAACATTCAATATTACGCTCTTTTTTTTGAAACGATCAGAAAATTTCACGAATGTTTCAAATATTAACATGGTATATCGGACCATTAGTTGCTAAGACTTGGAAAACATAAATTTTCATGTGTTTAAACCTTTGCATGGCAATATGTAGGCAACTAAAGGTCATATCAACGAAGTTCAAAAAAGCTAAATATAGAGAATTTTCTCAGCTTTTCAAAAAAAAATTCAATGGTGTTACCTAAAAATAGCTAAAACTTGAATACGGTGCACATTATAAAAATTTCACGAAAGTACTTTTTGATATCAAATTTGATTTTACATCGAAAAATGAAGTTAAAATTTTTTGCGACCAATATTGCGCAATTCTCACTAACTTGGACTTCGCACTAAATTATTGCTATCGATCGCACTATTGCGACTTGTCAAACTGGCTTGGGAAATTTTAATTTTCTCAAAAAATTATCAAAACGAGCCGATGTTGCTCACCTGTCAATCGCAATTTTAGAGTGCGAATGTCCAGTTTGGTGGAAACTGCGACTGGAAATGTAAATAAACAACTGCTGGTTGCCTAGCCTAGGAAATTTTGTTGTCAAAAATGCGAGAGAAAAGTGCGGGCCATATCCAAGTTACAGTGCAAGGATCAATATTTGATTTTTTTTCAATCTGAATTGATTCAAAAATTCATCATTCGGTCAAAGATTGTTTGCATAACCTGGAAATTTCTGAAAAATGGAATTTGTAAACATATCAAAAAATAAAAAAAATAAAATAGTGTTTTTTTGCTAATCAAGTTTTAGTGACAAAAAGTTAAATTAAAAATCACCAAATTTTTTTTACCGTGTATAATTTTTTTCCAGTGTAGTCCATATCCATACCTACAACTTTGCCCAAGACAACAAATCGATCAAAAAATTCCTTCAAAAGATACAGATTTTTGAATTTTCATACATCATTTTTGTATGGACAGCTGCCAAATTTGTATGGAATATTATATGGACAAACTAGTGATGCAAATTGGCTTCTTTTGGCAAACCGAAGGCACCAAAAAAGTTTCAGCCTGATTATAAAATACAAAAAAATAGAATGACCGAAACCTGAGAGAATCGATCGTCTACATTTTTGCATTTAGAACAAACATTTTCATTTTAAAATTTCGTTTTTTTTTTCTTACTTTGCGGGGTTTGTTTCAAGAGTGCAACTATGTTCTAAAAAGTTGTGGAGAAGACAATTACAGAAAATTCAATGTGTAAACATAATGGGTTTGCTTGCAACCATCCCAAGTTATCACGATTTTACGAAAAACATTATTTTTTGCATGTTTAAAAACGAAAGGGCCCCGGAAACCAAATTCAACCAAATGAAACGTGTTTGTTATTGTATACATTGCGTGCTCTAATTTTTTTTTTATTCAAGGTCTAACATAATTTTTCTCGGAACGTAAAAAAGCGACGTGTGACAAGATAGCACGAAAGCGCTGATTTGTATTCGCAGGGGGGAGGGGGGGTGATTTTTCGAAAAAAATTTATCGATTTTTTTTCTGATAATTTTGCCTTTCGGAAAATATTTTTGCCGGGACTAATTTTTGGAAAAAATGCCAAACTTTGAAGGTCTGTACCGAACTCCAGGGTGCTCCAAATTTCAATATTATATATACCAAAACATGCGCAAGGATCTGGCTTACACGCCAATTATGTTGAAAATAAACGCTTCAGTGGCCAAAATGCCTCAAAAAGTGACATTTTTGAAAAAATCTTTTTTTACGGGCTAAATCCCATTTAAAATAGAAAGGCGGAGCGCCAGCTCCTGTTACGTCCAATCAAGCTCATATTTTGGATTTGGGCTTAGTATGCCCACCGGAACAAACCCTTGAATGCCCTCCAAAAAGGCCTTTTTTGTTACATCCTAATACCTTATCCTGTTGATTGGCTGTAATATTTTGAAATTCAATCCTAATCATCCCCTAAGGCTCCTATACGGTTTCTTCAAAATTCAAAGCATCGAACCTTTCCCAGCACAAGAAATGTAAAATATTCCACTTCCACAACCAAACCCAGCGGCAAAATCATGGCAAAATTTCCATTCCATGCGCTAGAGTGGAAAATTTTACCGTTTTTGTTCATTCTGCTCACCGGTGGCTGCGTTCTTCTGCCATCAATACTTTATTTCTGGCGTGCTGCAATATCACAGGAATTATTCTCAAACAACTGACTTTTTGAGCGCTTCAAGACGCATGCCTGTGTATATTGTTTGACTTGGGTTTCAAATGTATCAGTTGTCTGTTTATTTGTTCGGGGAGAGACTTTTGATATTTGAAACCATCATTTTAGAGCAAAACAAAAGAAGCTTAGGCGGAATTGAATTGGAATTCGGTGAATTTGCAAATCTCGTCAGATGAATAACTAAAAATTAAAGCATCCCAAGAAAATTAAACATACCTTGATTTCCAATTGTCTCGCAAAAAGTTTCAGCAAACTTTCAGAACCAGACTCTGCACTGCTACAAATATCCCTCGTTGCGTCGATAAACACCTGCAAAACAAACACGGTTCACCTTGATTTTCACCCTTCTTCAGTGTTTCACAATTTCCTCTCTGGCAAGCGCTCACCCTCGCACTCAGCTAAGGAGGAGCAAAGGTAAT
The DNA here is from genome assembly GCF_016801865.2 of Culex pipiens pallens. Classification (NCBI taxonomy): domain Eukaryota; kingdom Metazoa; phylum Arthropoda; class Insecta; order Diptera; family Culicidae; genus Culex; species Culex pipiens. The sequence continues at coordinate 64,619,038 of NC_068938.1, read as the reverse complement.
GAAGCAACACTACTTACACTCCGGTGATCAACGTAATTATATCTCGATTTACACTTCTCCGCTACTCTGGTGCCACTTTGAAAATCTTCACAAGTAACTGCCACTTAACATTAACGCTCTAGTAGCTGCTACTACTGCTTCAAATATGTGCTGTTAAAATTGCTTTTTCCTTCGCAAAGAGGTTCTCGCACTTTGCCTTTTTTTTACTTTCCCAGAAAAGAGTGTATTCTTCTGGATTTTGCCTCTTCACACGAACACTTTATACACAAATCAAATTCACATGCTATTACACGAGAACGATTCAATTTGTAATTTTTATGCTTCTTACGCTCAGCACACTTTTGCTCACACTTTTTTTCCCTTCTCAGCTCTCGCAGATATGCTGCTATGCAGTAGTAATCTTGTTTACACGAACAACTCCCTTCTTGGTTGGTCTGCTTTTCTGGAAAGCAATTTTCCTGCCGCCACCGCTTACACTGCGGAAAACCAACCAAACAAGCACAAATTGTAAACTTTTTTTTTTCGCTGCTGCTGCTGCCCCTCCAACAGACGTCAGACAATTCAATTTTCCACGCGCACTTGTTTCCCCCCAAACTTTGAGTCTGTTTATGTTCAGATTGGCAGTTTTCCAGCAATCATTTGGGCGATCATTTCCCTCCGTGGACACAAACGCGGCCGGCGGCTTTCAAAAGAGACCTGCGAAATGAAACTATACGTGAGGGAAACTCGCGCGCGACTCCATTCGGTGTCAAGAGTTGACGGATTTTCCTTCCGAGTGCCAGTGCCCGTTGTCGGGTTTTCCTGCTCCACCTACCACCCTCCTGAGAAATATGCGGAGTTTGATGCCAGCAATGCAGAGAACATTACAATAGGGAGAGTGGGGTTTTTTGAACTTTGATTTTTTTTGCTTCTTTTTTTTTAACAATATGTAAGAGTTGAAAATATTTTGACTTCATTTTATTTTTTTAATTAAATAATTTAGAAATCGTTGGTTCAAAACTATTGCTAAAAAAATGGTTTTATAAGCTATTGTCTTTCATATGTTTATAGGACCTATTTAAAAAAACTCTAGAGAATATCTTTTTGAATAAATTTTGAATTAAGAATAGGAGTTTTAAAAATAGACCCCCTGTTTTTTTTTAATTATTTTTCAAAGCGTAGACAAATTCTTATTCTAATATTCGATTTTTCAAAGGATTTTGAATGAATCAATTTATCTTTTAATTTTAAGCTTTATCCCAAAGCCAATATCTTCTTTTTATTTTTTTTAATATGTAGAAGTCTAAAGCAAACTTTATGTAAAGTGTTATTTTCTGATTTCCGAAATACAGGGGCCTATAATAAAAACTTACTGCTAAAATAGTAGTTTATGCAACAAGTTGCAAAAAGAGGACGAGAGTGCTGAAAAAATCAAGTTTTGCAACGAGTTCCATAAACATTTTTTGCAATTCCAAAAAAACACACACTGAGTGAAATTTTATGTCAAATTTTCATGTAGTTGGCAATAAATCGTTTAAATCAAAACAAAATGTTGAAAAGTGTTACTTTTCGAAACAAGTGCTGAAAAGTTGCAAAATTTTTTTGCCATTCCGTCGTGAAACTACTTACTTTTCCTGTCATCCCGAGCAGACGGAAATAACTTGGGAATAACATTTTTTGATATTTGAAAATAATAGGCCAATAACATATACTGTTATTTATAACAAGATTTCTCTGGTTAGTTTGCATACGTCGTATGAGCCATCGCGACCTCAGACACTTTTTTGAATTTTTCTCTGAAACAAACCAAATTTTCATTGTGTTTCAATAAAGAGCCTTTAGAGGACGTGCAGATGAACAGCATTTTTGAGCTTGGGAATTCGTAAATTGAACGAGAACCAAACGAAAAACTGCTTTGTTTACAACTGGCGCTTAGAACCATTTGAAAACTAACCCGAGATTTGTTATTGATCGTTATGATTTTTTTTTTGTTATTGGATTGTTATTCTAAAAAACAAACTAATAACATTTAAAGTTATTCTTCGAACAAATCTTTGTTATTATTTTTTGTTATTTTAACAATTAATCCGACCATCCCAATAACAGTTGGAGGTATTCTTCCATAACAAAAAATGTTATTCCAAAGTTGTTTTGGCTTTCAACCAATATCAGACCAATAACAAATTTTGTTATGATAACATAAACTGTTAATAAACCCTTATGCAAAAATTGATTTTTCAAGAAGATTCCATGCCGCTTTTAGTTATTTTAACAGTATTTGTTATTGAAATGGCATGAATTTTGTTATTACCGTCTGCCCGGGATTCTTGAACGACTTTTCTGTACCAAATATAACAGAATCGAATAGCAACACTTTTCAAAATAAATGCTGAAAAGTTCTACTTTTCAGCACTGAAATGGGTGCTGAAAAGTTAAAATTTTCAGCACTTGTTATGAAAAGTAACACTTTGGAACATTTTTTTGATTTAAACGATTTATTGACAAAATACATGAAAATTCGACTTAAAATTTCACTCAATGGGTGTTTTTCGAAATTGCAAAAAATGTTGTATGGAACTCGTTGCAAAACTTGATTTTGTCAGCACTAGTTGTATTTATCCAACTCGGTGAACCTCGTTGGATAAATGTACGACTCGTGCTGAAAAAATCCTCTTTTTGCAACTTGTTGCATAAACTACTATTTTTATTCAAATGACTTGCTGTTTGCTAACTATTATGAATAAATTTGAAACGATTTTTTTAGTGGAGCTTCATTGCATTAATGATTTATATCAGTATAAGATGCGATTTTTAAATTCAGATAAAATAAAAATTATGTGTTTGCAATATATTACTGATTTAAATAAAATGGCTTATTGGATATTGTCAAGAAATAACTATTATTTCTTTAATGGTTTCTTTTGTCAAAGCAACAAAAACATTATTTTAAATTTTTTTAATAGTCTAATCTTCCGAAAAAAAAATTGAAAAAGTTTACTACTCTGAAATAGTGCACTTTATTAAATTATTACTACTGAATTTTGGAGTGCAAACATTTTCATTGTGAGTTCAATAAAAGCGGTTTGATGTAAAATTAAGTGGAAAATTGAAGTTCCGAAAAATGTTTCACATAAAATTTTCATAAAAATCCAAAAAAATGAACCAAAATTGATATTTTTGCACTAAATCTCCATTCTGATGGCCGAATTAGCGGGCAAAATTACATGAAAAACTTGTAATTGGTCAATGTTCCAATTTCGTACGCTTTTCCCTTGAAAATTAAACATTTTCAAACGAAGATATCTCCAGTTTAACACTGGAACGCCCAACGCATGTCAAACTTTCATGGACGCCCAAGCCTCCCAAAAAAGTTGGAACGGTAACTTCAACTCGCTGGTTCTCGGGCATAACTCAACCAATCGGGAGGATTCTTGTTTCCAGGGATTTGTAAGAATGTCTAGATGATCCTAAAATTTTGCAGAACTTGATTCGAACACATCTGTTATTTCTGCGACCGAAAACATCGTTCCAACTTTTTCAAAAAGACTGCCTCCGCGGAATTTTTGGTGATTTTTTTTTTACACGCGAAAAAAAAAAGTTGGAACGATGTTTTTGATCGCAAAAATTACAGATTTGATCAAATTGAGTTCTGCAAAGTTCTAGGATCATCTAGACATCCTAACAAATCACTGGAAAAAAGAATCATCTTGATTGGGTAGGTTATGCCCGAGAACCAGCGAGTTGAAGTTACCGTTCCAACTTTTTTGGAGCCTTGGGCGTTGGAATGTTAAACAAAAACACCTCCGAAATATTTTCAGCGTTTGTAGTTCTAGATCTGCCCTTTTGAATACAAACTGGCGCTTGAATTTTGTCCTTTGCCTTTTAGAAATATTTAAGTTTTAAATTTGCTTCATTTTTACCTTGAAATGGTTGCAACTTTTGACCCTTTAGTCCAAACTGAATTGTTAAAAAAAAGCTTTTTTCGGTAAAGCCATTTTACAATTAATTTTGCGACCTGAATCACTGTGAAATTTTTCGATAAAATATATTTTAAAAAAATCCAAAATTTTACAGATTTTCATAGAAAACTTTGTGAAAAATTAAATAACAAATCGCGATTTCTTTGGTACAAGTAAATATATTTTCCGAAAAGCAAGCCGAAAAGTCCTAATCATAATCTACAACGAAGACACCAACTTTATCAGAATTTCATTCTCAAGACCAGGGATGCCAGATACACAGATTTGTCTGTGTTTCACAGACATTTGAGCTCGTGTCAGACATTTTTTGAGGTACACAGACTTTTTAAAAACTTCATTTAATTGTTATTTTGTTAAAATATCAATCGAAACTTATTTCGTTAGTCTTTGATTTTTGATAGATTTCTATGACTGTAAATTGATTTATTTGAATTTTAGACAAAGACACAGACATACACAGACTTTTTCACAGACATTTTAAAAAATCATCTGGCATCCCTGCTCAAGACACTGATTTCCAAACATTTCATCCACTGATACAAATTTCGAATTGCGAGATTTTTTGTCAAAATACTTTAATTTTCTTAAGGCCGATGCAAATATTTTTCAAAGTTTATATCACTCCCAACCAGACGTGCATCGGCACTCAATAGCACTTCACCACATTTTGAGATGATTACCTTCGTAAACCGGCAGAGTGAATCTTTGCTCACTGTGCATCAAAACAATCTTTTGTTCGATGCTTTTAATTATCGTTGTTCACTATGCAGTTTGGATAAGCAAAAAAAATTATAGTGATTTGAATATCACAAAAATTTTAAATGCTAAATGTGCTATTTAGCACTCAAATAGCACTTCATCACTAAAACTAGCGAATAAGTAAAGATAAAAGTAACGGTCGTTGAGAACCTCATAGTGCAATGAAAAAAACATACTTTAGGCACAAAATAATTATATGGTACCTTTTCCAAGCCATGGCCTTAAAAAAACTGTCAAGTGCTATTGAGTTCCGATGCACGTCTGCCCCTTTAAAACTGGGTCTGAAAAATCTGGCGACAATTTTTTTTTTCGATAGCTTCTAAATTTTATGGAAATAAAAGTCTAATCAACTGAAAAATTGAAATGCATTTCCTGCATTTGGAATCATATTCAGCAAGTCTGGGATCAATCAAAAAAATTTTGATTTTTTGTGAAACTCCGTTGCACAGTAATGCAAAAAACTTTTTTTTTCGACAGAAAAAAAGTTCATCAATACTTTGATGTTTTGAAAACTATTGATTGCAATACAACTGGGCAGGAGTTAAATAATGCTATGGCCTGTTTTTTAAAATTTTATATTTTTTTATTTGTATGCCCCGCCCCCCTCGACTTTCATTACAGTCGAGGGACATAATCTTCATAAAATAGTAGCAACGGCCTTATTTAATAAATGAATTTATTTTTCTATTTGAATATTAAGAATAAAAAAAAATTGATGTTTTGCAGTTGACTGCAACTATATTTTATTAAGATTTGACGCAATCATTCAATCAGAAAACTATTAACAGATTCGGTTTGTTTTTTATGTGAATAAATGTTGCAAGAACTTAATCGATTTCTACAAAATTGAATTTATATTTTTCTTAAAATTGACATAAGGAAATTCTGTTTCTGACATTTTTTGCTCCCAATATCTATTTTACATTCTAATCTCATTTACAAATAATTTACAGCAATAGTTTCAACGAATCCGTTCCTATCACAAAGCATTAAAAAACACATTTGTGTAAAAATAAGTGATGAGTAAAAAAACAGACTACCTACAGACTTTTTGTCAAGATTATACAGACACGGCCTTAGAGGAAAATGGCATCCCTCTACACGGCTTTTTCGTAGCGATCAGACCCGACCAGTTGAGGTTATGTCAATTCAGACCATTTTTTAAACTGCCTGTAATTTAAGATAGGTAAGTCAGATCTTGAAAATTCTTACTCCACCTAATAGGTCTTCACATATGCTTTCTAAAAATATATAACATGTGAGGGTTTCATAAAAAAAACCACCCTTTTTACCATAATTTTAATTTAATATGAAACAGTTTTTTTAACATGACTTTTTAAATACATGATAAAACTGCATGAATTTAAATAGCAAATTAGGGGACGTTAAGACGGATCGATTAAACCCATTCCGGCCAAAATCGGTTGAGCCTGTGACGAGATATTCCAGTGACATTGATTTGGTACACATGTCTACATACAGACAAACACACAGACATTTGCTCAGCTGGTGATTCTGAGTCGATATTTACAAATGAAGGTAGGCCTAGGAGGTCTAATTAAAAAGTTCGTTTTCCGAGTGATTTTATAGCCTTTCCTCAGTAAAGTGAGGAAGGCAAAAAATAAGTTTTATTTAAACAATATATTAGGGAGCGTTCTTTTATTACGTAACGCAATAGGGGGGGAGGGGGGGTCGGAGGCCGTGTTAGGCTCCATACAAAATTTTTAAAATTTGTATGTAAATTTTGTTACGAGGGGGAGGGAGGGGGTCTAAAAGTCCAATTTTTCGCGTTACGTAATAAAAGTACGCTCCCTTAAATGGCCGATTTTTCAAATAATTAGGATTATTTAAAAGCTCGAGATCAAAATTCATGCTTAAATGATGAATAAGTTCGAATAAGGTCGTTGTAAATATTTTTTGAAGTTTATGACTATGACTCTGGCGAAAGTCAAAGGGGGAAGGGCAAAAAATAACAAAATATAAAATTTGAAATGACTAGCCATAATTTTAACATTTGTATAAAAAAGTGTTTTTAAAAGCATTTTCCATAAACCCAGTTGTTTTGCAATGATGTCATAAATACCCAATATTTTTTTTGCTCTCTTTTCAATTAATTTTTGCATAGTGTATTTTAAAAATATTGTTTTGATTGTTTATTGATCAAAATGTGAGAAGAAGCTGATTGAACATAAAACTGAAAAAAACACAATTTCATATGCAAACGACAGAATATAAAAAAAATATGAAAAGTTCTCACAAACTTATTAGTTTAAAATATATCTCAACTCAATGTCTTTTTTTTTCAAATTTAGATAGCCATTTTATCGTTTAAATCAGTAAAGTTTATGATTAAAAGCAATTGAAAATTGTTATTTTAAATTTCAATGCTTGTTGTTACGTAATTTGGGCAATATAAAAGTTAAAAAAAGAACAAAAATATTTTTCCCTGAGAGAATATATTTGTATTCTGTGTATGTGTGTATGACAATTTAAATAAACCCAGCAACTAGAAGATTCTTAACAAAAAATCAACAAACGCAAAAACAACATCTTTGCATTTTTCTACCCCCAAACACTACCTCCAAAACCTCGTGCCCTCAAATCCACTCTCACCAAAACAAGGAGGAAGGCGGAGGAGCGAATCAGTTTGAAAAATTGCATCAACCTTCAAGAGATGAGTAATGCCGGGAGACACACTTTCAAGTTTTTCCCAAACACCTCTCTCTCTCTCTCCTCATGCTGCCGACCCACCAGACGGAAAAGGCAAGGGGAGACGTACCAAAGAGCGGAAAATTCTGCGGTCGATAACATGGAAACTAAAGGTGGGGAGAAAGGAAATGGAAAAAAAGAAAAAAAAGAAGAACCAACACCGTTGGAATAATGACGGCAGTGAAAATGAGAGGAAATGTATAAACAAACAGTTTGTAAATGCCGACGAATGCGCGAATGCGTTCAAAGTTCGAACGGAGGAGTTGGAGTGTTTTTGCTCCGTTGGAGGTGGGAGGAAATGTGTGTGTGTGGGGGGATTTTCGTCTGCTAGGGTGGTTGTTTAATTTTGCGCAGAAGACGAAAAACGAGCGGCTTGTTTGAGGTTGATCTTTTTGTGCTGATTTGGGTTACATTAATTTCGAATAATAATTTATTTAAAAATTAATCAAGATAAAACTCATCAAGCTTGCAAGCAAATTTGTCACTTTTGCCAGCTCGAAATTCGTCCGAACAAATATTTTCATCCAAATGAACAGCAAGTCACACAATAAGCCGGGAGGGCTTAATCCTCAGCTGGTGGATGATGGATTGAGTTTTGGGAAGGATTTCTCTTTTAACAGCGACAAGATATTACACTTTGGATTACTGCAGAGCATTGAGCAACGTTGCGTAAGGGACCCGGTTGAAAGGCCAAGGTCAGGCCGGAACAACTGACATTGTTTGCGAGTTGATTTATGAACCCGGCGACTCCACTGGATTCGTAAATAGTGCGTTATGTAAGGTGGAAATCTGCGTTTCAAACATAATTTAAGCTATATTTTTTTATGTCAACATTAATTTAAAAAAATCATTTAGTTTATCTTATAAGAAGAAAGGGATTTGCAAATATTTTTCAAAGTTCCTCCATAGCGACTACCCGGACAGACGGTAATAACAAAATTCATTCCATTTCAATAACAAATACTGTTAAAATAACAGAAAGTGTTATGGAATCTTCTTGAAAAATACATTTTTGCATATGGGTTTGGGTATTTCTCTACCAACTTACACGAAATCGGGAAAAGTTGCCCCAACCCCTCTTCAATTTGCGTGAAACTTTGTCCTGAAGGGTAACTTTTGTCCCTGATCACGTACGGTACGATCCCTTCCATTTATGAACATGCGAAAAAAGCGGTGTTTTCAATAATTTGCAGCCTGAAACGATGATGAGATAGAAAATTGGTGTCAAAGAGACTTATATGTAAAATTAGACACCCGATTTGATGGCGTACTCAGAATTCCGAAAAAACGTATATTTCATCAAAAAAAAACACTAAACAGTTTTAAAAATTCTCCCATTATCCATTACTTGACTATAAACATTTTTGGAACATGTCATTTTATGGGAAATTTAATGTACTTTTCGAATCTACATTGACCCAGAAGGGTCATTTTTCCATTTAAAACAAAATTTTTCATTTTTAAATTTCGTGTTTTTTCTAACTTTGCAGGGTTATTTTTTAGAGTGTAACAATGTTCTACAAAGTTGTAGAGCAGACAATTACAAAAAAATAATATAAAGACATAAGGGGTTTGCTTATAAACATCACGAGTTATCGCGATTTTAGGAAAAAAAAGTTTTGAAAAAGTTACAACTTTGTAGAACATTAATACACTCTAAAAAATAAAATGACCTTTCTGGGTCAATGTAGATTCTAAAAGTACATTAAATTTTCCATAAAATGACATGTTCTAAAATTTTTTACAGTCAAGCAATGGAAAATGGGAAAATTTCTTAAACATTATTAATGTTTTTTTTTGATGAAAAATACGTTTTTTCAGAATTCTGAGTACGCCATCAAATCGGGCGTCTAATTTTAGATAAAAGTCCTTTTGACACCAAATTTCTATCTCATCACCGTTTCAGGCTGTGAATTATTGAAAAACATTTCTTTATTCGCATGTTCAAAAATGGAAAGGGTCGTACCGCCCCTCCGTCACGAGATATCAAAAAATGGACCTCGGATTCGTGATCAGGGACAAAAGTTACCCCTTAAGACAAAGTTTCACGCAAATCGAAAGAGGGGTGGGGGCAACTGTTGTGCGAGTTGGCGGAGAATTACCGGTTTAATAACAGTTTATGTTATCATAACAAAATTTGTTATTGGTCTGATATTGGTTGAAATCCATAACAACTGCGGAATAACATTTTTTGTTATGAAAGAATACCTCCAACTATTATTGGAATAATCGGATTTGTTGTTAAAATAACAAAAAATAATAACAAAGATTTGTTCGAAGAATAACTAAAAATGTTATTAGTCTGTTATTACAATAACAATCCAATAACAAAAAAAAAACCATAACGACGAATAACAAATCTTGTTATAAATAACATAAAATGTTTTTGGTAAAGTATTTTAAAATATCAGAAAATGTTATTCCCAAGTTATTTCCGTCTACTCGGGTATCTTCAAAAACTCCTAAATTAAATTGTAATCCGACTGTTGTCAGAATTGATCATCACTTTTTTTATTATTATTTATTTTATTTTATTATTATTATTTTATTATAATTGACATTTTGATTGACATTATTATTGACATTTTGATTGACATTTTAAGGACAAAAATATAAGGGTCTTTTATCAACTCACACAGCAGTTACCCGAACCACTTTTTGATTCACGAATCGTAGGTTAATTTTTCGATAACATTTTTTATATATTTTTTTCAAAGAAACATTTTTCAATGATTTCTAACACGAAACTTTGATAATAGAACAGACAAAAACAAAAAAAGTGGTGTACATACAACGTCTTCGGTCGCTTAAATAACAGCGTCATTAAATAAATGCATTATTCCAACCTAATTTTAAAAATAAATAAATGCTGATCATTTAAGAAAACTTAAGAAAAAATCAAAATGGCTACATGATCATCCTAAACTTGTGGGTTGTAAAGTGAAAGGTTTTGTTTTGCCATTCTCACTGAGGTAAGGCTAGAATCCTGTTCTTATAATGTTTTTTCCACGATAAGCTCAGAGTTTCTCCTTCCTGTAATTTTTGAAAGCCGAATCTCATTTATTTGATTAAAAGCGATGTCCGAATCCATCATTTGACCTATCGTCAGAAAGGTAAACAAGAGTCCTTTCCAGCAATCTTATATGTTCAAAGATCTGGCAACCCTGTATCAAGTTCTCACAACATAAGTGATATTTATGTACTTTTCGAAGCCGGGTTATTTCTCTGAAAAATGTTTCCGAATCAATCATCCATCCGACCAAAATCAAGATATTTTCCAAAAGAATTTGAAAGTTTAAAAATCCAGCATCACTGTTTCATGTTTTAACAAATGAACTGAAATTAATGTACTTTTGAAAAATGTAAATGATGATAAAATGAAAATCATTTCTGGATAATTTTTGTTATCAATTTTCGGTATGAAGTGAGGAAGGCACCAACTACAATAGTAGATTAAGATTTTTTTTCGAGATTTTTGAGGCTTTATAGATTCTATGTCAAGTCAACTAAGGAAATGGGATGTAATTCCACGCAGCACCTAATGTGCAAGTTTCCATTCCGAAGAGAACATTTTTTTATGGCACAATACAAAATTTATAGTAAGTAAAAAAGTGAGTGCACTTTATAGATGTTGAAAGGATTGGATTACTTGCCACATTTTTTTTAATAGATACTTAAAATAATTTATTGGTTTCTACTTTTCTGCCCAGCTTTCCAAGCATGATGTACTAATTATTGAATTTCTCAATAAGATCCTCTGGACTCACCTTCACGTATACATTTGTTTTAAGTTTATGTAATCAGGCAAAACATTTAACTGTAGAAAACATTATTTTTTTCCGGCAGATCGTTAAAAAAACTCTAGATTTGGACCAACCTCAAAAATTCAAAATAAGCTACACAGCTAAAAAGTAGTAATCCAGCTGCGTGTAAAAGTGCTGGGTGTTAAATAAATATTGCATTATTTTATGCAATTTCTGATAATTTTACGCCCTGAAATATGTAGCCCATCACCGAAATGTCAAGCTCATATTTGCGTTTATCCTTAAAGCTTTTCATCGGTATGATGGCCGAGTGGGCTAAGGCGCCAGTCCTTGCTGTTGGTGCTGGATTTGAATCCCGTCGGTTGCAACTTTTTTTTTTTGTGTTTGCAAAAATTGTTTATGCAGTGTGTAATATTGAGTGTTTATTTTGACGAAGAAGATGTGTCTGCTTTTGCATGCAATTTTATCATCGGATTTTTCGCTGTGTACTATCAATTATTTAATTAAGCTAATATTCAGTAGATTTTTTTCACTTATTAGCTTTCCACTAAAGTTTAAAGGACTTGATTAAATTTAAAGTGGGATACCTGAGAAAAGGTTGACTTTTGTAAATGAAGAAAACATAAGAAATAATATATTTCGTCCAGAAGTTACTCGAAAATTAAACGTTAAAAATATGATTAATATCATTCAACCAAATCATTTCAATTCTTAAATTCATGCTTTGTTAAGGTAGGTAGTCTTAAAAAAATAACATGATGGTTATCATTTTTTTTACTTTTCTCCTAATTAGCTCAGAACTAAACCAATTTCGAACTATTTTAAACTGAAAACAATCTCTAAGTTTTATAAAAAAAAAATATTTGTCTTAGTTAAAGCTTGACTTTTTTCTTATGTTTTCAAGCTACCACTTATATTCCACAACAAAAGAACAGAAAAAAACAAATTTTTGGATTTTCTGTTGGACTGAAATTTGAAATTTTCACTTTCCATGCTGAGAATTTCTGTACCGTCCTGGGTCAAAATGTTTTGCATGGGGAATTTGAAAATTTCAAATTTCAGACTAAGGACTCGTAATCGGGCTGTAGTGGACGAAATTGAATGCTTCAAATTGCAAGAGGTGGGCTTTTTTGTCCTCTATCTGACCACCACAAAATTTAAACCGGTTCCGGTATTGTTCCGAAACAGTATTTTTGGTCGAAAAATGTCAATAAAAAAGATGAAAACAATGTATATTTTGAACATATATTTTTGAAACTTGTTCAATAGAGACTCTTACAACATAAAATAGCAATTTTATAAAAATAGTTGTTTATAAACTAATGTTTTGATAAGTTTTACATAAAAAAAACTAAATGTAAACTAATTTTTAATATAAAATAACTGAACAATGTTATCAGAAGTTCAAAGTTGTCACAAACTGCATTTGACTAGCATTTGACACAGAAACAACATTACATAAATAAATTCACTTAAATCGATCAGATTTTGTACTTTTATTAGGGGTACGGACAATTTTTCGTCCTCTTTTTTGACTTTTTTCAGTAAACTATTTTTGTATTTTTTAAGAAAAAGTTTTTTGCAAACCCAATGACAGTGTCTTGAAGAGGACATTTTGCTGCGTCGATTGATGTATAAAACATGGCACTTTAGTCGAATTTTATGTACTTTTATATCACAAACATTTTCCGTACGGGGGGGTACGGACAAATTTTTGACTGACTGTAATGTTAAGATGCAATCATTGACCTCTTGTTTGTTGATGATGTTTACATAACATTACAAGGATTAGGAAAGTAGTTAACAAAAATTATCTAAACTAGTCTAAAAAACTTTTAGGAATTGTTAACACAAAACGATCAGGGACGCGAACGAAACTCATGATTAAAAATTTAGAATATTTATTTCAAATTTATTTGACACTTATACTACTGAGCACATTTTTTATATCGATCTACATCAAATCTTTTTCCCTTCCAACACGAAACTAGTGTTGAAATGTTTGAACAATAGATAATCCACTTGTTGCTTACAAAATGTCCCAACTAATCACAGCAAACTTAATTTTAAAGTTACTTAAGTGGTCTATCTCTTTAAAACCCAGCTGGCACTCCGCGGGAAAAACTAATCCCACAGAGAGATCTTATTTTCCCACAAGACAAAACCCTTCCATCATCCGGAGTAGCGCCATACTGTAGAAAATGAGTCGTTAGCAGAAAGAAAAAAAAAAACACCTCCAAACTCTCCGCAGACGCAGCCCCCAGAAAACACTCCCGTAATTACGGCAATAAATAATATACCTCTTAAAATGAAAGGGAGCTCACACACTTGCACACACTTTTAACCGCCCAGCTCAGTCGAGTGGAAAGAGGCTAAACCATTACATTTAGGGAGGAAATTTTTCCTCCAACCGTCTCTCCTTTGGTTTTTCCTCAAAACAGACGGGACAAAGTGTGAAAAGTATAACAGGGAAGGGACAGGAAAAAAGAATGATAAATAGAAATAAATTTAAGCTAATTATAAAACCGCGAGCGCGCGATTTTCCTTGCTGCTATCGCAGTGCATTTTCCAAACCTTTTCGGGGCACCTTCTGGTGGAGGTGGAAAAGATGATAAATTGTGGGTGAGGCAGGTGAGGTGGCTTTTCACTTTCGTCCACGAAAATGGTGCTGACACAAAACGCGTTGTCCAGCTGACGTGGAAAACCTCCGGAAAAGCGAAACTCGATCGATTCAATTTCCTTGGCTTGAAAGTGGACAGGAAAACCGGGAGGCACCAGGAAGGAAAATTTCCCAATTTTTCACCTTCCGAGCGTCGTTTGACTTCTTTTACGACGAAGAAATCACTTTCCAGCTCCAGAATTAAATCGTCTTGTAACAATGCACCCCACTCTAGGTCTTTTTCCGTTTTTTCCGTTCGCGCAAAATTAAAGGAAAATTCCTTTCCTGGGAAATCTCCCCGTCCTTAAAAACACTGAACTTTCTCGGGCAGAAAACCAATTCCCGGTAGCTACTGCTCTCACTCTCGTCGCAAGTGTCCCAAGAACTTGAACTTGTGTGTCCCCAAGACAACTCGAAAGCGTATCCACGTGGAACACCAGCTGGGGCAGCGTCGCGAACAAACAAAACACCGATCCACACCTGCTGCCGGCTTAGTCGAAACTGAACCACTCGGTTTGGCATTGCTTTTGCTTCAGCTGGAAAATTCTGAGAGCGTGGCCGAAGTCGAGTTGACGAACGAGCGCTGAAGAAGACATAACAACAATTTTCCAGAGAAAACACAGAAGGAAAAGCGTTGTTTTTCACACAAGCACAACTCAGCTGGGAGAGCTCCACTTGTGGAAAATGAAACGGAGAGGGGAGTTTTGGTGGTGAGAGAGCTATGTAATCGGAAAATTGTTTTGGGTTCTCACGGATGGAACTCACGGTTATTACGGCTGGTGGAAATTGTTGATGTTGAGTTGAGTGACTGGTGGGAGGCAGCGTGGCTTTCGGGATGTTGCCATGGACAACGTAAATATGTATTGCATTGTGATGGTGTGGAGCGTTGTTATAAAGAAATGAGCAGGATTTGTTTTACTCAAGTTTTATGATTTTTTGACTCAGTGATTTATACATTTTTGTTTTTTTATGCGTATTTTTTTTTAAATTGTTGTTTCCAAATTAGATTTGTTGTTGTTTTATTATCTAAATTATCAACAAAATTACCACAGAAAAGTCTGTTGAGCTATTAGTGCAGCAGTTCTGAACATTTTCTTAGCTGATTGTAAATCAATGTACCCCTATTGTTTTACATATCGACTCAGAATCAAATTCCGAGCAAATGTCTGTGCGTGTGTAGTGATGTTGATCGAAAAATTGTCACTCAATTATCTCCGTACTGGCTGAACGAATTTTGACCGTTGTA
Source organism: Culex pipiens pallens (assembly GCF_016801865.2). NCBI lineage: Eukaryota > Metazoa > Arthropoda > Insecta > Diptera > Culicidae > Culex > Culex pipiens. The sequence continues at coordinate 64,603,942 of NC_068938.1, read as the reverse complement.
GCCTCATTCGATCCGTTTCGGGGTCCCCTAAGTCGCTATCTATAAATCATGATGTTTAGTTAAGTAATTCAAAAATTTTCGTTTTGTTAGGATTTTGGCTAATGTTCTCATGATTATAAAAGGGATGGTTTTTGTAAGAAAACCCGACATATTTTAAATTATTTAAATTGAAATTTACATATTTTATAATTTTAGAAATGTATTTAAATGATCTTTCCAACGAGCCCTAATTGAAGACCTGACAACCCTATCAAAAGTTATATGCACTTAAATATTATTTCTACACCTTTTGAAGGCCGGATACCAGATATTTTGATGAATACGTTATCCGAAACTATCATGCGACCCATCGTTGGATGGGTAATCAAAATACATTTCCAACAAGCACAAAAGATTGATGATTTGACAACCCTATTTAAAGAAATGAGCTATAAAGCTAAACGTGTTAAACTTGCTAAGGAGAATGATGTTATTTTTACTAAATGTATTCAATATATGAATGTGAGGAAGGTGCCGACCACCTTACAGTGGATTAAGTAACGATTTTAGCATTGAAACTGTCAAAAATTTATTCTAATGATTATAAAACCCTGTTTTTGATTTTAGATTCATAGTCACAATCAAAAAATACTAGTGCTATTTTGAAAAAAAAACACCATTTTCAGATTCGAACTTTTTTTAAAATTTTTTTTATATATTTTTTAAAGTTTTTTTTCCAAGGACTTAAAAATTTCAATGAAAATTTAAGAGCAATCAACTGAAATCAATTTAAACTTGCGTTTAGAATCATTTAAGCGTATTGTATCTTTTGATTTTTTTTTTAAATTTTCGATGTACAGTACCGCAGAAAGTTGTTTTTTTTTTTTGTTGAAATTTTTGTTTTCGTCAAATAATACATTTTTTAAAAACTAATAATTCCAAAACATTTCAACAAGTGTAAAATGCATTTTGAAATACTTTTTTTTATTCAAATGTTGAGACTCTGGCAGGTTATTCAAATTTTTATACATATATTTTTGTCCCTCCCTCGAACCCGGCCACATACGAAGGACAAAAACTTTGAAAAATATTTGCATAGGCCTTATTTATTTAAAAAAAAAAATCCATCCTTCTCATTTCTTCAAAAATCGAATTGTTGACAAAATTCTCTACTATTTTAATATGCATTTATATTCATTCGTTGCAAAATACAGGCAACGACTAATATTTTAACAAAGCTTGATGATTGTAATTTTTTTACATTTTTTGTAAAAGTTTTGTATTATTTTATTTCTTAACCCAGAAGGAACATTCATCTATCGATAGTCAACAGAAATCCCAAGTTTGGTCCTGATTGGACCATCCCTCTATTTTTGGCACCGCCCTCTTTTTTGACGATTTTCTAAAAAAAACTTTTTTTTTCTTTTAACGGTACACATCAACCATAGCTTTTGCACCCAGATTTCTGTTACAGACATTTTAGTGTCATCAAAACTACGGGAACTATCGATATAATTTTTTATTCATCCCCTAAATTACTGTCTTCGTAGTTATTTACACCAGAGTTTGACTATTATTACAATCAGGTTCTTGCAGGATTGGGTCCGTAAGTTTGACAATTTTGGAATAAGAAGACAACAACTTCCTTGGTTGCTGTGCACCCTTAAGGGTAACTTTGCAACTATTTGATTAAGGCTTTCTCTCTATTTCAACCCTTTAATGCCCTCTAATTTTATATTTTTAGCCATTTTAGTATCTTCAAAATTACGGGAACTATCGATATGATTTTTCATTCATCCCCTAAAGTACTGTCCACAAAGTAATTTACAACAAAGTTTGACTAATTTTACAATCGCGTTGTTGCGGGATTGGGTCCGTTAATTGACAATTTTGGAATAATAAGACAACAACTTCCTTCGTTGTTGTGCACCCTTAATATTAAAATTAAGTTTTGACAAATTCATCCAAACAATTTTACATAATAATCTATGTAAACCCTTAAACTAAAATGAACTATTGGCGAGATACAACGATTTTACTGAAAAAAGTTTGAATTTGCGCAGCATTCGGAAGCAAATGGTGTACATTTCAACAAAAAGGATTCGGTATAGTTCGGTTTTTATATGAGAAAACTTATTTCAGATTTGAATTCATAGGAAAGAGGGAAATTTTTTATTTTGTTGAATTCCTTGGACAATTTTCTATAAAATGCATCCTGTAGAAAGTACTTTGCTTAAATAGTTGCAATGTAATGATTAAAAGAATAAAAGTTTTTTAGAAAATCGTCAAAAAAGAGAGCGGAGCCAAAACTAGAGAGATGGTCCAATCCCAAACTTAGGATTTCTGTTAGCTATCGATAGATGAACGTTCCCTCCAAGTTTAGTCCAAATCGGTGAAGGTCAAGTCGAAAAGTGTACCCAGTTGACCTGGAATGACTCATAATTAATTATTCGCAATACTTATATTTAAGCAACGAATGGTCGGATTAGCAATGTTCGAAAAAGTTTTAATTTTTTCCTCTGCAACTATGAAGAACAATACTACACTCTTAAAAATAACCCTGCAAAGTAAGAAAAACCACGAAATTTTATAATGAAAAAAAAAATGTTTAAAATAAAAAAAATTACCCTTCTGGATTAATGTAGATTCGAAAAGAACATTAATTTTCCCTTTAAATGATATGCTCCAAAAAATGTTACAGTTGTTTAACGGAAAATGGTAGAGTTTTCAAAACTTTTTAAAGTGTTTTTTTTTCGATGAAAAATCGTTTTTTATTTTAATTTCGAGCTCGCCATCAAATCGGGCGTCTAATTGTACATAAAAGTCCCTTTGACACTTAATTTCCATCTCATCACATTTTCAGGCTGCAAATTATTGAAAAACACATCTTTTTTCGCATGTTCAAAAATGGAAGGGGTCGAACCGCCCTTCCGTCACGAGATATAAAAAACGGACCTCAGATTCAAAGTTTCACGCAAATCGAAGAGGGGTCGGGGCAACTGCTGTGTGAGTTGGCGGAGAATTACCCAATTACGAATTTGATCTTGTTTTCCCTTAATTGTCATAAGGTCTCCCTTTTCAAGGCTCATTTAAAGGAATCAAACCTTCGAATTCCATAACATTGACATCTTGCAGTGATTGTTCCGAATCTTTTAATTCAAATTAATATTTAAAGTACGTCCCATTTGCTACCTCAACATCAACAGACCAACCAAGTTGTCAAACTCTTCTCCGAATCACTTAGCATAAAAGTCTTCACTGAACCACATTCCTCCATTACTGGAACGCCATTTCCCAAGCAGATCCAACAGAACAGCATAAATTTGTTTTGCAAAAGCAGAGCAGATAAAAAAACAAAACAACGAAGAAACGTCACACACGTATCGCTGCAAGCCCTTTTTCGGCATTGGCATATGACCGTGTGTGTGTGTGTGCTTTCATCCTTAACATCACAACCACTTGAGCCGTGAAATCATCACGAGAGCTCACGTTTCCCGTCTCCTCACATGACTTACTCGAATGCCTGCAGGTTGCAACTCTACCAAGGTGATTTGTTGTTAGGTTGGTGCAATTTTTTTTTTGTTTTGCTATGGTGTTAGTGATATCAAAGAACAAAATACGTCAGAAACTTTTATTTTCGTATATTTTTAACAACTTTTCTGTACTAAAGTACAAAGCTATCGAAATAATACATTTTTATTAGTTCTAACCTATTGACAGCATCAAATGAGAGATGAGTTCCCACAACGCTCATTGTAAACACAGGCAGTTCACTCACGCTCTCAGCTTTCGCTCTCTCACGAATCCGTCACGACTCGTCACGAAGCCGTCAAGTGCGCTCTCAAGAACAAGCAAAAAAAAAAAAATACTCGTTCTCTCTCCCTCCCTCTCTCATTCACTCAATGTTATGATTTCTGATTATGCTAATGCCTTTTCGGAGCGCCCTGTGGGAATTCTATTTTTAGAAGAGCCGTTCTTCACTACTACAATTTTGCAGAGAAGGACCCCCCCCCCCCTTGGTTAATGGTCCCTACTCGGGCGCACAGAACACGGTAGAACACTAACCCGCTCGCGCTAGTTAGTGGAGTATGTTGTTAAAGTAGCGAAAATAAAAATAAAACAAAAAAGAAGAAAGAGGAAAGTTGAGCACCAATTTGGCCACGGATGGGGAAACATCGTGCTTTCACCTGTGATGAGGCGCGGGTCGAGCTGGAGCTTTGGCATGAAAGCAAAAAAAAAGTGAAAAGAAAAGATAAAACTAAAGCCTTTCAACTGCGCCGGGAGCAACTTTTTCACCCAGAATGATAAAAATTTCGCGTGCCACCACATTCAGAGGCCGGCTTTTTGTTCGGTTTTGCAGAGAGTTTTTTTTTTCATTCGTATCTTTTTTTTATTTTCGGTACATGAATCTATGTTTCACCTCGTTTTATATTTAATCGACCGAGCGTGGCTAATTGAGTCTCAGGCAGTTTCGATCGCTGAGTCTAGGCATTTTTAATACCGCCAAAATGGTGGCTTGTTTTGTTTTACAGGGCGAGAGCTGCAAATTAGTTAGCTACCATTACATTTGCTTGAAAAATTGAGATAATCGAAAAGGAATATCCATGTATGGATTAGAAGGCTTTGTACGGATTTTTGAAATCCAACATTTTAATTGAACTACAGTCGGCTCTGTGGTTGTCAATGTCCAAGGGACCGTCGAGGAAGAGAATCATCAGTTTACAGAACGATGCAAAATGAAGACTCGATTGAAAATATGTTTTTCTTGGTACCCAGCTATGGGAGAGAATCATGGCAACGTCCAGCAAACAAAAACAAACTAATTGTTTGACATTAGTTCAAAGCTTCGTTTCGCAAAGAAAAATGTATATGCAAGCCATGAGATAGTGACAATATTGACAACCGGAAAAGATTTTTAAAGCAAACAGAATCCAAGGGACCGTCGAGGAAGAGATCCTTCAAGCAAGAGAAAATATCGAGGAATAAAGCCACTGGAAGTATGCAGTTTGAAGGGACTGAAGAATTCATCGATAGATGGAGCAATATTGATATCGAGAAGATCGACAGCCAGAGAGTCGACTGTAATATTTTAAGATAAAACAAGGAATTTTTGATTCTTAACAATGTACCAAACATCCACGTTTAATACTCGCTGGCTGACTGCGAAATTACGATGAAGTATAGTCAAGACTCGATCATCCGAATACCTTGGAAAATATTCACTTTGGATAATCCCGAGTTGACGACTCATAAACTACGCAATGTGATCTATTCAAGGATCTATATAAAGAAACCATGCGTCATTTATCTATGGAGATAGAAATCATGATTAAAATTAAGATTTATACCCAAGTTTACAATTTTGATTATCAAAAAAAAAAAACACTTTAACTCAATTCTGTCCCTTGGAGCGTGTTCAACGAGCCCAAATCTATCATACCTTGACGAAACTGAAGCGTTTACCGACATCAACTTCAAAATAGTCGAGTTATGTTATAGTCACCTTCTAGTTTTTAATTTTTATTAAATTTTGAAAAAAATACGAGGGTGATTGAAATGGACGCGTGTCTTCATTTTAAAGCGTACAAAATATACTGTAATTAAGTTTAAACTTTTTAGAACAAACAAATGAATTATGAGACATTTGTGTTAATTGATAAATTTCACGACAAAATTGTTTATTTCTATTTTTGCAACCAGCTTTTTCAAATGACTACGAAATTCCTAAAAAAAAGCTATTTCAAAAATTAACATTTAAAAAATGCGTACTTTTTATTAGAATGAAACTGTAGGGTAGAGGACCCAGTTTTCGCCCTGCTCCAGTTTTCGCCCACTTACTGGGTTTAATCTGTATTTAGCAAACTCATACCGTTTTTTGGTTGAATTTATTATGCAGGTTTACATATTCATTCATTTCTAGTACTAATTGAAACTTTCCTAATGAATTTCTATTGTTTATTAAGTTTTTATAAGCTTTTCAAAAAAAGCCTAACTGATCAGTAGTGCGGTGCCTGTGTGGACGCGCAGTAATGTTTTTTCGTGTTATTTTCCATCTTTTTTGTGTCGCTGTTCGAGTGTAGGGGTTATTGGTCATTATAATTAAACAATGGCATCAGCAGTGCGGGGCTTGTGGGGACGCGCAGTCCTTTTTTTTTCGTTTTATTTCTCTTTTGTGTCGCTATTTGTGTACATGGGGTGATTGGATTTCTTCTTCTTCTTTTTTCATTTATTTTTGTTCGCGCGTTCGTTGGCCGATGAATTTTATTTTTGTTCTCTTTACATAGTTTTCGATAGAAACGATCCGATTTTTGTTTTTTGAGACAAGCAAGTCGTATTGCTGGATCAAGTCCTTTCCATTTCATCGAGGATCGGAAGGCACGTCGACGGATATGTTTTAAGGCTTATGATATAAAATAATTTTAATGAATGAAGCCCTTCCTACATCACCGTTGATCGGAAGGCACGCCGACGGAGAATTTCTGGAGAATCGCGGTCGAAATAATACTATATTTAAATCCCTTGATAGGTATCTTTCCGCAACCGGCTGCCTAAGATTTTTAAAATTTCAACCGATAAACAAATTGCTTATGGTCGCATCACCTACTACAGTGAATCCTGACCTCATACCCATCTTACTAACCCCTCAAAACTCATGTGATACTTTGTCGGAGACGCAGCTGATTTAGCGGTCCCATCACTCAAGTATCGGCTAACATTCCCATTCACTTCCCCGTGTCTTACCACTGGTCGTGGCCGGCGTCGGTATTGATCAGCACGATAGAGACCTTTGAAAATTGCGAAGGGGTGATGATTGGTTCCTACTTTTCAGCTGTGGTCCACGGAGCAATGTTTGGGGGTCCTGGTCAATAACGAAGTAGCAGCTACGGGTAGACACCAATGCTATGCTATGCTATGCTATGCTATGCTTTAAAAAAAAAGCCTAACTGCAGCCGCCTAGGATTTTTTGAACCTCAATTTATAATATGTACGACAGAATATGTGCACATCAATGAAATTTAGCTTCGGGAACATGTTGTGTATCAATAGGAGACCATATTTCCTTAGCTTTGTGTCATAATTTCATTTGATTTCTTGATTTTTGTCGTGGTCGAAAACTGGTTCCAAGGGTGGGCAAAAATTGGATTTAGGGGGGCGAAAAAAGGCTCTTCAGAGCACTTTATTAAAACGCAAAATTTTATCAAAAATGAACATGTAAATGATAAAAACCTTGTGGAAACTTAAAATCAAATAGTTTATCAACGTTCTACAACAAATAGAACCAAAAACCATTAATTGTCATCAAATTCTCATCAAATTTCCAAGATTGCCACTATAAAGTGGGCGATTTCTGGGTCCTCTACCCTATTACAAACAATTTTCGTTGAAATTTATCTAAGTTGGGATAACCAAATACTTTGATTAACGAGTCAATTGATAGTTTTATTGCATTTTTGCCTTCCTCACCTTACTGAGGAAAGGCTATAAAATCTCGCGAAAAATGCTCATCTTAATTCGACTTCGCAGACCCGCCTTCACGTATACCTATCGACTCAGAATCAAATTGTGTCTGGATATGAGTCCATACACCCAAAAAATGCACTCAATTATCTCCGGACTGGTTGAACTGATTTTGACCTATTGGTCTCATTTGACCCGTTTTAGGTTCCCGTAAGACCCTAGTTAATATTATAAAGTTTAGACAAATACTACAAAAGTAATGCTAAAAAAAAAACGATTGCGGCTAATGTCCAGAAGATAGCAAAAAGAGTTGTTGTTGTAAGAAAACCCATTTTGTTTTATATTTATAGAAAGGTATGTGAAAGACCTTTCCAATGAATCTAAATGTGGAAGATCTGACAACACTATCAAAAGTTATAAGCACCGAAGTGCTTTTTATACACTTTTTAGAGACCGGATCTCAGATATTTCGATGAAAATAATGACCGGGTCCAGTATGTGACCTTTCGTTAGATGCGTAATCAAAATACCTATCCAATGAGTTCAAAAGATTAAAGATCTGGCAACCCTATCGAGTTACGAATATAGTAAGCTATATGTAGAGAACATTTGAAGGTTGAACGTTTTTATTCAACTTAAATATATATATCAATGTGAGAAAGGCATCAACCACCTTACGGTGGTTTTTATGGTTTTTAATTATGCATTTCAAGCGTTACAGGAAAATTACAGCTAGCAAATGTTCAAATAACTACCAAAAATCTTCTCAAATAACATTTTATAATTCCATCTTAATTGTCTAATATGTACCTGAAATTTCGCTTCTGTTCCACACTTCAAATTGCTCATATTAAAACGCTTTGCCTCTGCAACTAACCATTAACAAGCCTTGTGTCTTTGTGATGTTACAATACTCATTTCAAAGATGTCTTCTGGATTTTTGCCTTCATCACTGAGGAGAGGCTATAATCCTGCTCTAAAAATGAACTTTTTATTCAAAGCTCGAAGACCCACCTTCATATATACATATCGACTCAGAATCGAAAACTGAACAAATGTCTGTGTGTGTGTATGTGTGTGTGTGTGTGTGTATGTGTGTGTGTGTGTATGTATGTATGTGTTCAAAAATCTTGCCAAGTTTTCTCAGCACTGGCTGAACCGATTTTGATCGAACCAGTTGCATTCGACTTGGTTTAGGGTCCCATACATCGTTATTGAATTGTTTGAAGTTTCGATAAGTAGTTCAAAAGTTATGTATAAAAATGTGTTTTCACATATATCCGGATCTCAATTATATGCATGTAAACGATGTCCGGATCCATCACCCAACCCATCGTTGGTTAGGTAATCAAAAGACCTTTCCAACAAGTCTACAACATCGAAGATCTGGTAACCCTGTCTTGAGTTATGACCACTTAAGTGATAATTATGTACTTTTTTGATGCCGGGTCTCATTTATATGCATGTAAACGATGTCCGGATCCATCATCCGACCCATCGTTGGTTAAGTAATCAAGAGACCTTTCCAACGAGTCCACATAATTGAAGATCTGGCAACCCTGTCTCGAGTTATGACCACTTAAGTGATATTTATGTACTTTTTTGAAGCCGGATCTCACTTAAATGCATGTAAACGATGTCCGGATCCATCATCCGACCCATCGTTGGTTAGGTAATCGAGAGACGTTTCCAACGAGTCCACAACATTGAAGATCTAGCAACCCTGTCTCGAGTTATGACAACTTAAGTTATATCTGTGTACTTATTTTTCTGGACCTAATAAAATAACTGAAATATGTGTCCAAACCACTCATATTACCCATTGTCGGTAAAAAGTGAGGAAGGCATCAACCACATAGGTGGATTAAGTTAGTTTTTAAATTTAATTTCAATCGTTTCGATACTACTTCTACTACCCACGTCCATACCAGCTTTGACTGACTACAATATTTTATTCTATGTTCTGTTGAATCCACAGTTTTGCATACTTCACAAAGGTTTGTAACTCAAGGCCGTTGCATCGACTCAAAAAGTGGTCAAAGACAAACTTGTAGGAAATTGGATGGGCTATCTGTAGAGCGTCCAATTTCCCGGGGTTACAAAATTCCCGGGAAACGGGAAATTTTCAACAAATTTCCCGGGAAATCCCGGGAATTCCCGGGAAAATTGAAATATGACGAAAATTATTCTGATCCTGTTTCTGGTTAATATTTTGCAACAGAATTGTATAGAACGGCATCATTAATGTCCAAAATCAGTGTGAGGATCAATGAATGGCTTGAATGCTTGTAAAAAATCATGAAGCTATGAGAAGATAGTATAAGTTTTTTTTATTTTTTATGCTGTCTTTCAAATCGTACCAAATCAACAAAATATTATTATTATTTTTTTGTTAAAAAGTATTTTTTTAATCAAAGTATTTGGACAGTGAAAATTTATGCCCCACAAAAATAAAATTGCTTTTAAATTTGTCTCAGTGACCATAACGTTGAAACAAAACAAAAATATCATGTAGAAATAATGTTTCTTATGGCAAATTACTTATTTCAGAACAAGTATTTTCAACTTGTGAACAAATAGATTATCACTGTTTCTTGATACCAAACTCACAGTTTTACAAAAATTGAAGCGAGTTTTTGAAATAATGGTTGGATTCTTTGGGTAAACTTCATAAGATTTTTCATGGTTCCATTTATGGAACGATTTTAGTTATATGGTTAAATGTCCTAATAAATTAATTAGATTAAAATAATTTTCATAGTGTAAAAGTGGTTGAAATTAAACGATATTTTTTTCATATTTTAAATTTACCGATTATATCTTGAATACTTTTGAACAAATTCTTCTTGAACAAACCTTTTTGAAAAATTTAATCCTATCAATTAAATTTTCATCCAATTTGGTCAAGGTAAACAAAAATGATATTTTCAAATGATATAACAAAAAAAGTCGGTAAAATAAATTGTCGAAAAAAATAGGCAATATTCATGCCATAATAGCGTAATTTGTGTTGCCCAACATATAACCAAACAATATTCCTAGTTGTGAATGCTTTAGGAATAAATATTATCTGAAGTAAAACTTGGCATGAAATTAACAGACATAGTTCAATATGAACATTAAATTGAAATGAATAAAATCAAATAAGGTTCTCTAATTATTGGTGCCAAAAAGGTAGGAAAATGTATACTTCCATTTGTATTTCGGGAATTCCCGGGAAATTTACAAATTTCCCGGGAAACGGGAAATATTTTTTTCCGGGAAATCCCGGGAATTCCCGGGAATTTTCTTCCCGGGACGGGAAATTGGACGCTCTAGCTATCTGGAAAAAATACACTGAATGAAAAATACACGCCATTTCATGAGATTTTTAAATTTTTATGTATAATAGTTAAATTTAAAGGTGATGCCATGATTTTTTTTTCGGTCAAAATTTTTGAGGAATTAGCCTGAGATGTTACAAAAAGACACCCGAAAAAAACAGGATGGTATGTATCTCCTAAAAAAATACAAAAATCATTTACTAAAACTGTTTTTAGGAGAGTCGTCTAAAAGTCAAAGTTTCAAAAACCGTTAGTAGGAATCGAATCGTAGGAATGGATAGTGAATATGCTTACGACAATATTAAAACGTGTAAATTTGAAAAGCTGTCAAAGGCAAACTTATAAGAAATTGGACGAGCTTTCCGGTAAAAATATTTTCGAGATCGAAAAATCAAGTCTGTCATATAGAAAAAGTCGAAAACCACCAAAAAACCTACTTTTTCATCATTTTTATTTTTAAATCACTGTAGTGTATATTCACAAGGATTGGGCATAGGACATTGGTCAACATGGAGACATTTATGTAAAAATGTCTGCGAAATCGATTCCTACCATCGGTTTTTGAAAATTTCTACGTTTAGACCAATTTTCTTAAAAAACAGTTTTAGTAAACAATTTTTGAATTTTTTTAAGGGAGACATACCATCCTGTATTTTTCGGGAGTCTTTTTGTAACATCTTAGGCTATTTCATCAAAAATTTTGAACCAAAAAAAAATCGTGACATAACTTTTAAAATAAAACTTTTATACTTAAAATTAAAAAATCTCATAGAAGTGGCGTGTATTTTTCTTTCAGTGTTTTTTTTTCAGAAAGCCCGTCCAATTTCCTACAAGTTTGTCATTGACCACTTTTTGATACGATGCAACGGCCTTGAGCTACAGTAATTTTTAAATTACAAAATACAAAAATATTTAAATAACTTACGCCTATCTCAAATGACATAATCGAGTGCAACTGGCTCCATATACACAAAATAGGCTTATATAGGCCTAGGATATAAAAAGTTTCATTGCAATCGGACAGTGTCGGGTACAAAAATACCAGAAAAATTCCTGATTTGAGCTGGAATTGCTCAATCTTGTTGTTTTTTTCCGAAGCTTCAAGAATTTCAAGCATAAGTCGTTCACCAATGACAAATATGTTTGATGTGGAAAAGAACATCACTAAGAACAACATGAAATCGTAAGGTAAGTAGGCACTTAGGCACAGACTAAGAATTCAATCTAAGTTTTAAATTTTAAATTTCAGGCATAGTCAATAAATGACATATGTAATTGAATTTCGAGCTAAGCTTGATTGCATCAAAGTTAATCCAACCAATACTATCCAAACAGTAGGATTATTAGGCATTTTTTCATCTGCTGCAACAATGGCACCAAAAACCAATCTCATAAAATATGCATCACTCAATTTTACCTGTACCAGTAAGCTGCCCTGTTCTCGTCTGGTTTATTTCTGTTCACATTTCCGGTGCTTTCATTTGCGAGAGTTTTATTTTTGTTCACTGGCCACTGTATCGACAGTATCGATAAGGAGTACGGCAAAGGACCCAAATTAAATGCATCAATTATGAACATCAGTACACCGGTGAAACGGGACACATTTTCGTGACATTGCGCCGTGGAGCGGAATCAATCAACTTTTTTGGGTAATTTGTTGATCTTCTCGTTTTTAATGAAAATCGTCAATTTTGAACAATTTTAAAATCAGTCGAACTTCGAAACTTGCAACAAAAACTTTTTGTTAGCAAATTACCCTTTTAAATAGTCCCATTTGGTCCCTTTTACCAGCAGCAGTGGCATTCCGATGAACAAATGAAGGGACTACTGCGCTGTTCCGACGACGGGGGGGGGGGAAACCCATTTCCAACTCAAATTGAGCCCATTCACAGTGCCAACAAAAACCACCCACCCACAGCCAGCGCCGATGCACAAATAATTAATTAGGACTGTTAGTGAGGGAAAATAATTTATGGCGTTCGCTAACTTTGCGCTGTGACCCAACCAACAACAACCAGGACAGGATTGAGTGGTGGTAGTAGTGGCATTGTAGCTTTATTTGATGTTTCCTCTGGCTGTCTTTTGCGCTGTCACATTTGTCAGCATCACCGGGTCTGGTTGTTTGCCTCCAAGTGACGTTGCGCAACAGTTGGTTTTTTGAAAGTTATTTTATCATTATGGTCATGGTGAGTGCCATGTGACTGTGTTCGTCAGCGAATTCAAAGTTTAATTAACACATTATTTAAAATTTTATTTATTTAAAATGTATGTCCTTCGGCTCTCGGTAAGGTTGAGGTTAATATAACAAAATGCTTTAATCATCTTTACGTTTGAGTTTATTTCTAAAATCTACAAATTATAATGAATTACTGAAGAGATTTTTATCTCTAAAATATAACGTTTTGTACCGATTGTGAAAATAAAAAAAATACATTTGATTTAAAATGTATCAACATGCAATGTACAAAGTCTTCCGAAAAATTTACAATCAGTTTTACAAGTTTTGCTGGGACCCGTGGTGTAGGGGTAAGCGTGGTTGCCTCTCACCCAGTCGGCCTGGGTTCGATCCCAGAAGGTCCCGGTGGCATTTTTTGAGACGAGATTTGTCTGATCACGCCTTCCGTCGAACGGGGAAGTAACTTTTGGCCCCAGTCTTACTTAAAAGGTTAGGTCGATAGCTCAGTCCAGGTGTAGGCGTCGTCTCCCTGGGTCCTGCCTCGTTGGAGTCGCTGGTAGGCAGTTGGACTCACAATCCAAAGGTCGTCAGTTCGAATCTCGAGGTGGATGGAAGCTTAGGTGTGAAAAGACGTTTGCATTTGCCTGAACAATCAAGCCTTCGGACACTTAGTTTCGAGTAGGAATCTCACAATCGAGAACGCCAAGGCAATGCTGTTGAGCGAATAATTTGATTTGATTTGATTTCGAGTTTTGTTTGACCAAGTTTCATTTTAAATTAAAAAAATGTATTTTTTGACACTTGGAAACTTCACTCAACTATAATAAAATGAACCGTAACCAACTAAAATAGTTATTTCAAATATTCTATATGATGAAATGCAGTAAGGAATGGCCTTTCTAGGTTAAAGTCACTTTATTAAAATAAACAACAACATATGGTGAAATTTAAAAAAAAAACAACAGAAATATATATTTAATTTATTGAAAAATAATTTGTTCTAGCTATTCAAAGCCATTTTCAACTTTTTTAAATCATATTTTGGAATATATAAAGACTTGGGCATTTCTCAACGAAATCGCCCAATTCAATCAAATTTATTTTTATTAGACTCGATCTTTTGGAAGGATTTACTGCAAAGCTGTATGCACTGGTTGAAAAATTCCCGTATTTGACTTATCTTTTTTCTTGTTTCCAAAAATCCATTTTATATTCATTTTGCAAAGTTATAGATGTGTCAGAGGGGAAAATGTCTCAACATTTCGACGTCGTCGTGCTATCTTGTCGCACCCGCCATTTTGACGTTCCGAGAAAAACGCGTTTCAATGTTTGACCTTGAATAAACGAAAAGTAGAGCACGCAATGTAAACAATAACAATCGCGTTTTGTTTGGCTGACCATTCTGTGCATTGTCCCAAAGTTTGGTTGAAGTTGGTTGCTGGAGTCCCGAGCTATATTTACAAATGTTTACGGTAGTCTAACTTGTACGTGCGACAAACGCATCCTGACTTTCCTGGCCTGAAATCCCTTTGGCCTTTTGTCGCACTTACATCAATTTTCATGAAGTGACAAGATAGCACGACAAGATTGAAGCTACTTTCATATGTAAAATGACAAAAATGCACGGAGTTTTTTCGGTTTTTGTTGAATATCTCAGGATTCAAATCGAATTTTGGGGATCTGTGAAGGTCAAAAGGTGAGGCATTGTGAGCTGCACAAAATGGCGTTCTTAACTCAATTTGGCCCAAAATGCACGTACGACAAGTTAGCACGATGGCGACGATTTGAGCTACAATTTGTTTTCCCCAAGTTATGGTTTTAAAATTAATATTTTTAGAAAAAATAAAAAAAATCACAGTTTTTTTTTACTTCTGTTTTTTAAATGTTAAATCTATTTTACAATCCAAAAGTTCTTTACAGAAGTTTTTGAGATATTTCCACATCAAGTTTGATAAAGAAATTATCCATGCATGTTCATTTCTAAAAATATTGTTTAAAGATGTTCAGAAAATTTACTGTATTCACCCATTTTCTATTTCCAATAAATCAAACACTACTAATGGTTCAATATCCAATGTTAACGGAAACATTTTTGTATTGTTCTGATTGCTGCGAAATAAATATTAAAATAAATATATACAAAAATTCCAAAACGGGAATATTATTCAATATTACGTAGCAATTCAGGGTTATGTTTTGAAGAAAAGTGAAATTCAGATCATTTTTGAAGCTCTGAAAATACACATTTTAATTTTCAAAACTTGATTTTGAACTTTAAGGTGATAATTATTTTTGAAAATGTCTGATTTTCATGGTAAAAATGTTTTAAAAAAATAAAAAAAAACGAAAATTCTAAAATTGCTAAACATATGATTTTCTTAGTCCAACATTAAGTGAAAGTGACAGAAAAAATTTGACTCTAATATCCTAAAAACATTTTTTAATGAAAATGTTTTTTACGCAAAGATTTAGCAGAGAAGTCGTTTATTTTAAAACAAAATATCCGTGTTTTCGACAAAGCTGCTTGGATTGGCAAGCTCAACAACTTTCTAGAAGAGAAAAAAAACCTAAAAATATAACACAGATTCACCGATGTACCCTGATCGTGAACCACCCTAATGTTAAACTGAGCCGAAAGTTGACCCTTTAAGTGTGTAACAGCTCTTCTTTATTGCATAATTATTCGGAAAATTTAAATTCCACTTGTTTTTGTGATCTGGATCACTTAATTTTGTGTTGATATTGGTAATCAGAGATATTGTGTATTGTGTATTGTAATATTGTATTTATTAATTTTGTACGAGTTTTTTTTTTCAAAAATGATTTAAAATTGACAAATTAAAAAAAAACCAATATGTATCACATGCTAGAGTAGAAAGCTCAGAGATTTTGAAGATCTTAAAGATTAAACGCTTGTTATAACAAATATTCAGCTTTGCGAAAACAAAATTATGACACCAAGTTGATTAAAATAACTTACCCGACTCTAGTAATTTCAGAAATCTAACGTGAGTGATGTCACTATTCGGTGCTAAATTACCACCAAGTGCAAATTCTACTAACATTTATGCAATAGAACACCGCAAAATATTCAACACAGAAAAAAACCCCGGAAAAGCTTTTCGGCTTCCCGCTGATGGCATCTCTTCCGGTCCGGTCCTCCTCTCTATCCTCCTGTCTAAATCTGAACAAAACTCGTAATAGAGCAAAGCCACGAGATGATCTTCCTCGCTCGGCATTTATCACCGAATTAAATGAGTGGAAAAATATGATAATGGGAAAATGCCTCTCGAATTGTCCTGTCCACTGGTTGCCGGGGCCAGAGAGTCGCCAGGTTTTGCTGGTGAAAAGAGCTTCATATTCATTAGACTTATTTTTTGCCATACAATTCCACTAATGGACGTCGATGGGGAAGTCCTGGGTGGAAAACAAACGTAGCTTGATGAGCATGACTCTAGGAGGGAAGGGGGGAATTTTCCCAGGGAATTTGAAGAAGATGAACGAAAGTGGTGGAAAGGTGTCAATTCCAGAGTGATAACGGCCAAACACTGTTAAGAGAGGAAGTCTGGTTCTCGTCAGAATTTGTATGAATTCAAATCTTTTGTAGAATACTCATAATATTACATCCAACAAATCTTTTTTATAAAATCTGAAATTAAACCAAAGCTTCCCACTTATTTATCACCTTCCGGGAACATGGACCATAAATATGGCAAGGGATCGCAATCACGCACCACTTTGGGCATGCCAAGATTAGCCACCGGGGTGCGGTGGTGTCATTCGGCGACGGATCCTTAATCAAAAACCTCAGGCGTTTAAGAGGGACCTTCTTCGACAGGTTGCCCTCAAGATGGATGCTGCTGCTGACTAAGGACCGGTCACACAAAAGGGGATGGAATGTCAGCGATGCCGAGGCCCGGCTTCTTTGCCCGGAAGGTTGCTCAAATTAATTGCACTCAGAAATTCCTCTCGACACCAACGCTGCTGCCGGGGCTCGATAAGTCAAGGGGAAATATTTTTAATTAAACCGTTCGTTAAATTTATGCAAGCTAAGGTGGCTTCCTTTGGTGGGCGAAGAGAAGGGCTTTCTGGTCTTCATTGTTGGATGGAAGATTTTTTTAAGAATGAGGACAGAGATTAACTTTATGAAGGAAGTTTGGCTTTGAAGACAGATTGATAAGGATTGTATTTGATCAAATTAAGCATTTTTATAACAAGACAAAATTGATTGATTTATTTTTCCTCATGGAGTATAACATAACAAAAAATAGAATGAATTCAAGGTTGTTAACGATAAAATTATAAAAGCTCAATAACGATAGTTCTATCGTTATCATCGGAACGATAACGATAATCTGTTGTTATCGTTATTTAAAATAATTTTTCGGCGATAATCTTATCACCAATAATGGACGATAACCCCTAAGAACATATTTTTTGTCATTTTTTGTGCCGTTGCAAATATTTTATGAAGTTTATGTCCCTCGATTCTGGCCAAAGTTGAGTTCAGGGCAAAAAAATAAAAAGTAATTTAAATGAAATAACAAGCCATGGTATTAACATTTGAATGCAAAAAGATTTTAAAATGCGTTTTTACCTGCCCAGTTGTTTTTCAATCATTAGTTTTCAAAGTATTTAAACTCTGATGATTTTTGAAGATTTAAATTTCACAAAGCTTTAAATAATTTTGATCGATCCCAGACATGCTGAAAATGATTTTAAACGCAGGAAAATGCATTTCAAATTGTTTTTAGTTGACAAAACCTCTACTTCCATTAAAATTTTGAAGTTTTTATTAAAAATATTTTGAAACATACAATATGGGTATTAAACGAAGTGAAATAATTTTTTTTTTTTGGAAAATACAAAAAAATACAAACAAACGTATTTTTCAAAATCATGCAATAGCAAAGCGAAATTTTGTATGCTTTTTGACAATATTTTTTTTAAAATAAAATACTTGATTTTAACAAATTACCATTTTTCGAACATACTGTGATTTCTAAAATGTGCAATATGGGTACCAAGCGAAGCGGAATTCGGTTTGCTTTTTCACATTTATAGAGCTTTCTTTTTTTGAAAATACAAAAAATTGCACAAATCACCATATTGTTTCGCAAGTACTTAAATTTTCAAAATATGCAATATGGGTATCAAATGAAGCTAAATTTTGTATGCTTTTCCATTTTATGCAAGCTTTTTTTTTGTTAAATACCAAAACTTCAAAACATCAAAACATATCATATTTTTTCGGAAATACTCAATTTTTTAAATATGCAATATGGGTATCAAACGATGCAAAATTGTGCATGATATGGAGCATACACAATTTGAAGTTTTTTTTTATGAAGCATGCGAAATTTCACTTCTTTTGATAACCATATTGCATATTTTGAAAATTTGAGTATTTTCGAGAAAGATACGGTAATTTGTGATTTTTGTTTTATTTTTCAAAAAACTCTACTAAATTGAAAAAGCGTACACCATTTCAATTATTTTGTTACTCATATTGCATATATTGAAAATTTGAGTATTTTTGGGGAAGATACGGTAATTTGTGAAATTTAAGTTGTTTCCAAAAAAACTGTAGTAAATTGAAAAAGCATACAAAATTTCAATTATATTGCAAATTTAGAAAATTTGAGTATTTTCGAAAAAATACGGTATTCTGTGCATAAAATGTATTTTCGAGAAAAAAAACTCTAATGAATTGAAAAAGCAAACAAAATTTGGCTTCATTTGATATTCATATTGCATATTTTGAAAATTTGAGTATTTTTGAGAAAGATACGCTATTCTGTGAAAAAAAATAATTTCCAAAACAAACTCTAATGCATTCAAAAAGCATACAAAATTTCCCTTCATTTGATACCTATCATGAGTATTTTTGGAAAAATACAGTATTTTCTGAACAATTTGAAGCATATATACAAACAAATATTCCTAGTCAAAGATTTTAAAAATGAGTTTCGTCCATTATTGTTATCGTCAGCCGATAAGGCCGATGCAAATATATAACAGTGTTTGTCCCTCGGCTCTGGCTGGAGTCGAGGGGACAGCCTAATGTTATCGACGATAATTCTATCGATTAACAACCTTTTGTGGAATTTCATCAAAACCAATATTCGATATAACGATAAACCGATTTGGCATTATCATGATGAAATAAACAATCAACCTCATTATTCCAATAATCCAATTGTGCTGCCAACCAAAACGTAACCCGATCGTCCATCACGTCAAACCTGAATTTACTGATCTCATGGCTTCGGAATGTTCATTATTATCAGTTCAAGCGTTACCATGGCACGAGTCCCGTTACCTATTGGCCGTCTCTTTTCCACGTAAAATATCCACCGGACAATTCATGTTAATTAGCGATCGGACACCACACCGCCATCAGGTGTATTTTTATTGTATCTTCCCTCTGCTAGAGCAAAATATGAACCAAACAATAACTCTCAATCACCTGCCCACACACATGTCGGGATGGGTGCTGAGGAGTTGAGGCTCATTACGGATTCTGACAGTTTTCCCAGAACCTCTCCCCCGTCAGCCTGCCAAAATAACCTCAATAATGGCGTTAACGCACACCAATTGACGCCGACTGGGAACGGGAGTCCAATTAACTGCCGCGGGTGGTCCCCGTTGGTTGGTTTCGGGGTGCTGATGACCACAGGACCATTGTTGGACGATGTTTCCGGTCCGATACAGACGCAGACGGGGAGTGAAGGCTTCGCGTTTGGGTGATTTATGCTTTCATTATTTTCGGTTGAGTGTCTTGGGTAGAAAGGTAATAGCTATTGACAAAAAAGATCTTTACAGTTTCTAATAAGATTGAAAAACAAATACCTCAAGGAATGCAGTATATTTTTGAGGTTCAATTAGGGGAAAGTGTGGATACTTTGGGATTGGGGAGGGGAGGAAGGTGTTCGATTGTTTACAATCCATGCAAAATAATATTTTTTTGTGTGGATAATTGTTCACATGTCTAGAAAATGAGGGTTCTCGTGGTATATAAATGGCCCCTTAGCAACATTTTCGAAATTCCTTCGCAGGACTTCAAGCTGAAAAAAACTTCAGCAACCTAGATCTGGAAGTAGATGGCCTGGAGCCAAGTAGTAGTTCCACGAAATGTTTCAATCCTTAGGAAAAAAAATCAAACCATCCACTTTAACGACTCCCAGGTCTTTTGTGGTCTCTATTGCATGTTTCTGAATGGGGAGAGCACCCAAACCTATTTTTACTCCAAGGAACCTTGCACTCCAGGGTTTGAACAGACGACCTTTGGATTGCGAGTCCAACCGCTGCCAGAGATTCCACCGGAGCAGGCTTGGTTTGGTGTGTTGTTTGTTCTTATAGCGTGGAGACGAATCCTACACTTGGAATGACTTAGCGGCCTAACAACATCCAAGGCCGGAAACGACGTTTTACTTCCCCATCCGATGGAAAGTTGGAGCAGATGGGAATCAAATCCATGATCTTCCACTTACTAAGCGGACAGCTTAACTATTCGGCCAAACCTGCTGCCAATCCTCAATCCACAGGAATATAAAATAATTTTACAACAATTCTGATGTTAAAAAAGTTAAAGTACAACTTTTTTCAATTTTAAAATGTTGTTCCAGAAACTTTTGAGTTTTTCAAGTTATTTTTCTAGTTTCATTTTGATTAATACTGCAATTTTCGAAGCACAACAAACCTAACAAATGAAAGTTACGCAGCTGCTTCAAATTTCACATTTTTATTTATGCATTTATGTCATTCTTTTTCTTTAGTATTCCATCTATTTGTTGTAGTCCCTGAATTCAAGTTCAGCGAAAAGTTTAATTCTGTCCCATTGAATAGAAGAAATAGGATATAATATGTTTTGATTTTTTAAATCGAAAAATTATTTTTGTTACCCCATATTTTTGGAAAAATAGAGGTGATTTTTTTAAATAAAATCGGCACAAGCCTAATAAATATCATCGAGATCATAGTGGAAAAAGAGAATCAGTCAATGAAATCCAATTCGTTTCAAATTTTTAGATACTTTAAGTATTTTTTCGTGAAATTTATCTTATTTTTTTTTGTTCAAAGTTTTTATGTATTTTAAATACTGGAAATTAAACTAAACCAAAAAATGCCCATATTTTGAAAACGGATTAATGTTTGAAAATTTTGTTTGCAATATTTTTTCCAAAAATAACTATTTTTTCTAATATTTTTTTTTGCCGTTTTCGGCATTTTTCCTTTTTTTTTCGCGGCTCGTCGAAAAACCCAGTTTTTATTTTCAAAAAAATCGTATCTTGGAATATTGAAAACATAACTTCACCATTTTTTGATAAGTTATGAATTTTTTTCCGAGGAATCTGATAAAAATATTTTAAGACATAGGCTCCCGGACCTTCAAAAGAAGATTTTAGGTTTTCCATTGACATTTTCAAGTGTTGGACTAGATTTTTGATAATTTAACTATTTTTCCTTAAAAGCCTATCTAATATCCTTTCGTTTGCGCTTAAGACAGCTAAAATCGGTTGAAATGGTTCGGAGTTATGTCTTTTGAAAAATGTAGTTTTTCCTAAAATCGGCGTAAATTGCCATTTTTTGGACCACCCTAACACGGCGTAGGTCACCCTAATGGCCAAACAACAAAAAATACTGGTATAATTATTTCGGCCAAGGAACAACTAGACAAATTTTGAGCTTGATCCGAGAACTTTTTTTTCGAATCGTACTGTTTTCGTGGGGAATTTCTGTATAGAAAGATTAAAAATAAGCTATTTTTTCGTGTACACAGTAAAACCATGTGTAAATATGGAAGGTTTATTATTACCTCTTTAAAAATGTAATATTACATCGATTCAGACTGAGAAAGTTGAATTACAACAAAAAAGAAGTAAGTTTACTAATTTTTACACCTTTAACGTACGTACTCATTTCCAAATGCAATATATCCTCAATTTTCACACTGTGCACATATATTTTATTTTTGTTTTTGTTTTTTATAACTCACTGTATTTTTTTTTAAATCAATGTCCGCTCCACTTAAAAAAATAACGCAATTCTTAATTGTTTTTAGTTTTTGGCGAGTCAATTACCATAAACATGATTTGATATTAACTGAAAAAAAATTCTTCTGATTTTAAAAACCAATACAGCCCAAACTAAAATGTTATCATCGAATCAGGAAAAAATGTTTTTTTCCGTTGTCTTATTTTTTATTGTCGAGCTTTTTTTTTTTTCTAACTCCAAGATGGCGGCCAAAATAGGGTCGACGAAAAATAGAGAAAATCCATTTAGTAATTTAAAAGGCATTCAACAATTCAAATTTGACAAAAATGTGTCACAGGATTTGAATTTCATAGCCAACATGACCACTTAGCGCAGTGTTAAACATATTGACTCTCATCCAAAGTGCTCTGGTTTGAATCTCGTTGTAAACATCAAGTTTTTTTTGTGTGGGTAATGGTGTTTAATTTAGTTGAGCCATAATAAGATATAAAGTAAAGTTTGGCATTTCTGAGTCCACGTTTGATATCAGCATCGCTCTCAAATAATGTAGAGCAAAATGAAATAGTTTCAGGCCTTGAAATTGAACCAGAAAGTATTCATCCTGTGACGTCACCTTCACCATCATATCATTGCAAGAAGAAGAAAAAATCCCGATGATGGTGCTGATGATGATGGTCATGCCGAGAGGATATATATTAAATAAGCACCGGGACTCCTTCTGGGCAGGCACACGACGTCGGTAATGTATTAAGCACACCAACGCACACACACAAGCACGCGCCCGACTGACACCATAAATGGATTCCAGAAGGATGGTGCAAAATGTCTATTTTTATGACTCCCCAATGGCCGCCTCGACTCGTTTCCCAGGAACAAAGTTTTTTTTTTCCTAGAGAATGACAACGGCATCCTTTTTGAAGAGGGGGTGTCGAGGGAAGAAGTAGGACCAGTTGGCCAGTTAGACGGCCTGCCATTTACCGTCCACCGCCCACACCTTGCAAAAAGGGGGTTCATGGATGGTCGTGGGTGGTAGTACATTAAATCCCATAATTTATGTGTGTTTTTTTTTTGTATCGACAACCCAGCAGGGCCTTCCTCCAGCTTTTAAGATGGACCCGGGTCAGGATCTGGCTCATTTTCTTGGCTGATGGCTGTTGTTGCACAGCTGGGGACTGGTTCGCCGGACGGAATCGATTAGCTCAATCGAATAAATCAAAAAAGAAATAAGAACTAATTGCCTGGAAAATTATTACGTGAAAATTAAACAATTACCTAATTCAACGGTCACATATTTTTAAAAACTTTCTCGACTTGAATAATTCCAAAGTCATCACAAAATCCTGTAGCCCCAAAAGCTTAACTTTCTCCTCCAGCTTGCATTGTTCTCATGGAAAAACGACTCAGATATAGAAAGAGAGAGAAAAGGATAAAGTTTTCCGTCCTCCAATGCCACCGCGAGTTTCCGCTGTTCCACTAACCAGAGGATAAGTCAATGGCGTTGGACCGGAAGACGGCCAAACGACTGCCAGAATATTCATTACGAACGGATTGAAAGTGAAACTAACTTACTCAGCAGGAAAAATTTTTGTGTTGAACTTGCGGGTTGAACGACTTGGACGATTGGCTTTTTGGTGAGAAATTTTTCTAGATTTTTTCTACATTGTTGAAAAGCTGAATCTAACGTTAAAACAAGATATTCGTTTGATCAAAAAAGCTAATTGTTGCTCACTGCTATTCAATTTTTCGATGGAATTATTCAAATCAAAAGAAACAGTATGCTTTCAAACGTCTAACGCAAGAAAACGAAGTAAAGCAAACCACCCACCTTAATATTGGTTGAGATTGGGATCTAATTAATATTCGATTTTTGGAGCTCAGGTCGCAGAACATAGGGTTCAGTATTGACTTTTGGGGTGGAAAAGTTCAAGGGCAAATGAAGTGGAATACCTTTCAAATATATTAAGGTAAGGTCCGAGAACGTCGTTCTGGAAGCAAAGTTGAAGGTTGTAATGTCAAGGATGAATGTAACCGAGGTGTTTCAAGTAGATGTCTAGAGTTGTTTTTGAAAAGGTCCAATAAACCAAATTTTCAGTTTTAAGCTTTTTGGGTGTATTTTACTCAAGGCGGTTTCAAAAACACCCAAAAAGCAAAAAACTAGAAAATTGGTTCATTGGACCTTTTCAAAAAAAAAACTCCAACTCCAGGGATGGCAAATTTCCTCAATTTCATTGTTTTTTGTTTTTTGTTTTTTGTTTTTTGTTTTTTGTTTTTTGTTTTTTGTTTTTTGTTTTTTGTTTTTTGTTTTTTGTTTTTTGTTTTTTGTTTTTTGTTTTTTGTTTTTTGTTTTTTGTTTTTTGTTTTTTGTTTTTTGTTTTTTGTTTTTTGTTTTTTGTTTTTTGTTTTTTGTTTTTTGTTTTTTGTTTTTTGTTTTTTGTTTTTTGTTTTTTGTTTTTTGTTTTTTGTTTTTTGTTTTTTGTTTTTTGTTTTTTGTTTTTTGTTTTTTGTTTTTTGTTTTTTGTTTTTTGTTTTTTGTTTTTTGTTTTTTGTTTTTTGTTTTTTGTTTTTTGTTTTTTGTTTTTTGTTTTTTGTTTTTTGTTTTTTGTTTTTTGTTTTTTGTTTTTTGTTTTTTGTTTTTTGTTTTTTTTTTGTTAGTTTTGTTAGTTTTGTTAGTTTTGTTAGTTTTGTTAGTTTTGTTAGTTTTGTTAGTTTTGTTAGTTTTGTTAGATTTGTTAGATTTGTTAGTTTTGTTAGTTTTTCAGTTTTGTTAGTTTTGTTAGTTTTGTTAGTTTTGTTAGTTTTGTTAGTTTTGTTAGTTTTGTTAGTTTTGTTAGTTTTGTTAGTTTTGTTAGTTTTGTTAGTTTTGTTAGTTTTGTTAGTTTTGTTAGTTTTGTTAGTTTTGTTAGTTTTGTTAGTTTTGTTAGTTTTGTTAGTTTTGTTAGTTTTGTTAGTTTTGTTAGTTTTGTTAGTTTTGTTAGTTTTGTTAGTTTTGTTAGTTTTGTTAGTTTTGTTAGTTTTGTTAGTTTTGTTAGTTTTGTTAGTTTTGTTAGTTTTGTTAGTTTTGCTAGTTTTGTTAGTTTTTTTAGTTTTGTTAGTTTTGTTAGTTTTGTTAGTTTTGTTAGTTTTGTTAGTTTTGTTAGTTTTGTTAGTTTTGTTAGTTTTGTTAGTTTTGTTAGTTTTGTTAGTTTTGTTAGTTTTGTTAGTTTTGTTAGTTTTTTTTTAGTTTTGTTAGTTTTGTTAGTTTTGTTAGTTTTGTTAGTTTTGTTAGTTTTGTTAGTTTTGTTAGTTTTGTTAGTTTTGTTAGTTTTGTTAGTTTTGTTAGTTTTGTTAGTTTTGTTAGTTTTTCAGTTTTGTTAGTTTTGTTAGTTTTGTTAGTTTTGTTAGTTTTGTTAGTTTTGTTAGATTTGTTAGATTTGTTAGTTTTGTTAGTTTTTCAGTTTTGTTAGTTTTGTTAGTTTTGTTAGTTTTGTTAGTTTTGTTAGTTTTGTTAGTTTTGTTAGTTTTGTTAGTTTTGTTAGTTTTGTTAGTTTTGTTAGTTTTGTTGGTTTTGTTAGTTTTGTTAGTTTTGTTAGTTTTGTTTGTTTTGTTAGTTTTGTTACTTTTGTTAAATAGTTATTCTTTGAAATATTTGTCAAAATTACTTGTTTAACTCTTATTCTTAATATTGCATCTTTTTAAAAAATCTTGGCATATATTATGAACTGAAAATTATCTCGTTCTTGAACCCTGAACTGACACACCCAACTGCCCAAATAATCAGTCATGCGGGAGTACGGTCTTCTCGTGGGTGTGCAGCGGTAACTTGAAAACAAGATTATCAAGTCAAGGATAATGAAGTTATGAGCTGGGAGATGTATGCTTGCTTCCCTTCTTTTCCAATTATTTGAGTGAAATGATGCGAGAGCTGGAATGTTGAAAACTTCTCGCTCGTCGTCCTCCGGAAGTCCCAAACCAGCCCGACTGCAATCTGATTAGGAGTGCCTATATTTGGAGGCGAATTTTTGAAGAACACTGAGCTACACGACCTGGATAACGATGACATGATTAGACTCAGGAATTCAATTAACTCACATTGACGTATGGGATCTACCGGATTGTTTCGGATGAAGATGTTCCGGCCCGAGCGCTGGACGCAATCATTTTCAATTGGCCAAAAACCCACATCAAGTTGATGCATTACCACGAAAGCCTGGCTCCCAAAAAAAAGGGAGTCCCCACAGTGAAGAAGTTCCAAGATTTACGAACCGACCTCAATGAAATCGACTGCCATACGTCAAGAATGGTTGTTTTTGGCCCCCTCGACCCAGCTTCAACGACGTCAGTCAGCCAACACAATTCGAGCGTTTTCTTCGGAGAAGATGCCGGCATAAAATTTTCCATAAAAAAGTAAATATGGTTGGATTTGGGGCGGAGAAAAAAGGTGAAAGTGATACAGTTGGGCGTTCTCAGGCCGTAGGAGATTATCGTAAAAAATATGATTGGAAAAGCAGTGGCTTCTAGGTGGCCGGATTCGGGGAAAATCGGTCCCAAAAAGTGAACTTTCTTCGATATGCCGAGAAGGGACAGTCAGTGACCCTTTTCAAACGAATGTTTTTCATATGAACGGCATTGTGAGGAATTCGGCCTATTTGGGAAATTGAATATTAGATTATGTCGTGTAAGTCGTGTGTGAAGTTATATCCGGCTGGTTATGATTAATGAAAGACATTTGTCTGGAATATTTGGAAATAGTTTCGAAAAAAATAATTCTCTATGATCTTGAAAACAAATGTTTGCCAGAGCCTCACATTTCTGCAAAAGTAAAAAGGTTTTTTATTCCCTCAATTTTAATGAATAACATTGTGGTTTATCCGAACGACAGCCCGTATCCCTTTTCAGATGTTGTATCAGTTGTCTAAGTGGCAGTCTGATGCAGCAGAAGCATCAGGTCCTTTAGGATCAAGTTTCGACCTGCAACCTTCATAAGGGTGTGTGTTAGTGTGTGTGACCCTCTTTCAAAAGTAACACACTCAGCCAAAAAATAAAAAAGTACACTTGTTAACTTCCCCCCTGCAACTCACCTCCCATCCCCACAAAACCACAATGCGAGGGAAAAGCCCACTCGACACGTGCAACTATGGACAGCTACAACAAAGAGTTCGTTAGTGGAGGACACACACACACTCATACGCGCACGACGAGGACCTGTGCCCGGAGGGCCTCCATTCAACCCTGAAAGGTTTGTGGTCGGCGTTCCCGAAAGTTGCATCTCTATCTCCGGAGACGCCGGAGTTGCCACTCGAGGAATCTGCCTCCCCCGATAAGGGCCACTTTGTGGTACCGTGAAGCATCGGTTTTTGAGTTTTTGAACCAGATTTTCAGGCCAAAACTGAAGCTTATCTTTTCTTAACAATGTTTTTATTAATAAGAATAATAAAAATCGGAATAACTCCACTGTACTGTACCTAATACTCTTGCTGGTGTCGCACTAGTCACCTCCTCGAGATGAGACAGATCTGGGCTTTGTTGGTCGGAATCTCCGGCCAGACTTGCTGCCGCCACCAGCATCTCACTAGGGTAGATGAAAATGGCGCAGTTTCAGCAAAGTTTTTCTCACCTGTGCAACCCAACAACAACACATGACTCATAATGGCACGATAAGAGGGACAAGAGTTCGAGGCTTGAGCACGAAGTTGGTCGGAGAATCAGGACGGCAGGAGGGGAAAGCTGCACTCATCAAAGAGGACAAGGTGGATTGTCCTGGTGATCAGACAGCGATGAGTGGGTGACACTTTCTCTCTTTTGAGCGGGACAAGATGATTGCATCTGAACTTTCTTTGGACTTTGATTAGAGATAGCGGTTGATTCGAACTATATTACGTTATTTTTAAATTTTTCAAGTTGTACAGTTTTAAACTTTTTATTTTGTAATTCAAGAAAAAAATTGCTGAAATTTAATAAAAAAAAAGAAAAAGATATCCATGGGTAATTCTCCGCCAACTCACACAGCAGTTGCCCCGACCCCTCTTCGATTTGCGTGAAACTTTGTCCTAAGGGGTAACTTTTGTCCCTGATCACGAATCCGAGGTCCGTTTTTTGATATCTCGTGACGGAGGGGCGGTACGACCCCTTCCATTTTTGAACATGCGAAAAAAGAGGTGTTTTTCAATAATTTGCAGCCTGAAACGGTGATGAGATAGAAATTTGGTGTCAAAGGGACTTTTATGTAAAATTAGACGCCCGATTTGATGGCGTACTCAGAATTCCGAAAAAACGTATTTTTCATCGAAAAAAACACTAAAAAAGTTTTAAAAATTCTCCCATTTTCCGTTACTCGACTGTAAAAAATTTTGGAACATGTCATTTTATGGGAAATTTAATGTACTTTTCGAATCTACATTGTCCCAGAAGGGTCATTTTTTCATTTAGAACAAAATTTTTCATTTTAAAATTTCGTGTTTTTTCTAACTTTGCAGGGTTATTTTTTAGAGTGTAACAATGTTCTACAAAGTTGTAGAGCAGACAATTACAAAAATTTTAATATATATACATAAGGGTTTTGCTTATAAACATCACAAGTTATCACGATTTTACGAAAAAAAGTTTTAAAAAAGTTGGTCGTCATCGATCATGGCCGTTCATGGTCACCCGCGACAGACACGGACGACGAAACAAAGAGAAACGCAAAAAGTAACTTTTTCAAAACTTTTTTTCGTAAAATCGCGATAACTTGTGATGTTTATAAGCAAACCCCTTATGTCTATATATCAAATTTTTTGTAATTGTCTGCTCTACAACTTTGTAGAACATTGTTACACTCTAAAAAATAACCCTGCAAAGTTAGAAAAAACACGAAATTTTAAAATGAAAAATTTTGTTCTAAATGAAAAAATGACCCTTCTGGGACAATGTAGATTCGAAAAGTACATTAAATTTCCCATAAAATGACATGTTCCAAAATTTTTTACAGTCGAGTAACGGAAAATGGGAGAATTTTTAAAACTTTTTTAGTGTTTTTTTCGATGAAAAATACGTTTTTTCGGAATTCTGAGTACGCCATCAAATCGGGCGTCTAATTTTACATAAAAGTCCCTTTGACACCAAATTTCTATCTCATCACCGTTTCAGGCTGCAAATTATTGAAAAACACCTCTTTTTTCGCATGTTCAAAAATGGAAGGGGTCGTACCGCCCCTCCGTCACGAGATATCAAAAAACGGACCTCGGATTCGTGATCAGGGACAAAAGTTACCCCTTAGGACAAAGTTTCACGCAAATCGAAGAGGGGTCGGGGCAACTTTTCCCGATTTCGTGTGAGTTGGTAGAGAATTACCCCCATGCATTGATCAATAATATCTCGACTTTTTTTTAAATGTCCTATAAGCTATTGATTTTCCTATGTTTATTGGACCTGTTAAAGAAAAACTCTAGAATCTTAGTAGTCAGCTAAGCCATGCTTTGGGAAGGATTTGTGTCAGCAGCAATGGTAAGATACACACGTGTAAATACCTAGAGATTAACGCTGCTTTCTGTTGGGAAGCTTCCAGTATTGCTGCCACAAAGAAGCTACCAGGAATGTTTGCCAATCCTACCAAGGCCATCAGCTGATTGAAGGATTAACCTGTCATGTACTGGCTTTATACGATGGAGGGAAACGAACCAATTTCGATCGTTTCTTGTTGTTTCTTGAATCAAACATCAATAATTATCACAGTTGAGATAGATTCCTAGAGTTTTATTTTGAAAAAAGTCTTATAAACATAGTGAATCCTAAAGCTTATAACACACCTGAAAAAAATATTCTAGATTTGTTCTCCGACACCCAAGAATGTGACACAGTCCAGATCCAATTTTAGTCAAATTTTAATGGTTGATTTCCTATTGAATCACAGAATAAATTTTATTAATATTTTTCACCACCGTAATCTTGAATTCAATAATTCAAAATAACTTTAAAGTACTTCAGCGGTTTTTGCCGGTTTTCTGAAATTGTAGAAAAAAAATATAAATTTTATTCTGGAAATTGAGATTTGGTTGTGAAAAAAGATACTTAGTAATCGATAAGAATTTTGTAACATTATGTCTTCAATTTTGAATTTATCAGCACTAAATTGGCTAATTTGGATTTTTTTTTAATTTTTGTTTACAGATCCGCAAAATGCATAGGCGTAATCCATAAAGTATGTCGCGCTAAAATCGGCAAAAATCCCGATTTTTGCCAGTTGGCGGTAGTGACTTAAAGATAACTTGTGAAATATGTTTTAAACAAAATATCACAAATTTATCTAAAATTTTACATTCTGGATGTTTTTTTTATTTGATGCAATTTTTTACATCAAAAACTATTCTCGCTACATAAAAAAATTAAAAAATAATTTTCATGAGAAATTTATTTCAATTAATTCTAATCCCGAGAAAATTAGACGCCCTAGAAGAGAAACTTGGGCAAAGGTGTAGGTGCTGATTAGGAATAATAATTCTTATTTAAAATAGTGACACTCTAAAAAAATCATTTTTTTTTAAATAACTGTTCACCACAAAAACTCGACTTGAATCGATTCCACTCTGCTCGACAAATTGTGCCATTTTTTGATACGATATGTTTTTTTTACCGACCCATGATTTTTTTTGAAGAATTTGTTTTAAGAAATCGACAATAGTCACATAAAAATTACAAAATAAAATATTTTTTGAATGCAAAATAGAATTCTATTTCGAAAAGTTCTTTTTTGCAATTCCGTCGTGAAATTACTTACTTTTCCTGTCATTCTTGAACGACGAAATAGCCTACTTTTCTGTACCAAAAATAACAGAATCGAATAGCAAAACTTTTCAAAATAAATGCTGAAAAGTTCTACTTTTCAGCACTGAAATGGGTGCTGAAAAGTTGAACTTTTCAGCACTTGTTTTGAAAAGTAACAATTTCCAAATTTTTTTGATTCAAACGATTTATTGACGAAATACATGAAAATTTGACATAAAATTTCACTCAAGGGGTGTTTTTCGGAATTGCAAAAAATGTTGTATGGAGCTCGTTGCAAAACTTGATTTTTCAGCACTCTTCGTATTTATCCAACTCGGTGAACCTCGTTGGATAAATGTACGACTCGTGCTGAAAAAATCCTCTTTTTGCAACATGTTGCATAAACTACTATTATGCAATTCCGCTGTGAAACTGTCAACTTTTCCTATCCTTCTGGAGAAACAAAACAGTCTACTGTAGGTAACAGTAAAAATAACAGAATGAAAAATTAATACCTTTCGATACCAGTGCTGAAAAGTAGAACTTTTCAACACTGGTATCGAAATGTAACATTTTTCAATATTTTTTTTTTGGACGGTGAATTTACTAAAAACATCAAATGTTTGACATAAAATTCCATTTTTGAAGCTTTTTTCGGAATTACAATAAATTTTGTAAGGAACTCGTTGCAAAACTTGTTTTTTTCAGCACTCGTCGTATTTATCCAACCCGGTAAACCTCGTACGACTGAAAAAATCTTCTTTTTGCAACTTGTTGCATAAACTACTATTTTGCAATTTCGTCGTGAAACTACTTACTTTTCCTGTCATTCTCGAGCGACGAAAAGGCCTACTTTTATCTGTAAAAAATAACAGAATAAAAAAACAAAAAAACAACAACCTTTCAATACCAGTGCAGAATAGTCCTACTTTTCACCACTGACATGGGTGCTGAAAAGTTGAATCTTTCAGCACTAGTATCGAAAAGTAACATTTTTCAATATTTTTTTGTTTTGAACGGTGAATTTACTAAACACATGAATGTTTGATGTGAAATTTCTTTCAAAAAGCGTTTCTAAGAATTGCAAAAAATGTTGTATTTCAGCACTCTAAGTATTTATCCAACTCAGTAAACCTCGTTGGATTAATGTACGACTTCTGCTGAAAAAAAAAATCTTTTTGCAGCTTGTTGCATAAACTATAATTGCAAAATTTAAATAAATTTGGCTGGTTTTGAGTTAACTCTACATCTTAAAATAAAATAAAAATTTTAAAATTGGCTTAAAATCAAAAACGGTATACTGTTTGTAATTTTTACAAAAGTACTTCTTGACTTATAATTCAGTTTCATGCCTTAAATTTTATTTTCTGATTTTTTGATTGTACGGATGGCCATAATTACTGGATTCCTTGAGTAGTGCGTCCATCCTGGAAAATCTCAGGAATTTTTCCAAAACCGGGAATTCCCGATTCCCGTGATTTTTATAAATTTTGTTTTAGGATTTCCCGTAATTTAAAAAAATATCAAAACTTAAGTCTGAAAATTCAGATTTGGTTTTTAAAATAGATGAACAGTTGGAAACTTAGTTATCGATCAGAATTTATTAGCATTACATTTTGTTTAGCGTTGGTTTATAATGGAAAATTATTAAAATTTTAGTTTACAGAATCGAAAAATGCCTAGCCTTTTTTTATTTTTCTTTATAATTTCATATATTTTTGGGAAAATAAAAATTCGTATTTTAAAACGTATTTTAAAAATTTCAAACATTATCATATTTTATTATTTCTCATCAAACACTGATTTCCAAATTTATTGCTCAAAAATCTCAAAATGTAGTTCCGATTTTGTAAATTCACCATCAAAATAATGTTATCCACTGATAAAAAAGATTTAAATCGTATACCTATAGGTGCAATGAAATCCCATATCAATCGTATTTTAACCCTCCTAAGGTCTTAGGGTCTATATGACCCAGACGGCTTATAAAATGTGCTGTATCTTTTATTCATTCTAACTTACAGACTTGAAACTTTCTGACTTTTCCTAACTTTGTAAAATAAACATTTTAAAACCGGAAGCAACCTCCAGCGCCACCTAGAAAGGGCGCTACAAAAAAACTTACGTTAAAGGTCTTAAGGGGTCTATATGACCCCGGAATAAATAATGCTGGCAAAAATCCATTTTGCAACCGATTTTCGTTCTATTGGCCGCAAATGAAAGGTATGGATGTCTAGAAAGGCACCTATGCTACGAGGATCCGATGTGGCCACTTTGGTCCCAGGGAATCGGTTTCAAAGGAACAAACTTTCCGGCAAACATGTTTTCATGGGTTTTGTTAGATTTAGGTATGGATTAATGCAAAATTAACTATATTTAATCACTAAAAATAAAAGTCATACTCTCCGGAACAGATTTAATGCCATTTAGAACAGATCTTGCCACTCCGGAACCGGTTCCGGATACCCTGGAAGTGGCCAGATTGCTATTTTTGTAAAAGCGTATCGTGCGACATATCAAACTTCATGGAATTTCAAGCCATGCACTCTGGAACCAGCAAACAACCGATTGGACCATATTTGACCACTCCGGAACCGGTTCCGGATACCCTGGAAGAGGCCAAGCTGCTATTTTGGTGAAAGCCTTTCGTGCGGCATATCAAACTTCATGGAATTTCAAGCCATGCACTCTGGAACCAGCAAACAACCGATTGGACCATATTTGACCACTCCGGAACCGGTTCCGGATACCCTGGAAGAGGCCAAACTGCTAATTTGGTAATAGCCTATCGTGCGGCATATCAATCTTCATGGAATTTCAAGCCATGCACTCTGGAACCAGTAAAAAACCTATTGGACCATATCTGACCACTCTGGAACCGGTTCCGGATACCCTGGAAGAGGCCAAACTGCTATTTTGGTGAAAGCCTTTCGTGCGGCATATCAAACTTCATGGAATTTCAAGCCATGCACTCTGGAACCAGTAAATAACCGATTGGACCATATTTGACCACTCCGGAACCGGTTCCGGATACCCTGGAAGAGGCCAAACTGCTAATTTGGTGAAAGCCTTTCGTGCGGCATATCAAACTTCATGGAATTTCAAGCCATGCACTCTGGAACCAGCAAACAACCGATTGGACCATATTTGACCACTCCGGAACCGGTTCCGGATACCCTGGAAGAGGCCAAACTGCTAATTTGGTAATAGCCTATCGTGCGGCATATCAATCTTCATGGAATTTCAAGCCATGCACTCTGAAACCAGTAAACAACCGATTGGACCATATTTGACCACTCCGGAACCGGTTCCGGATACCCTGGAAGAGGCCAAACTGCTATTTTGGTAAAAGCCTTTCGTGCGGCATATCAATCTTCATGGAATTTCAAGCCATGCACTCTGGAACCAGTAAAAAACCTATTGGACCATATCTGACCACTCTGGAACCGGTTCCGGATACCCTGGAAGAGGCCAAACTGCTATTTTGGTGAAAGCCTTTCGTGCGGCATATCAAACTTCATGGAATTTCAAGCCATGCACTCTGGAACCAGTAAATAACCGATTGGACCATATTTGACCACTCCGGAACCGGTTCCGGATACCCTGGAAGAGGCCAAACTGCTAATTTGGTGAAAGCCTTTCGTGCGGCATATCAAACTTCATGGAATTTCAAGCCATGCACTCTGGAACCAGTCAAAAGCCAATTGTACCATATCTGACCACTTCGGAACCTGTTTTGGGTACCCTAGAAATGGTCAATTGGCCATTTGTGTAGAAGCCTACCGGCGGCATATTAGTCATCGTTTTCGGATATATTTTCAAAGATTTTTTTGTTTGACAATATTAGTGGATTTATTGAATTCAGTTTCCCACCTCGTATTTGATTAAAAAAAAAAAAGATCAGTTCATACCGTGTTAGTTAAGCTTAGTTATGATTTCACTTTGTACCGAGACAAATCAAAAATAAATATGCGTCGACCTATGCTTCGCAATTCGGGCAAATAATCAAGCTGTGCTTTTTGCAGATGTATGATTCGCATTTGCTGCATTTGGTGTTATGCTTGCTGTCCGAATTAGTGCAAAATAGACAACGTCTGCGTTTCCGGCGGATATCTGCAGGAAGTGGACTTGTTTCGGAAGATTCTGGGCAGTCGTTATCCGTTTGAGGACAACTTGTTCCGGATGGTCCTGGTAGCGTGTCGTCAGAGGAATGTTTCGCCGTCTTGACAATTTCGGCAGCAAACATCGATCTTGGAATCTTTTGCCGAGTTGCGATCAGTGGGTTGACCAAGTTAGTTCCAAGGTATTTTTCCAATTTTGCCCAAAATAATATTTACGCAAAATTCGTGATTAGTGCGCTGACCACGGGGACGCGCTGTCCTGTTTTTGCATGCTCATTTTCATTTCTTTTGTGTCGCTGTTTGTGTGCATGGGGTGATTGGTTATTATAATTAAATAATGGCATCATTAGTGCGGAGTGCATAATTGACAAAGGGAGCGCGTGGTCGTAAAAAATATTCGGAGTGAAAAGTGATTTTTTTTGTGTGTGCCTTTTGTTTCTCATTTTTGTCGTGTATTGTGGAGAAGATTGCCCTCTGAAAATGCAGCGTCATCAGTGCATAATTGACCAAGGGAGCGCGTGGTCGTAAAAAAATTCGGAGTGAAAAATGATTTTTTTTTGTGTGTGCCTTTTGTTTCACAGTTTTGTCGTGTATTGTGTGCTGCGAGGAGAAAATTACCCTCTGAAAATGCAGCGTCATCAGTGCATAATTGACAAAGGGAGCGCGTGGTCGTAAAAAATGTTCGGAGTGAAAAGTGATTTTTTTGTGATTATCAAAGCCCTTCCTATATCATCGTTGATCGGAAGGCACGGCGTCGGGTGGATTGTGTTTAAATTTTTCGAATGAGGTTTTAGTTTTTTTTGCGGTGAAAAAGCCATTTCTATATAATGATCGAAAGACGCACTGACAATTTGGATCGTCGAGTTAATAGTGGATCAAAATAACTGTGTGTGAGTGATTTTGTGTGTTAACCAGAAAGACCTTCCCATAGCATCGTTGCTCGGAAGGCTCGCCGACGGGTCTGTTATGAAAGTCCTCCCCATAGCGTCGTAGCTCGGGAGGCATCGAAAAGCCAATAACTTATCCTACTAACCAAAAAAAAAAAAAAATAATCACGTGATGCTTGAAGGAGATGCTGTGGATTCAACGGTCTCAAGCGGTATCAACAAGTATATAGCGAAAAACTATGTGCTTGATGAGTCTGCAACTTTAACTATCGGACTAACATTCCTCCCTTTCGTTGAACTGCAGGCTTCTTGGGAGGGCGCCGGTATTGACTAATAAAGTAGAGATCTTCAGAGGTTAAACAGTGAACGGATGGTTGGCTCCCACTGATCATTTTTGATTCATTGTTTAACTTCAGCTGATCTGTCAATAACGGAGTAGCAGCTCATTGGCAGTCAACCATGCTCATGCTCATGCTCAAATAATATTTACGCAAAATTCGATGTGTAAAGCGGAGTGGCTAGATATGGTCCAAATGGGTCAATTGAGTGGCCAGATATGGTCCAATGGGATTTTTCAGATTCCCGAAATAAATAAATCAAAAGGCCATTTGGCCGTGTCAAGAGCACTAACAACCGGTTCCGGAGTGGTCAGATATGGTCCAATCGGTTTTATTTACTGGTTCCAGAGTGCATGGCTTGAAATTCCATGAAGATTGATATGCCGCACGAAACGCTTTTACCAAAATAGCAATTTTGCATCTTCCAGGGTATCCGGAACCGGTTCCGGAGTGGTCAAATATGGTCCAATCGGTTGTTTACTGGTTCCAGAGTGCATGGCTTGAAATTCCATGAAGATTGATATGCCGCACGATAGGCTATTACCAAATTAGCAGTTTGGCCTCTTCCAGGGTATCCGGAACCGGTTCCGGAGTGGTCAAATATGGTCCAATCGGTTGTTTACTGGTTCCAGAGTGCATGGCTTGAAATTCCATGAAGTTTGATATGCCGCACGAAAGGCTTTCACCAAAATAGCAGTTTGGCCTCTTCCAGGGTATCCGGAACCGGTTCCCGAGTGGCCAGATATGGTCCAATTGGCTTTTTACTGATTCCAGTGTGCATGGCTTGCAATTTCATGAAGTTTGATATGTCGCACGATACGCTTTTACAAAAATAGCAATCTGACCACTTCCAGGGTATCCGAAACCGGTTCCGGAGTGGCCAGATCTGTTCCAAATGGCATTGAATCTGTTCCGGAGAGTATGAATTTTATTTTTAGAGATTAAATACAGTTTATTTTGCATTAATCCATACCTAAATCTAACAAAACCTATGAAAACAGGTTTGCCGGAAAGTTTGTTCCTTTGAAACCGATTCCCTGGGACCAAAGTGGCCACATCAGATCCTCGTAGCATAGTTGCCTTTCTAGACATCCATACCTTTCATTTGCAGCCAATAGAACGAAAATCGGTTGCAAAATAGATTTTTGCCAGCATTTTCAATTCCGGGGTCATATAGACCCCTTAAGACCTTAAACGTAAGTTTTTCTTAAGATCCCAGGAAGGTTAAATAAGTTATTCCTTTCTGACCTGGAAAAAAAACATGCGCCAAAATTTCCCTCCAGAATTATGCAAAAGACACCTTCAATTACAATTTCAAAGCCAAGATGAAACCACTGTTCTCTCGTTCCAAAAAGCCAATGCCAATATTTTCGCTCAAAAATCCCCAATTAGCGATGGCTTTGCACAGCAAGCAGCATATTTTGTCCCAGCTAATTGGTTCATTACCGGGCTGGTAACAAAGAAAGAAGTGCACAGATTTCTGAAGTCACTTAGCACGACGTAGAAGCCAAAGTTACAAGTGCACTCCTGGCAATGGTACTTGGGTGTGACAAATTAGTGAGCTTTTTAACCGAGCTGGTGCTTTTTGTGGTATTCCAGCTGGAGAACCTAGTATAAATTGTGGTGGCTGTGGAAATGATTTTTCACCAAGCACAAGCAAATGTGATTCGAAATAAACACTTGATCGAAAACTTTTCAATTCGACTTCAAAAAGTCAGGCCAAACTCCTAAAGCAAGCAAACCTCGACCTCCCAATGCGCCTCGCGTGGGCAAACAAAAACTCAAAACTTCATCAAAACGATAAATTTCATTAGCCATGCTTGTGCGTGTGTGTTTTTTCGATTAAAGTTGACGAAACAACATTGTTGCGTTCCCTTCCGTTCTTTCGAACATCCTTCAAAAAAGAGCTGAACGTTACGCATTTTCCACCCTACCCCGGAACTCCCGTTGAAAATTTGGCCTGTTTATTTGCCTTTCTCGCCGTCGCCGTCGTGTTTTTTCATTACCGTTATTCCTTCCACGTTGGTGTGGAAAAACATGTTGGAAAATCAACATCATTAGCCAACGCGAGGCGCGTTGAGCGGTGCCCAAATCCCATGAGCCAGTTCACTAACCCATCATGACTTGGTAGCGCAGTCAGCTAGCAGTGACAGAGCAAGTGAGACGGTAGCACATTCAAGAAACAAGAAACAAGAAACAAGAAACAAGAAACAAGAAACAAGAAACAAGAAACAAGAAACAAGAAACAAGAAACAAGAAACAAGAAACAAGAAACAAGAAACAAGAAACAAGAAACAAGAAACAAGAAACAAGAAACAAGAAACAAGAAACAAGAAACAAGAAACAAGAAACAAGAAACAAGAAACAAGAAACAAGAAACAAGAAACAAGAAACAAGAAACAAGAAACAAGAAACAAGAAACAAGAAACAAGAAACAAGAAACAAGAAACAAGAAACAAGAAACAAGAAACAAGAAACAAGAAACAAGAAACAAGAAACAAGAAACAAGAAACAAGAAACAAGAAACAAGAAACAAGAAACAAGAAACAAGAAACAAGAAACAAGAAACAAGAAACAAGAAACAAGAAACAAGAAACAAGAAACAAGAAACAAGAAACAAGAAACAAGAAACAAGAAACAAGAAACAAGAAACAAGAAACAAGAAACAAGAAACAAGAAACAAGAAACAAGAAACAAGAAACAAGAAACAAGAAACAAGAAACAAGAAACAAGAAACAAGAAACAAGAAACAAGAAACAAGAAACAAGAAACAAGAAACAAGAAACAAGAAACAAGAAACAAGAAACAAGATACAAGAAACAAGAAACAAGAAACAAGAAACAAGAAACAAGAAACAAGAAACAAGAAACAAGAAACAAGAAACAAGAAACAAGAAACAAGAAACAAGAAACAAGAAACAAGAAACAAGAAACAAGAAACAAGAAACAAGAAACAAGAAACAAGAAACAAGAAACAAGAAACAAGAAACAAGAAACAAGAAACAAGAAACA
Organism: Culex pipiens pallens; assembly: GCF_016801865.2. NCBI lineage: Eukaryota > Metazoa > Arthropoda > Insecta > Diptera > Culicidae > Culex > Culex pipiens. The sequence goes on along the minus strand of NC_068938.1, from coordinate 64,564,934 downwards.
AGAAACAAGAAACAAGAAACAAGAAACAAGAAACAAGAAACAAGAAACAAGAAACAAGAAACAAGAAACAAGAAACAAGAAACAAGAAACAAGAAACAAGAAACAAGAAACAAGAAACAAGAAACAAGAAACAAGAAACAAGAAACAAGAAACAAGAAACAAGAAACAAGAAACAAGAAACAAGAAACAAGAAACAAGAAACAAGAAACAAATTTTGTCATTTTTATTTTATTTGAATAGGTTGTCTTTTAGGCAATATTAATTACAGAAAACAGAAATTTACCACCCCAAAAAGTAGTACAAAAACGCTGAATGTGACTGCATGGATGATGTCGAAGGATTCCGCGTGTACAGAATAATAAAGTTCACAGAATTTTGCGTTTCATTTTTTTTCTGTCTGCTACGTGTGTTCTCAGTGAGCTTTGGATAAGCCCTAAACTGCCAGTAACTGCTTAAAAGATGGGTATTTGGGGTAAATTTTTGTTTAGCTTCGTTTTCCTAAAATCTGGTATTTAAAATTTAAGAACTATAAATCGTATTTTTTCGTAATATAATAAATATTTGCAGTTTCAAAATTGGACCTCAAAATTTCGAAAGTCATCCCATCTCTCCCTTCCAAATTTTAATCCCGTCGTATATATGGCCCAATTTCGCGTTATTTTATAACCATGTTATGGATATCCCCGTTTTTGCTCCAGCCCCATAGATGTCACTGGATGTCCATGATGGTTCTCCATTCAACGCGAGCGAGTGACTTAATTTTGTCATGTTTGCGTGTGGCGCGACAAAAAAGTGATGACAAACTGGCGGGATGTGTGGGAAGGGCGGTGTGACTTTATGGGGCGTAATACCGGCAATTCAGCACCAACAAAATACTTTGCCTTTCCACATTGTACGTCAAAAGCTCGTGTCGTAATTTGTCAGACGAGGGCTGTTGGCTGAGTGGATTTTAATTAGATTACTTTTTTCGGGGTGGTTGATCTCGAGTTTAATATTGAAGCAAAATTTAACTGGTTTTGGAGAAGATGGGAGTGAAATTAGCCTAAAAAGTAGCAAAAAATCAAGTCGTGCCTGAAAATCTTTCATAATTCTATTTGCAAACCTCCCACGAGATGTCCATCATCCGGTTCCAGGACACGTAATCTGTCACCAGTGGGCACAATCACGTAAATTGGACCGCGTCTGCCATGTCAACGTCATCAGCGTGGTTGACGTACCAGTAACTATCGCCCGGAAGAACAAGCCTGCTCTGCTGCTGAGCACAAGACGCAAGGTAAAAATCAATAGAACCCATCATCATCGCCGCACATCGGCATCGTCCGTTTGAAAAGAAGAAGGGGTTTACATCAGGAAGCTGTCCGGCTTGCGGATTCTCTGTAATGTTGAAACAAATCTACTATGAAATTCGATAAAATGTCCTTTGTCTTTTTGTCCTTTTTTTCTTTTTGTCCTTTTGTCCTTTTGTCCTTTTGTCCTTTTGTCCTTTTGTCCTTTTGTTCTTTTGTCCTTTTGTCCTTTTGTCCTTTTGTCCTTTTGTCCTTTTGTCCTTTTGTCCTTTTGTCCTTTTGTCCTTTTGTCCTTTTGTCCTTTTGTCCTTTTGTCCTTTTGTCCTTTTGTCCTTTTGTCCTTTTGTCCTTTTGTCCTTTTGTCCTTTTGTCCTTTTGTCCTTTTGTCCTTTTGTCCTTTTGTCCTTTTGTCCTTTTGTCCTTTTGTCCTTTTGTCCTTTTGTCCTTTTGTCCTTTTGTCCTTTTGTCCTTTTGTCCTTTTGTCCTTTTGTCCTTTTGTCCTTTTGTCCTTTTGTCCTTTTGTCCTTTTGTCCTTTTGTCCTTTTGTCCTTTTGTCCTTTTGTCCTTTTGTCCTTTTGTCCTTTTGTCCTTTTGTCCTTTTGTCCTTTTGTCCTTTTGTCCTTTTGTCCTTTTGTCCTTTTGTCCTTTTGTCCTTTTGTCCTTTTGTCCTTTTGTCCTTTTGTCCTTTTGTCCTTTTGTCCTTTTGTCCTTTTGTCCTTTTGTCCTTTTGTCCTTTTGTCCTTTTGTCCTTTTGTCCTTTTGTCCTTTTGTCCTTTTGTCCTTTTGTCCTTTTGTCCTTTTGTCCTTTTGTCCTTTTTTGCTTTTTTGCTTTTTTGCTTTTTTGCTTTTTTGCTTTTTTGCTTTTTTGCTTTTTTGCTTTTTTGCTTTTTTGCTTTTTTGCTTTTTTGCTTTTTTGCTTTTTTGCTTTTTTGCTTTTTTGCTTTTTTGCTTTTTTGCTTTTTTGCTTTTTTGCTTTTTTGCTTTTTTGCTTTTTTGCTTTTTTGCTTTTTTGCTTTTTTGCTTTTTTGCTTTTTTGCTTTTTTGCTTTTTTGCTTTTTTGATTTTTTGCTTTTTTGCTTTTTTGCTTTTTTGCTTTTTTGCTTTTTTGCTTTTTTGCTTTTTTGCTTTTTTGCTTTTTTGCTTTTTTGCTTTTTTGCTTTTTTGCTTTTTTGCTTTTTTGCTTTTTTGCTTTTTTGTTTTTTTGCTTTTTTGCTTTTTTGCTTTTTTGCTTTTTTGCTTTTTTGCTTTTTTGCTTTTTTGCTTTTTTGCTTTTTGCTTTTTTGTCCTTTTGTCCTTTTGTCCTTTTGTCCTTTTGTCCTTTTGTCCTTTTGTCCTTTTGTCCTTTTGTCCTTTTGTCCTTTTGTCCTTTTTGTCCTTTTGTCCTTTTGTCCTTTTGTCCTTTTGTCCTTTTGTCCTTTTGTCCTTTTGTCCTTTTGTCCTTTTGTCCTTTTGTCCTTTTGTCCTTTTGTCCTTTTGTCCTTTTGTCCTTTTGTCCTTTTGTCCTTTTGTCCTTTTGTCCTTTTGTCCTTTTGTCCTTTTTTCCTTTTGTCCTTTGCTTTTTTGCTTTTTTGCTTTTTTCTTTTTTGCTTTATTGCTTTTTTGCTTTTTTGCTTTTTTGCTTTTTTGCTTTTTTGCTTTTTTGCTTTTTTGCTTTTTTGCTTTTTTGCTTTTTTGCTTTTTTGCTTTTTTGCTTTTTTGCTTTTTTGCTTTTTTGCTTTTTTGCTTTTTTGCTTTTTTTGCTTTTTTGCTTTTTTGCTTTTTTGCTTTTTTGCTTTTTTGCTTTTTTGCTTTTTTGCTTTTTTGCTTTTTTGCTTTTTTGCTTTTTTGCTTTTTTGCTTTTTTGCTTTTTTGCTTTTTTGCTTTTTTGCTTTTTTGCTTTTTTGCTTTTTTGCTTTTTTGCTTTTTTGCTTTTTTGCTTTTTTGCTTTTTTGCTTTTTTGCTTTTTTGCTTTTTTGCTTTTTTGCTTTTTTGCTTTTTTGCTTTTTTGCTTTTTTGCTTTTTTGCTTTTTTGCTTTTTTGCTTTTTTGCTTTTTTGCTTTTTTGCTTTTTTGCTTTTTTGCTTTTTTGCTTTTTTGCTTTTTTGCTTTTTTTGCTTTTTTGCTTTTTTGCTTTTTTGCTTTTTTGCTTTTTTGCTTTTTTGCTTTTTTGCTTTTTTGCTTTTTTGCTTTTTTGCTTTTTTGCTTTTTTGCTTTTTTGCTTTTTTGCTATTTATTTTAATTTTCTTGAGAACATCTCACCTTCACTCTGAAGGCTGAAACGGATCGTAACGGTCATCAGACGTGAGAACAAAAAAAGTGCCCGTTAGTGGTCTTTTCTTCTCTGGTAGCACTGACTGGTCCTTCATTCCGGAATTTTCTTCCAATTTGAGGCGAATTCACGACAGCAACACGATGATTGCAATATGATGAAGTTATTTACAACACTTTTTTCATTACTTCTCCAAATGATGTCATTCTCATTTCAACATCGACTAAAGTTCCATCACTTTGCTGCTAAACGATTCAATTTGTGCTCCACCAAAGTTGCACCAATTTCAAGCATCACCGATAAAATTACAATTTACCACAATTTGGACCCAAATTGCACACAATGTCACACTGCCGCGTAGGAAAAACTGTTTCGTTTCACACTTCATGAGCGAAAAAAAGAGTGTTTTTGACTGTCTTTTTTTTCGACAGCGAAATTACCCGTTTTTCATGTAGCTTTTCCAGACGAGCTTGAGCTGAACAATCCCGAGTTCATCCTCTAACGGGGGCGAAAATGTACAAAACAGTTGGGAAATGTGATAATGGAGACGTCATTAAATCAACATAAAGAGATTCTTCATTACGCGGAGAGGGAGGGAGCGTAAAAGTGGACTGTAAATCAGTTGAATTGTTTCATTGTTGGAAACTTCACAACATTGCAATTTGAGTTAAGGAAAATTACTCAAAATTTCTTCCTTTCTTAAGAAAAACGAAATAAACCATGTGATGCATGGACTCACACCTTCAAATTACTCCTAGTAACTGAAACACCTCTCCCAAAGTCACACCACCTGACTCCAATCAATCAAGGAAGTTACGAGACCGTTGTACTTCATGAAATATTTGTGCCATCACATTAACTTGGAGTGTCTATGAGACATTAAGGGAAGGACCTCGCTCCCTTCCCCCAGAGGAGATAATCCAGAATAGAACTACGGAGAAGCTGCTGCTTACGTGGTGGGATTCCTTACGGGATTCCAACCATTTCTCCACACAGTCGTAGTCGTCGTGCCATGGAAGTTGTGCGTTCTCGGCGATGGAGCCAAAACAAAAGGATCAGACGAACGTGTCTATTTAGGGTAATTGGTTCTTATTTGGGCTTAATTGAAATTTATGGGACTACCTTTCAGGGGAGAAGCTACCGAAACTGAATTAACAGGTAATTACTTTATCTCAATAATAGACAAACTTTTCCTTTTACTATGTTCCTCAAGGATGACTTTCGTTGACTGTCTAATAGAAGAATGGAATTCTAGTCAATGATGTGATGCACAGCATTGAAGAGGCCACCAGGTCTATTTATATCGCAGAACAATGCGTTTTCCACATCAGGACGATTAGAGATTCAGGAATGTGCAGCCTAAAGCTGGCTGGAATTTGAACAGTCCCGTTGTATGCATTCTTGTCACAACTTAGTTTGATAATATTTTAATATGTCATGCATTCCATTCCTATATTGAAATCAAAATTCAAATTATTCGCTCTACAGCATTGCCTTGGCGTTCTCGATTGCGAGATTACTACTCGGCGTCCAAAGGCTTGATTGTTGAGGCAATTGCAAACCTTTTTTTGCACCTAAGTTTCCATTCACCCCAAGATTCGAACTGACGACCTTTGGAAAGTGAGTCCAACTGCCTACCAGCGACTCCACCGAGGCAGGACCCAGGGAGACGACTCCTACACCTGGACTGAGCTATCGACCTAACCTTTTCTGGGATCGAACCCAGGCCGACTGGGTGAGAGGCAACCACGCTTACCCCATACACCACGAGTCCCGGCAATCCTATGTCTGAGACTTTTGCAAACTGTAAGAATCTAGCATTTTCGGTGAAAAAATAAATTAGTTCGATGGGTAATTCTAAACCAACTCACAATTCACGCAAATCGAAGAGGGGTCTGAGCAACTGCTGTGTGAGTTGGCGGAGCAATTCTCTACTAAAACCGGAAATGGATTTTATTTGTATTTTTTTAATTGGCTCAAACTTTGTGGGGGCCTTCCCTATGACCAAATATGCTGTTTTGTGTCATTGGTTCACCCATACAAGTCTCCATACAATTTTGGCAGCTGTCCATACAAAAATGGTATGTAAATATTCAAACAGCTGTAACTTTTGAGTGAATTTTCTGATCAGTTTGGTGTCTTCGGCAAAGTTGTAGGTATTGTTGAGGACTATTGAGAAAAAAAAGGTACACGGAAAAAAAATTTGCAGATTTTTTAATCAACTTTTTTTTTCACTAAAACTCAATTTCCCAAAATACGTATTTTTTTATTTTCGAGATTTTTTAATATGTTTTAGGGGACAAAAATCCGCAACTTTTGAGTCATAGAGAAACATTGTCAAAAAATCTGCCGCCGAGTTATGAATTTTTGAAAAAATAGTGATTTTTGGAAAAAATCGAAGTTTTATGCAAAAACAAGTTTGACATTATTTTTTAATGCAAAATTGAATTTGCAATCGAAAAGTACTTTACAGATATTTTGATAAAGGGCTCCGTTTTCAAGATATAGCCACCGAAAGTTTGATTTTAGCGAATTATTTGCAGTTTTTCGATTTTTAAAAATAGTGACCATGAGTAACCATTTCTAAAAAAAAAAATTTTTGAAAGGTTCAGAAAACTTGCTATAAAATTGTCTAAGAGACATTGAAGATTGGACCTCGGGTTGCTGAGATAGAGCCGATTTAAGAAAAAGAAACACGAAAATTGAAGTTTTCTAAATCTCACCAAAATAACCCACCATTTTCTATTGACGATATCTCAGCAACTAATGGTCCGATTTTCAATGTTAATTCATGAAACATTCGTGAAATTTTCCGAATTTTTTAAATCAAGACTAGCATTTTAAATAGGCGTAATATTCAATGTTTGACCCTTTTAAAATGTTAGTCTTGATTTAAAAAATTTCAAAATATGTTTTTCAAAAAAATCGGAAAATTAACATTGAAAATCGAACCATTAGTTGCTGAGATATCGTCATTAGAAAATGGTGGGTTATTTTGGTGAGATTAAGAAAACTTCAATTTTCGTGTTTCTTTTTCTTAAAGCGGCTCTATCTCAGCAACCCGAGGTCCAATCTTCAATGTCTCTTAGACAATTTTCTGAACTTAAAAAAAAAATTAGAAATGGTTACTCATGGTCACTATTTTTAAAAATCGAAAAATTGCAAATATTTCGCTAAAATCAAACTTTTGGTAGCTATATCTTGAAAACGGAGCCCTTTATCAAAAAATCTGTAAAGTACTTTTCGATTGCAAATTCAATTTGGCATTTAAAAATAATGTCAAATTTGTTTTTGTATGAAACTTCGATTTTTTCCAAAAATCACTATTTTTTCAAAAAATCATAACTCGGCGGCAAAAAGTTGCGGATTTTGTCCCCTAAAACATATCAAAAAATCTCGAAAATAAAAAAAATACGTATTTTGGGAAATTGAGTTTTGTAAAAAAAAGTTTATTAAAAAATCTGCAAGACACAAAATCGATCAGAAAATTCATTCAAAAGTTACAGTTGTTTGAATGCTTACATACAATTTTTGTATGGAGAGCAGCCAAAATTGTATGGAGTCTTGTATGGGTGAACTAATGACGCAAAATAGCTTACTTGGTCATATGCAAGGTCCCCACAAAGTTTTAGTCAAATAAAAAAATACAAATAAAATCCATTTCCGGTTTTGGTATAGAATTGCTCAACTGGCTTGAATATCTTCTATGTTTTATTGAAATCGAAGAGGGTTTAACAAAAAAGTACCTGAAAAATGTCTGTTTTGGGCTGGATTCTAATCTTCCAGTTATTGTACAGAACTGTTATCATGGCAATGTATGTATTAATTATTTAATGTCAAAATCCAATGAAATGCCTTTATCCATGTCTTACCTTCCACGATCCGATGCGTCACCGTTCCATCACTGCTCTGTCGAATTTCCTGTAAACACACAAAAAATCGGTAAGATTAAAGATTGTTACGGTGTGACGAAAGGTTCACAAAAGAAAGTGACAGTTTTCACTCCAACAGATATTTAAAAACATACAGCAAAAAAAGACAATCGACAGATGCTAACTAGAGGAGAAGGCAAAAAAACACCGAAAGAAGAGGGGACAAAACCGCAAAACACACACACACAACACCGAAAGAGAAAGTGCAAATTTAAATTGACAAATTTCCCGGAGCTTCTCAGCAGGATAGGTGGAAGAAAACATCACAATCAATTTTCAGAGAAAAAAAAAGTCGTACAGAAAAGCTCCCAAAGTGACATCTTCCGGACTGAAAAGGACAGAAACTCTCGCTCGCTCTTTCTCTGCAGTAACACAAATAGATGTTTGTATCTCATTCCGGGGGCAGGCGACCTCGTTTGTTTCAATCTTCCGTTTTCCAACCGGCTGGACAGGGATAATAGACGGAATTGAATTTCTTGTAACAGCACGTCCTAGGCAGTTTCCTGCCTTTGTTGGCGCAAAATGTCCAATTCAGCCGTTTTCCCCATTTTGTCCGGTGTGTCACACCGAGCCAAGATTGACGGTTTGCAACACTCGGCGAGGGTGATGATATTTGGCACCAGCTGAGATTTTCCGTTTTCCACTTCGAATTCGGGGGTGGATGACCCTATTATTGAAAAAAAGCACTGTTGAGTCATAAATTTACATGATAACTACTCAAAATTATTTGGAACAATTTTAAATATAACAAAACAATCGTCAATTACCCTAAACTGACATTTCCAACAAAAAAAGCAAAAAAAGAAACGAGATGACGATAATTTACGGCGCATTCGCAGCACCGGCAACGGTCAAGAAAAACGAAAAAACAAGATTACGGCTTAAAGTTTGATGCCCAAGTGACATCTGAGTCCTAATCCCCCTGGCTCTAGCAGTGTCCACCCACCAATACCCACCCTCCATAACAGTGTTTAGTACCCACTGGTGGCTTTGTTGTTTTTGTTTCAAGTGGATTTCGGTGTGGGTGGGCGAATGACACGAAAACGATCCACGTGGAATTGGGGCTTTTTCAAGCGCTTTTTTTTTGTTTTTCCGAACACATGTTCGTCTGTGAGCAATTTTAAGATGGCTATGTTCGGAGGTTCTACCTTGTCTGATTGTATTAATGGGATTTTATGAGGCTATTCATCTCTGTGTAGTAAATTTATGAAGAAAGCAATGTTTAAGGTTTTTATAAATTGGACCCTAAACAAGTCGAGTTAATCTAAATCGTCGTGATTTTTCAAAAATACTTGAACATTTTCAAATATTTTTTGAAGTTTATGTCCCTCAAATCCGGCCACGTCGAGGGAAGGGACAAACAAAAATATAAAAATTAAAATTTTAAGCCAATTGAATAAAAAAAATTGAATTAACACTCCCCTTTCATTTGCAACCATTAAAATCTAAATATTGACGATTTTTTTCTGCGAAAAAAAAAACTTTTTGCATCAGAATATCAAAATAAAATCATAATATTTTTTACCAATCCCAAATAAGCTCAATCTAATTTTCCGCGCAGAATAATGCATTTCGGGTTGTTTCTAGTTTATAAGATTCTTTCATCAAAAGTTTGAAGATTTTTTTTTTAAGTGTGTTTGATTTTTTGCAACGGCTTTAATATAAATAACCCTTCGAAATTTTTTTAGTTTTCTTAGAAATGAAAGTTGTTATATCTCCAAACCGAGAACTAAATAACAATGTCTCAAAAATAGTTTTCATTACCATTCGATTTCAGACACTTAAGACATGCGATAAATTTTGTTTTAAGATTTTTGATTCTGTTTTTTTTTTTTTTTTTTTTTATTTGGACAAAATCATATCAATGCATTTCTTATGTCAAAAGAAGCCATTTTGCATCACTGGTTTTTCCATATGAGGACATATACAATTCGAAAATCTGAATCTTGAATTGAGATTTTCTGAACGATTTGGACAATGTTGTAAGTTATGACTGGTTTTTTTTTAAAGAAAATATAGCTACACGGAAATTACCTTGTACACAAATTTTTCGAAGTTAAAAATCAAGCCAAACATTTGAAAATGCCTATAATAACTTATTTAAGTCTTTTCAAAATATTTATTTTGAATTTAAAATTTCTAAATTAGTTCTAATACAAAAGAGCAGAAAATGTCAAAGCGAGTTAAAAAATAAAGGCACACTTAGAGAAACTCATTTTCACAAAATTCATGCTTCAAAAGGTTGCATCTAAGCAACCAGCAGTCTGATCGACAAAGTCTTATAGAGATGGGTTTAGAATGTTTTGCTCAGCTTTTTGAATAATATTTTTATTTATATAGCACGAGTGCTTTTCCTTTTTAAATTATTTTTAAATTGCAAAAATCAGAAAAAAATAAATAATGCGTCTAAAAATTCCTTAAACTGGAATAAAATCATTTAAAATGTTTTTTTTTTATACAAATTGTTTAACAACGCTAAATAGCTAAATAACTATTCAGTTTTTATGCAAACAGTATCATAATTAATGAACATATTTTTTATAACTATACAACTTTATCTGATATATGCTCCCAACATTAAAAATCTGTGATAAGCTTTAAATGACCTTATTTAAAAAATGCACAAAAAATATATTATATTTTTAAAATACAGTAGTTGTTCGGTAACTGGGCTGAGAACGTAGCCCAGTCATCGAATGCTGTTCGCTAACTGGGCTGAACGAAAAATAACGAGGGGACTACCGATGCATAAAATTTATTGGATGAAATATAAAAATAAAAGTTACTCAAATTTGTTTACAATGATTACTTTTCATATTTCTTTAATTGTGACTGGAAATTACATAAAAGTTTGAAAAAAGTTTTTTTATTTGTTGACCATGATTTTTGCATCCATTTACCCCTCGGTGATTTCGGTTTGTTTTGGATTTTTGACGTTTGTCTGCTTTTTGACTGGGCTACGGCCCAGTTATCGAGCGCCCAGTTAAAAAGCAGCCCAGTTACCGAACAACTACTGTAATATGTTTTAAGAAGATTTAAAGTTTTTTTTGCCGTCTGATTTTCAAGGAAATTTTGCATTGACCTGTTGTAGTAAGATGAAAAGTATACTTTTAATATATGAGTGATCCAACTTATTTAAAAAAAAACGATACTTAATCCACCTTTAGGTGGTTGATGCCTTCCTCACATTCATAAAGTCAATACATTCAGTAAAAATAGCAACATTCCCTTAACATGTTTAACAAATCAATTTTATTACTGATTTCTTTTGATAGGGTTCGCAGACCTTCAATTTTTCTGGCTCATCGGCAAGGTCTGATAAAAAAAACCTATCCAATGAAAGTTCACATGGAAGATTCAGACAATATTTTTATCACAATATCTCAGATCCGGCCTTCAGAAAGTATATAAATAACACTTAAGTCCCATTAACTTTTGATAGGGTTGTCAGATCCTTGATGTTGTAGGCTCATTTGAAAGGTCTTTTGATTATCTAACTAACGATGGGTCGCATGATGGACCCGGACATAATTTTTACTGAAATATCTGAGATCCGGCCTCCAAAAATTGTATAAATAACACTTAAGTGCTAATAACTTTTGATAGGGTTGTCAGATCCTTGAAGTTTTAGGCTCATTTGAAAGGTCTTTCAATTATCTAACTAACGATGGGTCGCATGATGGACCCGGACATAATTTTTACTGAAATATTTGAGATCCGGCCTCCAAAAAGTGTATAAATAACAGTTAAGTGCTAATAACTTTTGATAATGTTGTCAGATCTTCAATGTTTTGGGCTCATTGGAAAGGTCTTTTTAATACCTTTCTGAAAATGTATAACATGATACGGTTTCTTGCAAAAACCACCCTTTTTACAATCTTCCGGACATACGCCAAAATTGTTTTTTTGCATAACTTTTGAAGTACTTAACTAAACTTGCTGATTTTAAATAGAGACCTATGGGACCCCAAGATGGATCGAATGAGACTAATACGGTCAAAATCCGTTCATCCAGTCCGGAGATAATCGAGTGACAATTTTTTTGTCCACCCACCTACACACATCCACACAGACATTTGCTCAGAACATGATTCTGAGTCGATAGGTATACGTGAAGGTGGGTCTACGAGGTCGAATTAAGAAGTTCATTTTTCGAGTGATTTTATAGCCTTTCCTCAGTAAGGTGAGGAAGGCAAAAAATAAAGATTTTTACTGGATGAAAATGTTTAGCTAATGAGCAATTCTCTACAAAATCGGTCTTTGCTCAAAGAGGCCATTTTGCATCATTAGCTCGTTCATATTATTTTCCATACAAATTTGGCAGCTGTCCATACAAAAATGATAAGTGAAAATTCAAAAATCTGTATCTTTTGAAGGAATTTTTTGATCGATTTGGTGTCTTCGGCAAAGTTGTAGGTACCCACTGATAATTTTGGCTCGAGATCGAGCTTGAATCGAGTCGAGGCTCAAGCCAAAATTCTCATTGAGTATGGATATGGACTACACTGAAAAACAGATACACGGTAAAAAAAATGTGATTTTTAATTTCACTTTTTGTCACTAAAATATGATTTGCAAAAAAACACTATTTTTATTTTTTGATATGTTTTAGAGGACATCAAATGCCAACTTTTCAGAAATTTTCAGAAAAAATACAGATTTTTTTTCAAAAAATCGAAATCTTAGTCGCAAAATTTTTTCAACTTCATTTTTCGATGTAAAATCGAATTTGCAATCAAAAAATATGTTAGAGAAATTTTGATAGAATGCACCGTTTCCAGCCATTTTTAGGTAACTTTTTTCAAAATAATCGCAGTTATTCATTTTTCAAAATTAGTGCCCGTGTTTGCCCACTATTGAAAAAAATATTTTTGAGGAACTGAGAAATTTTTTAATGTTTTGCTTTTTTTTTAACTTTGTTGATACGACCCTTAGTTGCTGAGATATTGCCATGCAAATATAATTTTAAAATCAAGACTTACATTTCAATAAGGCGTAATATTGAATGTTTAACCCTTTTGAAATGTTAGTTTTGATTTTAAAATTTTGAAAATATGGTTTTCGAAAAGATCGGAAAATTTCACGAATGTTTCATATTTTAACATTGTAAATCGGACCATTAGTTGCTGAGATATCGACATTAGAAATAGTGGGTTGTTTGGGAGAGACTTAGAAAACATCAATATTCCTGTAAACCTTTGCATGGCAATATCCTAGCAACTAAGGGTCGTATCAACAATGTTCAAAACAGCAAAATAAAGAGAATTTTCTCAGCTTTTCAAAAATATTTTTTCAGAGGTGGGCAAACATGGGCACTAATTTAACTATTTATAGAAACTTGCTTGCTCACTTCCTATTGAGCTATTTATTACTTGATTTCAGTTGAAAACGCTTTTTATGAGCTGTAAATGAATGTCAAAGTGCTGATATGGCAACATTAGAGGCACGATTTAATTAGATGCTCTTTCCCTATTTAATTTTTTTTTTTAATCAGTATTGATTCAAACATTCATAACTCGATCAAAGATTTTTTGCCCATTCTGAAAATTTCTGAAAGGCTATTAGAAAATGAAAAATTTTAAAATAGTATTTTTTTGCAAATTAGGTTTTAGTGACAAAAAGTGAAATAAAACTAAAACATTTCAAAATCCGCACTCAATTATCATAAAACATTAATTTTTCAAAAGTATTTGAGAACACAGTGATACACATTTGGGTAATTCTCCGCCAACTCACACAGCAGTTGCCCCGACCCCTCTTCGATTTGCGTGAAACTTTGTCCTAAGGGGTAACTTTTGTCCCTGATCACGAATCCGAGGTCCGTTTTTTGATATCTCGTGACGGAGGGGCGGTACGACCCCTTCCATTTTTGCACATGCTAAAAAAGAGGTGTTTTTCAATAATTTGCAGCTTGAAATGGTGATGAGATAGAAATTTGGTGTCAAAGGGACTTTTATGTAAAATTAGACGCCCGATTTGATGGCGTACTCAGAATTCCGAAAAAAAGTATTTTTCATCGAAAAAAACACTAAAAAAGTTTTAAAAATTCTCCCATTTTCCGTTACTCGACTGTAAAAAATTTTGGAACATGTCATTTTATGGGAAATTTAATGTACTTTTCGAATCTACATTGTCCCAGAAGGGTCATTTTTTCATTTAGAACAAAATTTTTCATTTTAAAATTTCGTGTTTTTTCTAACTTTGCCGGGTTATTTTTTAGAGTGTAACAATATTCTACAAAGTTGTAGAGCAGACAATTACAAAAATTTTGATATATAGACATAAGGAGTTTGCTTATAAACATCACGAGTTATCGCGATTTTACGAAAAAAAGTTTTGAAAAAGTTGGTCTTCATCGATCATGGCCGTTCATGGTCACCCGCTACAGACACAGACGACGAAACAAAGAGAAACGCAAAAAGTAACTTTTTCAAAACTTTTTTTCGTAAAATCGCGATAACTCGTGATGTTTACAAGCAAACCCCTTATGTCTACATATCAAAATTTTTGTAATTGTCTGCTCTACAACTTTGTAGAACATTGTTACACTCTAAAAAATAACCCTGCAAAGTTAGAAAAAACACGAAATTTAAAAATGAAAAATTTTGTTCTAAATGAAAAAATGACCCTTCTGGGACAATGTAGATTCGAAAAGTACATTAAATTTCCCATAAAATGACATGTTCCAAAAATTTTTAAAGTCGAGTAACGGAAAATGGGAGAATTTTTAAAACTTTTTCAGTGTTTTTTTCGATGAAAAATACGTTTTTTCGGAATTCTGAGTACGCTATCAAATCGGGCGTCTAATTTTACATAAAAGTCCCTTTGACACCAAATTTCTATCTCATCACCGTTTGAGGCTGCAAATTATTGAAAAACACCTCTTTTTTCGCATGTTCAAAAATGGAAGGGGTCGTACCGCCCCTCCGTCACGAGATATCAAAAAACGGACCTCGGATTCGTGATCAGGGACAAAAGTTACCCCTTAGGACAAAGTTTCACGCAAATCGAAGAGGGGTCGGGGCAACTTTTCCCGATTTCGTGTGAGTTGGTAGAGAATTACCCATTTTAATACCTTCCAGTTATGGTTTGAAACCAATATTTGGATTTTTAAAAATATGTGCATTTTTAAACCAATACAGTCAAAAATTATTCGCTCTACAGCATTGCCTTGACGTTCTCGATTGCGAGATTCCTACTCGAAACTCGGTGTCCGAAGGCTTGATTGTTGAGGCAATTGCAAACCTCTTTTTACTCCTTAGTTTCCATCCACCCCAGGATTCGAACTGACGACCTTTGGATTGTGAGTCCAACTGCCTACCAGCGACTCCACCAGGACAGGACCCAGGGAGACGACTCCTACACCTGGACTGAGCTAACGACCTAACCTTTTTAGGTTAGTCCGGGGCCAACATAGGGACGTGGCGTTACATCGTGCTGCCATCTGGTTTTTTTAAGCGCAAGAGTGGAAAAGTGCTGAGTCATCGTCTAAAAATAGACGGCGTCCTATCTCGCCCAGCAAAATGAAGTCGATAAAGTAGTCGGTTTCGATGAGAAAAAGTGGAAAACGTGGTCTAAAAATAGCGACGCCATCCCCCTATTTACTTCCCGTCCGTCGGAAGGCGTGATCAGACAAATCTCGTCTCAAAATTTGCCACCGGGACTTTCTGGGATCGAACCCAGGCCGACAGGGTGAGAAGCAATCACGCTTACCCCTACACCACGGTCCCAACCAATACAGTATTTATGTTAAATAAGAGTTAGACAAAAAAAACTCTATGGCAATGAAAATATGAACGTAAATTTCGCGGCGTTTAAAACTCGAATTAAAAATTCAGAACATTTTAGCATAAGAAAAAATCGGTATTTTCACAGCAAAACTGGAAAGTGTTTAGTCAACTCAAAAAAAAAAAAAAAAACAGTCAAAACCGATACATTTTTAAAAATATGAATTTTTAAGCTCTCGAAGGAGTGCTGTTATTAACTTTTCAGCACTGTTTTTTTCTGGTTATGCTAAGAAGGGCCACTTGAATGTTTATTTAATCAAGATGAAAAGAGAATGTACTTTTTCTTGAAAAAATTAAAAGCTTAGCATAAAAAATACAAAATATGACATAAAATCAGATAATGTTTACCAGTAAAATAGACATTGTAAGGATCAATAGGATTTTCGATGAAATATGTGTACGGGTTTAGATTGATGTTTCTAGGTGATGCAGATTAGTAATTCATTAAATAAGTACTTATAAGTGTGATGTTTCACTTAAGTAATTTGAAGACAGATTTAGAAGTGTAGATTGCTTAAAAATTAAACGAAAAGATGAAAGACTCCAAAAGCACACACTTTACAACACACACAGTGCGGAAAGCTACAATATGTACAACACAACACTCATTAGAATTTTATGCTCCAATTGAGCACCAAATTAAAAAGGACACACCAACATTGACACCAACACGCACACGTACAATTATAGATACACACACAGACGCACACACACCCAACAGATTCAAAACTTACGGCCAGCTTGTACACACTGTCGCTAGATGGCACGGCCGAGCTTAGCGCAGAGACACCTGGAAGACAGTAGTCGAAACATCAACCAAAAGTGAGAGAAAAGCTCCTTCTCTCTGCTCTCTTTCGCTCTCTCGCGATTTTCATGAACCAACGTGTTCATTCGAGCGGAGCTTTCGGCGGGAAAAAAGCTCACTCTCTCACTCGCTCTCACTTTCAAAGTTCTACTCACCTCGCTTCCCGAACGGTTTCGGCAGACACGTTGCACATCGGTTGCACTGGGACACGAGTTCCGGTCCAGCCGGAAGACACACCACGGTTCCCATGATGCTTCGATGTTGGGTTTATTTTTTTTTGTTATTTCACTTACTGTAAGTACAAAAAAAGTTTAAGCACTATCGATTTTTGTTCTTCCCAAAGCCTTTATACGGTTGGCGCGCTTTTTTCATGCAATTTCCTGCCACCAGTTGAGTGACTCTATTGTTGCGAGGGGATGAAACTTTTTTGTTTCACTTTGGGCTTTATCCTGCTGTCAAATCGGTGGGCTAAAATTATGCTTTTGTCGCCTGCCGCTAAGCTCTGCTTGGACTTGATGGGGGATTAGGCCTGGAATGAGAGTGGAAAGAGGAGAACAAAGAGGCAACATGTTACACACGTGGTATTCTGGGAATCGGGATGAGTGGATTCACACGTGAGTTGTTTTCGCTGCACGCTGGCAGTTGCCTCTTCTAGGCGGAGAATGATGGGATTGTGTTTTGTTTTGTTTGATGAAAGGAATTTTTGCTTCCGGCAGATTGGAACCCCTTTTCTGCGCCGGAGATTAGAAGAAGCAGATTGCACAAATTCTGACTGCTTTGGGAAAATGTTTGGGCAGTTTTTGCAAAATATTTATTGAAGTTACATTGGATCTGGAGGGTGAGATTGGGTCATGCTTTTTGACACCCTTCAAGAACATCCATTTTCTTACCTGAGATTATGTTAAAAATCATTGAAATTGTATCTCCGAAAACTACTTACAATTTTGAAAATTCGTCGTTTGGATTTGGAAGGATTTTGCTGCCAACTTTTTTTATGTTTTTGTTAAATAAATAGGGTTTTAAACTGAGTTTTAAAAATGGGAGTTTTTAACTCAATTAAGCTCAAAATCGACATGCAGCAAGATAGGTCAATAACAACGGTTTACTTCTGGAGCAACATTTGAAAGGGGCGGTACGACATTGCTCTTACGGCCTTTCATCCCATTTAAACGCGTGTAATGAAAGTAAATGATTTTTTTTATTGAAATTAATCATTACAGCTTTCAGTTTTATGACACAGAAAATCCTCTTTATACACGGTGGCGTCACGCTTTTTATTTCGTAGAATTCAATACAATATTTTTGTAAGCTTCAGAAAGCGTTTTGTAGCTCTCAACAAAATCTACAAATTGTGTTTAAAAGATAGCAAAAATGTTGCGCCGTTCCAAAGAAATCGACGAATTCGAAAAAAAGAGGTTTTACTGTACCAAAATCTCCGAAACTAATAGTCTTATTTGCAATGCGAAAAAATGAAACATTTGTAAAATTCTCAGATCTTTTCGATTTTTTTTTTGAAAATTTTGGAATCAAGACTCAAGAGGTTGCCAGAAAAATCTGAGAAGATTTTTCATGATTTTCCACGAGGTTTCCATAATAAAGATTTATCATTATCGGTGCAAGATTCTGACAGATTTCAACAGATTTAAGATTTTCTGCCATAAACACGAAAATTGAAGTTTTCTAAATCTCACCAAACAACCCACCTTTTTCTAATGACCATATCTCAGCAATTAATGGTCCGATTTTCAATGTTAATGTATGAAACACTCGTGAAATTTTCCGATCTTTTCGAAAAAAATATTTTGAAAATTTTTAAATCAAGACTAACATTTTACAAGGGCCAAATATTGAATATTACGCCAATTTAAAATGCTAGTCTTGATTTAAAAGTTTTCAAAATATTTTTTTCGAAGAGATCGGAAAATTTCACGAATGTTTCATGTAAAAAAACGAAACTATTGGCACTACGCCCCCCGGGGCATGGCCTTCCTCTAACGTGGGATTTCTGCTCCAGCGCCTCTGACGAGACAGGAGAAACCGGGACCGACGTTTTACTTCACCATCCGATAGAAGCTCAGTGGATAAGGCGGGAATCGAACCCGCGTCTCATAGCATCATCGGGATCGGCAGCCGAAGCCGCTACCCCTGCGCCACGAGACCCACGAATGTTTCATGTATAAACATTGAAAATCAGACCATTAATTGCTGAGATATCGTCATTAGAAAATGGTGGGCTGATTGGGTGAGACTTAGAAAACTTCAATTTTCGTGTTTCTTTTTCTTTAAGCCGCTGTATCTCAGCAACCAGAGGTCCAATCTTCAATGTCTCTTGGACAATTTTATAGCAAATTTTCTGAACTTTTTTAAAAAAAATATTTTTAGAAATGGTCACTCATGGTCACTATTTTTAAAAATTGAAAAACTGCAAATATTTCGCTAAATCAAACATTCGGTGGCTATATCTTGAAAACGGAGCCCTTTATGAAAAAATCTATAAAATACTTTTTGATTGCAAATTCAATTTTGCATTAAAAAATAATGTCAAACTTGTTTTTGCATAAAACTTCGATTTTTTCCAAAATCACTATTTTTTCAAAAATTCATAACTCGGCGGCAGATTTTTTGACCATATTTCTCTATGGCTCAAAAGTTGCGGATTTTTGTCCCCTAAACATATCAAAAAATCTCGAAAATCAAAAATTTGTATTTTGGGAAATTGAGTTTTAGTGAAAAAAAAGTTGATAAAAAAATCTGCAAATTTTTTTTCCGTGTACCTATTTTTTTCTCAAAAGTCCTCAACAATACCTACAACTTTGCCGAAGACACCAAATTGATCAGAAAATTCACTCAAAAGTTACAGCTGTTTGAATATTTACATACCATTTTTGTATGGACAGCAGCCAAAATTGTATCGAGACTTGTATGGGTGAACCAATGACACAAAATAGCATATTTGGTCATAGGGAAGGCCCCCACAAAGTTTAAGCCAAATCAAAAAATACAAATAAAATCTATTTCCGGTTTTGGTAGAGAATTGCTCTCTTAAGGCTTTTTGTAAACTCACCCGAGATTTATTCTAATTAAAAAGTAAACCTATACATTTTGAGTACGAAAATCGCTCAATCATCAGATTTTATAAACTTTTGAATTTATTCATATGCTCTCATCCAATCCCCATTTATGAGTGTATAACTTGCATTTCCTGATTTTTCCAGATTTATTCACGGTCCTTGGCAAGATTTTTGCAATTTTGTCTTGGCAATCCAGATCAAGAATAACATTTCAAAAAGGTCTAATATTCAATATAACGTGATGATTTTGACCATTTTTGACCAGATTTTTTTTTTCTAAATGCTAAGCCCCAAAACTCAGTCAAAAGTTTTTTTTTCGAAGAGTTCAGCCAATTTCGCATGAGAATAATATAATTTGAATAATAATTTGGACGTTTGTTCTGGCTAATATTTTGCTAGAATAAGGGGATTTTTTCTTTAAATTTTGTTAATTGCAGTATCTGGTTTCTTTCTTTATTTTAGGAAAATCTTCACATTCGAACAGTATACGAACCACAACAAACGTCTAAAGAACTTGTAGTCTTGTGGAAAACTAGCTGAACTTTTCTAAAAAAATACCTTTTAAAGCACACGATTGAGTTTAAGGGGTTAAAAATGTTCAAAATCGTCGTTTTTCTTAAAATTCAGATAACTCGTAAAACATACATGCTACATCATTTTTTTGTCTGCTCTAAAACTTTGTAGAACATTGTCACAATGTTGAAAGTAAGTCTGCAAAGATACAAAAACCACGTAAGGCCATTGCAATTATTTTTTCTCGTTTTTGTCCTGACCCCCTCCCCCCCTCTACCACTTAAAGTTTTTCTAAAAAATCAGGGGCAAAAAATAAAGTTTGACTCAAATTGACATTTTCATTGAAAAAACACTTAAATTGGATTGTTAACTTGTTTGATTACATTGCATAATACTTATTTATGTATTTTAATCTGAAAAAGACTTTTGAATCCTTTTACTTTTTTTTTAAATTTTGGACCACAACCGAACAATTTGCAGTTTTTTTTTCCTAAATTCTTTGATATTTTGCAATTTTTTATAGAACCATAACTTAAATGTTCTATAAAGCACTTAGTTATACTTTACGCTTCAGCTTAAGAGCGAGTCCACGAACAGTCTCTTTGAATGAGACGTCGTTTGGACCTCACCAATCTGCCTGGCCAAAATATGAGCGCTCTTGGTCAACGGGAAGTGGAACAAATCGGGACTCATTGTTTTATGGTTCAAATATGTCAAAAATCATAAAAAGGCTGTAACTTAGGCAAGTTTCAATATTCGTATTCACAAAAAAAAATCACAAAAGTACGTATTTATCCTGTATTTCAAAAAATTCACTTTTTTCTCTAAAGAAACCAAAAATATATTGTTATTGCAATATGGGTATCAAATGATCAGGTTTTTTCATACATTTTGGATGTAATAACAACATTTTTAGAAAATACTCAAAATTTTCACAAAACTACGTCTTCTTGAAAAAAACTCCAAATTTCAATTTTTACAATATGGGAATCAAACGATCGGGATTTTTTCATACATTTCGAATGTAATAACAATTTTTTTTTGAAAATACTCCAAATTTTCACAAAACTACGTATTTCCGAAAAATATACTCAAAATGTCCGTTTTTACAATGTTGGTATTAAACGATCGGGATTTTTTCATACATTTTGAATGTAATAACAATTTTTTTTGAAAATACTCCAAATTTTCACAAAACTACGTATTTTCTAGAAAAAAAACTCAAAATTTCCGTTTTTACGATATGGGTGTCGAACGATCGGAATTTTTTCATATATTTCGAATGTAATAACAATATTTTTTGAAAATGCTCAAAATTTTCACAAAACCACGTATTTAAGAAAAAAATACTAAAAATTTCCGTTTTTACAATGTGGATATCAAACGATCCGGATTTTTTCATTTATTTCAAAAGCTATTAAAAAAATAAAAATATTCAAAATTTTCACAAAACTACGTATTTTTGAAAAAATTGATTTGATTATTTGATACCCATATTGTTAAAACTGAAATTTTGAAAAGTTTTACAAAAATACGTAGTTTTGTGAAAATTTTGAGTATTTTCAAAAAACATATTGTTATTGCATTCGAAATGTATGAAAAAATCCCGATCGTTTGATACCCACATTGTAAAAACGGAAATTTTGAGTATTTTATTCGAAAATACGTAGTTTTGTGAAAAATTAGAGTATTTTCTAAAAATGTTGTTATTACATTCGAAATGTATGAAAAAATCCCGATCGTTTCATACCCATATTGTAAAAATTGAAATTTTGAGTATTTTAATCGAAAATACGTAGTTTTGTGAAGATTTTGAGTATTTTCAAAAATGTTGTTATTACATTCGAAATGTATGAAAAAATTCCGATCGTTTGATACCCATATTGTAAAAATTGAAATTTTGAGTTTTTTTTTTTTTTTTTCAAAAAAAACGTAGAATGAATAATATTTTAAATGGATAACTGACATCATCCCGATTCCAAAACACGATAATTTTTTGATGTTTGCATGATAAAACATGATTTTTCGTACGATTAAAGCTAATGTCTCCCATATAGCCAAAAACAAGCTCTGTGCTTCAGTTAAGCACTGGGCCGTGCTTAACCGAGATAGCTGAACGGTAC
This sequence comes from Culex pipiens pallens, assembly GCF_016801865.2. Classification (NCBI taxonomy): domain Eukaryota; kingdom Metazoa; phylum Arthropoda; class Insecta; order Diptera; family Culicidae; genus Culex; species Culex pipiens. The sequence continues at coordinate 64,543,170 of NC_068938.1, read as the reverse complement.
AAAACCGGGCAGTGCAAAACCGAGGCGTGCAAAACCGAGGCATGAGTGTATGTGTAAACTGCCTTACCCAAAGCGTTATCAGTCTCAGATGTCCCCTACAAGCCATGGTCCATGCATTAAATTTTTATTAGAATTTGCCTAAGTTACAGCCTTTTTAAGAGTTTCGACGTTTTTAAACTATAAAACTTTGTGTCCCGATTTGCCCCACTTCCCGTTGACCTAGAGAGCTCATATTTTGTCCAGATGCTAATTTTATATGTACAAACAAGCCCAAAAAATGTCAGGCAGATTGGTAAGGTCGATGCAAGATGAGTATGATTTGTCCGTGGACTCGCTCTTTAGTGAAAGTTCCAAGGAAATCGAAGAGGGGCGGGGCAACTGCTGTGTGAGTTGGCATACATTTATTAAATCATGTAAATATTATTGTATCGAATGTTGAAAATCAACATAATTTAAATTACGAGCCTGATCGAGTGCCATAATTTGCATTTGACATTTATATTTTCCTTGATTTGCCAAGCGTCGATTTCAATGTCTATCGATTTGTGCCAATTAATTAGTGCGATCCTTTGTTCGTCGCCCGATGTTGACACAATTGGTACAGCTTCTAACGCGCAGCTTTGAAAATCACGTTCTAATTAACATAAAGTCGGGCTTGCGACGAGACGTCAACGTGCGTTTGAAGCCTCAATTTAAAGCAATTAATAAATCACGTTGACTGGCTTTGCCGTGCCGACTCAACTTCAGCAAGCAGCTTTGGCCTGGTCATTTCCGGGCCGGTTGCAAATTATGTTTTGATTTATTTTTGCACAACTCACGGCCAGCGTTTGGAGGAGGCACAGTGAAATAAATTGTAATTTTGCATTGTTGATAAAAGCAGGAAGTTCCGTCGAAAACATTTCCACTGTGCACCACTTGTTTGCATTTTCAATTTCACACTGAATTGAAATCGCGTACTGGTGCGAGATAAAAAAAAATGTATGCAAAATCGGTGTTAATTGATACGATTTTTTTTCTTTTTTTTTTGCGAAACCATTCTATGATCTGCATCCTGCCCGTGAATGTTTGGGGAGGGAAGTCGGCGAGAAAGAAAGGGGTGAGGTTTTCACTTAAATTGAGAATTTAATGAAATTGGTTCCATGAAAAGTATCGATCATACATAATTATGTACGGAGGGAGTATGCAATCAAAACTGGTTCGACTATCGAGTTGCACCGGCTTGCATGCTGGAAAGTAATACATTTGAGTGATTAAAGTGGTGGGCAGGTGCGCTGGTTGATGGTGCTTTGGGAAATCGATAATGATTTATGTGCTTAAAGAGATGGTGTGAAATGCTCGTGATTGCACCATTCTAGTAAAAACATTTAATATCATTTTGTTATGATTAAGTTGAAATTTGCTCAAATTTGATGACAGTTGGTAAAAATCAAGCTGCAATATTACAATTCAAGTTTCGCTTTTGTTTTTTTTTGACATTTTTGACTGCAGGACTGTTGTTGACTGTTTTCCTAATCGTGAGTTTATGATTGTTTAATTCTTTTAGGAGTGATTCCTGGCACCGGCTATTTAAATATTTTTGTATTGTGATGATGTCCCCCTTTTCCATACAAGTCTCCAAACAATTTTGCGGGCTGGTTATACCAAATGGGTAGTTCGATTGGAAATTCTGATAGGATTGGTGTTTTCGCTAACTTTTCATGAGTTTTAGGTATACCATTTTACCATTTTCAATTATTTATTCAACTTTTAGTCAATTAAAAATGAGTTTCCAAAATACCGTTTTTTTATTTTTTTTAAATTTATGATATGAGTTATAATCTAGAATTTCGCTTTTATTGTTGTTTTATTTATTTCAAATGAAATTTTGTCCATGCAATTCCCTATGGCAAAGGAAGCCATTTTGCATCAAAAGTTTTTCCAAACATCTCTCCATACAATTCCATACAATTGTCTAAAATGGACACACGCAAAAAAAAAAACTGCCAGTTTTTGACTTATTATCACTAAAAGTTAAATTCTCAAGAGACATATTTTATTTTATTTTCGTTTTTTTTATACATTTTTAAGGGGACTAAAAAGGCATCTTTTGCGCAAAATCTGGTACTGAAGATACGATTTTTTTTGAAAACAAATTTTCATAAATCATGTTTAGATGCAAAATTAAATTTGTAATTGAAAATTATACACTTTTTTGCACTTTGCACTGGTTTTTAAGTTAAAAGGTGAAGTTCTCCGAAAAATGAAATTTGTTGGGTGGTGACGCGCGGTCAATTATGTGGCATTGTGTGTGAAAAGAAAAGAATTTTATTTCGTGTTTCATCCTGGTTGGCTTGCCCACAAGCAGAAGAAAATCAGTTAAATTTTTTGGGTGGTGACGCGCGGTCAATTATGTGGCATTGTGTGTGAAAAGAAAAGAATTTTATTTCGTGTTTCATCCTGGTTGGCTTGCCCACAAGCAGAAGAAAATCAGTTAAATTTTTTGGGTGGTGACGCGCGGTCAATTATGTGGCATTGTGTGTGAAAAGAAAAGAATTTTATTTCGTGTTTCATCCTGGTTGGCTTGCCCACAAGCAGAAGAAAATCAGTTTAATTAGTTGGGTGGTGACGCGCGGTCAATTATGTGGCATTGTGTGTGAAAAGAAAAGAATTTTATTTCGTGTTTCATCCTGATTGACTTGCTCAAGTCCTTCCTACATCATCGTTGATTGGGAGGCACGACGTCGTGTGAATTGTTGCATTAAAATAAGTTTAAGTATTACTGTAAATGACTGTTAAAAAGTCCTTCCTATATCATCAATGTCGTCTGGGTAATCGTGATGAAAAATTACATTTATTCAGTATTTAAATAACTGTGCGCGAGTGTTTTGGTGTGCTAATTAGAAAGACCTTCCCATAGCATCGTTGCTCGGAAGGCTCGCCGACGGGTTTGTTATGAAAGTCCTCCCCATAGCATCGTAGCTCGGGAGGCATCGAAAAGCAAATACCTTATCCTACTAACCCAAAAAAATAATAATCACGTGATGCTTGAAGGAGATGCTGTGGATTCAACGGTCTCAAGCGGTATCAACAAGTATATAGCGAAAAACTATGTGCTTGATGAGTCTGCAACTTCAACTATCGGACTAACATTCCTCCCTTTTGTTGAACTGCAGGCTTCTTGGGAGGGCGCCGGTATTGACTAATAAAGTCGGGGTCTTCAGGGGTTAAACACTGAACGGATGGTTGGCTCCCACTGATCATTTTTGATTCATTGTTTAACTTCAGCTGATCTGTCAATAACAGAGTAGCAGCTCATTGGCAGTCAACCATGCTCATGCTCATGCTAAAAGGTGAAGTTCTCCGAAAAATGTTTATTTTATGCAATTTAAAAATAATTAAAGAAGGATAATCACACAAGCAAAAAATTGTTTTTTGTTTCTTTTTTTGACTGTGCTGAAATACAGCCTCTTGAAGTTTATTCGCGATATCTTGCAACCTAATCGTTCGAATACAAATTTTGTAAAATTTTGTACTTTTCTCAAATTAATAATTTAAAAAAAAAATTAATTAAAAAAAATATTTGAAAGGAATCAAAACATTTATTAAAGACATTTTGGAATGGATTTCGAAATAATTTTCTTTGGAAAGAGCTAAAAATGTCACTAAAGTTTCAACGTTTAAAATTGATAATTGAACCAATATTGAGAGCTAGTTAGATGACACTAAGAAAAACAATTTTTTAATAAAATTTAAACTTTAAAAGGCAAGTAGCAGTCTGATCAACAATGTAAAATAGGTAAATGGTAGGAAATTCAGCTTTTCGAAAATATTTTTTTGCAGGGTGTTTTTCCTCTATTAGCTACTGCAATAATAAATACCTTGAAAATGCTCTGAAATGCATAAAACTTGAAAATTGTGCACTTTTTCAAAAAAAAAAAAATAATAAATTTGTTTTTGAAAGCAAATTAAGGTTAAGTTTCGTTTAAATTTAATTTTGATACTGGGAATCTATGAAATTTTATATGAAAGATTTAAAACCTAATGGCTTTGCGAATACATAAATCAAATCAAATCAAATTATTCGCTCTACAGCATTGCCTTGGCGTTCTCGATTGCGAGATTCCTACTCGAGACTAGGTGTTCGAAGTTTCGATTAATGAGACCTTAGCTTCCATCCACCCCGGGATTCGAACTGACGACCTATGGATTGTTAGTCCAACTGCCTACCAGTGACTCCACCGAGACAGGGAGATGACTACATAAATTCATAAAATTATTTCAATTTTGATTTAAGATTGCTCGAGGTAAGCACAAGACCAATAACTTTAAAATTGAGTTTCTTTTAAACTTAATAAAAACAAGAAATTAAAAAGTTCTAATTTGAAATTTTATCAGGATGTAATCTTGAAAAAACTTTATCCCAGATTAACCATAAGATTTTTAAATAGTTTCCATTGCAAGCCGCTATTATCCAAGATGAATTAACCATAATATTATGAAAGATGTAAACTATATGATAAATAAAATTCAAATAGATGCTTATTGGATGATAACATTATTTACAGTTAAAATAGTATAAAAAAAGGTTTTGTAAATTTTACAAAAAAACCACAACTTTAGGGTGTTATAAAAAAGGGAGCAATTTTGTAAAAAATAAAGCCGGATTCTTTCATAGTATGCTCTCGTAGATCAAACTTACGTTTTGCTCAGATATTTAAATCCGTGGGTTTTATAGAAAACCTAGATGTCTGGTTATCAAAAGATCGGAAATTTGATGCCCTTTCTGATGCCACATAGGTTGACTTGTGAATCGTGGACCGGTTTGTACGAAATTCCAACGAAAAATCTATTTTATCGTTACAAAGATCCCCAAAACGGTGTTATACCCACTGCAAAATTTTTATTTAGCAATTCTATGACACTTAGTTAAATTAAAAGTTTGCATAATTAAGTTTAGATAAGTTTTATATAGAATTTCCAGAGTTATATTAACTTTTATATTAAGTAGTTAGTAAACTTTATATTCACTCCCAATTATTTTTTTTTAAATCAGTCAAGGATGCCTATTTGGATTTGGGAGACTGGATTTATGGTGATTTGTCAACAAATAACTTTATTGAGGTTAATTTTCCGAAAGGTGTACAAACTTTTTTGCCCCTTTTTGATTTTTGTAATAGTATTTGTTATATAACTTTTTATATAAATCATCTTTCCATGAGCTTTTTGTAGCAAAATGTTTGGCATGAGTTTCTGAACAAAATTTAATAGTAGGTTTCTGTAAAATTTTTAATTGTTTGCATGTTTCATCAAAAAATGCCCAAGGGGTGTAAATCCTTTTTTACATACTGTACAAAAAAAAGTATTTGTGTTGTTATTTATCTGGTGATTTAGAGCAAAAGTATAGTTAAGTTTCAAAATCAAGGTCGAATTACCGAAATGAAAAAAACATATTTTAATCATTCATTGCCAATACCATCCAGTTTGATGCTCCACCTTTGATTTAATTTATATTTCTCATAAACCAAAAAGCCCATTACAGCAGATCCAGTTTTTCCCCCTGTGAAAAATTTATGGGTCCATTCTTTCTTCCTCTTGAAGGTCCAGTCTGGCCAACAATCTTCCATCGGTACCTCCCGCCACTGCTGGGTTTCATGCGTAAAAACTTACCCCGTGAACTAGGCCTTGGCACGGCACGGGCAAAGAAAAACTCACTTTACATACAAACAGGACGCACAGCACAACTCGATCGACGTAATTTTATTACGTCGACTTCGCCAAAGCCTGATTTACTACCCTTCGAAAAGGTCACCGGACTGGTCGCTCGGGAACGGGAGCAAGGCTGGGGTCGTCGGAACAATTAGGCCCCTTCTTCTTGAACGACGATGATGATGGTCTACTTTATTTTTTTTTTTTTTTGCGATGAAGATGAAGAAAATTGTGCCAACCTTGCTCTTTAACTGTCTTCCTCCCCGCGATCATTGGGCCCATTTATTTTCCAACCAAGTCCAAGTCGCTCATTTGTGACCATTTTCGCTTATTGAATTATTGTTAAACACGCCAGACTCGAGTCATCGTCGTCGACGGGGAACTTATCAATGAAGGGCTATAAATTATGGCAACGATTGCTTTTCAATTACTTTTCGATCCTTCTCTGCCATTCTTTGCGCTTTTTTATTTCTTGTTGAGTTCGCATTCCGTTTAGGTCATTTTAGCAAATTGGTATTAACTTTTTGTCCTGTACCGAAACACAGTGTCATTTTGCACGAAATTCTTGATTAAAAGTTTAAAGTATGAATTATCTCAAAATTACGGTAAATCGCGTCATTTATCAATCCCAAACCATAAGATACCGATTACATGCATTTAATTACACACCCAGCTATGATCGAGAAACGTTGATGGTTCACATTTCGCGTGGGCAGTCGCAAATTTAATTGAATTAATCGTCCCTTTCGGCGCTTCCAAGCCCGATGTCAAAGACGTAAGGACGATACGTTGGTGAACGTGCACCGGTCGCTGCAGCGCAGGTGTGTAGGACATAATTTTTGACCTGATTTTTAATCAATTTCTCAACGTGTGCTGGAGCTCAACTAGACGGGTATAATTTTTATCCTATATGGTGCTGTAAAGAGCATGACTTGGAGCAATTATGGGGCGTTCCGAAATGAAAATGAGAGCGGATGTTGGTGGCGATTGATTTATGGGTGGTGTGCAGTTCTGGTGTTATTACCCTTCTTGATATCTTATTAAGATGAATAATGATTAATAGTAAATTTTGTGACAATGACCATTTCGTTCGAAAAAAAAGTTAATGATTATGTTAAACTCCATAAATTATACAAAATGCTTCGATTTTGTAAATTCTCTTCCGTTTCCGGACAAAGTCGTGTTTCTTTTAAAAACCAAATATTCAATTTTGAAATATTCAAAAAATCAAAATTTTTGAAATATTGTGTTTTTTGAAACACTGCTGGGTCCTTTCTTGTCGCAGATGACCTTGAACGGCCAACTTATTCAAAATATTTTAGTGAATTCGCGATAACTCGTGTTGGTAAAATTGAACTCCTTTTGTTTATAAATCTTTTTTTTATTGAATTGCTTGCTCTAAAATTTTGTAGAACATTGATAAGCTTTTTAAATAACCCTGGTATAAAAACACAAAATATACAAATGAATAATATTGTTCTTGATGAAAACTGACCCTTCTCGGTTGTTGCTGATTTTGAAAGTAGTAGTACATTGAAATTCCAATAAAATTAAATCAAATCTAATCTAATCTAATCTAATCTAATCTAATCTAATCTCAAATCAAATTATTCGCTCTACAGCATTGCCTTGGCGTTCTCGATTACGAGATTCCTACTCGAAACTAGGTGTCCGAAGGCTTGCTTGTTGAGGCAATTGCAAACCTCTTTTTACACCTTAGCTTCCATCCACCCCGGGATTCGATCTAACGACCTTTGGATTGTTAGTCCAACTGCCTACCAGCGACTCCACCGAGGCAGGACCCAGGGAGACGACTCCTACATTTGGACTGAGCTAACGACTTAACCTTTTTTAGGTTAGTCCGGGGCCAACATTTACTTCCCGTCCGACGGAAGGCGTGGTCAGACAAATCTCGTCTCAAAATTTGCCACCGGGACCTTCTGGGATCAAACCCAGGCCGATTGGGTGAGAGGCAACCACGCTCTAATCTAATCTAATCTAATCTAATCTAATCTAATCTAATCTAATCTAATCTAATCTAATCTAATCTAATCTAATCTAATCTAATCTAATCTAATCTAATCTAATCTAATCTAATCTAATCTAATCTAATCTAATCTAATCTAATCTAATCTAATCTAATCTAATCTAATCTAATCTATCTAATCTAATCTAATCTAATCTAATCTAATCTAATCTAATCTAATCTAATCTAATCTAATCTAATCTAATCTAATCTAATCTAATCTAATCTAATCTAATCTAATCTAATCTAATCTAATCTAATCTAATCTAATCTAATCTAATCTAATCTAATCTAATCTAATCTAATCTAATCTAATCTAATCTAATCTAATCTAATCTAATCTAATCTAATCTAATCTAATCTAATCTAATCTAATCTAATCTAATCTAATCTAATCTAATCTAATCTAATCTAATCTAATCTAATCTAATCTAATCTAATTTACGCCCCAAGCACTTTTCTTGTCATTATTAAAAATTGCAGTACATCCAAGAACACCCAAAAATCTATTGTAACAATTGAAGCGGCAAGTCCTACAGCGATGGGTTTACCGCAGAGAGGATTCTGAGAACGGATCACGTTTCGCAGAATCTTCAGGGGAAAGATGCGTGGACATACCGGACCAAATCCAGATTACTGTTTTGTATGGGTTTTGTAGGATGTCCGCCTTTTTATAAAAATCACTCACCCCATGCACATAAACAACGACAAAACGAAATGAAAAATAACATTAAAAAACAGGACTGTGCGTCCCCACAGGCAACGCAAACTTAAAAACAGATTGGTTTCTAAAATAACATGTTCCTGTAGTTTTTGCCAAAACCAAACCAGTTTTTTGGACTACTTAAAATATGATTTAATCAATCTGCATTATTTTGAAAATAATCAGTTCTTTGATAATAATGCGTATTATTTTTATATTTTGGTTTTCAATTCTTCTCAAACATGATCAGTTTTTTTTAACATTCCAACGCCCAAGGCTCCAAAAAAGTTGGAACGGTAACTTCAACTCAATGGTTCTCGGGCATAACTCAACCAATCAAGATGATTCTTCTTTCCAGTGATTTGTTAGAATGTCTAGATAATTCTAGATTTTTGCAGAATTTAATTTGACCAAATCTGTAATTTTTGCGATCAAAAACATCGTTCCAACTTTTTTTTTTGATTGTTAAAAAAAATTCGCCAAAAATTCTGCGGAGGCAGTCGTTTTATAAAAGGTGGAACTATGTTTTTGATCGCAGAAATTTCAGATTTGATTAAATCAAGTTCTGCAAAATTTTAGGATCATCTAGACATTCTAACAAATCACTGGAAACAAGAATCAGCGAGTTGAAGTTATCGTTCCACCTTTTTTGGGGGGCTTGGGCGTCCGTGTAAGTTGGACATGCGTTGGGCGTTCCAGTGTTAAATTAATTAGTTTCCATTTAAAAAATATTGATTTTTTTTTTGAAATTTTTACAAACCTGAACAGATTTTATTTATTTAAAGAGTTTTCACATTTTTTTATCATCATCAGTTCTTTGAAAATGAAAGTGTTTCTCAGCAAATTAAAATATTTCTGTAGTTTTTGTATTCTTTCAAACATGACCAGTTCTTTGAAGAATTTAAGAGATAAATTTATTCATTTCTCAAAGTTTTTGCATTATTGAACAGATATAAGTTCTTTGAAAATAAACTGCTTCAAAAAAAATCTGTTGATTTTTGAATTCTTTTTGAACATGACACGATCTTCAAAAATAAATTGGCATTGACAAAAATAGATCTTTGAGTTTTATATTCTTTCAAACATGAGCCAGGTTTGAAAATCAATTGTTGTAAAACTAAAAAAGTTTTCGCATTATTTCTAACATGCTCCGTTTTTTTAGTTTTTTTTCATAGCCGATTTCTGTAGTTTTTGCTTTCTTTTGAACAAAAGCAGTGATTTGAAATTAAAAAGGCTTCAAATAAATTATTTTTTAATGAGTTTTTGCATTCTGTTAAGAATGGAAAATCTGTCAGTAATTAAAACTATTATTATTTTATTATTATTACAGTCCAGACTCGATTATCCGAAATTACGATTATCCGAAGTTCGATTATTCGAAGGTTTGTATGGGACTTCGGATAGTCGAATCAAGAACAAAAAAAATATTTTCGTATTTTTTATTTTCTTAGTTTTATTATCCAATTAGAGTTCTGCGACCCCATTCTAGTCAAATTTTAAGTTGAAATTTCAATAATTCATCACCGCCATTTTGGCCGCCATCTTGGATTTAAACATTCTAAATTAATTTAGAGTAATTTAGGAGTCATACTTAACGATTGAGTGCATCACGCGGGGACTTTTTACTGTAATTCAAATTTCTCGAAAATGGTTAAAGTTTTTACAAAACTAATCCCGACAGGTCCTAAGGTTTGTTGGTAACCTCTAGCTCATAGAAATATGTAATTTGTAAACAACTTTTGTTGAACGTAACATTTTCGCTAAGTTCCCCTTCGTGTAGAAAACAAAACATTTTTTTGGAAAAACTAGTCTCAACAAAAAGCTTACGGAGCTATCTATTTTGTTAAAAAAAATCAATTTCATTTTTGTTGGAATGTTTACGTTTTGACAGAGCAAAACGCATGAAAAGGAAGTGATGCCAGGTTTATTTCCAACAAGATTAAAAAAAGCAAACATGGTGGTCATTTGACGGATTGGTTCAAACCTGCAACTATAAAAAATAAAACAACAATTTTTTTTTTCGAAAATTGTAAATTGTAATATTACTATTATAATCATTATTATTATTGAGTATTTTTGCAATATTTTGTGAGATAAGTTCTTAAAAAAATTAGCAAGGGACCATCCATAAACCACGTGGACACTTAAGGGGGGGGGGGGGGTATGACGATTGTCCACGATCCATAGAAAAAAGATTTTTTTTGTATGGACAATTGTCCACGAAGGGGGGGGGGGGGTAACAGATTCCCAAAAAAGTGTCCAAGTGGTTTATGGATGGTCCCCAACTTAAAAAATTTTTGTTATATTTTATTTTATTTTTTTTCTATGAGGTATTGTTTTGAATAGTATGTTTTTCAAGTATGTATGTATGTATGTATGTATGATCCCCATACCCGCAGGCAACTTGGTCCTGGAACACATGTGAGCGCTAGGTGAACAATTCGATCATCTTTTACTCCATAATCTGTACACCCACGTGCATAAGTTTTTTTGCACGAATTTTAATGCTACAAATACCGGCGCATAAATCAAAATAGTTTCCAGTTTCCCTCCCCAAGCGCCGGAAATTTGTAGCGGGTGTAGGGACACTTCGCATAGACGCCCTTGCTCCCATCACGTCACTGAGGGTATGGAGCGACGAGAAATTAATAAGCATGCCCCCCCAGTCGAACCTTCATTAGAGAAGCAGGCAATCCACAACTCACAGCGAACGACCAAGGGAACACCCTACCGCGTATATAATAAGGTTGGCGTATTTGTCTTGATTGTTATGAGAGTATGATAGAATAAGTGATAAAGTGTTTGTGTTCAAAAAAAGAACGGGCTCACCAAATTTGGAATCGGATCCTGGTCCATTTCATTTTTCAAGAAATTTTGAAACACGAACTTCACTTCCGGCTTCCAATGTAAAGATTCTCAGTTTTAGGATTTGAATCGCTTCCAACGACGTTTTGCTTCTCCTGCTGCTGCTGGGGAAAGCTGACCGTGGGGATAACCGGAAGGAGCACCAACTGTTGCGCAGGTTGATGATGTTCTTGAGCAGGTCATGCGTTTTCAAAGTTCTGGATGGCAATCAGCATCTTTTGTCGCAGCATGAACGCCGGTCGGTACAGCTTGGCCGTTTGCGGCGCGAACTGCTTCGTCCGGTTGACTGGAACCACTACTTGAGCAATTCCATCACGAACAACACCATTGACCACTGCACTGATTAGTTCCGGAACCACTTTTAATTTTTTGGAACGAATATTCATGGAAAAAGCAGCAGCGAAAAAATTTGACGTCTTTCTCCGATTGTAGACTACTTCGATCATCTGAATAGTATGTTTTTCAAGTATGTTGCAAAAAACACACGATTTTTTGTTGTGTTCAGCCAATTATTCACCTATTTTTTAGCACTGTACAAACTTTCGGCGAAACGTCCCATTTGCAAGCAATATAGGGTTGAATGGACAAAATCAACCCTATATTTTCATCATTTTGTCACACTCAACTGACCCAATATTTATCACCGTTTGCCAGTCCCCCGTTGATACCTCCGGAAAAAACGAGCTGTTTCCAAAAGCTGGTTGCATTTTCCGGACCCATTGTTCTGCCATCGTCATGGATCGGCGAAGGCTTCGTTCCTGTTTGTGTTTGCCGTTCAATATTAATTTCAAAATTGAACGCACCGTTTAGTGCTGCGTTTGCATTGCACTTGGCTGTCGGTGCTTGTTGTCACGCTCTCTGGTCCAGCGGAACAGTGTTTTGCGGGGCTGTTAATTAAGTTTTCGTACGACGAGGTATTTTGCCGTCGAGCAGATGATTTGCATAATTACTCGATGTGAAATCATATTTCTGCGTAGTCATATGAATTAGAGATTTCGGTTGCTACACAGAAATGTGGAAATTTTTTGGAAATTTTGCAATCGAGTTTCCGGAACGTTACCTGCAATTTCCAGCCTTAATTGAGTGTCTTTCAGCGGGAACGACCAAATTCAGAAACTTTTCGCGAGTCCTTTTTTTAGCCAGACAACCAAGTACGTTGAATCTCTTGGTTGGGTGGTTGACGTGATTCGATAAAATCGCAGTTTGCAGCGCGGTAACTCATTTAGCAGCTCATGTTTCCTACGGTACGGCGTGCGTGGTCTTTGAAGGTCTATGCAGTTTGTCCACGTGCTAGGGTGTATGTGTGCAAACTGAATCAGCGATGAATGCTCTGAAGGTGCACATGTAGAGCTTGCTAGGACGAGCAGTTCTCTACAAAATTTGTGATATTTTAAATGACTTCGTTGGGATTTGAACTGATGCTGGCTAAAACATCTCTCGAGAATTTTGAACTTCATCCTGACGGTGCTGCAATCCAAGGCTCTGGTCCTTACAGAATTTTGGCAACCACGAAGGGTTTACTTGATTGTAGGTTATTTGGGCCATGTCGAACATTCAGTTTGGCTTCGTTGGCGGAAAATTTGATTTCAAGGGAGAACGGTTTCAAACAAGAATCAATGGCATGCTATCATGTTTTTAGGGTTTGCTTTTTCAAAGAAGATCTCAAAATTGAGACCTTTAAGAAATTTTGACTGAAAATACTATTTCAGCATTCCTTCAACAGTAAAAAGTCAGCTTCCCCCTTCTGAACTCTTTCCAGCCCTAATTGTTATTCAAAATCACCACCCCGTGCAAAGCTGCTGCAACCCCTTTGCGAGTTATTTATATTCAAATGAACTTTCCAACCCTTGACGCCATCAGCAAAAGCTCAAGCAAAGCTCCACGGAAGCATCGCCAGGTCAACCACAGAAGGCGCAATACCGCACACACGGAGAAAAAAGAGTTCCCAAAATCGTGAACAAGCGTTCATGAAAATGAGAACCTCGAACAAAGTGTTCAAATTCCATGGTACGATTTTGAAAAACGTACCATGAAATTTGAACACTTTGTTCGTGGTTCCCATTTTCATGAACGCTTGTTCACGATTTTGGGAACTCTTTTTTCTCCGTGCAGTGCGGGCGGATCCGGATTAATTTGTAATGCTAACGAGGGCGATAAGTGTCGCAAAACTGCTCAGTCTAGATTCCGGTCCGGAGTTGTTCTGAAGAAGGGTAGCAAGTAGCAAGTGTAGCAAATCACCCCCTCGAGGAAGCAATTGAGATTAGTCCACTTCGGAACCCGCATAATGGGGGCTCTATGATATGCATAACTAGCGGAATGTGCTTGCCGCTGGTTCAACACACTGTTGCAGTTGGCTAATCTGAGCCATTATGGTTTCAGTGTTTTGCGGAGTTATTTGGTGTGGAGTTGGTGACCTACAATTAACATTTTTTTTTTGTTTTTTCTTTTATTTTTGTCACTCTTAGACTGTTGACTTTTCTTCTTTTGGAACAAGTGCAAAGACCGTTTTCAGCTTTTTTAAATTCATCGATCATATTGCACCATTTTACCGTTTAAAATAATCGATGTTATCATCATGCTGATCTTCATAAAAAAGAAAAAAAAAATCCCCAAGCAGTGTCAGGTAATCAAGACGCAATAAGTTCAAGGTTGTCGATTATGCAAAAATAGCCCCCCCTTGAAGGCAGACCCATAGCAGCATCAGCATATTTTCCCAGCATCCGCGTCCGATCCAATTTCACAGCACATCGCATTCATTCATCTTCTTGCGTGTCCCCATCAAAGGCCTCCTTCCCCTGCACCACGTGCTCTGCCCTACACCTGACGAAGACGACGTACCATAATAAGATTACACAGGGCGACTCTGGTCGAGATGAGCTTTGCTTCGACCAGCAGCGGCAGCACAGCACTGACAGACAGACACGCAGACTGACAGCTTTCATTCATCTCCGGCTTCATCGAGCTTGGCACGCAGCGAAGACAGGGGAGAGAGATTTGATTGCAAGACGTCCACAACCGACCGGGTGAAATTGATATCGAGCTACTTGGGTCTGGCTGGGAAGGTGGGAAACTGGGTTGCTCGGAAAAATATTCAGTTGTTTTTATTATGCCACATTTTTTGGAAATATTTAAGTGTTAGGTGAAACACTGTACTTTATATTTTTAATTATTTTTTTAAAACATTCAATACTAAGCCCTTTTGAAATGTTAGTCTTGATTTAAAAAGAAAAAGATCGGAAAATTTCACGAATGTTTAATATTTTAACATTGAAAATCGCTGAGATATCGTCATTAGAAAATGGTGGGTTGTTTGGGTGAGACTTAGTCTTACTCAATTTTCCTGTTTTTAAATCTTTGCATGGCAATATCTCTACAACGAAGGGTCGTATCAACAATGTTTAAAAAAGCAAAATATACAGAATTTTCTCAGCATGGGCACTAATTTAACAAAAATGAATAACTTCGCCAATTTAAAAAAAAATTATTTAAAAATGGCTATAACTTGAAAATGGTGCACTTTATCAAAATTTCACTAAACTTCTTTTCTTTTGCAAATTCGATATTACATCGAAAAACGAAATTGAAATAAAATTGCGACCAATACTTCGATTTTTTTGAAAAAAAAATCAGTATTAATTCAAAAAGTTATAACTCAATCAAAATTTTTTGTCTGTTCTGTAAATTTCTGAAAAATTGGCATTTGATGCCCCCTTAAACATATCAGCAAATTAAAAAAAAAATAAAAGTAGTTTTTTTTTTGCAAATCAAGTTTTATTGATTAAAATTAAAATTCACCAGATTTTTTTTTACCTTGTATCATTTTATTTTTCAGTGTAGTCCTTCTCCATACCTACGACTTAGCCGAAGACACCAAATCGATCAAAACATTCCTTCAAAAGATACAGATTTTTGAATTTTCTTTTTTTTTTTTGTATAGACAGCTGCCAAATTTCTATTAAAAATTATATGGACAAACTAATGATACAAAATGGCTTCTTTGGGCATACCAAAGGCACCAAAAAAGTTTCAGCAGGATTAAAAAAACAAAAATTAAAATAAAAAAACGATTTCGTAGATAACTGTTGCTAGGTGTCATGCAAATTGTTTTGAAATGAAATCAATCGCTGAAAAGTTCCGTCAAAAAGCGTTAAATCAAATTTTGAGTACTAACACAAATAACTGCATTATGTTAACTTAAAAACAGGAGGACGACTGATAAAAAAGCAAAGTAATCGCAGTCTTTTGCGTAAAGACCAGCTGGCGGAAAATGCCCATCAGCACAAAGCACGCGTCAAGTGCGCAAACTGTGGTGGAAACCACACGGCGAATTTCCGTGGCTGTGCCGTGCTGAAAAAATACCTCCAGGCGCGAATGAAACACCAGCGGCCCACCAACCTCCAAAGACTGCGAGCTCGACCGCTACAGCTGCTGGCGGCATAGCAATTCCAACACCCAAGACAGTTACATGAAAATGAATTAGATTGTAAACCATAGTTGATAGGAACTCCAAAAATCTATTAGGTTATAACAAGGACGTCCGTAGTTTTAAGCAATACGAAATTATTAACTGATTAAATATCTATCAATAAAATTAATTGAATTGAATTTTGTATCATAAACGACATAAATAAACATTTTTTGCTTTAATTTTTTAATAATTCAATTTTCTTAAATAATAAAACAAATTATTTTTTTGGTCAATATTGAGCATTTTGACTTCCGTCATCAAGGGTGACATTGGGGGTAGGGGGTGAGATTGGGTTACACAAAAATGCTGAAATTTATATGACCCAATTTCACCCACCCCCTGCCTAATGTTTAAAAGCGTTGATGATGATGTTTAAGACATTAACTCTTGCAGCCCTGACGGGGGATTGTGTTTCTCAGTCACACACTATCTGATTTTGATGATTTCTGTTACATTCGAAAAAATCTAAACAATGTAGATATTACATAATTAGATGAAAAATACCGTTTTTTCTCTTCTAGGATAAAAAAAAATGGCATCGCATATTTCATTTTCAAGCAACAAACTTTCAATTTCTTCCAAGAAAAATAATTGAAATAATTTTTAGATACATTTGAGAATTCCATGAACATTATTTCAATTACGTTAATTAAAATTTTGATTTGCTGGACAATTTTTTTTAATAAAAAACATGATTTTTTCTCGAATTTGGGTTCCCAAGCAACTATTTACTCCTGAGACGCAAGGACGCTAACCACTACGCCACCGACCCCGACTGTTCGATCTGCTCTTCACAGTGAAAAAATAAAGTTAAAATTTGGAGGATAAAGAATTGTAATTTTACCAAACATAAAGTGTTAAAATTACAATTCTGCAGAATCTGAAAATGTTTTTGCCAGATTCTTATGCAAAATTACAATTTTTTTCGAAATGTTTTAGTGAAGTATTTGTGGTACAAAAAAGTGTAACTGAGCATTCCAGCCCAAAACAGGTTTTTTTTGTTACTATTTTGTAGGAAAACTTATGGGCAATTGGAAGGGCTTTGAGGTGAAAATATTTTTAGACTGAAAAATCAAATTGCCGAGCTTCCGTGGCCGTGAGGTTACGGGTTTCGCCTTGTAAGCGGAAGGTGATGGGTTCGATTCCTGTCTGGCTCGGCAAAGCCAGATCCCTTCAAAGTGTAATTCTACTCACTGGGAATACTGACCGGTAGGGGATGGGTTTCAACTAGCGGCGTGCTGGGTTTCCAATCCAGAGGTCGTGAGTTCGATTCTCGTACCGGGATGATGAAGTTTTAAAAAAAAGTCCCACACATATAAAATGCCAAAATGTTCATAAATCCTATTTTTTCAAAAATTTTATTTTTAAAACCGCTGTAACTTCACTTGGATTGGACTTAGGACACTTGTAAATATATAGACTTTTTTGTAAAATTGTCTGGAAAATCGATTCCCATGTTGGGTTTTTGAAAATTTTTACGTTTATAGCACTTTTCAAAAAACAGTTTTATTAAACCATTTTTTTTTTATTTTAAGGAGTCCTTTTGTAACAGGGCTATTTCCTCAAAAATTTTGAACGAAAATCATGGGCTCACCTTCAAATTTTACTTTTGAACTTAAAAATAAAAAAATCTCATAGAAGTGGCGGTTTTTTCTATCAGTATTTTTTTTTCAGAACGCCTGTCAAAATCCTACAAGTTTGTCTTTTACCAACCACTTTTTGATGCGATGCAACTGTTCCAAAACCCTTACGCCCATCTCAAAAGTCATTGTCGAGTGCAACTTACTTAATATACATCAAAAATTGCTTAAATAAGCAAAAGATAACATGTCTACACAGTTTCATTCAAATCGGAGAGGGTCGGATATAAACGGTTCCCTATTTGCCGTGGAATTGCCCAATTATTAATTAGGAACTCATATTCAACCATCGAATTCTCAACTCTTTATTTTTTTATTTTATTTTATTTTTTTCACTAAAATGCAGAATTAATAAAACGTTGTTTGTATTTTCCTTCGTTGATTTTTTTTTTGTTGAAATCGTGTCTTTATTTTGAATATAATTTTTTGGAAACTCAGCTGGCAACCCGGTTCAAAACCCATTACGCACCAGTAGCTGCGTAGCTCATTGCCACCATAAGGACCCCGGGAGGAATGCAAAATCTGTAGCAATTTCTTCATCGCACCTTTTTTGCGGCCCATTTTTCTTCATTTCATCCTTGCCGTCCACAGACAAGTGGATTTAATTTTTTTTATATAGCATTTTATGGAATTGTCATTCAGTTTTGTCTGTCTTTTCTCCGCTCTCTTTAACCTCATTTTCACCATAAGCTACAGATCAAGAACCTTCGAGCACTCTGTTTGCCAATTTTTTCATCTTGTTGTACCTTTTAACTCGTACTTGCTCACTTCACACGGCAAGCTTGTTTTATTCAGCCGCCGCGCACGCTATCGATTACGGTCACTGTCAGTTGGAGTGCCTTCTGGTCATCCATCTCTTCCGCTGCGCTGGCCACCTTCCCCGAGGGCTCGCACTGCTGTGGGGGGGTTCCACAACCAGAGCAAGGCCCACGGTTAGCGATGATTTAAGGTTTACCAGGGCCAATTAATCTGTCGCCACTCGACAACGGTCTGGCAACACTGTTGGCAACTCCCGCACATTTCTTCTTCGGGGTTCGTTCCCTCGTGGAGTCCACGTGGCGGTGGTGCAACGCGATGTGACCATGAAATGAGTGTGACCGGAGATAATCGCGGCCGGACAATTATCCACTTTTGGCCTTTTAGTGCGGACCGGTCTGTGTCACGGTTGGCCGCACGGTCCAATAAAAATTAAGGCGGGAATATCGCGGTTGGATCTGATTGAGCTGTGCCGATATGAAGTCGACTCGTGTGAGACGGTTTTTCTTTCTGGGCAGGGCCAATCTCAAGGTTGTGCTCTACTTTTTTTTCGTTCTCGAGAGTTCAGAAGGATGACTTTTTATAGATGTTTGCGAGAAATCCAAAGTACAAATTACAATTAAGTCCCAAACAGATACGTTGCTGATAACAACAATCGACCTTTCCTCATAAAAAATACTCAGCTTGAACTTGTACAACATGAGCTTATAACTACAACCTAACCTCAAACCTCTAATCTACAATCTTAGGTAATAAATCATCAATTATTGTCGCGACCATTAAGGTGTCAAATCGAACTTTATGCTCTCCTTGCTACCCCAGAGGTAACCGCCCCTCCGCTTCAAAACTATCAGATAACACACTCTGTTTAAATTCGATTAAAATTGTGACTAGAGGTGGACTAGAGCTAGAGGTGGAGGCTGAACTGAACGATATCGGATTTCCATAAAGTTTGCGGAGTTGTTTTTGAAAACAACCACCAGTTTGCGTCCGTGTCATACTCTTCGAGTTAATCCTTGGCATAAAAATATTTATCACCTCGAAACCACGTGTCTGACCGAAAACTGGGTGATGGCTAACCGCGGTTGGCTACCACCGGAGTTCACGTTGGGTAGCCTTTGAAGAGAGGAATAAATAAAAAAAAATGCCATAAAATGTTGTGGTGTTGAATCAATTGAGATTTGCAAAACGATAATTTGTTTAAACAAATAAATAATTGCTGTTTTATTTTTTTTATATGGTCAATGGGACAATAACAGCAGTATACGGACAAAAAACTTTGCCATCAAGTTATGACTTTTTTTTGAAAAAAAAAATTTTTTTTTGGGAAAAACAGAAAATTAAGTCAAACAAATTTACTTTCGTTTTTATACGTAAAATCAAATTTGCAATCGAAAAGTACTCAACAGTTTTTTTGTTAAAGTACTTCGTTTTCAAGATGAAGTTACTTGAAGTTTTATGTTCAATTCCGTTTTTCAATTAAAAAAAAGTGTTAATTCCTGATTTTTTTTTTTCTAAAATTCAAAACAATTCCAATAAAGTCACATTAAAGATTGAGCCTCTGGTTGATGAAATGCAACGAATATAAGAAACTCTTTACCAACAATGGGTGATAAGATGGGTGTCCAATTGTCATTATTCTTTTTAGATCCAGAATAACAAAGTGCATAAATTTCACTTAAGCGGTAATAACTCCAACCAGAGTTGCCAGAACGTCAATGTTTTGGACTCGTTAGAAGTTCTTTTGATTACCTAACCAAGGATGGGTCAGATGATGGATCCGGACATCGTTTACATACATTTAAGTGAGATCCGGCTTTAAAAAAGTACATGAATATCACTTAAGTGGTCATAACTCGAGGCAAGGGTTGCCAGATCTGCAATGTTTTGGACTCGTTGGAAAGGTCTTTCGATAACCTAATCAACGATGGGTCAGATGAAGGATCCGAACATCGTTTACATACATGTGAGTGAGATCCGGCTACAAAAAGTAAATAAATTTCACTTGAGTGGTTATAACTCGAAACAGAGTTGCCAGATTTTCAATAAGTTAGACTCAATGGAAAGGTTTTTTGATTACCTAACCAACGATGGGTTGGATGATGGATCCGGACATAGTTTACATACATTTAAGGTAGGTTCGGCTTCCAAAAAGTACATGAATATCACTTAAGTGGTCATAACTCGAGGCAGGGTTGCCAGATTTTCAATGATTTGGACTCGTTGGATAGGTCTTTTGATTACCTATCAAACAATATGTATTATGATGATATTTGGTGCTATTCCCTGCCATTTATTCAACTTCCGAAAATATGCGAAAACACATTTTTATACATAACTTTTGAACTACTTATCGAAACTTCAAACAATTAAATAACACCGTATGGGACCCTAAACCAAGTTGCATGCGACTGGTTTGGTCAAAATAGACAAAACATTGCTGAGAAAACTGAGTGACATTATTGGTCACATACACACAGACATTTGTTCAGTGTTCGATGCTGAGTCGATTTGTATACATCAAGGTGGAATTTCGAGCGTTAAATAAAAAGTTCATTTTTTGGGCAGGATTATAGTCTTACCTCAGTGAGGAAGGCAAAAATTAAACATTTATGAAATGAAGTCAAATTAATTTAAAAAAAAAAATGTTAAATTTTCTAATCACTTGGAAAAAAATAAAAAAAAATTAAAATATTGTTGTCAACTCTTAAGTTTAAAAAATGCGTAATTTTAAATATTTGACCTTTTTGAATTCTTGTGAGTGAGTGTCTTGTCGCGTCGTCGGTTCGTATGTCAGGCGGGCCGGGAAAAAATAAATTTTTCGTGTTGTATAACGCTGTTACCTACATTAGTTTATTGGTTAAACGTTGAAGCAATGTCAACATTGTTGAAATATAATGAAGTTCGGAGGAAACCTGTGAAATTTTGAGCAAAAAAGGAAAATTTTGTGTTGCTAATTTTTTTCTTTGCGTTGCGTGAAATATGAGTTCCACCAAAACGTCAAACCGGGTGGCACTCACTTCGACTCACGTCACGCATCTCTCTCGTCTCACATCTCTCTTTTCTCGTTAGAGTACCTAGAGAAAAGAAGTAAAGTACGGTCGGTAAAACATCTGCGCGTTTAGAATCGAAATAGTTTCTTTAAATTTAATTTTAGTACATTCAAGTGTGTTCGAATAAATTTCGCAAATTGATCCGAACATATTGAGCAAAGACAGCGAAAGAAGGGTGGGTTTTTTTGGAGTACCAAATGATCAGGTTGCGGCCGCCGGAGGGAAGTGATGGTACCTGATGTTTCCCTTGCGGCTTCCATCGAAGGCCGTTTTTGAAGACGTAAGTGAAAATCTACGAGCGAGCTCAAGGAATCGTGAGTGTGCGGCACTCACACGCGCTACAGCACCTCCTCGGAAAGCTGCTTGATGGTGTGCGTGGCAGGTGAATGCGCCGATTTTAAGAGTAATGGTTGCTGCTGGAGTAAAAATTGATATTGTAAGGTAAGCCCGTTCCCGTTAATGTGCGTGAATGCGTGCATTTATCTGAGGGCATACAAGGTGAGTTTAATGTTGCTGCTTTAATTTTTTAATGTTTTAAAAATTATATTGAAACCATTTCAAACTAAGTTGTGTATCCTAACAACAAATATGTTTCGATTGTATTACTCATCTTTATTTTTCTATTCAACAGAGAGCGAGTTGTGGCGCTTTAACCACGGCAAATAGTGTCCAGGGCATTTGTGGAAATACAATGTCCCATCCTCGAGGGTCCCGGAGCACCAAAACTTCTTAGCATGGTGGCTTCCAACGATTTATTGCCTAAACAAACAGGAACGTGAGCGGGGGATCCCCACGTTTCTTCCTCCCCTGTAGATTCAGAACTGTATTGCTGTTTGAACATTCGTGTTCAAACTCAATCCAATTCAACGAATCATCTTTGCGGTAAACTTTACGCAGTTGGCCTGGCCGCTTTAACGTTTTGTGATGTTTCAAGGCAATTTATTGCATTGGGGCACTGCAAATGTTAATAATGACAAGAGGATGCTAGGCGTTAATCAACCTAAGGCATTTTCCAGGATGCCCTCGAAAGACTGGCTGCGCTAGGGTTAGATTAGATTAGATTAGATTAGATTTGACCTTTTTGAATTCTTGAATTTTTGATCAAAGTGTTTCACAAACGTTTCATTTTTTTAAATAATTAAAAAAAATTAAAAATAGGACCGCTAGTTGCTGAGACATTGGTGCTAGAAAAAATGGACCTGTTTGAATGAGACTGGAAAAAAATCAGAGAGAATTCGTTTCATTTTCTTTATCCGTTGTATTTCAGCAACCAGATGGCGAATCTACAATGTCTCTTAGGCAATTTTATTGTAAATATCCTGAACTCTCCGAAAAAAAATATTTTTGGGAATGGAGAATCAATCAATAAATTTTCAGTTAAAATTAAACTTTAAGTGGCTATTAGGAACTATTGAACCAACACAATAGCGTTAAAATTGAGAAAATTCTCCAAAACTTTCCCCAAGAAAGTATTGTTCTATCTTGCTCCTGTCAAAAGATACAGCGTTACCAAAACTGGTCTGAAACGTGTTTTTGCTCGGAAGCACAATACTTTCTTGGGGAAAGTTTTGGAGAATTTTCTCAATTTTAACGTTATTGTGTGGGTTAAAAAAAATTAAGAGGAAACTAAAAATGATAAAAATTAAAAAATAAAATGATGGGTTTTTCATACTAATTCTCATAAAAAAAAAATGAAATGCAATGCGCAAATTGAGGACGAAACCAATCGCTCCCAAATTTCAGAGGGTTGTTTTGTTGCCCAATAGGCATAAAAAAAACTTTGTTCTGGTTTGATTTGATATTTTTTAATTTTCCATATAAGGACGAGACAGTCTAGTGGCTATATATTGAAAACGGTAAACTGTTAAAAAAAATCTATAAAAACTCTTCGATTGCAAATTTGATTTTACATAAAAATTGGCTGAAATTTCTATTATTTCCAAAAAAAAGCATTTTTAAGTCATAAATGGGAGGTAAAATTTTTGTTCATGCTTCTCTATAGCTCAAGAGTTGCTGTTTTTTGTCCCTTAAAACATATGAAAAAAATTCCAAAATTAAACATAATATTTTTAAGAAATTAATAACTGTGAAAACACGTGGATTTTAAAATCGACGAAAAATCCGTGTACCTATGTTTTTTTTTCTAAATAGTTTTCATCAATACCTACAACTTTGCCGAAAACACCAAATTGATACGAAAATTTCTTCAAAAGTTACAGATTTTCGAATATTCACGTACCATTTTTGTATGGAAAACTGCCAAAAATTTATGGAGCCTTGTATGGGTCAAAAATTGATACAAAATGGCTACTTTGGTCGTAGGGAAGGACCCCACAAAGTTTGAACCTAATCAAAAAATATAAATAAAATCCATATCCAGTTTTGGTGATGCTTTGCTCTTATGTCAAAAAATCTAAAAATAAGGCGTATTGCATTTACCTTTAATAATAGCACTGATTGATTTTTTGTTGTAACATTTTAAAATAAACAAAACAATAAAAATGGTGAATAGCTACTTTATATAAATATTATAATCAAACAATAATTTTCAAACAATGACACCATGAACTCCCACCCCAAAAGTGTTCAATTTTCTGCGCTCCAAATACAGCGCCATGTCAAAGTCACGGTTATTATACCCGGTGCACCGCCAATATGAAGTCATCACGTAAAAGATTGCATGCTGCATTAACTGCCAGACAGCGTCAGTTGATGCAGCGGCGAGATTAAGGTTGCACATTTTTCTGCATATCATTTCACCTTTTGGCCTGGCTTGCCAGGCCCAGTGACAACTTCATCAACTTGAACCCTTGCTTTGCTATCTTTCCCTCTCTGGGTCATGTTGCCTTATGCAAATAATGCCGCTGGATCATAATTGTAAATATTATGCTAAACCAGTCAGTGCTTCTAAATATAGATAGCACCGGCTTAGTTTGTCCCGAAAGTGATTCATTTATGCAAAACAATGTGCATTCGACTAATCGTGGCCAATTTGCTGGGTGCACTTAAATTAATGGCCATTTTAATGCCGCAGTGTTGCCAACAAGTGGCAGTCAAACTCAGTGGCACTGTCAGGCGCATAATTATGCGGTGGCCGCAAGAGTGCGCTGACATTCCTATTTATTACTGTCGCATTAAACGTTGATTACCTACAATTTCCGCGGTAATGGCACGCAATATGAAATGGATCTTGTTTTGTGTCCTTTTTTTGTGAAGTAAAAGGACCTCCTGGAGAGGAAATAAGTTGACTAAATTAAAACCAAATTAAAACGATTAGTCAAAATATGAGTCACCAGAAAAGCGACAAAACTAAAATTCAAGCAAATCAAAAGCAAAACTTTTAATTGCCATACTAAACAATACATCGTATACTACCAAGAACCCCTCCACTTGTAATGGAGGAATATTTCCGCACTTCTACTTTGTTTGCATAAACTATACGAGCAAACTTTGCATCAATTGCATACGAGCTAACTTAATTTGGGAAAGAACATCTGTCAGAATTAAGCCATGCCGTGGGGGGGTGGCTTTCCTTTTGTTGAAAAACTTTACGAACTACTGTATCAAAAGTTGCTGCAGTTGTTTGGTTTTGAAATAAGATGAGATTGTCTTGCTGATAGACTTGTGTAACGTGCACAAATAACAATTTTTAACTCTGTCAACAATTCGTCGTGATCCTGCTATCTTGTTGTACGTCGATTTTGGGCCAAATTGAGTTAAGAATCCATTTGCAGTTTTTCTGTGGCTCACACACTTAAAAAAAATCTTCAAAAAAGGCAGGAAACAAATAGTAAATCATCATCATAAGTTGCGAGTGAGACAGTGAGTGATTGAGTAAGTAAGTAAGCGAGTGAGTAAATGAATGAGTGAGTGAATCAGTGCGATCGTGAATGAGATAGCGATCGAGTAAGTAAAAGAATAAGTGAGTGAGTAAGAGAGTGAGTAAGTGAGTGAGTAAGTGAGTGAGTAAGTGAGTGAGTAAGTGAGTGAGTAAGTGAGTGAGTAAGTGAGTGAGTAAGTGAGTGAGTGAGTGAGTGAGTAAGTGAGTGAGTAAGTGAGTGAGTAAGTGAGTGAGTAAGTGAGTGAGTAAGTGAGTGAGTAAATGAGTGAGTAAGTGAGTGAGTAAGTGAGTGAGTAAGTGAGTGAGTAAGTGAGTGAGTAAGTGAGTGAGTAAGTGAGTGAGTAAATGACTGAGTAAGTGAGTGAGTAAGTGAGTAAGTAAGTGAGTGAGTGAGTAAGTGAGTGAGTAAGTGAGTGAGTAAGTGAGTGAGTAAGTGAGTGAATAAGTGAGTGAGTAAGTGAGTGAGTAAGTGAGTGAGTAAGTGAGTGAATAAGTGAGTGAGTAAGTGAGTGAGTAAGTGATTGATTAAGTGAGTGAGTAAGTGAGTGAGTAAGTGAGTGAGTAAGTGAGTGATTAAGTGAGTTAGTAAGTGAGTGAGTAAGTGAGTGAGTAAGTGAGTGAGTAAATGAGTGAGTAAGTGAGTGAGTAAGTGAGTAAGTAAGTGAGTGAGTAAGTGAGTGAGTAAGTGAGTGAGTAAGTGAGTGAGTAAGTGAGTGAGTAAGTGAGTGAGTAAGTGAGTGAATAAGTGAGTGAGTAAGTGAGTGAGTAAGTGAGTGAGTAAGTGAGTGAGTAAGTGAGTGAGTAAGTGAGTGAGTAAGTGAGTGAGTAAATGAGTGAGTAAGTGAGTGAGTAAGTGAGTAAGTAAGTGAGTGAGTGAGTAAGTGAGTGAGTAAGTGAGTGAGTAAGTGAGTGAGTAAGTGAGTGAATAAGTGAGTGAGTAAGTGAGTGAGTAAGTGAGTGAGTAAGTGAGTGAATAAGTGAGTGAGTAAGTGAGTGAGTAAGTGATTGATTAAGTGAGTGAGTAAGTGAGTGAGTAAGTGAGTGAGTAAGTGAGTGATTAAGTGAGTTAGTAAGTGAGTGAGTAAGTGAGTGAGTAAATGAGTGAGTAAGTGAGTGATTAAGTAAGTGAGTAAGTGAGTGAGTAAGTGAGTGAGAAAGTGAGTGAGTAAGTGAGTGAGTAAGTGAGTGAGTAAGTGAGTGAGTAAGTGAGTGAGTAAGTGAGTGAGTAAGTGAGTGAGTGAGTGAGTAAGTGAGTGAGTAAGTGAGTGAGTAAGTGAGTGATTAAGTGAGTTAGTAAGTGAGTGAGTAAGTAAGTGAGTAAATGAGTGAGTAATGAGTGATTAAGTAAGTGAGTAAGTGATTGATTATGTGAGTGAGTGATTAAGTGAGTGGGTAAGTGAGTGAGTAAGTGAGTGAGTAAGTGAGTGAGTAAGTGATTGATTAAGTGAGTGAGTAAGTGAGTGATTAAGTGAGTGGGTAAGTGAGTGAGTAAGTGAGTGATTAAGTAAGTGAGTAAGTGAGTGAGTAAGTGAGTGAATAAGTGAGTGAATAAGTGAGTGAGTAAGTGAGTGAGTAACTGAGTGAGTAAGTGAGTGATTAAGTGAGTTAGTAAGTGAGTGAGTAAGTGAGTGAGTAAATGAGTGAGTAAGTGAGTGAGAAAGTGAGTGAGTAAGTGAGTGAGTAAGTGGGTGAGTAAGTGACTTGTTTGATAACGTTAAGATTTATAAGAATCAAATATTGGTACTGTAAAGCGTCAAATGTATTCACAATTATAAGAAATCTATTCTGATTTTTTTTGATCTGTTAAGAAAATGAATGACTGAATAAATGCTTGAACTTCATAAGTCTGTCACTTTTTAAACCCCGTGTCCAGAAGTCTTCTTTTTTTCTTGTCTCGGTGAATTTATTCGAAAAAAATGGACTCGTTCTTGTACACTAATGGTCTAGCCTCCATACTATTCTACTTATTTTTAATAACAAAATTAATTAATCAGAAAGTTAAAAAGCTTTAAAAAATCAGTCGATTTAAGTATTTTACTCACAGCAAACCAAAACAAATTTAAACGTGATTTAAAACTAAGCATTCTTTAAATAAATTCTCCACTTTTAACACCTAAGCCACAATAATCAGCCGATCAAGAGCGTCCAGAGGCTCTTTGCCGACTTTTTAATTAAATTTGGCACGCAATTATTTCATTAGTCCCCACTTTCAAAGCCCTTCCAGCAGATCCTGCCACGGAGCTTTGTTATTTAAAGTGGGGTTTGCTCTAGTGAATAATAAATAAGTGGAAAATAAAAAGTTCACGCTTTTTGAAATAAAAAAGTGTTAAAAATACCTCTGTTTCTTTAGTAAATTAATCAAAGCAAAATTATAATACACTCTCAAAAAAATTAAGTGTGCAAAAACACCAATTTGACCTCTTTTCAAACGCATACCACCCACTATTCACGAGCTGGTTAATTACCTTTCCCGTGGCAGCTTCCGATCCCCCACGGGAGATTCCAGCACTGCAGAGCGCAGACCAGCCCTCCCAACGGACCCAGAGTGAAAAATAATCTTGTTCGCGCGGCATTAGGCTACACTTGTTGTAATTATAATTTATTACGTTTCGAGGGAGAGCGAGACAGAGAGAGGGTTTATCCTGGTAGGTTTGTGCACTGGAAGAATAATTTTGAAAATTGAAAATAAAAGGATGGTTGGGACCTATCAAATCAGAATAATTGAAATTATCTAATGACTAGTGAAAAATCTTTTATTTTTTAACAATATTTCGCAATAATTTTTTTTGTTAAGTGTAATTCCGCCATCACCTTTAAAAGAACGCCCACGATTCCGATGGAGAATGGCGAGAAAATTTAATCAACTTTCGCAGATTTGCCAAAAGAGTGCTCCATTCCACTCCATACCATGGTCCAGCTTCTTCTACTAGTGGAATGAAAAAAAAAAAATTGAAATTTCAACAGCAGTTCACAGAATCACCATTCAGCACAGGCACAGCCAAACTGAGTGAAAATAGCGCGCAAAATGCCTGGGAGCTTAACTTTTGCTTCGCGAAAAGTTCCTTGAAGGAACTCTATGTTAATAGCAAAGGGGATTAAAGTTTGGTTAATTCGTGGAAAGCAAAGTGACTTGCACAAGTGACTTACTGTGGGGATTATTTAAAATGCACCTGCAGCGAGACGAAAAGTTTCTAGTCGGGGGAAAAGGTTGGAGATGTTGAGACTTAAGTTGCCGAAATAATTCGTTTATGGGACAATTTTGAAGCGACACATAAGTACGGAACCATAGAAACTCACACAATAGTTTGTTCGAACAAATCAACTCAACTCAACTCAACTCAACTCAACTCAACTCAACTCAACTCAACTCAACTCAACTCAACTCAACTCAACTCAACTCAACTCAACTCAACTCAACTCAACTCAACTCAACTCAACTCAACTCAACTCAACTCAACTCAACTCAACTCAACTCAACTCAACTCAACTCAACTCAACTCAACTCAACTCAACTCAACTCAACTCAACTCAACTCAACTCAACTCAACTCAACTCAACTCAACTCAACTCAACTCAACTCAACTCAACTCAACTCAACTCAACTCAACTCAACTCAACTCAACTCACTCAACTCAACTCAACTCAACTCAACTCAACTCAACTCAACTCAACTCAACTCAACTCAACTCAACTCAACTCAACTCAACTCAACTCAACTCAACTCAACTCAACTCAACTCAACTCAACTCAACTCAACTCAACTCAACTCAACTCAACTCAACTCAACTCAACTTAACTCAACTCAACTCAACTCAACTCAACTCAACTCAACTCAACTGATAATCCTGGCTGAGTATTTTTCCCTATTTCCACTGATTTATCACAATCTTCGAGGAAACCCCATTAATAAAATCACAAGAAATCTCCTACTCAAATCCCCCAATCTCACAAATAATCCTAGTCATTCGTACGACGATGATGACGCTTTTCCGCCCTAGCTTTTCGCCGTAAAAGCGCTCCGCTTTGACAGACCGAATTAATTACTGTAATTATGATTTCTCCGAACAGACAGAGATATCTCCTCCCCACTGCAGAGTGTCAGCTCACAGTCGGTGTGAATATATCAATTATCACCGGCACCGGACCAGTTAAGGTCTGTTAAGGCCGCAGCATGATCTCGTTTTTTCGTGAAATATAACGAGCACTTTTGTGTACCTTGCTGTCATCACAAACGAAGGAAAAACTGACGCTTTTATCGAGAAAGAGTGTCCTAATTGGAGCCAACACCTCAGAGCCTCAAACTGACTAAATGCCAGCTGCGACTGCTGGGGGTGATTTTAATACCATCAATCATGCTATTTTAAGTGCGGCGGTTGATTTTCCACCTTGAAAAGCCCACACGCCAACTGCTTATTTTCTGGCCGGTGGCTAATGATTCTAATTTCAAACTGACGGCCAAGGGTTACGCGGGCAATGATAACGATCTGGTCGTTTGAAATTTTAACTTGAAAAACGAAGCGTTTTGTCATCAATCATGAAACCCCTCCACCTTAAAACGACCTTAATTGGGATTAAGGTGAAGCGTTAGTCTAGTCATTACGGAAAAAATAGGTTGAATTTCTCAAAGGAAAATATCTAAAACCTTCAGAGGTTAATCCGTCTCCTTTGTGAGAGCTTAGAGGTGCTCCCAAAAAACAGTAGAGTCATCAAAAAACGAAACAGACTGAGTGGTTGGCAGAGAGTGGAAGATGAACATTCTCATTACTCATGATTTAAGATGAGACAAAGAGCAAGACAGTGAGTTTTTATCACTCTAATTTGCCATAAGAAAAACAATATTTTCCATTATTTTGAATGATGAGCATCTATTAGAAAACCTTGTTGTTAAATTTACCTCACACAATACACTTTTATGATGAAACATTTCCACCTTTTTAAATGAAAATTTGGAATTCAAATGGAAAAATGGCAATTTAAACATTCAATACCGTCAGTGGGGATGACATTGGGTCTGGGAGGTGAGATTGGGTCAAAGTGATTTATTACGGATTTTTAATCCTAGAACTAATCCTGTTATTTTGGCAGATGTGACCTCTCGAAAAATCATTTTTCTAATATTTTTGTAAGAATTGCTCGAAAACTACCCAAATGTTTGAAAATCTCCACTTCAAACATTGTAGCGTGTCAATACGATTCCCTCGAACAAGAAACACTGTTGCATGACTTGTTTTTACCATATCGTTGTATTTGAGCATCATTTTAGTTTCATTTGACCCAATGACACCCCCTCTAAGGGGTGAGATTGGGTCAATATTCAAACAATTGGCATTTAAGGTAGTGTTCATCAAAATCCACCGTATTTTGGGAAAATTTTAGTAAACTATCTAAGAACAAATCTAAGTTGAAAGATTTTCGATGTTATTTAAATTGTTTTTGTTATTCCGAAAATACGAGAGGTGTATCGTTTTTTGACCCATAGTCACCCCCACTGACGGTAGATAATATTTGATTAAAATGCTTTTTTTACCCAAAGATGCTCATTTCGTCGCCGTCGTGCTAACTTGTCGTACATGCATTTTGGGCCAAATTGAGTTAAGAACGCCATGTTGTGCAGCTCACAATGACTCACCTTTTGACCATCAAAGATCCCCAAAAATTCGATAACAATCCTGAGATATTCAACAAAATCCGAAAAAACTCCGTGCATTTTTGTCACTTTTCATATGAAAGTAGTTTTAATCTTGTCGTGCTATCTTGTCACTCCCTGAAAATTGATGTAAGTGCGACAAATGGCCAAAGGGATTTAAGGTCAGATCGCGTTTGACGCATGTACAAGTTAGACTACCGTAAACATTTGTCAGCCAAACAAAACTTGTTTGTTATTGCTTACATTGCGTGCTTAGATTTTGTTTATTCAAGGTCAAACATTCAAACGCGTTTTTCTCGGAACGTCGAAATGGCGAGTGCGACAAAGTAGCATGACGACGTCGGTTTTAGATAACATGCTGTCATTATTTTTCAAATGAAAATTAAAGTTCATAAAAAAGACGAAAACATTTTTTTCCGAAAATTCAAAATTTCATCTATTGAGTTGTTTTTTGAAGCTAAAATATTTTAATTTGCTTCTAACAAGGACATAATTTGTCCAAAATACTGAATTTTAATTAAGTAGAGTTTAATTTAAGTTTATCCAGAAAATACAAAACTAGTAGAGTGGATTGTTCTCATATAAGAATATTTTTATTGTAGTTTCTGGATGTCTTTCAATGTTTTTGATTAAATTAAAATAGATTTGTAATTATTTTGTTTTTACTGTGAAACCCAATACGAATGTCCTTAAACATCATAGGGCGCTAAAATATAAACAGATTATCAATAACTTCTTTAAAAAACTTGCATTCTCGATAACCATAGAAACCATTTTGCATCATTGGGTCGGCCAAACAAGTCTCCAATCTCCATTAAATGTTGGCAGCTGTCCCTTAGTATGACAAGAAAAATTAAAAATTAAAATTAAGATTCTTAAGGTAAAAATAAGTTAGTAGTGCCAATTTTGAGCCAAATCGGTTAAGGATTAAAATTTGCTATTGATCGTTGAAGTCTGTGAAAAATAAAAAAAAAATATATGGGGAAAGCAAAAAAATCGAAATTTTAGCAAAAAGTGACGATAATTTTGTAAATCGAGCCAGGAGGTATCTCTGATAAGGATTTTATATTTTATTTCTACCCTGCTGTCCATAGATGCAAAAATGGAATGTGAATATTTGAAAATCGTGGCAAGGGATTTTGATCGATTGAAAATCACTGCGTCTTCAGCAAATTTGTTGGAAATGACCGATTTTTTAACCATCATTTTTTCACAAAAAGGGTAATCCTCAAAAATCGTTTTTTTGTAATTTTTTCACTTTTTTATTTTTTTTAAATTTTTAGTTAAACAAATTTGAGGACAGAATATTTTACCCGAGTTATTAATTCTAGAAATAATCATATTTTTTAGTATAAAAATAAAGAGTTTTTTTTAATAAAAGGTCCTATAAGCAACCGTAGAACATTCGTAGAGTTTTTCGATCTTTTAGAAAAAAATATTTTGGAAATTTTTAAATCAAGTCTTACATTTTAAAAGGGCCAAACATTAAATATATATTGAAAATCGGATTATTAGTTGCTGAGATATCGACATTACAAAATGGTGGGTTGTTTTGGTGAGACTTAGAAAACTTAAATTTTCGTGTTTCTTTTTCTTTAAGCGTCTCTTAGATAATTTTATAACAACTATGAACTTCAGAACTTTTTGAAAAAACGTTACTTAATCCACCCTTAGGTGGTTGGCGCCTTCCTCACATTTAAAGAGTGCTATCCAAAATGCAAAAAGTGCGTAAATAACACTTAAGTACTTATAACTTTTGATAGGGTTGTCAGATCTTCAATGTTTTGGACGCGTTAGAAAGGTCTTTTGAATACCTATCCAACGATAGGTCGCATGAGAGATCCGGACAGCATTTTCATCAAAATATCTGAGATCCGGCCTCGAAAAAGTGCGTAAATAACACTTAAGTGCTTATAACTTTTGATAGGGTTGTCAGATTTTCAATGTTTTGGACGCATTGGAAAGCTCTTTTGAATACCTATCCAACGATAGGTCGCATGAGAGATCCGGACAACGATTTCATCAACATATCTGAGATCCGGCATCCAAAAAGCGTATAACTAACACTTAAGTGCTTATAACTTTTGATAGATTTGTCAGATCATCAATGTTTTGAACGCGTTGGAAAGGTCTTTTAAATACCTTTCTGAATACGTATAGCATGACAAAAACCACCCTTTTAACAATCTTCCGGACTTTTCTTAAAATCGTTTTTTAGCATAACATTTGAAGTACTTAACTAAACTGCATAATTTTTAATAGCGACTTATGGGACCCCAAGACGGATCAAATGAGACCAAAACTGTCCAAATCGGGTTAGCCAGTGCCGATATAACTCAGTGCATTTTTTTTGATCAACATCCCACCACACACACAGACATTTGCTCAAAATTTGATTCTGAGTCGATAGGTAAACATGAAGGTGGGTCTAGGAGGTCTAATTGAGAAGTTCATTTTTCGAGTGATTTTATAGCCTTTTCTCAGTAACGTGAGGAAGGCAAAAATATTTTTAGAAATGGTCACTCATGGTCACTATTTATAAAAATCGAAAAACTGCAAATATTTAGCTAAAATCAAACTTTCGGTGGCTATATCTTGAAAACAAAGCCCCTTATCAAAAATCTGTAGTGTAATTTCGATTGGAAATTTAATTTTACATTTAAAAAATTACGTCAAATTTGTTTTTGCATGAAATTTCCATTTTTCCAAAAATCACATTTTTTTCAAAAATTCAAACCTTGGCAGCAGTTTTTTGACCATGTTTCTCTATATCTTCAAAGTTGCGGGGTTTTGTCCCCTAAAACATATCAAAAAAACCTCGAAAATCAAAAAAATACATATTTTGGGAAATTGAGTTTTTGTGAAAAAAAGTTGGTTTAAAAAATGTGCATTTTTTCCGTGTACCTTTTTTTCTCAACAATACCTACAACTTTGCCGAAGACACCAAATCGATCAGAAAATTCACTCAAAAGTTACAGCTGTTTGAATATTTACAAACCATTTTTGTGTCATAGGGAAGGCTCCCACAAGGTTTGAGACAAATCAAAAAATACAAATAAAATCCATTTCCGGTTTTGGTAAAGAATTGCTCATGGTTAAGTTATAAACAAAATTGTTGTTCCTTTAAAGTTCTTATAACAAACATTTTCGTTTTCTAAAAGTCAAGTAAAACAAGCCCAACAACTTTCTAAAAGACCTAAAAAATCCCAAAAATATTCCTGAAAAGTTATAATTATAAAATCGTGAACCACTCTGAAGACATCAAAGCTACATAATGGTACCATTTTTCGAAAAATCTATTTTTCACTTAATTTTGCGATCTGAAACAGCGCTACCTACTGGTTAAATGGTAAAAAACTAGTTTCTCCATGATTTTTTTTTTTCGTATCATTCCAAATAAATTTATCCATTGATATTCAAGGGTTAAGGCGTATCAATGGATAAATTCAGAACAATTTTGTTAACATTTGGTTCAGAGGCTTAAAATATCTCAGGGAACAATATTCTGCTCGTGAAGCAAGGTTTTGAACAAAAGTTCCATGTTCAAATTATTATAGTTCGTTTTTAGATACAAAATCCAAATTGCAATCGAAAATGCCATTTCAAGTTTCCAAGTTATAGCAAATCTGAAGTTATTTTTTGATAATCTAATTTTAGTAAGCCTGACACATTTTTTTGAAAACCTATCGCCAAATCGTTTTAAAGCAACCCATCAGCAATGTCTCTAAATGTTCATCAATGTTTAATGGCAATTCCAAAATCTCCTGGTAATGGGTTCAATCATTTTATTAATTTACAACATAATGATAATTATATTAATTGAATGCAATTGAAGTGATTTTAATGTATAAATATCAATTAATGGTTTCTAAGATGCATGCTAATTCAGACTTTTGTTATGCACTGATTACGGAAAAAGAGGGATAAAATGAATAAAAAATTATTAAGAACGGATAGTAGAAAAATGTTTCATATTAAAAAAAACATAGCTGGGATAATCCACTGTGGCAATTCCACTGTGCCAAGTTCACTCCGGAGGTTAAAAGTGTCACGATTTTTCATGTCCTTTCTCCATTATCCTCATCCCGTTCTCCTTATCTAAGGTTCCAACATAATTTGCATTCTTTCATAAAGACTTTTTTCTCCTCACTTTTGGGTCACGCACGAGCTCGAGAGGTGGAAACTTGAAACTGAAATCTTCGCGCGGTGCAACTTTTAGCTGGAGTGCCCTGTGAAATGCTGAGTTCTGCTCTCAAGAGGTGAACAGGAAGTGGGCCCCCCGAGTGGGTGGCTGGAGTGAAGTGTCGACGGCCAGGGAAAAGAGTGCAACAGTAATTGTCTGAGGTGAGAAATTAAACTTAAATTTTAACTTTGAATTTTGAGGCAAAGTATTTTTCTAACTGTCAAAGCTGTTTTTGATATTAGTCACTGAATCAATCAAACTTCTTTTGATCGGCAACGTCACAACAGACCAATTTGTCGCTCCAGCAATTGAGTTTTCACGGTCCAAATTTGTAATTAACATAACAATAGCTGGGCTACCCCGCAGTCACAACAGTGTTAGTCACGACCGTTCGCCGCGCAAAACAGGCCCTTTCAAAAGGTGATATTGTGCGTGGCGGTGCGCCCTTTATCCAGTCTAAATCATGTCAAGTACCAAAAGTTGACGTTCGGTATGTTAATTGTCTCGGCTGTTGGTGCAACAGTGCCGCCCTTAAAGCGCGTTGTTCAATAAAGTGTTTCCAATTTCTTGGCTTGAAAAGAAGGGTCACCCTTCGTGTCCTTCGACTTAATCAAACCAATTGTTCGAAACAAGATTGACTACCACAAGTCCACTCAACTCTCCATTAGTACGCTGTTAGAAGGGCCAGCTCGCACCGAAAATCACGTTATCTCACGCAATATTGGATTGAAACCTCCTAGAAAACGCATGACAGCATTACAAGTGTGTTTGATTAATTTTTCATTCGAATGACAGACACGCCACCTCCTCCAAGACGACCAGCAGTCGGTCAGTAGTGCACTCGGGCGCGTATTAAAGCCCTTCGAGTTTGCCGCCGTCTGGTGATGACGGTGCAGACACCCTGCCGCGGTATCTGTTGGCAATGTCCATCAAGACCGGCGTGGCCAGTGGCCCTTTCGGGGAAGGTCGTCCGAGTTAGGGGAGCTCAAATTTCTTTACATGTTGTCTGTTCTCAATTTTCACGCTGTTCTGGTTGTTCTTGTTGTTCTTGTCGTTCTTGTTTTTCCTGGTGTGCTTGTTGTTCCTGTGTTCCTGTTGTGCTTGTTGTTCCTGTGTTCCTGATGTTCTTGTTGTTCTTGTTGTTCTTGTTGTTCTTGTTGTTCTTGTTGTTCTTGTTGTTCTTGTTGTTCTTGTTGTTCTTGTTGTTCTTGTTGTACTTGTTGTTCTTGTTGTTCTTGTTGTTCTTGTTGTTCTTGTTGTTCTTGTTGTTTTTGTTGTTCTTGTTGTTCTTGTTGTTCTTGTTGTTCTTGTTGTTCTTGCTGTTCTTGTTGTTCTTGTTGTTCTCTTGTTTTCTAAAATCTTTTGAAGCTACAAACTCAGAAAAATAATTTTGAAACCTGATCCACCCTATTGAACCCCTCTCGAAGGGAATTTCGTACCACCAAAGAGCAATTATAGTATCGAGGTTTTTGTTTTCTAAGGCTCGTAACCCCTCGAATGCCCTCTGAACTAAAACCGTTCGGTGAAATGTTAGGGCAAAACCTCATAGAGCTGCCACACGTGAGCTGCAGAGCCAACAGCCCTGTCGTCAAACAATTTATCACAATTGTGCGCCGGTGCGACGTCTTAATTTCAGGTGTGAATAGCTGGCTCTCATGAAGTTGCTCCAGGGGGTTTGCGTTAGAGATAAACGTTCTGGGTCAGCTGCGAGAGAAGGTCACGGGACCAGCAGGATTGTAGCGTGAGCGTTGATTTGAATGCGTTATTTTATTAATTCTGACTGTCGGCAGATGATGGTGCAATTTTGGATGGTTTGTGAAACATTGTTTGAAATTGTTTGCACGTGACGAGACGACTGTGGGTAAGTCGAGAAGAAAAAAGTTCTATTTTTATCACTGCACGTAATTTATTTATAAGTTCTCTTAATCACTTTAACCTGCTTTGACCAAGTGTAATTTATATGAAATTAGTCAAAACTGTCCATCTCGGAACCACTAATTAATGTGTGTAATTCACCGTGAACTCTTTCTCAGCTGAGCTAAGAGCCATCAAACTAACACCTCGTTAAGGCTAATCTGTTTTTCGCACCGGCAGGGGGCGCTTGGTGGCAGTGTCAAATATTCGAGAAGCAAATAGTGAGCGCCACACAAGTCAGTCGTAAATGAAGCAATAAATAAAAACCAGTCTTGTAAAAGTGAAATCGCGGGCAGCAGTTGGTGGGCAGGTCCGGTCACTACGCAATCCATTACCAACTGGCGCTGACCGACCGCGCAATCTGCAGCAGCAGCACTCACGCAGACGTGTAAGGAATCCAATTCATAAAAGTATCACCTAGAAACGTCATCTCGAATCAGCTGTTTGGACGGGTTGATGCGGTGATTAACTACCGACACCATCATCAACATCCGCTAATCGTTACAAGCTGAGGTTCTTAACTTAAAAGTTTGTTCTATGAGGTAGCATTTCTTACAATCTACCCAACATCCCCTACCATTAACAACTCGATGCAACTTGGTACAATAACCAAGTTCAAATCTGGCACTAAGCTGCGATACGATACCACTCGCTACCAGGTCAGAACTCGTCAACAGCAGAGGTACTTATTTTGACAGCTGTGGGGACCCCACAGCCACGCAGGTGATCCACACTACCCTGACCAACTGCTGCTACTCCATCCGTAAAGCCGGCCTTAGTCCCTTAATCTAATGGTTGCCTCGGAATCACCGCCCCTTTGTACGCTGCGGTTATGCAAACCCAGCTCTGCTTAAGAGTGAGCTCGTGATTAAATTGCTTTTTAAAGGGAGGGCCATGCATTGCTGAAGGGCCAACTCCGGTGTCAACCCAATTTCAGCTGGTCAAGGTCGTCCGTGTGTGGTTGTGGTTCAAAATTGGGAGGAGTTGACCTACGTCGGCGGATCGATTGATCTTGAAAGGGACTGCAAAGGGTAATTGGAGCGTGATTTTGGGAGTTTGGGTTAAGGGCACCGACTAACTTCGGCGAGTGCAGCCGAGGTACACCAACGCACGTGAGCAACTGATTAAAGGTTTCAGAGGCACAGAGTTAATCTCGTCTCAGCGATCCGTATTTAGGAAAGAAAAAAAATGCTTGCAAAATTATACAAAATAGGAAAAATATTTAATGAAAAAGGCCATCTTTCAAAAAATATCTACATAATAAAAGATTGAGCAATACAAATTATGAAATTTCGCAATTTTGTATTTTTTAGTTAAACTTCTGATTTTCAATACTTTTAATGTTTTCTCCAATCAATCTGTTTTTTTTTGGTTCCGATAGCATAGGTAATCATATTTTATAAAACTAAAACCAACATTGCTTTTGTAATAAAATAAGTATTCATAATATTATGATAAATCCTGAAAT
This sequence comes from Culex pipiens pallens, assembly GCF_016801865.2. NCBI lineage: Eukaryota > Metazoa > Arthropoda > Insecta > Diptera > Culicidae > Culex > Culex pipiens. Next base: position 64,504,921 of record NC_068938.1, on the reverse strand, counting down.
TCACAATATCACAATTTCTTTGACCTAAATAACTAGACCCGTATTTTTTGTTTGGTGATTAGGGTGCTCTTCTCCGAAATAGGGTGGTCCGAAAAATAGCATTTTTCGTTGATTTTCCAAAATGCACATTTTTCTAAAAATCATATCTCTGGAACGGCTAAACCAATTTTAGAGCGCCACAATTCAAAAGAAAGATTATTAGTTGGGCTTTTGAAAATATTACCGAGCCACGTAGCCCAGTGGTAACGCTTCCGCCTCGTAAGCGGTAGATCGGGGTTCAAATCCCGGCTCGGACCAACACAACTGGTGATCTTTTCCCTTCTGGAATCGATTGCTTAGTAAAGGGAAGGTAGTGTATCGTCACAAACTGGACCTTATCACGACACCTTAGGGAGGCGACCTATGGAATGTTATCATTAACCCTAACATGTTAACATTAAGTTGAGAATGAAACTGCCACTGAATCCGCTTTGTAAATGCCGGCCCCGATACTCTTCAAGGGTGTTCCCCTCAGGAACTGGGAAAGATTTACTTTACTTACTTTTGAAAATATGGTGAGGTTCGAAAAAGCTAGCTGAATATTTGAAAAGGTCTTATGAAAATTTAATTTGCTAATTTGAAGGTCTCGGGACCAAACAGCTCATATCTCATATCATGTTTGTCGCGGGTGACCTATAGAGCCTATATGGAGAGGCGAAATGTCACTCTCAGGGTTCCAATCGAACTGTCAAATCGGGGTTCCAATCGAGCAACAAGATCTTGCAAGAACAAGGTAGGAATCAATTTAAAATATTTTTTGCAAAAAAATGAGACTTATAACAATTACAAGTATTGTAAAACGGTTGGTGATAATTCTCTGGTAGTTTTTGTTATTTTTGTGCTTAATCGGTACAAGAAAAATGCCAGCACCAGATAAAGACTACAAGTTTTTCAACCTTAAATTTGAATGACTTTAGGTGTTTGAAATTTCTCCCAGAACATTTCATTTCCCTATGTAGGTCCCTAGGGTGACCATGAACGGCCATGATCAACGACGACCAACATTTCCAAAACTTTTTTTCGTAAAATCGCAATAACTTGTGATGTTTATAAGCAAACCCCTTATGTTTATTTATCATTTTTTTTGTAATTGTCTGTTCTACAGCTTTGTACAACATTGTTACACTCTTAAAAATAACCCTGCAAAGTTAGAAAAAACACGAAAATTTGAAATGAAAAATTTTGTTCCAAATGAAAAAATGACCCTTCTGGGTCAATGTAGATTCAAAAATTACATTAAATTTCCCATAAAATGACATGTTCCAAATTTGTTTACAGTCGAGTAACGGAAAATAGCTGAGTTTTTAAATCATTTTTAGTGTTTTTTTCGATGATTAATATGTTTTTTTCCGGAAATCTGAGTACGCCATCAAATCGAGCGTCTAATTTCACATAAAAGTTCTTTTGACACCAAATTTCTATCTCATCACCGTTTCAGGCTGCAAATTATTGGAAATCAGCTGTTTTTTCGCATGTTAAAAAATTGAAGAGGTCGTACCGCCCCTCCGTCACGAGATATCGAAAAACAGACCTCGGATTCGTGATCAGGGACAAAAGTTACCCCTTAGGACAAAGTTTCACGCAAATTGAAGAGAGTTCGGAGCAACTGCTGTGTGAGTTGGCGGAGAATTACCCTTTTTCTAAAAATCGAAATATTGGTCGCAAAAATTTGTCCTCTTCATTTTTCGATGTAAAATCAAATTTGCAATCAAAAGTTAGTGAAATTTTGATAAAGTGCACCTTTTCAAGTTATAGCCATCTTTAGGTAACTTTTTTGAACATAGTCGCAGCTATTCCTTTATTTAAAATTTATTGTCCATGTCCATAGTGTCCAATATTTTTCACGGCGTGTTTGCTGGACAACCTTAAGGAGAAAAAATAGTCATCGCCACTTTCAAATGTGTCTTATAGGAAATTTTCTCAGCTTTCCAATGCTTCTAAGAGCGGAATTTTTCATCGGGAAATTTCTGAGATATCTCTATTTTAAGTTTTTTCTTTTGAAATCCTTGATCATTTATTGGAAACTTTTAAATAACAGTCCAGGAAACTTGTCAAATGATGTGTTTCATGTGTATTTACTGACAATGTGCAAAATAAGACAAGAAACAACATTGTAGAAAATTTCAAACCGCTAAACATTCTGAAAATTAAGTTTTAACCGAATTTTTGAATATGTGGGATTTATTCAAATAATAAATTAATAAAACCGTATTGACATATTATTTTTACAAGAACAAATAGATTATACATAATTGTTGTGTACAAATAACACCGGTCTGCTCTGATTCAGCTTGGAATTAGCTGATACAACCGCAATTTCTACAGGTTTGAGATTGATAGGGTATTACAAGATTTTTATGAATAAATATAAAAAAAAAATCAAACCATCCACATAAACGACCCCCGGGTCTTTTGTGGTCTCTATTGCAAGTTTCTGCTCGAACCTAGGAGTCCGAAGGCTTGAATGGGGAGATCACCCAAACCTCTTTTTACTCCAAGGAACCTTCCACCCCAGTGTTTGAACTGACGACCTTTGGATTGCGAGTCCAACCGCCGCCAGCGATTCCACCGGAGTAGGCTTGGTTTGGTGTGTTGTTTGTTCTTATGGCATGGAGACAACTCCTACACCTGGAATGACTTAACGGCCTAACAACCAAGGCCGGGACCAACATTTTACTTCCTCATCCGATGGAAGGTTGCAGCAGATGGGTATCGAACCCAGAATCATCCGCTTACAAAGCGGACAGCGTAACTATTCGGCCACGCACTGCCATATCATATTTCCTTAATCAAACACTAACTAGTTGCATGGATACAAAACATGATTTATACTCGAAATTATACTGCAAATTACTGTTGCTAGCTTTAGGAGAAATACTTTTCATTGGTATGAAATGATTTTTTCAGCTTTTTTTTTTGTTTTAAATGATCAAGGAATTAGCAATATTTTAGAAGTTTATAAGGCTCTCATCTTCAATATCATCTTAAAAAAATATATATGTCTTGATTTTTGTTCAAATAGTTTGGAAAGAAATTTTCGTTTAGATTTTTTTTGTTAAAATACTATTTAATTTTTGTTCAAACAAAAATAAATGTTTGTGACGGTGTTTTCAGAATTCTGAATTTTCGATTTCAAATCATATTTGTATTTATGTTCCTGATTAATGTTTGCTTAAGAAAATATCAAATTTATTCATTAAAATTCAATAATACCATTAACAATCACAAACCTGCCAAAGTTTCGGATGAACAAGCTAAATGAGAGTAGACACGTGATATTTGTTCACAAAAAATATGTAATTATCAAATAATTCTTGTAAAAAATACATTATTACACTGTTTTATGATTTTAATTTCTGAATAAATCCCATATATTGAAAAACTAAGACAAAACATAATTTTCAAAATGTTAAGCGGTTTGCAAACATTGTGATGAGTAAATGACTCATGAAACACAACATTTGATAAATTTTCTGAACTGTTAGTATAAAGTTTCCAATAAATAATAAAGGAATTTATTGATCCTTTCACTGTAACTTGGATTTTGCCCGCAGTTTTCTCTCGCACTTTTGACAACAAGAATTCACAAAACTAGGCAACCGCTCGTTGTTTATTTACATTTCCAGTCGCAGTTTCCACCAAACTGGACTTTCGCACTTCAAAACTGCGAGTGACAGCTGGAAAACAAGCGATTAACCTCGGCTCGCTTTGATCATTTTTGAGGAAATTCAAAACTTCTCAAGCCAGTCTGACAAGTCGCAATAATGCGATCAGTACAAAAATATAGTGCGAAGTCCGAGTTAGTGGAAATTGCGCAATTAAACCAAAAAACTTAAAATAGAGATATCTCAGAAATTTCCCGATGAAACATTTCGCTTTTAGAAGCATTGGAAAGCTGAGAAAATTTCCTATAAGACACATTTGAAAGTGGCGATGACTATTTTTTCCTGATAAAGTTGTTCTAGAAAACACGCCGTGTTTTTGAAGATCTGAGAAAATTTTCTATATTTTGCTTTTTCGAACATTGTTGATCCGACCTTTAGTGGCTGAGATATGTCATTAATGACTAATTAGTCATGCAAAGATTTAAGAACAGAAAAATTGATTTAATCTGAATCTCAACCAAACAACCCACCATTTTCTAATGTCGATATCTCAGCAACTAATGGTCCGATTTTCAATGTTCATATACGAAAAATTCGTGAAATTTTCCGATCTTTTCAAAACCAATATTTTTAAGACTGACATTTAAAAAGGGCCAAACATTCAATACTACGCCCTTTTCAATTTCAAAACTAGGTGTCCAAACCTCCCCAGGATGTGATCTATCAAGTGTCCAGAAGCCCTATTTTGAATTATGGTAGTCTATTTATCAATTGAGGACATGAGCGGTACAAAATTTATTTAAAATCAACGAAATAAATTAATTGAAATTTAATTAAATAGTTGAGGATGATGGTTTTCTAACTTTTGAGGTTGATTTCATAAGAATATTGTCCGTGATGAACCTTATCAAAAAACCCATTTAATCCAATTCTATGTTGTTAATCATGCAGTGACTGAACAAAAATGTCGATAGTAGTTATTGCCAGCTATTTTACGCTCAATTGACTCGCGTCAAAACGATGCCATTATGTTCCCCCGAAAACAAAATGTTGAAAACATCGTTACCCTCCACTGCTCCACCTGAGGGCCCCTGCTGGAATGTACCCAATAATTTGGGGAATGTTTGCAATGGTGATGAAAAAAACAAAAATATTTTGTCATCGATACAACTCCAGCTTTTTTCGATTCTCGTATTGCAGCACATGTCAAACCAATTAGTCGAAACTTTTGGCATTTCTGTGTGTTCTGGAGGCTGAAATCAGACATGTTGATGAGTTAACTACTTAATTTTTTGGAATGTTGAAGCACATACCTTGGGCCAATTTATCAATTTTAAATTGAGTTATGAGTTCTGAAAAAAGCAAACTTGATAAAAATTTCAACAATTTCCAACTTCAAAATAACGTCATTCATTCACCTCAAAAACCCACACAACCACATGATCCACGGTCGACCCAGACGGAACGGTGGGAAAATCCAACTTTGAACATTCTTTTTTCGGAAAAGTTGTTCTCTACGTCACTTTTATCTCCCGTGTTTGTCCCGCGAAGCTTTAGTTCAGCAGAGACACTCGGCTGCAGTGATGGCTGATTGAAGGTTCACCGTTGAGTGGTTTTTCCTTTTGCGGGAAATTGCAAACATTCCTGGCGCGCCACCAATTGGAAAAGAATTACGCGGCCGGTTGGATGGTCTCGGTGGGTTTCCCCAGCGGGAGGTGACGAATCGTTGAACTTTGGTGAATTTTATTTTGTAAACACATTTGAATTTCAGTGTGTCTAAAATTGAAATTGACTTAGTTTGTAGCTTCCGAAAAGTGTAATCAACCCAATTCAAACCAAGAATTTCACTTTAAACGATGATCCGTGCCCCTGGGACGACGGTTCGCAACAGTTTACTATATCAAAGGAATGGAGTGCTTTTATGTTGATGTGGGTTTTGGGTTTCGTTGGGGTGCTCTAAGAGAGAAGCTACTATGTTGCTCCCGCCCCGAGCTTCCAGGAAGTGGTTTTGGTTTCACGGTGGCACAACACCAGCTCTTGATAGAATCCCAGACTCTTCCGAAGAACATCCGGGCGTAGCGGAACATCTAGTTGAAATGATTGGTGTTTCAGTTTATTTGAAGTTTCCCCATCATTTTGCCTGAAGCATTCTGTAGTGACTGCTAACCCACAGTTTTAAAATAATTATTCAAATAACATAGGGAGACTATTCTCTGCCAACTCACACCAAATCGGAAATAAATTGCCCCGACCCCTCTTAAATTTATGCGAAACTTGGTTCTAAGGGGTAATTTTACTCCCTGATCACGAATCCGAGGTCCAATTTTGACGGTTGGGTGGTTCGACCCTTCCAAATTTTCTAGAATTTTACTAGATTTTTACTAAGATCCTTTTTTGAATGATTGCAAGCTCGAAACCATGAAGAGATACAATAGTTATCACAGCAAAAAATCCGATGTTAAAATCGCATGCTAAAGCATGTCAAATTGTATGAGAAAACGTGTACACAAAAAGCATGTACGCAAAAAAAAGATATCGCACACTATAAAAATACCATCAATCAGGTGAGAGCCATTTCCAGACAACCAAGTCCGCGTCCAACCTTCTCGGCTTTCTCACCGTCTTATTAAAATGTGATTCAACACAAAGTACCAATAGTTTCTCGTACGTCGTATACTGCATTAACTGTAATACGGTGTATGAGGGACATACAGCTACATTGGTGTTGATCCAATCAATTTCACTGTGACGAGATAGCCGAGAGGGTTGCGGCGCGGACTTGGTAATCTGAAGATAATTCTCACCTTATTGATGTTATTTGGGGTGCGCGAAACCTTTTTTTTCTTGGCCAAATGCTTTTTGTGTATATGTTTTCTCATGCAATATTACATGCTTTTGCTCACAAAGGTGAGGGGTTAAATTTTAAAGAAAAGTGATATTCGGGCCACTTTTAGAGCTCCAAGTATCAAAACTTTTTGTTTATTTTTTTCATTTCAATTAAGACAGCCAATTTAAGGTAAAAATATGCAAAAACTCAAATATCTCGAAAAGGCCAATTTTAAGCGCCAGGTTGAATTTGAAAGAGTACTACATACGCTGAAAAAATCTCATGGGTATTTTCTTTAAACTCGAGGTACCGTTATTGGAAAAAGCCTATTTTTTAGGGAAACCATATGGGGCTCCTCTAACGAAATTCGAAAATTGTCCAAATACATATTTTTCCTTGTAATTTTGCTCACTGAATCTGAATCTGCCCACAAAATTGAGCTAAAATTTAAAAAAAAAACGATTTTTGGTCATATTTTGGGTTTAAATGATAATTTAACATGGAAACGCAAAACATTAAAAAGCATCAATATGCTTTATATTCATATTCTGAAAAGTTTATTATCATGTTTACAATATTCTTCAATGACAAATTTTAATTTCAAAATTTGAATTTTCATAGAAGAAACTTGTTTAGAGCGTCCAATTTCCCGGGGTTACAAATTTCCCGGGAAACGGGAAATTTTCAACCAATTTCCCGGGAAATCCCGGGAATTCCCGGGAAATTTTAAATTTATTGAAAATTGTTATGATCTTGGTTTTAATTAATATTATGCAACAAAATTGTATAGGACATCAACATTAATGGTTTAAATAAGTATGAAGATCAATTAACAGCTTGACTGCACGTAAAAAATCATTCAACTACAAGAAAATGAATTTTGGTACTTTTTGATGATAAATTAATACTTGCCTCTGTGACCAGTTTATTTAAATGAGAAAAAAAACATGCAGGAATTATGTTTTTCATGACAAATACTGGTTTCAGCTCTTGAACAAATGGTAAAGCTTTTTAGTGTTGGTTTTCCTCCAAACAACCCAATGTTTTCAAATATTTGAAGCAAATTTTGAATATATTTTTGCAGTTTTTGAGAACAAACAATAGAAAGTATTTTTTCGATGATTTTTTTTTTGTATTATTATGCAACATGATTTAAAATATACGATAAATTAACATCATTCTACAAAAAGTCTTCTATTTTTTCACATTTTACCCTCTAAAACCTGTAGTTGCACCAGTACTGCATAATTCTTTTACTTTAAATTTTAATTTCTTTAGTAATAGGTATTCAACCAATTGAATTAATTCTGTTTGCACAAATTCGATTTTCATCTCACTTGATCATGGTAAACAAAATCGTAAAAAAATGTCAATTATAATTTGGAGGTAAGGAGTTAATATTGTTTTGATAAAATAACATCAATCTGTTAAAAGCTTACCCAATTGTAATAATTTAATACTCATTAAGAAAGATCTATTCCCAGTTGCTTCAAAAATCAATATTATCAGAAATAATTCTGATAGCACAATTTCTGATAATTAATCTGACTAATTATATATGAACCAAACAATACATTTAATTGAACAAAACCATGTTGAGTTTGCTCATTTAATATTTTTTCAGAGCATTTCAAAAAATAGTTCCAAAAATTTAAGAAAATGTATACTTCCGCTTGAATTTCGGGAATTCCCGGGAAATTTACAAATTTCCCGGGAAACGGGAAATATTTTTTTTCGGGAAATCCCGGGAATTCCCGGGATTTTTTTTCCCGGGACGGGAAATTGGACGCTCTAAACTTGTTAAATAGATAGTAAACTTTTCAGAATATAAATATAAAGATCATTGATGCATTCAAATCGAAAAGAGACTTTTCAATAATTAAAAAAATATTTTTCGGGGTGTAGATCAGCTAATGACGTAAAAGTTTTGGGAAAAAATATTTTAAAGAATTGATAAATATTTTGCAAAATTTTAATAATAGCATTAGGCCGTTGCAAATATTTTTCGAAGTTTATGTCCCTTGACTCTGACCAAAGTCGAGGGGGGCAAAAAAATTAAAAAAAAGTATAAAAATTGAAAATAACAGCCATGGTTTCAATATTTTTATGAAAAAAGTGTTTAAAATGCATGACAATTTTATTTTTTGCGTAAATGTTTTTTTTTTTGCGGTGCTGTGCATTGAAATTTCATAAACATTCAAAACATTTCTTTTTATCACAAATCAATCAATCAAAATATGCAAACTTTTTTTTTACAATTTTAAAGGACCATAATTTGTCATCTTTCAATATTTTTTTAGAAATGGTTTTGACCAAATCTACTGGTGAGTTACATTCTGTAAATTTAAATAGATTCCTTGGAAATTTACATAACAGTTTAGAGCATTTTCGATGGCCACATTTAAAACCACTTCATGAATCAGAGTATTTTTACAGAGAAATCTTGAATCTTGAGGCACCCTAAAAGTTTCAACCGGTAAAATTTAAAAAAAAAATGCACATTTCGTGGATGATTGCTCATTATTCCTTTGATATATTGTATTGAGCCAAATATGTTCACTGAAGGTGACTGATATCAAAACCTTATTAATGTAGAACACCGAACTATTTGGAGATTCGAACATAACTTTGTTCATAGTCATTGATCTTGACTTAACATGGTGAAAAATACTAAATACATGACTAAAAAATATGTTTCAATTTCAATTTTAAGTAATGTCGTAAAATTTCAAATTTATTGATATTTTGGCATTGTTTTTACATAATTGGTTTTGACCAAATCTACTGGTGAGTTACATTCTGAAATAGAATTCCTTGGAAATTTACATAACAGTTTAGAGCATTTTCGATGGCCACATTTAAAACCACTTCATGAATCAGAGCATTTTTACAGAGAAATCTTGATTCATCATCGTGATTAATGCTTTCCTCAGTATTCGTTTGAGAGTAATAATCGGCAAATTAGTAGAAATGTGACCAATGTTTAATCTGCCATACATACGAGCATATCCTCAACTTTGAAGTTCTTTGATTTGATGCTGCCTCACCATTATTGCTCGTCTTCAAAATCTACGTTTTCAAAAAGGAGAATCGGTTTTTATTTTGCTCCCAACTCAACTCCCTCTTCTTGGGAACTCGAGAGATTATTGGTTTTTAATGTTTACACAACCGCATGTAAATCCCTCTCCCATCGTTTGTTCATGTTCCATCAAAGGATTACGGCAATAATTTGGTTCGAAATTTGCTCGTTGCGCAAAAATCCCGCTCTTTTGAGTAAATACAGGCAATAAAGCAAACCGAAATACACGTGTAAGTGTGTGTTTGCCTCATACGAGAGCAAGCGAGCCTTTCAAGCCTCCCAGACAGCCCCAACGTCACGCGTGTTGTAGTGGGTCGTAAAAAATAGCATAAATCCACCTAATCCTTTTATCGGATTTATTCCTCTCAGCTCAGCTGTTCAACGTTAGCACCCTCCCCACCCCCTGTTGAGTACAACTCCAAATGGTATTCAGCATCCCAGTGTTCGACATGGAATTCGTTCAATTTTTTACACGCTGACAGGAGCTGTTCTGTGCAAAAAAGGGTTGTTCGCCCACTCTGCTGATCTAAAGAATGCAGCCGACATTATTGGATGTGTTTTGTTCAATTTCAGGTTTCTTGGGAAGTTGAGTAGAACCGGCGGGATCAGAGTTGGGGATTGTGTGGGGATTTCGCCTTTACTGAAATTTAGAATTTAAGCTCGCCGGGATGAGGAGCGAACGAGGAACAAGGATGATCGTGCAGGTTTTGGAGGACAAATGAGCTGTCGAAAGGATTACATTAGTTGGAGGAAGGATTTGGGAAACGGGATTGCTACAATATGTCTTTGGTTGGAACTTGGATAAAATAGTAGGTTGGATTAAGACTATAGCACATTTGGACGTTGTTGTTTCTCAAACCTCAAGCATTTTTTTTTTAAATTTTCTAAACATCAACAGATCGATAAGAAATCCCAAATGATGTTCATTCGAAGCTAATGATTCGCCACCCAACGTACAATTTCCCGCCCTTTATGCTCAAATGCATCCATCAGAAAGGCCCATCATCAACGTCATTTGCCGCACCTTCTATGACAGACCCGGCACAAACTGCACTCCGAAGCTAATCCCAATCATCGGTCTATTCACACCAACGGGCACACACACACACACAAACAAACATACACACCTGCACTAGCGCGTGGGAGCTTCGAAGCTGAGCAAAAAAAAAAGCTGCCACCTTTATGGGCACTATTTTATGCTTCGATTGCAAATGTGTACCCAGACGGACGTGCATACGAGTCTGGCGAATCTCTGGCCTGCAGTTGCATCGTGTGTTGTCAATCCTTCATCATCTCGATATCAGCGCCAGATGAGCGTACGAGTGTATGTGAGTTTGTGTGTGTGTGTGTTTAGCATAAAAGTCACCGCCGATGACGGAGGATGAATGGTGTTGAGGCGGACCATTTTTTAAGAGCTTTGATGCATGAATTGGTTCCGACAGATGGTGACGATCTGTGAAATGAGTCATGTTTTGGGTGGTTGAGATTGCGATGCGCGTGATTTCAGGCATGAATGAATTGGAATTGTGCATGTACTTTTGCGGTGTTTTGTTGTATATTTTTGGGTAGAGTCCACATTATTTGTACAACATCCTTCAAAGACGAGGTCTAAGGAACTTTAAGGAAAGTTTCCATACTCAAACCTTAGGATGCCTTGGACAGAGTAGAAATCATACAATAGAAACGGCCAAAGCCTATGAGTTATTTTTCGAATGCTTCGTTTTCGTGTATTCCATCAAAGTATTTTTTTAATAAAAAAGCAAAATTCCCGGGATTTTTCCATTAATTCCGATTGTGAACATCTTCAGAGTTCATTCTGTTTATTAGTTCGCTTTTTAAATCTGCATCTTTTGAAGGATTTTTTGGTCGATCTTTGCCAAAGTTGTGGGCATGGATGATTTTTCAGTTAACTTTTTGTCACTAAAACTTAATTTGCAAATAAAACACAATTTTTATTTTTTTTTCTATTTTTTGATATGTTTTAGAGAACATCAAATGTCAACTTTTCAGAAATTTCAAGGTTGTAGAATTAATCTTTATGATTTATTGATCAATACTTATTTTTTCAAAAATCGAAATCATGGTGTACCTCATTTTTCGAAGAAAAATCAATTTTGCAGTCAAAAAGTACTATGGGACCATCCATAAACCACGTGGACACTTTAGGGGGGGGGGGGATATGGCGATTGTCCACGATCCATACAAAAAAGATTTTTTTTGTATGGACAATTGTCCACGAAGGGGGGGGGGGGTTATAGATTCCCAAAAAAGTGTCCACGTGGTTTATGGATGGTCCCTATAGTGAAAAATTGATTTAGAGCAACTTAATTTTTCGATGTAAAAAGTCTTTTTTAGGTAAGTTTTTGAAAATAGTCATGCTTATGTTTGCCAACTTTTGAAAAAAATATTTTCGAAAAGCTAAGAAAATTATTAATATTTTGCTGTTTTGAACTTTGTTGATACGACCCTCACTTGCTGAGATATTGCCATGCAAAGATTTAAAACAGTAAAATTGATGTTTTCAAAGTCTCAACCAAACAATCCACCATTTTCTATTGTCGATATCATAGCAACAAATGGTCCGTTTTTGTAAGTTAAAATATGAAATAATTTTACGCCCTTTTGAAATGTTAGTCTTCATTCAACAAAAAAATAAAATATTGTTTTCGAAAAGATAAGAAAATTTCACAAATGTTTAATATTTAAAAATTGTAAATCGGATTATTAGATGCTGGGATATCGACATTAGAAAATGGTGGGCTGTTTGGATGAGACTTAGAAAACATCAATTTTCCTGTTTTTAAACCTTTGCATGGCAATATCACAGCAACTAAGGTTTCATGAAGTTCAAGTTTATGAAAACAAAATATAAAGAATTTTCTCAGCTTTTCAAAAATACTTTTTTCAAAAGTGGGCATTTAAAAAAATGTGACTTTTTTCAAAAACTTACCTAAAAAGGCTTTTTACATCGAAAAATTAAGTTGAAAAAATTTGCGACCAATATTTCGATTTTATGAAAAAAAAAGTATTGATTAAAAAATCATAACTCGGTCAAAGATTTATTGCACAAGCTGGATGTTTCTGAAAAGTTTACATTTGATGTCCCCTAAAACATATAAAAAAACTAGTGTTTTGTTTGCAAATCAAGTTTTAGAGACAAAATTTGAAATTGAAAATCACAAAAAAATTACCGTGTATCATTTTTTTCAGTATAGTTTTTATCCATTCTTACAACTTTGCCGAAGAAAACAAATTTCTCAAAAAATTCCATCAAAATATACAGATTTTTGCTGTTTCCTACATGTGGACAAACTAATGATGCAAAATGGCTTCTTTTGGCATTCCGAAAATACCATCAAACTTTCAGCTGTATTAAAAAATACCAAAATTTAAAATAAAAAAGACCGATTTCGTAGAGAGTTGCTCCTCCGAGAGCTGGCAGAATGTTCAATCGCTTCTTGTTGCACGAGTTTATGAAACACAATAACTAGTGACCAAGTTTTATCGAAATTGATAATGTTTAAAATATAAGTTTATGCAAAAAGTGCAATTTACTGATATTTCCGTTTATAATACTATCAGAATTTATCACTTAAAAATAGACATGTTAACCCAATTTGAAATTTAAAATTTTGAAAATATTTTTATCGAAAAGATCTGTTTTTTTTTTCATTTTTGACATTGAAAATCGAATCAATAGTTGCTGAGATATCGGCAGTTGAAAATTATATGTGTCCTTTGTGGGTAATAACCAAAAAAACCCATTTTTCTGTTTTTTTTTTTAATTTTGAGACCAAATTTCGACGGTTATACCGCCGTTTTACGGCGATATGATGTATACGCCATTTTGGACATTTTCAATTTTATTGTACAGTCTGATAAAGAATCGTAAAAGCTACCTCCTGACGAAAGAATTTTTCAAAAAACTGCTCTGGGGCCCATTTTATTAAGCAAACAAACAATGATGTATACGCCAATTTTACTCATCATGATGTATGTATACATTGAGAATTGATAGAAGTCAAATTCAATACTGTTTGAATGTTGATTTGAGGTTTTGGGACCAAATCAAGATTGGGCAATATTTTATTACATTATTTCGATTTAATCCTCAAGGGGACGTCCATTAGGCATCATCCATAAAGTACGTCACGTTCTGAGGGAAGAGGGATGTATTGAGAAAGCGTGACGTTGCATGTTAAAAGCATAGGGAAATCGTGACAAAGGGGGGTGTAGTAAATTTTTGCTGATTTTAATGTGACGTACTTAATGGATGACACCTTATCCACAACCAAGTAGACACTTTTTTGAAAATTCTAGAACCACCCACCTCCCTTGCTGACAATTGTTCATGCAAAAAATGAGTTTATGGAGCATAGACAATCGCTAAGGGAGCGTTATTTTATTACGTAACGCAAAAAATCGGATTTTTAGACCCCCCCCCCCCCTCGTAACAAAATTTCCATACAAATTTTAAAAATTTTGTATGGAGCGTAACACGGCCTCCGACCCCCCTCCCCCCAACTGCGTTACGTAATAAAAGAACGCTCCCTAATACCTTCCCCCCCTCCCTTAAAGTATCCACGTGGACAATGCATTACGGGATCCACTCAGCTATCAAAATAGCTGGCACAAAAAATAAAGCCAGCTTTGATCGCTTTGATCGAGCAATTACATCATTGGGCAGGAAAAGTAGGGGAACAGCATCTAATTCCAGCGTGCCTCTAATGTTGGCAGGTCAGAAGTTTGACATTCAATTAAAGCTAATTAAAAGCATTTTCAACTGAAATCGAGTGATTAATAGCTCAATAAGAAGTGAGCAAGCAAGTTTCTATCAAAAGTTTAGCAAAATTAGTTGTTTAAATAGTGAAAATCAGCAAATTGGATGGAGTTAGGAGCGAGTGATTAACCTGCCAAACATATGAGAATTTCCCCTAGTGATTTTTTATTGCTACACCCAGAACTGGGCATCGGCATACGAGAGGATAAAGAGCACGATTCGGTAGTAAAATGGTACTGTGTGCGGACGGAGAGGATAAATCCCGAAATTACTGAGAGTACTTTACTCATGGTCCATTTTCCAAAAAAGTTCATCTATCAAAAAAAAAGTACCGGTACCGAGACTCAAACCCAAGACCTTCGGCATATTGAACCGTGCCTTTGCCGTATGGGCCACCATGGTTCGGTGACTAAGTGGCGGTCGTTTGTCCATATAAGCCACTCATAGGATGAACTGTTCCAATGAACGAATGAACACGCGAGAGGACTATACTCTAGCAATATAGCACTTTCCTCACGTTTCTTTTCGAGAGGACTATCCCCTCGTTTTTTAACTTTGGGTGTATTTTTACGGCCAAATGATGTTTGTGGTTTAAAATCGTAGAGAATAGGAAAAAACAAGAAATTTTGTAGGGGCCACATTTTTATTGTACTTTTTAACAGTTTCTACAGAGCAGACCTCAAATTAGTCATTTTAAATTGAAAAAATGAACAAAAACAGAAAATCGTGTCTACAGCAAAATCACCTCAATGGCGTATACATCATATCGCCGTAAAACGGCAGTATAGGTCCAATCTTCAAAGAATCTTAGACAAATTTATAGAAAACTTTCAGAACTTTTCGCTTTTTATCAACATTTCCTTAAATTACTTTTAAATTTAAATTAAATTTGTATTAAGTATTTTTTTTACGTTTTTTCAAAAATCATGATTTTTAAACCCGAAAAGTTTTTTATCCTATTGAATATATCGTTAATTTTCAAAAATATTGTTTTTCCGCTCATCAATTTTTGCATTAAAATGTGAAATATTTTATTAGGGAATTTATTAAAAAAAAGTATCTACTGTAAAAAATTAATAATCAAATAGACGAAATAGATTTTTTTTATCATTAGGCTGGTACAAATATTTATAAAAATTGTTGTTACCCTCCCCTTAAAATCGACTCAAAGAATAGAAAGCAAAAATATATTTTCGAATAATTTAAAAATTTCAATGAAAATTCATTTAAATGGTAATTCCCTGCGTTTAGAATCATGTTTAGCATGTTTGGGTTTATTCAAAAATCATCAGAGTTATTGACAATTTTTGATATACAGTACCGCAAAAAGTTTGTTTTTTCTTTTGCTAAGATTCATGTTTTCGTCAAATGTTACTTTTTTTGAAAACTAATGTGTGCAAAACAACTAGACTAGTGTGAAATGCATTTTTAAACACTTTTTTTTCATTTAAATGTTGAGACTATGGTCTGTTATTTCAACCTTTTTTATGTTTTTTTGGAAAGGGGCTCAAAATTTTTCTGGGAGTTCCTTTGCCGAAATAATTAGACCAGTATTTTTTCGTTTGGCCATTAGGGTGACCTACGCCGTGTTAGGGTGGTCCGAAAAATGGCAATTTTCGTCGATTTTCTCATAAACCACTTTTTTCAAAAAATCGTATCTCCGCGCCATTTCATCCGATTTTAGCTGTTTTAGATGCAAAAGAAAGGTGATTAGTTTGACTATTTAAGAAACATAGTAAGAAGTTTCAAAAATCTAGCTTAACATATGAAAAGGCCGTATGAAAACTTAAAATGCTGTTTTGAAGGTCCCGGGACCAAAAAACCTATGTCTGAAAATATTTTTATCGGATTTTTTGAAAAATTTAACATAAGGGTAATTCTCTACCAACTCACACGAAATCGGGAAAAGTTGCCCCGACCCCTCTTCGATTTGCGTGAAACTTTGTCCTTAGGGGTAACTTTTATCCCTGATCACGAATCCGAGGTCCGTTTTTGATATCTCGTGACGGAGGGGCGGTACGACCCCTTCCATTTTTGAACATGCGAAAAAATAGGTGTTTTCAATAATGTGCAGCCTGAAACGGTGATGAGATAAAAATTTGGTGTCAAAGGGACTTTTTTGTAAAATTAGAGGCCCGATTTGATGGCGTACTCAGAATTCCGAGAAAACGTATTTTTCATCGAAAAAAACACTAAAAAAGTTTTTAAAATTCTCCCATTTTCCGTTACTCGACTGTAAAATTTTTTTGAACATGTCATTTTATGGGAAATTTTATGTACTTTTCGAATCTACATTCACCAAGAAGGGTCATTTTTTCATTTAGAACAAAAATTTTCATTTTAAAATTTCGTGTTTTTTTCTAACTTTGCAGGGTTATTTTTTAGAGTGTAACAATGTTCTACAAAGTTATAGAGCAGATAATTACAAAAATTTTAATATATAGACATAAGGGACTCGAGACGATAACTCGTGATGTTTATAAGCAAACCCCTTATGCCTATATATCAAAATTTTTGTAATTATCTGCTCTATAACTTTGTAGAACATTATTACACTCTAAAAAATAACACTTAAAAGTTAGAAAAAACACGAAATTTCAAAATGAAAAATTTTGTTCTTAATGAAAAAATGACCCTTCTGGGTCAATGTAGATTCGAAAAGTGCATTAAATTTCTAATAAATTGACATGTTCCAAATTTTTTTACAGTCGAGTAACGGAAAAATACGTTTTTTTCGGAATTCTGAGTACGCCATCAAATCGAGCGTCTAATTTTACATAAAAGTCGCATGTTCAAAAACGGACCTCGGATTCGTGATCAGGGACAAAAGTTACCCCTTAGGACAAAGTTTCACGCAAATCGAAGAGGGGTCGGGGCAACTGCTGTGTGAGTTGGCGGAGAATTACCCATAACATATCAAAAAATGGTGAATTTATGTTTTCGATACTCTGAGATACGATTTTTTTTAAATCATGCGTATTTCAATTACGAAAATTTTGGTACCCTAACATGTATAGGTCATTGCTGAAATTTTTAAGTTATCGTCGTTTTAGTGAAAAAACTCGATTTTTTCCCGTTTTCGTCATTTTCCCATTTTTGCGCGTGGCGCGTCAAAAACTAAGTTTTTATTTTCAAAAAATCGTATCTCAGAGTATCGAAAACATAACTTTACCATTTTTTGATTCTATTGCATCTAAGACAGCCGGGAGCCGGGACCGTGGTGTAGGGGTAAGCGTGGTTGCCACTCACCCAGTCGGCCTGGGCTCGATCCCAGAAGGTCCCGGTGGCAAATTTTGTGACGAGATTTGTCTGATCACGCCTTCCGTCGGATGGGGAAGTAAATGTTGGCCCCGGTCTAACCTAGAGGTGTTAGGTCGTTAGCTCAGTCCAGGTGTAGGAGTCGTCTCCCTGGGTCCTGCCTCGGTGGATTCGCTGGTAGGCAGTTGGACTCACAATCCAAAGGTCGTCAATTAGAATCCCGGGGTGGATGGAAGCTAAGGTGTAAAAAGAGGTTTGCAATTGCCTCAACAATCAAGCCTTCGGACACCTAGTTTCGAGTAGGAATCTCACAATCGAGAACGCCAAGGCAAAGCTGTAGAGCGAATAATTTGATTTTTTTTTTTGCATCTAAGACAGCTAAAATCGGATAAAATGGCGCGGAGATATGATTTTTAAAAAAAAAAGTGGTTTTTGCGAAAATCGACGAAAATTGCCATTTTTTGGACCACCCTAACACGGTGTAGGTCACCCTCATGGCCAAACAAAAAAATACGGGTCTAATTATATCGGCCAAGGAACCCCCAGAAAAATTTTGAGCCCGATCGTAGAACTTTTTTTCGAACATGCTGTTTTCGTGGGGAATTGCTGTATAGTTTTTTTTATGCCTGTTTTTATGATTTTTAGCTTATTTTTTTTTTAATTGGATAAAAAACTGGCTGAGATTTGAAAATTTCAATGACAACAGTTCATAAATCGAGCACCATGATATCTTATCGCGATATGTCTCTGTTGACCAAATAAGCACATGACTGGAATGATTGCTCGTTTTGTGAGTCATGTGTGCAGTGTCGATTTACAGAGATTAGTTTGAGAATATTAACAGTCAAGTTACTAAGCCCCGTTTTAGCGTTACATGGATTTTCAACAAGCTGTAACTTGGTGAAAATTACATGAAATATCAACTTCATATATACCATTGGATTCGAAAATTAATCAACTTTAATATAAAAATATTAAATATGGTGGTTTAGGGGGGCGGGTCCCCGGGGGGCGGGGCCAAAGGAAAAAAAACAGCGTTACATGGAATTCAAGGGCCCAGAGCACATCGTAAAATGACCCAAAATACCAACTTATATAGGTTTTTGGAAAGGGGAGAACCTCTACTTTAAGGGAAAAATATTTAAAACATTTTAAAAATATTTAAACAATTTTTAAAAAAATAGTTATCGTAACTATTTTTACAATTATAAATTCATTTGAACTATAAAGCCAAATTTTGAAGAAATATGGTCATGCGACATATCAAAATTCATGAAATTATTCCAGGAATCGATATATGAGCAATTCAATCTGATTCGATTGAACCGGTAAAATTACCGGTACCGGTTGAACCGATTCCGGGGTTGTATCGCTAACCATGCCATGCGACGTGTCAAAACTCTTCAAATTAGCTCAACAATCTTTTCGTGATAAATTTGAATCGATTCAGTTGAACCGGTTCAAATAACCGGTACCGGTTTGAACCGATTCAGTGTTTTTATTGCAAATCATGCCATGTGACGTGTCAAAATTCATCAAATAATCTCAACAAACTATTCGTGATAAATTGGAACCGATTCAATTGAACCGGTTCAAATAACCGGTACCGGTTTGAACCGATTCAGTGTTTTTACTGCAAATCATGCCATGCGACGTGTCAAAATTCTTCAAATAATCTCAACAATCTTTTCGTGATAATTTTGAACTGATTCAATTGAACCGGCTCAAATAACCGGTACCGTTTGAACCGATACCACGTTTTTACAACAAACCATGTAATGCGACTTGTCGAACATTTTCAAATGATCTCAACAATGTATTGGTAATGAAATTGAACCCATATGGTTGCACCAGATCAAATTATCGGTACCGGTTGGAACCAATTTCATGTTTTATAGCAAACCAAGTAATGCGACATATTTCCGTGAATAATTTGAACCGATTTTGATGTACTGGTTAAAAAACCGGTAACGATTTGCACATATTCCATGATTTTACTGCTATGACATGGTCATGTGACGTTTCACATAAGGCTACAGCAAATATTTTTCAAAGTTTTGTCACTTCCTTCCCTTCGTAATCAACTCGAAATACCAGGAGGCAAAAGACTTTTCAAGAAACTTGTAAATTTCAATAGCAATTTATGTGCAATAAGCTGAAATCGATTTAAAATGCATTCCTCTGCGTTTAGAATCATTTTTAGCATGTGCTGGTTTATAAAATAGAATAAAAAGAATTTTCGATGTAGAATTTTTTGTCGACATATTTTTTAAAAACCTTTTCGCAATAACTGTCGTATTTAAAATTATTCCCTTTTGACTGTTCAGTCCAACGTACAAAAATAACAACCGTTTCCTACCATCAATTGATACATTGATAAAGCTGGTACAAATATTTTTTAAAGTTTTTTGAAAAATTGATAAATAGATACATTGGGAAATTGATAATTTGATAAATGGATAAATGGACAAATTGATAAATGGACAAATTGATAAATTAATAAACTGATAAATTAAAAAATTGAAAAATTGACAAATTAATAAATTGAAAAATTGGAAAATTGACATTTGATAAATTGATAAATTGATAAATTGATAAATTGATAAATTGATAAATTGATAAATTGATAAATTGATAAATTGATAAATTGATAAATTGATAAATTGATAAATTGATAAATTGATAAATTGATAAATTGATAAATTGATAAATTGATAAATTGATAAATTGATAAATTGATAAATTGATAAATTGATAAATTGATAAATTGATAAATTGATAAATTGATAAATTGATAAATTGATAAATTGATAAATTGATAAATTGATAAATTGATAAATTGATAAATTGATAAATTGATAAATTGATAAATTGATAAATTAATACATTGATAAATTGATAAATTGATAAATTGATAAATTGATAAATTGATAAATTGATAAATTGATAAATTGATAAATTGATAAATTGATAAATTGATAAATTGATAAATTGATAAATTGATAAATTGATAAATTGATAAATTGATAAATTGATAAATTGATAAATTGATAAATTGATAAATTGATAAATTGATAAATTGATAAATTGATAAATTGATAAATTGATAAATTGATAAATTGATAAATTGATAAATTGATAAATTGATAAATTGATAAATTGATAAATTGATAAATTGATAAATTGATAAATTGATAAATTGATAAATTGATAAATTGATAAATTGATAAATTGATAAATTGATAAATTGATAAATTGATAAATTGATAAATTGATAAATTGATAAATTGATAAATTGATAAATTGATAAATTGATAAATTGATAAATTGATAAATTGATAAATTGATAAATTGATAAATTGATAAATTGATAAATTGATAAATTGATAAATTGATAAATTGATAAATTGATAAATTGATAAATTGATAAATTGATAAATTGATAAATTGATGAATTGATAAATTTATAAATCGATAAATTGATGAATTTACAAATTGATAAATTTATAAATTGATAAACTGAGCAATTCTCTACAAAACCGGAAATGGATTTTATTTGTATTTTTTTACTTGGCTCAAATTTTGTGGGGACCTTTCCTATGACCAAAAATGCTATTTTGTGTCATTGGTTCACCCATATGTTCACTAGGGTGGTCCAAATCCGGACTTTTTTGGGGCTACCCCTGAAATCAAAGATTGACCCATCACTAGGCTAAATTCCAAATTTGAGCTCATTCTGACCACGGGAACCCCTCCCTCCAATCGCTTAAAGTTTGTATGGGAAAAATCGTCAAAATGTATGGAGAAAAGCAACTGTTTTACTTTTTTACCTGTGGAAGGCGCCATAGTTATCCGATTCTTACCATTTCTAAAATGTAGAACCTTCATTAAATTTAGAACAACTTTCCCGAAGACACCATATTTTTAGGATTTTTTCCCGCGAAGTTATTAGCGCCCAAAACTGACCATTTTTGCGCGGCCAGCTGTAAGGGGCTACCTAACAACGATGTTTAATTCCAATTCGTACACGCACGTGCTCTCTCTCAGGTTCAAACTCTCTCACGAGCTTGCTCGCCTGTCTGCCTGCCTGCCTGTTTGCCTACAAGCGCGCGCGCGCTGTTTCTCTGCTTGAATTTTGTCGTCGTCGTCGTTTTCGTTTGCTATCCGCTGCGCTGCGTTCCTGGCATGTTTATTATAATTTTCAACTAAAATAGCAGGTTTGTTTTGAGATATATTTAGCATAATGTATAAAAAATGTCGATGGTTTTGTTCGCAATTAATTTGAATAAAAGACAGCGTAGACCTTGGCTTAGGCTCATTAAAACAAAATGAAGCAAATGAACAGGGTTTGTTCGTTTTTCCAAGCATTACATGCAGTTGTTCGTATATGCTCATTAGAGAGAATGATTCAATTATTTTAAAAAAAAATCTACAGGTAATACCAATTTTGTTTTTTTTTTACTCTAAATATTATCCGACCAACTGCTTGTCCATTCAAAGGCAATTTGATTCCAGATATAAAACTAGCTAGCTCAACAATCTCTATTTTTGAGGCTTTTAGACATCGTTTCACTTTTTGGATGTTTTGGAATCTGACATAAACTTCTAATAATCGTCAAAGGCAAAATATACCGCAATTTGTTGTAAGGAAGTTTGTTATATTTTCGGCAGTTTAAAATATTTTGTATGGAATGAAAAATAATCGTGATCATAGGGCTATGAAAAAACTTAAAATGTTTTCTTTTTAAGCTTGTTTGATAGTATACAAAAGCGAAAAAAAAACAGTTCCCCTAAACGATGAATTGTTTAAGTGTATTGTTCTTTCTAAAATCTATACTTGACTAAGTTAAAAAAATGTCTTATATTTTTTCTAGAATTGTTATAATCCCAGTCTTGAGTTTAATAATAAAAGAAATAGAAATAAATTTCAATTACAATATCCCTATTTAAAAATTTACTCAATAATAACAGATGACAATTCATGGATGAACTAATTTATCGAAATTTGTATTCTCTCACACACGCTCTGATAATATAATATCTATTGTTAATCACACATTACATTTAATTTTATATCTTGAAATAAATATAGAAATATATCTTGAAAACATGCCAGGAACGCAGCGCAGCAGATAGCAAACGAAAACGACGACGACGACAAAAGTCCAAGCAGAGAAACATCGCGCGTGCTTGTAGGTAAACAGGCAGGCAGGCAGGCAAGCGAGCAAGCTCGTGAGAGAGTTTGAACCTGAGAGAGAGCACGTGCGTGTATGAATTGGAATTAAACATCGTTGTTAGGTAGCCCCTTACAGCTGGCCGCGCAAAAATGGTCAGTTTTGGGCGCTAATAACTTCGCGGGAAAAAATCCTAAAAATATGGTGTCTTTGGGAAAGTTGTTCTAAATTTAATGAAGGTTCTACATTTGAGAAATGGTAAGAATCGGATAACTATGGCGCCTTCCACAGGTAAAAAAGTAAAACAGTTGCTTTTCTCCATACATTTTGACGATTTTTCCCATACAAACTTTAAGCGATTGGAGGGAGGGGTTCCCGTGGTCAGAATGAGCTCAAATTTGGAATTTAGCCTAGTGATGGGTCAATCTTTGATTTCAGGGGGTAGCCCCAAAAAAGTCCGGATTTGGACCACCCTAATGTTCACCCATACAATTATGGCAGCTGTCCATACAAAAATGGTACGTATATATTCAAACATTTGTAACTTTTGAGTGAATTTTCTGATCAATTTAATGTCTTCGGAAAAGTTGTAGGTATTGTTGAGGACAATTGAGAAAAAAATATTAAAAAAAAATATAAAATATATTTCAACATTTTTTTCACAAAGTTGAGTCCCTAAATACGTTTTTTTATTTTCGAGATTTTTTGATATGTTTAAGGGGACAAAAACCCGCAACTTTTGAGCTCTAGAGAAACATGGTAAAAAAACTGCCGCTGAGTTATGATTTTTTGAAAAAAATAATGATTTTTGAAAAAAAATCGAAATTTCATGCAAAACCAAATTTGACGTATTTTTTTAATGTAAAATTTAATTTTCAATCGAAGAGTACTTAACAGTTTTTTTGATAAAGGGCTCTGTTTTCAAGATATAGCCACCAAAAGTTTGATTTTAGCGAAATATTTGAAGTTTTTCGTTTTTTTTTTAAATAATGACCACGAGTGACCATTTCAAAACATATTTGTTTTTTAAAGTTCAGAAAATTGGCTATGAAATTGTCCAAGAAACATTGAAGATTAGACCTGTGGTAGCTGAGACACAGCGGCTTAAAAAAAAAGAAACATAAAAAATGAAGTTTTCTAAGTATCACTCAAACAAAACACCATTTTCTAATGTCGATATCTCCGCAACTAATGGTCCGATTTTCAATGTTAAAATATGAAACATTCGTGAAATTTTCCGATCTTTTCGAAAAAAAAAATTTGAAAAAAATAAATCAAGACTAGCATTTTAAATGGGCGTAATATTCAATGTTTGGCCCTTTAAAAATGTTAGTCTTGATTTAAAATTTTTGAAAATATTTTTTTCGAAAAGATCGGAAAATTTCACGAAAATTTCATGTTTTAACATTGAAATCGGACCAATATTCAACACCCAGAACTGGGCATCGGCATACGAGAGGATAAAGAGCACGATTTGGTAGTAAAAAGGTACTGTGTGCGGACGGAGAGGATAAATCCCGAAATTACCGAGAGTACTTTACTCATGGGTTCATATTCAAAAAAAGTTCATCTATCAAAAAAATAGTTCCGGTACCGAGACTCGAACTCCAGACCTTCGGCATATTGAACTGTGCCTTTGCCTTATGGGCCACTATGGTTAGGTGACTAAGTGGCGGCCATTTGTCAATATAAGCCACTCAATAGGATGAACTGTTCCAATGAACGAATGAACACGCGAGATGACTATACTCTCGCAAAATAGCACTTTCCTAACGTTTCTTTTCGTGAGCACTATCCCCTTGTTCTTTAACATTGGATGAATGTCTCTTAGACAATTTCAAAGAAAATTTTCTGATTTAAAAAAAAAATGTTTAGAAATGATCACTCTTGGTCACTATTTTCAATAAAATTAAAAACTGCAAATATTTCGCTAAAATCAAACTTTTGGTGGCTATATCTTGAAAACAGAGCCCTTTATCAAAAAATCAGTACAGTACTTTTTGATTGGAAATTCAATTTTACATTAAAAAATTACGTCAAATTTGTTTTTGCATGAAATTTCGATTTTTTCCAAAAATCACTTTAAAAAAAAATCATAACTCGGCGGCAGATTTTTTGACCATGTTTCTCTTTGGCTCAAAAAATGCGGGTTTTAGTCTCCTAAACCATATCAAAAAATCTTGAAAATAAAAAATACGTATTTTGGGAAATTGAGTTTTTGTGAAAAAAGTGTTGATAAACCAATTTGCTTATTTTTTTCCGTGTACCTATTTTTTTCTCAAAAGTCTTCAACAATTCACAGGTCGCATCACTTGGTTTGCTATAAAATATGTAGTAAAAAGGTGGAGTCGGATCAAACCGGTACCGGTTATTTGAATTGATTAAAATTTATCACGAAAAGATTGATGAACTTATTTGAAGATATTTCACACGTCGCATGGCATGACTTGCAGAGAAAACACGGAATCGGTTTAAACCGGTACCGGTTGTTTGAACCGGTTCAATTGAATCGGTTCCAATTTATCACGAATAGTTTGTTGAGATTATTTGATGAATTTTGACACGTCACATGGCATGGTTAGCGATACAACCCCGGAATCGGTTCAACCGGTACCGGTAATTTGAGCCGGTTCAATTGAATCAGTTCAAAATTATCACGAAAAGATTGTTGAGATTATTTGAAGAATTTTGACACGTCGCATGGCATGATTTGCAGTTATAACACTGAATCGGTTCAAACCGGTACCGGTTATTTGAACCGGTTCAATTGAATCGGTTCAAATTTATCACGAATAGTTTGTTGAGATTATTTGATGAATTTTGACACGTCACATGGCATGATTTGCAATAAAAACACTGAATCGGTTCAAACCGGTACCGGTTATTTGAACCGGTTCAACTGAATCGATTCAAATTTATCACGAAAAGATTGTTGAGCTAATTTGAAGAGTTTTGACACGTCGCATGGCATGGTTAGCGATACAACCCCGGAATCGGTTCAACCGGTACCGGTAATTTTACCGGTTCAATCGAATCAGATTGAATTGCTTATATATCGATTCCTGGAATAATTTCATGAATTTTGATATGTCGCATGACCATATTTCTTCAAAATTTGGCTTTATAGTTCAAATGAATTTATAATTGTAAAAATAGTTACGATAACTATTTTTTAAAAATTGTTTAAATATTTTTAAAATGTTTTAAATATTTTTGCCTTAAAGTAGAGGTTCTCCCCTTTCCAAAAACCTATATAAGTTGGTATTTTGGGTCATTTTACGATGTGCCCTGGGCCCTTGAATTCCATGTAACGCTGTTTGTTTTTCCTTTGACCCCTTCCCCAGGGAACCCGCCTTCTAAACCACCATATTAAATATTTTTATATTAAAGTTGATTAATTTTCGAATCCAATGGTATATATGAAGTTGATATTTCAAGTAATTTTCACCAAGTTACAGCTTGTTGAAAATCCATGTAACGCTAAAACGGGGCTTAGTAGTCTACGGGTACTTTTCTGGCATAGTTGCCTGACTGTTAATTTAAATAAACTTTTTTCTTAACAAAAAAACACTGTAATTGACTTCATAAAAATAATTTCAAATCTGACTACGCCATTCATACAGGATACGGGTGTCTACACCCCAAATTTTAGCCAATGTGATCCATCCAGTCCTGAAACTTCGTAGCAACCGAATGTAAACAATGTGTTACTATAAAATGCGTTGCAAGTTGCACAATTTCAAGTTAGAAATCTTCTTTCCATAAGTGTCTCATATACATTTTATATCACTTATTGATGCAGTTCTATGTTCTAGAAATCTGGAGGAAATCCATGCCTCACGTTTTAATCAACTTGCTGTTTTTACATATGGGGCATTTATGCAAACATGGGCAGTTTAGCTGATTCAAATAATTAACTATCTTGATAATACCTTCAAATGTTATAGTAAGACCAATTTACAGTCAATTTCAAAAATTCTTATACTCTCAAACACAAAAATCTTCTTTAAAAACATTTCTATGGGTCAATTGCGTTTTGATAAAATCAGCTACTTGGAAGTAACTCTTTTACTATCTTTTCTGAACACTTCAATTAAAGATTAAATATAAAACAACCTATCCGTCATGGGTTTCCTAAGCAGATAGGACCTTTTGAAAATTTAATCTAGAATTGTGTGCATTTAAACAAACATTCACAGTCAATAATATTGAAACACTCTTACTTTTAACAAAAATCTTACTACCTGCTTTACAAAAAAACTACTTATGATCGATCTCACGCGACCATCCCACGTGCGAAATTACACGCAACTTACAACATCCTGAGAGAGTGCCACTACGCTCAATCCCCCAGCCCAACTAAACTGCTCAGAGCTGGCAAGAACTTATCGCGATCAGCTCGAAGCTTGTGTGCTCTCTGCAGTCCTCTCCTCACCGAAGCTTTTTTCTCTACTCGTTGCAACAAAGTGGGAGAAGTCGATTTGGTCGGTCGGCCCGCGAGATTGATTCTACCGTGCCGGTTGAACTTTTGCCTCTGCCTGCCGACTGCGTACTACTACTAGGGTGGGGGTGAATTCTCTTTTGATAGTGCTCTTGTTTGCTGGGGACCCAAACCCAGGTGACACAAACGGGCCCAGTTAAGCTTGGTATATAAAGTGCGTAAACTGCAGCGAAATGGTATCAAAGTTTAGTAAGCTCTCGCAGTTGCAGCAACAGTGTTTTTTTGTTTTTGTTCGGTTGAAGAAACGCCAGTTTTGTTCGAAAACTCATAATGTTCTCAAAGGTAACGTTTGAAGTTGTAGCAGAAGTAACGTGAAGTTCTGGGGAATAAGACAGTGTAGAAGGAATTCATTCGAGTGCAAATTCATCATTTAATATCGAAGCAGAAATTTCTTGGAAGCACATTGAACATTGAAAAAAACCAATCAGTGCGCACACAGTGTCTGCGAATCCAGTAAAGTGTCGTTTTTTGGAATAGTATTATTCCTAGAAAAAGCAAAATGCTACTTGTTTGTTAAAAAAAAAAGTTGTACAAATGAATATTCTTTGAAAAATGAAAAGTTATGGAATTTATTTAGAATAATTTCCTGTGTTTTTTAATTAAATCATTATTCAATATTTTAACTTGATTTTCAATTCGATAATGTTTGAAAAACGTTCATCTAAAAAAGTATCAGGTTTCTTTTAAGCTCCTGACAGCAAGATTCCTTGAAGGTGTCCATAAATCATCGTGTCACATCGCATTTCCTTCGATTTCAATCACTTTGCAAACGGTTGGAATCGTCTGTCAAAGTCTTCTGCTGAAAGATGAATCTTGTTGAGCATCAAATTTCCAGTTTTGCTCACCGGTTGTGGTCTTTCAGAATCAACTTGAAATTACATTTTCATGTTTTTAATAAACCTTTTGAAAAAATATTCGCTTGTCTTTTTAAACATTCTGAAAAAAACTATGAATTTGTAATATTAATTAAAGTTCAAGTAAACCAAGGGTTTTCATTACATATAACACTAAATCAACACTTTTAGTGTGCGTTTGCATAGGTAAGCACCCTCAATCAGGTAATCGACCCACCGGCATGCCCATCTGTCGATCATCATGAAGCGTTTCACCAACCTGCATCACCGTGCTCTTCCAGCTATATCTATTGGACTAGGTCCTCGTTTATTTACTCAGGATCCCATCCAAACACAGTCCACCCCACCCCCTCAACTCAAAGGGAAAACCCAACCACAGTTTTCCGATTCCTCCCACCTGCTGAAGTAAAGCGCCATTAGCTAACCATCAGCCTCCCCCCGGGAGGCATCCTGAAAGCGGATAAAATTACATTGCAAATTCAACGCCGAAAGCATTCGATTTCTCCTCGCCCACCTCAACGGTGGAAAACCTCAAACAAACTCCGGGTCCGGGGCGAAAATCAATTCCATTTCGAATTTTGGTTAAGAAACCACATACCTACCAGCACGTACACACATTTTGAACTGCAGGGTGAAATTTGCAGCTACTATCGTGTTACTCGCGTCGTATTTGGGGCGAGGGGGAAGTTGCAGTTCAGGAATGTGGTGCAGGTTTTCGGAGATGAGATTGAGGGTGAAAATTTATGTTCGGTGCTTAATTGGAGTTGGTGAAAATTTAATGTAATTTATGCGATTTTAAAGGTCTTAGCAGTGCAATTTTATACTCTATACAATAAATCTTAATTTTGATTCATATTCTACTGATACTAAAAACAATTGAAATAAGTATCTAAACTACAAGTTAAAAAAATTACATCATACATTGATATATTCATGGAAAAAAACTAATTCTAATCAAATTTGATCAAAGTTAAAACATTGTGTTTGCTTTGCAAAATTAAAAAAAAACATGCTCTTCTGTGATATAAGTTTTAAGGAACCCCAAGTTACGATCTCACTAGGTTTTTTTGGCAAAATTTCCCCTAGTTTTTGACTATTTGCATTTAAAGAACAATGCAATAATTATATCTTTTGTCATCGTCATTTCGATAATTCTATCGGCGATAATCTTATCGCCGATAGTGGACGATAGCTCATTCTTTAAATCTCTCTAAAATCGATTTTATTCAACCATGTCATGTCATGAGGTTAATCAAAGGCTCTACAAGGAAAAAAAAATCATGTCATGTTAAATTATCAATGCTTCCACTAAGAATACATTTTTTGAAAATAATTTACTCAAAATTGTTCACAAAATACCGTTTTTTCGAAAGTACTCAAATTTCATAATTTGCAATATGGGTATCAAACGAAAAGAAATTGTGTAGGCTATTTCACTTTTTATAGGTTTTTCTAAGATACTTTTTTTTACAAAATACCGTAGTTTTTCGGAAATACTCAATTTATTTAGAATTAAAATGTGGGTATCAAACGAAGCAAAATTTTGTTTGCGTTTTCACTTTATTAGATTTAATTTATTGAAACTAAAATTTCACAAAATACCGTTTTTATTTGAAAATACTCAAATTTTCAAAATTTTCAAAATTGGCATCAAACGAAGCAAAATTTTATATGTCTTTTTACTTTTGTTAAGTTTTTTTTTTTGAAAATATTAAAATTTTCTCAAAATACCGTTTTTTAGAAGATACAAAAATTATCAAGATTAAGAATATGGGTTTCAAACAAAGTGGAATTTTATAAAAGATTTTTTTTGTTAAAGCTAAAATTTTCACAAAATACCGTACTTTTCGAAAATACTGATATTTTCAAAAAATTTAAAATGGGTATCAAACGAAGCGAAATTTTGTAAGCTTTCCACCTTTTTATATTTTTATAAATTCTAAAATTTTCTCAAAATACGGTATTTTTTCGAAAAGACGCAAATTTTCATGATTTACAATATGGGTATCAAACGAAATGAAATTTTGTATGCGTTTTCACTTTATTAGAGTTTTTTGTTGAAACCAAAATTTCCCAAAATACACAAAATTTTCAAAATTTGCATTAAACGAAGAAAAAATTATATGCTTTTTTACCTTTTTCAATTTTTTTTTTTTTTTGACAAAATATTAAAATTTTCTCAAAATTCCGTTTTTCAGAAGATACAAAAATTATCAAGATTAAGAATATGGGTTTCAAACAAAGTGGAATTTTATAAAAGATTTTTTTTGTTGAAGCTAAAATTTTCACAAATGCCGTACTTTTCGAAAATACTCAAATTTTGAAAATTTTCAAAATGGGTATCAAACGAAGCGAAATTTTGTAAGCTTTATCACTTTTTTATATTTTTTTAAATTCTAAATTTTTCTCAAAATACGGTATTTTTCGTTAATACTCAAATTTTCATGATTTACAATGTGTTTACAATTTTGTTTATGTTTTCACTTTATTAGAAACTGAAATTTAAAAACTAAACCGAATATTTTTGAAAGAACTCAAATTTGAAAAATTAAAAAATTATAAGGCTGGTACAAATATTTTTAAAATTTTTTGTCACCCCCCCCCCCCCCCCCTTCAAAATTGGCCCGAAAAATCAGGGGGCAAAAAAAATATTTTTACAATAAACTTCAAAATTTCAATGAAAATTCAAGTGCAACCAGCTGAAATCAAATTAAAATACATTCTTCTGCGTTTTAAATCATTTTTAGCATGTTTGGGTTTATTAAAAAATCTTAAGATTTTTTGAAAATTTTCGATGCAAAATCTTTTTTTTTCGATACAATTTTTGTTTTTGTCAGATCTTAGATTTTTGAAAACTAATGATTGCAAAACAACTGAACAAGTGTAAAATGCATTTTAAAACACATTTTTCATTTAAATGTGTAGACTATGGCTTGTTATTTAAATTTTTATATTTTTTATTTTTTTGCCCCCCCTTGACCTCGGCCAGGGCCGAGGGACAAAAACTTTTTTAAATATTTGCATCGGCCTAATGAGGTGAAAACGCACTCACGCCCCGACGATCGTAAGACGATAATTTTATCGATTGACAACCTTGAATTCTACTTTTTCTATACTCCAATTGCAAAAATTATTATATCATAGTTTACCAACGTTATTTTATCTTTGATTTGTTTGTTTTTTTTTTTTTTTATTGTAAGGTATCATTGAAATTTTACCCCTAAATCCCTCATCCCTCAGTTTTAGTAGAATAGAAATTAAAAAGGTCAAATTTCGAAGTATGAGGCAAAAAATCGAAATGTTTGATCAATTGCTAAACTTTTAATGTGATTTTATTTTAATGTGAATTTTCCATTTTAAAACAACAATAAAATTATTCAAATGTTTTTTTTTTAATATTTGAAGTATTTTCATATGAACTCATCTAATTTCTTTTCTTCTGGTTGTTAAAAGTCTAATTTACAGCCACCTTGCCTAAATTGTGTTTCACTAAGATCCCTTTAAGCTACCAATTTCTCTTAAATAACATATTTGTTGAAAACTTAATATTGATCTACT
Organism: Culex pipiens pallens; assembly: GCF_016801865.2. Lineage (NCBI taxonomy): Eukaryota > Metazoa > Arthropoda > Insecta > Diptera > Culicidae > Culex > Culex pipiens. The sequence continues at coordinate 64,473,246 of NC_068938.1, read as the reverse complement.
ATCAACTAAAAATAATTATTCAATGCATCAAAAATAGGTAGCAATCGATTGTAGAAGATTTTCAATATGTATGAATTTCAAATTTCAAGCAATACATTTTTTATTGCTCCCTGATTTTCGAGGAAACTTTAAAAAGGGGAGGCCAACTTTTGAAATAAAATTTGCAACGACCCTCAACCCGTTAAAAATAATCAGATTCGATTTTCTAAAACTGCTGAATTTAAAAAAAAATCACAATTTTTTGTTATATTTTTATAAATTTATGAAGATTCACCCCTGTAAAGATTTGTTGAGAAATTTGATTCAAATTGATGAAAACATGTTGATTCGTTCCCAACCACCATGGATGGTTTATTTTAAATAGTACTTTCAATTTTAAATTCTATCGTATTTTTCTACCTTAGCTTTTTCATAATATTGAGAAAAAAATTAAAGTTTCGTGAAAGTTAGGCCCATTTTTTTTTCTTTTTTTCCAAGCTTTATGATTTCTTTTTAATTAAATTGAAAATATTGAATTTTAAACATGAAAATCATCAGATTATTCAAAAGTGTTACATTTGTGATATTTTTTTAAAGACTCCATTGTTGGCAATATTTTTCCCAAATTCAATTGTAAAAAACCTCAACTCCGTAGAAAATGAATAACATATACGATTTAAGAAAGGTTTTTTTTTAAGTATCAATTTTAGGGAGTTCTATACACTATCTTATTTTGTTAAAAGTTAATTTTCATTAAATTAAAAGATAGCAGCCTTATGTTTCAAACAAATTACCCAGTTTGCATTTCAATAAAGACACAGATAATTCATTCAATTACGATTATTTATAACTGTGAGTATCTTCAAGTACTCTCCAACTAATTTTGAATTTCGTTCAGCCAAAAAAAAAATTCCACACAAATGGGAAAAACAAATCGAAAAATTTCCAACTCAAATCGAAACTTTCCCCGCGTCAGCTCCTCCACGCCAAAGAAGATTGCAAATTCTTTCCAGAGTTTTGCATCGCTTTTGCAAGCGGTGAGGGCGGACTTGTGCACAATTCCTGCGCACGACGCGGCGGTGCGATGACCCAGAAACTTAAACTTTGTATGGGTGCAGAAAAGAGGGGGGAAAACGTTAAAAATAACCTTTCCCCGTTTTCTTGCCAAGGGAAGGGGAGCGGGGAAAAGGTATCACTTGTTGGTTGTTTTGTTGATATTTTCCACTCAATCTTGTTGGGACTAAAGTTGACAACAGAGCAATTCTCTGAGTTTTCGGTCATTCGTTTTTTTTTGCATTTTTTAATCCGGCTGAAACTTTTTTGGTGCCTTCGGTATGCCCAAAGAAGCCAATTTGCATCATTAGTTTGTCCATATAATTTTCCATACAAATTTGGCAGCTGTCCATACAAAAATGATATGTGAAAATTCAAAAATCTGTATCTTTTGAAGGAATTTTGTGATCGAGTTGGTGTCTTCGACAAAGTTGTAGGTATGGATATGGACTACACTGAAAAAAAATGATACACGGTAAAAAAAAATTTTGGTGATTTTTTATTTAACTTTTTGTCACTAAAACTTAATTTAAAAAAAAAACACCATTTTTATTTTTTTTTTATTTTTTGATATGTTTTAGAGGACATAAAATGCCAACTTTTCAGAAATTTCCAGAATGGGCAAAAAATCTTTGACCGAGTTATGATTTTTTGAATCAATACTGATTTTTTCAAAAAATCGAAATATCGGTCGCAAAAAATTTTCAACTTCATTTTTCGATGTAAAATCGAATTTGCAATCAAAAAGTACTTTAGTGAAATTTTGATAAAGTGCACCGTTTTCAAGTTACAGCCATTTTCAGGTAACTTTTTTGAAAATTGTCGCAGTTATTAATTTTTCAAAATTAGTGCCCATGTTTGCCCACCTTTGAAAAAAATATTTTTGAAAAGCTGAGAAAATTTTCTATATTTTGCTTTATTGAACTTTGTTGATGCGACCCATAGTTGCTGAGATATTGCTATGCAAAGGCTAAAAAACAGGAAAATTGATGTTTTCTAAGTCTCACCCAAACAACCCTACATTTTCTAATGTCGATATCTCAGCAACTTTAGGTCCGATTTACAATGTTAAAACATGAAACATTCGTGAAATTTTTCGATCTTTTCGAAAAAAATATTTTCAAAAATTTGCCTGCTTTGCCTTCCCGGTGCTTCGAACGCCTATGAAATATTTCAAGTGAAATGTTTCGCATTTTTGGTAAACTTTTAATTTTATTGTATTTAATTTTTTTGGCATTAACTACAGCGTTCAAACAAACTTTAAATGAAAGTTGATGTTGGAATTCATCAAATAACACAGTTTTGACATTCATAATGCGAACTTATATCCAAATAATTGATAAAACAAGATAAAGTGTCCGGGTTTCGAAGCGTCCGGGAATTCGAATCATGACGTTATTAAATACAATAAAATTATAAGTTTACCAAAAATGCGAAACATTTCACTTGAAATATTTCATAGGCCTTCGAAACACCGGGAAGGCAAAGCAGAAATTTATGGTTTTGATTTCCTTAAATTCTAGCAAATTTTTATATAAACTATCGATTGTTTTAATGTTAACAGCTTATTTGAGACCCAAAGAATGCCATTCACTAACATTTCAGTCCAAATTTGTGCGATTCATAAGTAAAATCGAGTGTCCGGAATTCGAAGCAAAGTGTCCGGATTTCGAATCAGTTTCTATCAGTGTCCGGGATTCGAAGCACAACATGTCATTTTAATTTTCAAATTCTGATGAAAAATTGTTAGAAAAGACATATTTTGCATGCATTTTCTCGAAACTGACTGTTTATACTGAGCAATTCTCTACGAAATCGGTCTTTTTTCTTCAATTTTAATTTTTGTATTTTTTAATCCGGCTGAAACTTTTTTGGTGCCTTCGGTATGCCCAAAGAAGCCATTTTGCATCATTAGTTTGTCCATATAATTTTCCATACAAATTTGGCAGCTGTCCATACAAAAATGATGTATGAAAATTCAAAAATCTGTATCTTTTGAAGGAATTTTTTGATCGTAATATTGAATGTTTGGCCCTTTTGAAATGTTAGTCTTGATTTGAAAATTGAAAATATTTTTTTCGAAGAGATCGGAAAATTTCACAAATGTTTCATATATTAACATTGAAAATCGGACCATTAGTTGCTGAGATATTGACGATAGAAAATGGTGGGTTGTTTGGGTGAAACTTAGAAAACATCAATTTTCCTGTTTTTAAACCTTTGCATTGCAATATCTCAGCAACTAAAGGTCGTATCAACAAAGTCCAAATAAGCAAAATATAGAGAATTTTCTCAGCTTTTCAAAAATATTTTTTTTCAAAACTGGGCAAACATGTGCACTAATTTAAAAAAATGAAAAACTGCGACTATTTTCAAAAAAGTCACTTAAATATGGCTATAACTTGAAAACGGTGCACTTTATCAAAATTTCAGTGAAGTACTTTTTGATTGCAAATTTGATTTTACATCGAAAAATGAAGTTGAAAAATTTTTACGACCAAAATTTCGATTTTTTGAAAAAAATCAGTATTGATTAAAAAATTCATAACTCGGTCAGTGATTTTTTGCACAACCTGGAAATTTCTGAAAAGTTGGCATTTTATGCCTTCTAAAACATATCAAAAAATAAAAAAAATTAAAAATAGTGTTTTTTTGTAAATCAAGTTTTAGTGATAAAAAGTTAAATAAAAAAATCACCAAATTTTTTTTACCGTGTATTATTTTTTTCCAGTGTAGTCCGTATCCATACCTACAACTTTGCCGAAGACACCAAATCGATCAAAAAATTCCTTCAAAAGATACAGATTTTTGAATTTTCATACATCATTTTTGTATGGACAGCTGCCGAATTTGTATGGAAAATTATATGGACAAACTAATGATGCAAAATGGCTTCTTTGGGCATACCGAAGGCACCAAAAAAGTTTCAGTCGGATTAAAAAATACAAAAAAAATCGAATGACCGAAATCCTAGAGAACTGCTCTACTACGTCCTGATGATATTTCTACATTTTCAACCTATTACACGATTTTTTGGCAGCCATAAAAAAAATGATATGCTACTAAGTGTCCGGATTTCGAATCATGACGTTATTTCGATTTTTAAAAAAAATATTGATTCAAAAAATCATAACTCGGTCAAAGATTTTTTGCCCATTCTGGAAATTTCTGAAAAGTTGGCATTTGATGTCCTCTAAAACATATCAAAAAATAAAAAAAAATAAAAATGGTGTTTTTTTGCAAATCAAGTTTTAGTGACAAAAAGTTAAATAAAAAATCACCAATTTTTTTTTACCGTGTATCATTTTTTTTCAGTGTAGTCCATATCCATACCTACAACATTGCCGAAGACACCAAATCGATCAAAAAATTCCTTCAAAAGATACAGATTTTTGAATTTTCACTTGTCATTTTTGTATGAACAGCTGCCAAATTTGCATGGAAAATTATATGGACAAACTAATGATGCAAAATGGCTTCTTTGGAATACCGGAGGCACCAAAAAAGTTTCAGCCGGATTAAAAAATACAAAAATTAAAATTACAGAAAAAAGACCGATTCCGTAGAGAACTGCTCAACATCCAACGTGCAGTAAAAGCGTCTTCTTTGTAGCGAAATTGCGGGAAGCTTTTTTTTCTTTTTCTTTGGTCAACGAAAGCTTCCTTTTCAAGTTTGCTCGGGGTTGCTCGTCCCAGTGGGAAAAGCTAATTAAAGTTTTATTTCAAAACCCTTCGGTAAAAAGTTTTCACTTGGTCTGGGCGACGATGGTGCTGCGGCAGTTGCTTCTGGTGGTACTTGAGATTTATGTTGAAGTTGTGTAGTTTCCCGTCTAGTTCATGGTTAAAAATTCTCTTGGGGTGCAACTTGTGCAACTAGTTTGGTTTACACACTGTAAAAAAGTGTAAAAAATAATTTTGAGAATTTTTTAACATCGAATTCAATTGGAATCTTCGTCCTTATTTTATAATTTTCTGCTAAACTTGTTGGGTGACAATCCAACCTGTTTTCATTCTGTGAAGAAAGGGATTTGTCAAGTTGTGGTTCTCAAAATGCACGTGTGGTTTGGTTGCACCAAAAGTTACACCAAACTCGAGCAAATTCCTCTCGAGCACGTTTTTCGAACTCGACTTTTGCTAAGGGTTAAAGTTGTGTGCTCGTTCTTTTTTTGTTAGAATTTGCCTTCTAAAACGTACAAGTTGTGCCACAATCTGTGGCAATTAGGAATGGTCTCTGCTTTGGCTTTTGAGGAAAAGTTTCGTTCCAGGGTAAACTGCAAATGGCACCGATGGAAATAGTTTACGGTGAGCTAAAACTCCGGTCGGATTTGTGGATCTGTATTTGATGGATTCCTGAAGAAGAGAAATTTCCTTATGATGAAGAACACTGTTGTAGACACATCTAAAAAGTTGGTAACTTCTGAATAAATCTTTTGCTTTGTTTCTCTCCAGAGATTCAAATCAATTTGATTGATTTGCATTTTTTATATGAAACATTTGCATTAGGTCGATTTCCCATAATCAAAAGTTTCCATAAAGAATTAAAGCACTTAATTTTTTTGCAATAAATAACATAAAAATCACGATTAATGTAAATGAAACATTAAACACAATACACAACTTAATAACCTCTTCCAGCGTCAAGTAATCTCATCCAGTCAAAGAATCCAAGTAAATGCCATTAATTTCCTCAGCCACATCCACATTCCTAACCTACTTATTCATTTAGAATTCCCTTAAGCAATCTACTCTCCCGGTAACAGCCTCCGGAGATTGCAAATCGGTCCTCAACCTTTCCCCAAACCTCATCACAAACAAGGGTGACAACATCAAAATAGCAAATATGGTTCTGACATTCCAGTTAACCACATCGGTTTAATCACCATACTTCATCATATCATCTCCCCCTTTCCGGAAGGAGTGGAAACTGTCCCAAAATAGTATCCCATCTTGTAGCATGAAATATTAATTAGCCTCTTTAGATCGATGGGAGACATCCGATGGTATTTCCTTGTCTACACCCAAACGAAACAACTCTGACAGGGAATGTTATCACGCTCAAAATTACGTGAAATAATAGGCTTCAGTTCGATTCCCTGTACAAACTCTCTGTTACTGTTTACAAAAAAAAAGTTTTATTCAATTCTGAATTAAATGTTTTTGAAACAAAAATGAAATTATCTTAACCCACATCAGCAAGTTTTTCGTAGCCATAAATTAGCCTGAACCAAACCTAACCACAAAAAAACTAATCTCTTGAACTTTACACGCATTTACATGTAGGATCACATTCCCCTACCAAAATGACCCTCTCACACAGTAAATAACAATCACATTTATGTAAAGTTATTCCGTCACGCACCCCAATCCTGGAAGATTGGTCTCACTTTGGGCTCACTTGCCTGTGTAGAAAATTACTCCGACTGAGACCATCAGCGTTCTCGAGAAAATCTAGCTCGTTGGGAGAAGAAACGATAAAGCCATTTCCATATCGTAAAATTTTACCGTTACTGTTATCTGCCTAACACACTTGATGATTGTGATGATGCTGTTGCCCGCCTTTATGTGTTTGGGTCCTTTAGAACAACATAGCTTTAACCGCAAGCAGTTATGAAAATTCACTCGCCGCAGATAATCACGAATGATTTTATCACTCAATTTCGGTTGCGCGCTTTGCTCAGCGTAGAAAGTAGTGATAATTGTTTCAAAATAAGATTTTCAAAATTCAATTTGGGACTGAAATACGATGATGAAATTCTCTCACAAACTTTCAAAAGAGCATCTTCTCTCTTATCCATATTGTTTACAAACAAAAGAGCATCTTTTCTCTAACCTACATTGTTTACAAACAAAAGAGAGTCTTCTCACTAATCCACTTTGTTTACAAACATTTCATTGTTCGTAAGCGAAACGTGACAACTCATAGTGGCGTCTGTCGTTTTACCGGTGGATGTATTAGTGAGCCCAACTGTTTTGAATAAAGGAACGTTCTCTTTGGAAATTCTCTCTTAGTGATTGCTCAGCGAAGCTTTTTCGGTGAAGATTCTTCCATCAAAAGTTGAGAGTGAGAATTGAGATTTGCGCTCCATCATGGTATCTCTTTTGTAATTCAGCACCGCCATGTTGGAATACTTCCTCATTGTTTACAAACATTGTTTGCCTTTAGTGGTGGCTGTCGTTTAACCGATGGATGGTTTATTGCGATTATTTGATTAACATTTCACACCAGAAAGAAAAGGGAAACGTTTCTAATTCGAAATTATTTCTCAGTGATTGCTCTATAAAGCTTTTTCGATGAGATTGAGAGTTGCGCTCCATGATTCTATCATGGTCTCACTCTCTTAATCTATCTTTTTCTCTCATCTCTTCGTCGTATGCTCTTCACTTACCAGAAACAGCTCAAGTTTACATCTTCCACTTTTCAAATCAATTATTCTAAATAAGCTCCACACCGTGATGAAATATATACATGTATATTTTTAAACACTGTCTGTGGCAAAACCACCCACGACGTCGTCCACCTAAACAGGGACGACGTTGACAGGTTCATACATTTTGCATTACCAATATCAGCACCATCATCATCAGCAGCAGTGATGCCAAACCATGAGAGGAGAGAAGGGGATCGTTATCGTCCACCGTCGTCTCGTCAAATGAAAGGAAGAATGGGTCGTGGTAGCACCACGGTGGTACTTCATGACAAAAGCTAGAAGGAAAATTTTTCACCGGTTGCTCGTGAGCTACAGGTTGGCAGACAGAGCTTCTAGCAATTTGAGATGTCTTTTCTTTGATATAAATTTTACTTTTTAACTTTTAAGTGACGCACATAGATAAGTGCTAAAACTCATCTAATAAAATTTCTATCATTTCATGATTCGATAATTATCAACGAGAACAACTTTTCTCACAACAGTTTGAGAATTATCTCTGTTTGCAACAAGAGCTCTCACTTTTTATTCGTTCATTGCTCCCACCAATTTGTACTCTTTTACTCACACTGAGGAGAGCTTCAAAGAGGCTGTTGAAGAGACTCCAACTCTCTGCAATCTCTGAGAGAGTAGATATTGAATAAGCAAATTGTTTATTAGCAATTAAAATCGGTTCAATTGCCATGAAGATTGATTAAACTCAAGGATTCATTCTGATCGCTCTCTCACGAGCGCAAATCGAACGCGACGCAAATCTGCTCTGAAGAATTCATAACGTCTGTCACTACTACACCAATCACATCTGAATGCTCTCTCTTTTCCTATCTCTCTCTCTCTCTCTCTCAAATCGGCTCAGTCAGGCCGGTTTCGCTTTGTCGCTCCAAACTGATGCAAAATAGTCTGCGATTTGAATCGCTGAATCGATTGCCTAAAATCAATGTTTTTAAAAAGATTTAGCTTTTTGTTTTTCTAACACAGCATCAAAAACAAATTTGACAGCAATTTACTCGATTAAAAATTCAAATTGACGCTCACGCTGTGGTAGTGCAGAATGAACGCGTGTCGAGCTGTCGTCGACGATCGGAGTAGGCCGAGCAAGTCACGAAGTGTTTGAATCGCTGGTTAGAGCGATCGATTGCTTACTGCTTGCGAATCGTGGTTGCTCACGATTGGAAGCTCACTTGTGAATAAATAATTTTTGAATCGTTGGTCAACTTTAGAAACCCTGCCTTCCAGGTCGCACCGAAGTACCAAGTTCACCGTCTCTCTTTCCCGAGTACAGAATTTTATTAAATCGCTACCCCCTCTTTGGCCAAGTGGTGCAACCAAAACCAGAGCGAGCCCAAGCAGGACCGGAAACTGCTCGAACTTTTCTAATGAACCTTCCCGCACAGTTTTTTTTTTCCACAACCTTATTCTGCTTCTTTATGAGGCCTGACTTGAGAAACCGGAAACAATCATCGGGGGCGCTGGAAGATCCCCGTGGGAGTTTTTAAGCTCAACCAGCAGAGAGAGAGCAGAGGGCAGGGGTCCAGATGACCAGGGACGTCATTAGCAAGTACTTCAAGAAGGAGGAGGGTCGTCGGAAGTGGTGGTGTATTGAATAAAATTATCACCTTTTTAGTCGCCCCCGCAATGACCTTTGCCGGATGTCATCTCGTCCGGACTTGAGACACAGAATGACGGCTCTTGGAGTTCATAATCTCGTGCAAAGTGGGTGGTGAGGTGGCAGATTATCCGGCCAGTGATGGACGGAGAAAGCTGATGCCAGATTAGAGAGAGTTTGAAAATGTGAAATTGTTTGAGGAAAGGAAATACTTTCGATAAGAAGCTTAAGAGGAGCTTGTGATCAAATGTGATACATGGAATATGATTTATTAATTAAATTCAATTCTTAATTACCAGCAGTTCACTCATCAAGAGACAGATAATCGAAAGAGGTCTCTTCTCTTTTCTCTTGATTGAGTACTCGGTACAGAATTATAGTTATTGAGAGATTCATGAAAGTATTGTTTAATCTTTGATGATCTATTTAAAAAAATATATCTGGGAATATGTTCCCAGCCAAGAACTTCAAGTTTAAGTTCAAAGTAGAGAGAATAATTTTCAAATCAATTCCACAACCAGCAATAACCAACTCTAGACCGAAATTGCATCTCTGAACACACGCTCAAGCTGCATCATTTGATATTGTTTCTTTGGAAAATGTGTCAATACCGGAAAATGCAATCAACCGTGCAGGAAAACCGAGTAAGTTCTATGCAACTCTAAACAGTATACAGAGCAGTCTATACAGACTCACAGCCCCGCACAGCTTCATCGTTTGCAATCATGCTGATGCTGACATCGGCACAAATAGAAGAATACCTTCCTTCCCCCAACCATATCGAACTGGAATTTTCCACGAGTTCGAGCCAAAATTGTGCGGATTCATTCAAATTTCGCGATTGCGGATCGAAACGTGGTTGAAAGTATGGATTCCTCCCCCACAGCTAACACATTCACACGCTCGATTGCGGAAAAACAATTTCCCCCTCCCGATGACAGTTCCACGAAAAAATGCCACACAGTTTGACAAAAGGCGACATTTGAAATTGGAATAAAAAAACATCTAATAAATTTTCCAAGCGCACTGAGCGCGACTTGAAACTTTTCTACCAATTTAAATTTATCTGAAAGTCATTCACTTAAAATTCCATCATGCAAATCAACCGTCAAGAAGCGACTCGACTTCACCTAGCTTTCCGGCGCTCAGTTTTGTGGTTTTGTTGAAATGCCATCACCCAAATTAGAATTTACCGAAATTTGATTAATTTATTCAACCGCAATCCGGACGCCTTCCCCTTGGAGCTTTTCGAGTGTTGGGGTGGTCGGTAGACGGGACGGGTAGGAAGGGCTAACCCTCTGTCAATATTTAATCAGTGGATTGGCAGGCAGCCCAGTTGAAGCACTGTGGCCAGTAATCTTTCACTTTCGGGTTTGGTTTGAACGCCTTAACGCAGTCGAAAACACACACCATTTTAACCTCCCCTGCAAATGGATTGTGTTTTGAATCAAGAGGACGATTTTGGATTTACTGCAGAGGTTGAGAAGTGCCCCCTTCTTCCATTACTCAGCACTTTGAAAATAGCTTGCGAACTTGAAGATGATTTTTGGCTTCAAAATTACTTGAAAATAACTGAACAAGGGGTAGATATATCCATTATTTTGTTAAAATTGATCCATTTAAAAAGAATGTTTTGCACCATTAGTTCGTCTACACAGGTTATGCATCTGTGTAAACCAAAATTCTTTTCAAATATTCAAAAATTTGGTTCTTGACTTCCTCATTCTTCACCAAACATGAATTTAACTTAAAAAATCTTGTAATAAATTTCCATCTGTATTATAAATTTAATGGAAACAAATCACGCTGAAAACATGGTTCAATTTCAATCTGGCTCAAACAATACTGACAGATTTGCCAGATTTTCTATCTGTAATCGTTTGGACGGTTTTCAATTACCTATACAACTATAGGTCGGATGATGGATCCGGACATAGCTTACATACAAATTAGTGAGATCCGACTTCAAAAAAGTACATAAATATCACTTAAGTGGTCATAACTTAAGACAGGGTTGCCAGATCTTCACTATTTTAGACTCGTTGGAAAGGTCTTTCGATTTTCTATCAAATGGTATATAACATGATGCTTTTTGAAATGATTTCCGGCTATTTATCTAACATATGCGAAAATACTTTTGTATACATAACTTTTGAACTACTTATAGAAACTATTTTTTTAACTCGATCTATGGAACCCAACACCGAGAATAATCACGGATACGTCACGACTGTCATCCACATACAAAGCGAGTGAAGTCAAAATCGAACCAAGATCGAACCAAGTTTTTGCAGCGAGGTTTTTGAAAATGTTGTTTGCACATGAATTGCAAAAATTAAAACTTTTTTTAATCACCAAGTTTTTTTTCAAGCGATTTACATTTAATTTCAGATTTCCAGAGTTTTTTTTAAAAGGACCAATAAACTATTGTCTTTCATATGTTTATAGGACCTAATAAAAAAAACTCTAGATTTGAACTTTAATTAATATTCAAATAACTTGTAGCAAACTGGTAAAATTGGAATTCTAAATTTTAGTAGGGGAAAATGCTAAATTCAATGTTCCAAAATTTTATCAGCGTTTGTTAAATTCGATTCTAACCAAAATTTTAAATGAAACAACCGGGTCACTAGCAAATCACATTTTAGAACAGGATGCAATGAATAATCATCGAAATATGTTGATCAAACTCGTGGTTGAATTATATTTAAATGTTAAATTAACTGAGTATTCTAAAAATGTAATTGAATTTAAACCAACAGTCAGGTGAGTCCGGTAGAATCTTACCTTGCTAATTTTGTTTCAAGGAAACTGAATATATTTAATTTTTAGTTTAATGTTACGTGTTGTTCTAGTACAACTTTGTTTATCGTTCTTATAAATAATAAATGAGGAAATCTGTACGTGATACTTGTCATTTGATTAAATATATAAGCAAAAGATGATGAAAACTAAAAATTTATTAATTTGAAGATAAAAGTTTATTAATTTGTTTCATACAACTTTTTCAAAAACCCCACGTAAACAACATTGACAGCGCCTCTGGCGGTGACTTCGGGAAAGTGCATGCCTGTCAGTTCCCTGAGAATAATGCGACCAGGGACCTACATAGGGAAATGAAATGTTCTGGGAGAAATTCCAAAAACCCAAAGTCATTTAAATTTAATGTTGAAAAACTTGTAGTTTTTCTTTGGCGTTGGCACATTTCTTGTACCGAACAAGCACAAACATAATAAAAACTACCAGATAATTATCAACAACAGTTTTACAATACTTGTAATTGTTACAAGTCTCGTTTTTTGCCAAAATTATTTTAAATTGATTCCAACCTTGTTCTTGCATGATCTTGTTGCTCGATTGGAACCCTGAGAGTGACATTTCGCCTTTCGTAGTGACAATTTTAGTAACACACATACACACAGACGAGCATACATTCGTTCAGTTTTCGATTCGGAGTCGATGGGTAGACGTGAAGGTGGGTCTATGAGCTTTATGTCGAAAGTTCATTTTAGAGCAGGATTATAGCCTTACCTTGGTGAGGATGGGAAAAAAATAGCTTCGCTCTACAAAAGTTTCCACTTTAGGACAAAAAGTTAAATTTCCCAAAATAATATCTTTTTAAATTTTTTGTTATATGTTCAGGTGAAAAAATTTTATCTTTTGAGCTATAGCAAAAATTAGACAAAATTTGTTTAGAAGTGTTGCCAATTTTTCGGAAAAAAATAAACATTTAAAAAAAATAAAAAAGTTGAAATAATTTTTACACTTTATTTTTTCAGATATTTAATCAAATTTTCAATTGAAAAGTACTTACAATAATGTTGGTTTCATGCAACGTTTTCAAGTTATAGCTACCTATTTTTTTGTTTGTTGATTATGACTTTTTATCTGTACAAGTCATGCCCAAAGTTGACCACTTCTGAAAATTTCCAATAAATTCGCTTCATAAACATTGAAGATAAGATTAATGGTTGCTAAGATAGAGCCTCTGAATGAAAAGACAAAACAGGAAAAAATATGTTTTCTCTGCAACCCTACCTTAAATATGGTCTGAATTTCGTGTTTTGGACCATTTCAAATTTTGAGGTTGAAAAATTCAGTGCAACCCAAATCTAAAAAATACAAAAAATATCAAAACAATTGCTTGTTCTAGAGAGAACCGCACTTGTTTTTAAGTCAGAAATATTACATTTTGTGAAAATTTAGAAACTAAACTCATCGCAAATATTTTTCAATCTGCAAATATTTTAAATCTTCTTCCGGTGTTCCAGAGGATCGGACCGTTTTTTTCTTCAAATGAATTCCGTTAAAGTTGATTTTTAATTTTCTTTTCTTTTAATAATTGTTCCTCATTTAAATCTTATTTACGATTTATTATTTTCAGAAAATGTTTTTTTGCACACATATTAAAAAATAATTCTACCAGATTAATCATATTTAAAAACAAAGAGTCTCAAATGCTTTTTTATGGATCGAAAGAAGGATTCATTTTTCTAATAGACAGGTGACGTCCCGAGCAGACGGTAATTTTGGAATAACATTTTTTGATATTTGAAAATACTAGGCCAATAACATTTTATGTTATTTATAACAAGTTTCGTTACTCGCCGTTATATTTTTTGTTGTTGCTGGATTGTTACAAATCTTTGTTATTATTTTTTGTTATTTTAACAACTAATCCGATCATCACAATAACAGTTGGAGTTATTTTTCCATAACAAAAAATGTTATTCTCAAGTTGTGTTTGCTTTCAGCTAATATCAGACCAATAACAAATTTTGTTATGAAAGACATTAACTGTTATTAAACTCTTATGCAAAAATGGATTTTTCAAGAACATTCCATCACAATTTTGGTTATTTTAACAGTATTTGTTATTGAAATGGCATAAATTTTGTTATTACCGTATGCCAGGGGTGTGGTTTTTGAGGTCAAATTCAATTACACCACATTTGAAGATACAATTACAATTGTAAAATTGTAATTACAAAAACAAACTAAGAATCAAAATTGATGGGCCTTGTCCTATTTTCAAACTCTGAGAAGTAAATTCCAAACTATACGAAAAAAAAAAATACCATTTCCATTAATAAACAAACATGAAATCTTTATCAAAAAAAAAACCTGTTCCACCTTTTATTCGTCCAGCAAATTTTCTCAAAACAACAAGAAATAAGAGTTTTTTTTAACTGATTTTTTTATTGTCTTTGATCGATTTGTCGAAGACACAAAATACCTTCTTTGGACATAGGAAAGCCCTCAAAAAAATATAATTATTGAAATTTCATGAAATCGATCGACTTTGTTCAGTTTATTAACAGCGTTTTGAATTGAAATCATTTAATTAATTAGCTTACTATGAATTCAGCAAGGAAAATTCTTATAAATTTTTATAAAATATTTTTTTAAATAGTGAGGGTTAAATTTGCTGTTTTGAGGACCAAATCCTTAACCTGCCAAGCAAATAGGAATTTACTTACACTTAAACTTCTTTTTTCAATGTTTGTTCCGTGTAACAAATATCCCGGCTAACAGTTTGTTATACACTTCTAAACATAATTTATTATAGCTTAAGTTTAGAGTATAATTGAGAACTTAACTAAACTCTTTGCAGGACATTGACCAAATTCAGTTGAGTTTAAGATTCTCCGAATAACGAATCGATAGCTATAAATTTTCAGCTGAAACCCGATCCATCTCATTTTCTAATGATGTTTGATGCTCAAACTCCCCAAAGCATTCCAAAACCACCCACATTCCAACAAAGGAATCGAACCGGAAAATGCTCTCTTCCACCAGCTCATTCAGAGCCAAAAGTCCTTCCATCTGGACCCGGGGTCCAGACCAGAAGCCAGATGCAAATAAATGTCCACCTTGCCGAATGCTTTTTCCTACCCTCTTTGAGGCGACCTAGCCAAAAATAGAAATAAATGCTTTCCACTTTCCGCCCCACATGGACCGGAAGCTTTTGGCCAGGAACACTGACTCCGAGCACCGGATATCGAGAAATCGAGTTTCAGGTGTTTTTTGATGGTTGCTACTGCTGCCGTGGGACTGGGACTGGGAAATTGGAACCAGGTGGAGACTTTTCTAAACTAGAGAACGATCCTTGAAGTTGAATATTGGTGAAGGTCGAAATTTTCAGTTCAAAATCGAATGAGTACTCGTTGAAGCATACCAGATGTAGTCAGCAAGATCCTTTTTTAAGGGGGTAGTTAAGGTTTTTTGACTGACATAATTTAATAATACGTAAATGAACAAGTTGAAAATGATAGTCCCGTTTTTTCAATTCTCAATTCTTTTTTTTTTCAAGTCTTGAAATCCGTATTATGAATTTAAATAGAGTACAGAAAAATCTAAGAAATTCTTCTTCTATCTACACTGTTCTGGGTTCCGCACAGGGGATGTTTAATCCCCTCGTATAAGTGTCACTTAAGTCACCCTGAAACACCGAAGGAATCAAAAACCGAAACTAACCAACCAAATCTTCTCCTTTTTTCATCCCATCGCACGGTTCGTCGCTCCGTCATCACCTGAACCTAATGGCGTACTCCCGACCTCTGACCCCGCACCACCCTCGGAATATCAACAGGTCCTCGTCGTGCTCGCTGCCGTCGCCGTCGGTGTCAACTCGGTGGCCATCGGAGTGGCCCCAGCAGCCGCCATTGTCAAGGTAAAGAAAGTGTTTCCAGCTTTTTTGCTTGCTTCTTTTTCTGCACACAAGTTGAACTCCGACACCACGATGACGGAAAGCTGGTGTGTGGCTGAATGGAATGGCCCACCCGGTGCCAGGTGCTGGAAACTCCCGCAGGCACAGTCACTGTTTAATTAATTCCTGGCGTGCTGAACCGTAACCGGTCTCCAGCTGCTGTCGCTGATTTAATCGGTGCAAGATTGAAGCTAATTAGTCGATCCCTGCGGAGCAGGCAGTTTACTTGACTGGTTTGAACTCGTTACTTGAGGCGGGTTAAACTACTTTGTCCAAGAACGTAAAATGATTGGAGTTGATCTGGAAAAGTTACTCAGATCAAATCATTTTAATACACTCAAAATGTAGTTTCGCACTACAAAACCACTTTCATCAAAAATTCACCTTCCATTTTCGCTTCTCCCCCCACCCTAGACCGAGGAGTACGACGCCCATCCCCAGTACAGCTTCTCGTACGACGTCAAGGATTCGCTCACCGGCGACAACAAGCAGCAGCACGAGACCCGCGACGGTGATGTTGTGTCGGGACAGGTACGTACCACACGCCTCGTAATAAACAGTGAGTTCGCTCTAGTTTGAGGGAAAAGAAGCTCCCGAAAGGTAGGCAACCCGGCAGCGCAATCTATTGACTGTCGAGACTAGAACTAGGTCAGGTACAGACAACCCACTGCTCTGATGAGATCTAACCAACTCTTGGTTCACCTCACCATCCGCTGCTGGAACGGTGTTTAAAGCTGTCAGGAACTATATACCGGTACCATGTTTGTTGGAGATGGTGATGACGATGGGATGTCGTCCCAAAGTAGTAGCGTTGAGTGTGGGCTCTTGTGTGAGCAGCTATTGAGACAGGGTCCTCTTGCGAGGACATTGAGCGGTGAAAGTTGGTCGACCTTTTGTGATGTTATTTGAAAGGTAGATTAATCAAACTTTGCTGAGCTTAAAAGTTCGATAATGACGTTTCATAGGATGTGTCGGATTACCTTCCCTCAGTAATTAAAAGTTGATTATTCCACTAAACTACTCATTACAGTACTCCCTGGTTGAACCCGACGGCACCCGTCGTACCGTCGACTACACTGCCGACCCCATCAACGGATTCAACGCCGTCGTGAGCAAGTCTGCCGATGCCGCCATCGTCAAGACCGTTGCCGCTGCCCCTGCCATCGTCAAGACCTACGCCGCCGCCCCTGCCATCGTGGCCCATCACGCTCCCACCGTGACCTACGCCCATGCCCCGGCCGTCGTCGCCCACCACGCCCCAGCTTACACGTACGCCCATGCCCCGGCCACCGCCGTTGTTGCCCACCACGAGCCAGCGTACGCGTACGCCCATGCCCCAGCAGTTGCCGTGGCCCACCATGCCCCAGCCCTGACCACCTACGCCCATGCCCCGGCCTACGTCCACCACGAGCCGCTGCTGTCGCACACACTGCTCCACCATTAAGGACCTGCTCCCACTTAAGTAAGATTTATTGGCATCATCTGCGCTCAGATTCTTGGACCATGATAGGAAGTTATCGCCCTGCCCGCAATCGCGTAGGCTTCACACTTAACAATGGCTCAAACTTGTTCTGTTTTTTTGTTTGTTGACAACTCATACTGATATACATTCACACGTACACACTGGTAGCGACTGTAGATGAGATTTTTACAATAAAGTATTTTGTACGTGTACAATTAGTCATCTAAGTTTAAAACAAATCTTTGTAGTCCTTTGAAAAAAGTCCGAAATTCCCCTGAATCACTTGTTATAATAAATGCCGAAGATATTTAACTCGAGTCAAGAACAGAACACTGATAAATTATGCAAGTAAACGAAATACGTATCTGTCATGATAAAAACTTTTTTTTTTCATAAAATCGCGATAATTTGTGAAGATTACATGCTGATAATTACAAGCAGGGCTGCGGAGTCGGGTCATATTTCAAACGACTCCGACTCCGACTCCGGCTTTCTCAGATTAGCTGACTCCGACTCCGACTCCGGCTCCGGCTTTGAACAAATGGTTGGCTCCGACTCCGACTCCGACTCCGGCCTACCAACTCTAGCCGACTCCGACTCCGACTCCGACTCCAGCTTTCAACAAATGGTTGGCTCCGACTCCGACTCCGACTCCACATATTTTTAAATGTTTCAAAAATTAGTTAACTATTATAAGTTAATTATTTTTAAAACATTGATAGAAAGGATTATTTTAATACTCTCTAAGCGTCATGTTTTTCTCAAGAAAAATAAGTTAAGTAAAAGTAAAGTGAAGTAAATAAACGGAAAAAAAAGTTTCTAGGTTACAAGTTTTATACGTTATGGAAACAGAAATCAAAAAATATCTTCAGTTTTAGAGGCATTTTGAGAAGAACAGTTTTGTAAGTAAATTTGGATTTATTTGCTTAACCTCAAATTTGAAAATATTTTTTTCAAAGCTAATAAATTTAAATATTAAATTGTTATTTTTGAATGAATTACTAAAAGAAACCTGGCCTTAATGATCTATTGAACATTCAAATTCAATTTGCTCACTTCAGGCTGACATTTGTAAGAAGCACAGTGACAGGCACCTTGTTTTTTAAATGACAATTTGAAACATTTTTTTTAAGACGTACATAGACATCACGCCATGGCTGAAGGAGATTATTATTGCAAATCAATGTATCTAAACAATTTCTCCGTGGAAAGGACGCTTTAGATGTCCTTTTCAAATATCTGTGACATGGATTATATTTTAACCTGGAAATTTTTAATTTATTTTAATTTTAAAATTTTATATAGTTTAAAAAGGAAGTGCACGATACTTCGTGAATCTTCACCTAAAACGAAGCTTTATGGATGATCTTGCGCCTCCATCAAAATATATGAAAAATCTTAAAATATAATAAAAAACAAAAATCCACAAAAAAAATATTTTCTAGGTCACAAATATTTCATTTTTTTAGGGTACATTGATTTGCAGATATTGGCGTGAGACATACAGTATGAGAAAATTCGTACCAGTTGATAATATTTTGATTCTGTTTTTTTATTTATAATATTTAAAAAATAAATTAAAATCCTATACTTTGTTCTATACATTTTTTATTAGTTCATTTTTGTACTGAATTCTTGAGATTTGTTCAACGATTTACCTAAAATCAACATCAACATCAACAATCAATGATTATTTAAAATTTGTTGCAACTTCTTTTGACATTTTTTGTTAATTTCAATTAATTTAAATGCAACACTTTGATTTCTTGTCCTCAGTTATAAACAAAATGCGCATGTTGAGTTTCAAGTAAGAGATTGTTATTATCGTTGATTATTTGATACAAAAGTTAAACTGTGATACAAAAGTTAACAGTAATTACTATTTATAATCTTTTTATGTACCTCGTAAATTTTTCCTAAAAAATTGTTTAGCTTAAAACCTCTAAGACATTCGATATCGGTGTAAAAGATGACTTTGTGTGTACTTCTTTCAGAAAAAACTGGATGAAATTTGTTAAATATTGAATTGAAAGGGCACATAAACGTAGTCTGACTTCATAACAAATATTTATTTTTATTATTTTTTTAATTTTGATACTACATGCTTGGGTAAGAGGTTATCATTTAGTGATTATAGTGTAATAACCCAATTAGAGCTTTTCAATTACAATAAAAAGCTTCAAATAAATAATGGCATCTGATAAATCAATTAAAAATATAAGTTGTTTTGTAAATTAAGGAATATAGGAAATACTGAACAATAAAAAAAACATATTTTTTCTTGAATTTAAGATAACTCCGGCTCCGACTCCGACTCCGGGTTATCAGAAATCTTCGGCTCCGACTCCGACTCCGACTCCAGCTCATAAAATTTAACCGACTCCGGCTCCGACTCCGACTCCAGCTGTTCGAGTTTTGACGACTCCGACTCCGACTCCGACTCCAGGTCCCCAAAAAGACCCGACTCCAACGACTCCGGCTCCGACTCCGACTCCGACTCCACAGCCCTGATTACAAGCACTCCTTATGATTATAAATCAAAAATTTTGTAATTGTCTGCTGTACAACTTTGTAGAACGTGAAAAATTTTGTAGAAAATGAAACAAATTGTTCTAACTGAAAAAAATGCCTTTCTGAGTTAAAGTAGATTCGAAAAGTACATTAAATTTTCCTTAAAATATCATGTTCCTATAATTTTCACAGTTGAGTAACGGAAAATGGCAGAGTTTTTAAAAATTTTTTTGCTTTTTTTTTTCGATGGAAAATAAGTTTTTTTCGAAAATTTGAATACG
Organism: Culex pipiens pallens; assembly: GCF_016801865.2. Classification (NCBI taxonomy): domain Eukaryota; kingdom Metazoa; phylum Arthropoda; class Insecta; order Diptera; family Culicidae; genus Culex; species Culex pipiens. The sequence continues at coordinate 64,453,221 of NC_068938.1, read as the reverse complement.
CCATCAAATCGGGCATCCAATTTTACATAAAAGACTCTTTGACACCAAATTTCCAACTCATCACCGTTTCAGGCTTCAAATTATTGAAAAACACCTCTTTTTTCCCATGTTCAAAAATGAAAAGGGTTTTGACGCCCATCCGTCACGAGTTTATTAAAAAATGGATCTCGGATTCGTGAACAGGGAGCCAAATAGCATAAGGTTTTGGGGTTGCCATTGATCGTTGAAGTTTGTTTGGGAAGATGACTTTTTATTTTATTCAATAATTTTCAGCCTGAAATGGTGACGGTTTAGAATTTTGGTCAAAGGGACTTCATATAAAATTGGACGCCCAATTTGATGGTGTACTCAATTCCAATTAGCGTACTAAGATTTCCGAAAAAAACTTTGTTCTCATTGAAGAAGGAACTGAAATAGTTTTCAAGATTGTTCTATTTTTCGTCACTCAACTGTATTTTTTTTAAGCAGGTCGTTTTCTAAGAAATTTAAAGGCTAGAAATGTTTGAATAACCAATTGTGTGTCTTCATTCACAATTTACCAACACATAGCTAAAAGGACCTCCAAACCTCTATAAGGTTTGATTGCAAAACAAATTGTGAATTGATTATTTACTTAATAAAAACTGAATTGAATTGAATAGATTTGAATGAAGCGGTTACATACATGTAGAAAATCACAAAATTTCATATTACAGAACATTTATTTAATCCACTAAAAAGATGATTTTCAATCGATCCTGAAAATTTCATGAACATATGAAATGATTAAACTGAGTTAAAGACGATTTGAGGCTCAAAATTTTGCCGTGCGCAAAGCGGACTGTCAAACTTTTTGAGCGTTTTTCTCGAAACACTAAGTTGGTTTACGGGTGCCACGATATCTCGAGATGAGATGGACCAAATTGGCTGAATTTCAGGGTGAAGACTCCCAAAACATATCTAGTGTGCATGACGAAACCCGATTTTAAAATTTTTCATTTTAAAAAAAATACAAAAATCAAAAACTGACGAGTTTTTATATGAAAAACACAAAAATATTTTTATCTTTTTTTTTAAATAAGTTTTTTGAAAATCTGGCTTCGTCATGCACACGGAATCGGTTTAACGAGTCTTCACCAAAATTTTGAGCCGATTTGATCAAAGCAATGTGGAGATAGCACCCGTTTTTTGAAACTGCCAACTTTAAATAGTCATTATCTCGGCAACGATACAACCAAATGTCTTCAAAATTGTTTTGATATTAGATGAAAATGTGTATTTTAATGCCTTGAAAACAGATTTTTTATAAAACTAAGTGTGTGCTAACTCCAACCTCTGACTTTTTTTGTCGATGTACATGTATGTAGCCCCTTAATGTTGTTTTAGATTCTTCAAAAACCCAGAAGGGTCAGTTTTTGTTTAGAACAAGAATTTTTCATTTCATTTGGTGTATTGCACCGAATACCGCAAAACCGACGCCTGTAAATCTAGCGCACTCTAGCTTTTTCGTTCAAGAATGACAGAAAAAGTTAGTAGTTTCACGACAAAATTACAAAAGTAACTTTTTCAATTTTTTTTTTTTTTTTTGTAAAGTTGCAATAACTCGTGAAGGTTACAAGCAAACCCCTTATATTTACGTAATAAAACATTGGTAAATGCCTGCTCTACAACTTTGAGGAACATTCTCACACTCAAAAACTTAACCCTGAAAAGTTAAAAAATTACGAAATTTTAAAATGAAAAATTTCCAAGAAAATGCCAGTTATTTAACGGAAAATGGCACAATTTTGGTTCAAATCCATTTTTACATAAAAGACCCATTGACACTGAATTTCTATATCATAACCATTTCAGGCTACAAATTATTGAAAAACACGCCTTTTTTCGAATGCTAAAAAGAGGACGCGTCCGTTACGAGGTATCGAAAAATGAAGATTAGATTCTTGATCAGGGACAAAAATTACGATGAGGGGTCAGGGCAACTATTTTCAAATCCAAAATTCCGGTCTTTTCTTAAATTGTTGTATTTTTTAATCCGGTTGAAACTTTTTTGGTGCCTTCGGTATGCCCAAAGAAGCCATTTTGCATCATTATTTGTCCATATAATTTTCCATACAAATTTGGCAGCTGTCCATACAAAGATCATTATTCAAAAATCTTTATCTTTAGAAGGGGTTTTTTGAACGATTTGGTGTCTGCGACAAAGTTGTAGGTATGGATAAGGACTACACTTAAAAATTATTATACACGGTTATTTTTTTGTGATTTTTGATTTCACTTTTTGGCACTAAACCTTGATTTGCAAAAAAAATACTATTTTTAATTTGTTTCATTTTTTGACATATTTTAAAAGACATCAAACGACAACTTTTCTGAAATCTCCAGCGTGCACAAAAAAAATTTCACCGAGTTATACATTTTTAAATCAATACTGATTTTTTCAAAAAATTGAAATGTTGGTCGCAACTTTCAACTTCATATTTCGATGTAAAATTGAATTTGAACCAAAAATTTCCACTAGAGTTAATTTGATAAAATATACAGTTTTCAAGTTAAAGCCATTTTTAGGTAACTTTTTTGAAAATAGTCAAAGTTATACATTTTTTACTAATCACGATTCAAAAATTCGCTCAAAAATGTCTGAATGTCAAATTGTCAAATGTCAAATGTCAAAAATTTCTGGAAAGTTGGCATTATCAAATCAAACATCAGTCCTCTAGAACATATAAAAAAAAATAAAAATAGTTTTTTTTGCAAGTGACAAAAAGGGAAAGAAAAAAAACCACCATAAAAAATTAAGTAGTTCTAATCCATACTTACAACTTTGCTCAAGGCACCAAATCGATCAAATAATTCCTTCAAAAGATACAGATTTTTGAATTTTCATATATCATTTTTGTATTGACAGCTGCCAAATTTGTATCGATAATTTTATGTGCAAAATAATGATGCAAAATGGCTTCTTTGCCTTACTAAAAAAATTAATATTACGTGTTACGGAATTCTCAATCTTTGGATGAGATAATAAATCAATTTTGATCTAATTTTACATTAAATTTGATGCACATAACAGGATCGTGTTTTAAGATGTAACTTTACATCAAACTTGATGTAATGTCACGCGTTTTATTTCTTACACGTATCAAGCTGAAACGTCAAAACGTCAGACACGAGGTCGTTCATGTTTGGCAGCGAAAAGTGTTTTTTCACTGAGGGGTTCAAAAAATGTTTGGGATCTGCTACAAAAGGCCAAGACGGTATAAGAAAATTGCTGGTAAAGATACATTTTATTGTTTGCGTTCAAATCCCGACGTAAATTGCAGCTGGTGTGCTTATTTTTCTTTCAGGTGTCGGATGATTATTTTTATCCGGGAGAGCTGACGCGGCGGAACCAAAGATGGGAAGTTCTTAGTAGAGTAGTTTTCTAGGATTTCGGTCATTCGATTTTTTTTTTGTATTTTTTAATCCGACTGAAACTTTTTTGGTGCCTTCGGTATGCCCAAAGAAGCCATTTTGCATCATTAGTTTGTCCATATAATTTTCCATACAAATTTGGCAGCTGTCCATACAAAAATGATGCATGAAAATTCAAAAATCTGTATCTTTTGAAGGAATTTTTTGATCGATTTGGTGTCTTCGGCAATGTTGTAGGTATGGATACGGACTACACTGGAAAAAAATGATACACGTAAAAAAAATTTGGTGATTTTTTTATTTAACTTTTTACCACTAAAACTTGATTTGCAAAAAAAACACTATTTTTATTTTTTTTATTTTTGATAAATTTTAAAGGACATAAAATGCCAACTTTTCAGAAATTTCCAGGTTGTGCAAAAAATCATTAGCCGAGTTATGATTTTTTTAATAAATACTGATTTTTCTAAAAATCGAAATTTTGGTCGCAAAAATGTTTAAACTTTATTTTTCAATGTCAAATTGAATTTGCAATCAAAAAGTACTGCAGTGAAATTTTGATAAAGTGCACCGTTTTCAAGTGATAGCAATTTTTATGTATTTTTTTTTTTTTTTTCAAAATAGTCGCAGTTTTTCATTTTTTTAAATTTGTGCACATGTTTGCACACTTTTGAAAAAAATATTTTTGAAAAGCTGAGAAAATTCTCTATATTTTGCTTCCTCGGACTTTGTTGATACGACCTTTAGTTGCTGAGTTATTGCAATGCAAAGGTTTAAAATAGGAAAATTGATGTTTTCTAAGTCTCACCCAAACAGCCCAACATTTTTCAATGTCGATATCTCAGCAACTAATGGTCCGATTTTCAATGTCAAAATATGAAACATTTGTGAAATTTTCTGATCTTTTCGAAAACAATATTTTCAAAATGTTTAAATCAAGACTAACATTTCAAAAGGGCCAAACATTCAATATTACACTAAGAAAAAAGACCGATTTCGTAGAGAATTGCTCAGTAGACAAAGCTGCAAGAAACTAGAAGGTTGAATTTGGTGAAGTGGTATGAGTAGTCAGGAAGAGTTAGTGTTTTTCTTTAAAAAGTGATTTGGTCCTTTGTAAAATGTGAATGTGTTGAAGTGCAGGCTTACGAACGACACTAAAGTTATTGAAAACAATCAAATTTTGATTCATTCCAATTGAATAAAACATTGTATTAATTCGAACAGACTCACAAACACCCGATATGCTAAAATTACACGATCACGGCACAAATAATGTATCGTGTAACCAACAATTACATCAGATTTTACGTCTTTTTTGACGCTCCAGATATGTGCATCGTTTTAGATGCAATATTACACGTTTTTTTCGTAATGTTTGTGGGCATACCAAAAGCACCAAACAAAATAAAAAATAATAAAAAATACAAAAATTAAAATTAAAAAAAAATACCTATTTTGTAGAGAATTGTTCATATGCACATAATAGAATACACTATACAGACTCATTCTATCACTAACAAACTTCTAATCCATTACATGCATTACGTATTCAACAATTTTGAAAGGCAGAAAAAATTACCACGCATAAATTATGTTCACATCAGTTTGCAAAACCAAATTAAATTTTGATTCAAACGCCCAATCAATATAAACAGAAATCAACAATCACATTCACCGTTTTTCTCGCCAACATCAAGTTTGGAGCGCAAACTTTGTCGATTATACAGAAAGCACTCACGCCACGCCAGCCAAACACAATGCTGGCAAATTTGTTGTTCAAACGTTGTTCTGCCAAACTGCCAAATTGGATGCTAACATTCGAGACTCGAGACACTGTTCCCCCTCCCTCGAAGTAAACTTAATCGAATCACGTCGCAATCGAATTTAGAAACTTTCTCCTTTCTTCACTCTCCTGCTGCCCTGTCCGGACCAGTGTTCCCAGCTGTAAAGTGTCTTGTGCCATTTTTTTATTTTTGCCCATCGTTAGCTGCTTTTTATTCTGGTTTCTTCTGGCAGGAACAACTTTTTCTGCATTTTGTCCAAGCCCAAAGGTTCCGGGTTCGCCCAACTTGCGCCATGATAGCCGTACAGTTTTAATCGAGTTGAGTGGAGTGCTGGAAACGCTGGTTTGTAAAATAGTGTTGCCAAGGTCGAGGGATAATTGTGCTCTCGGAAAAACTTAAATAGGAATTGTTTGGAAAGCTTGGAGAAAAATATTATTCAAAAGCGATGTTCATAAAAAAAGGGATTTTCACCGAGTAATAACATTACCACGGGGTAACAAAAACATTATTAAGATCCCGGGAAATGGGTCCCATTTTCCACGCAGAATGGCACTGGCAAACATTGTTCAAATATTTACTCGGCATATAATACAAGCGCGGGGTTGGTGGCGGTACAAGGCTACAAGGTAAACATTTACCCTGCTCAGCTGACTGGCTGGCTGGTTGGCTTGGCGGACAGGTTGTGGTCGTTGGCACAATTCTCCGAATACCTTTTTTTTCCCAAAAAGTCTCACCTGTCCCCAGCAGTAGTACGTAGAAGCATCAGGCGGGGGATGGAATGTAACAATAAACCGAAAAGTTAGGGTGAGAGATTGTGATATTATAATTTTTAAATTAATTACTTTTTTGAATTTGATATCTATTTAATTTGCAACTTCTTAAAATTATAAATTCAAGAAAATCATGAAAAAAAAGTTTGATTTGATTAAATCTACATCATTTTTGAAAAAAAAACTTAAATTACTATTTTTATTTTACTAAACAACATTAATCAAAAATTCACCCTTTACCCCAAAACTTGCTCACTTTTATTGTATGTATGTGTCCTGATTGCCCCGGTACCGGTTGTGTGCGTGGGACAACCGCTGTGAATAGACGTGTTTTTCGATGAAAGAAAAAGCTCCAGCACGAGAGCAGTGAACAATTTCGGACGTCATAATTTCAACCTGAAAGTGATGCGAAAAGTTTGCCGGCTCGTTTGTCGTCGGAACAAATGATGTGTTTTCGTAGAATTGCTAGAGCTGGAAATTTGATTCGCGGAAGGGATATTTTTGCGGCGAATTAAATGCGGATGTTTCGTTTGTTTTGAAATGAATGTTAGTGTTAGAAGAATGTTTGGCTGAGGTTTCAAGAGAAATTCGGACCCAATCATGTTTTATTACAGCGCTGAATTCTTTGCTTTTATCCATGAGTAATTTTCTGCCAACTCACACGAAATCGGAAAAAAGTTGACCCAATACCTTTTTGATTTGCGTGAAACTTTGTCCTTAGGGGTAAGTTTTGTCCCTCATAACAAATCCGATCTTCAAATTTTGAAAGCTCGTTACGGAAGGACTATACGACCCCTTTCATTTCTGAACATTCGAAAAAAGAAGATTTTCACAATAATTTGCAGTTTGAAACGATGATGAGATAGAAATTTGGTGTCAAAGGAACTTTAATATAAAATTGGACGCCCGATTTAATGGCGTACTAAAAATTGAAAAAAGTATTTTTCATTGTAAAAAATAAAACACTAAAAAAGTTTTGAAAACTCTGCCATTTTCCGTTAATCAACTGTATTTTTTTGAACATGTCATTTTATGGGCTATACATCTGGAGTTTTTTTTTTTTTTTTTTTTTAAATGGTCCATCAAAACTAATTCTTTCATTTAAAAATGTCCCGAAAGTAACTGCAATGCGTCCCAGCAAGAAGTCACCGGGGAAGATCTCTTCACCCTGCCGGAGTTCTTTGCTCTCGCGGGGGAGATGATGACGCGGTTTCGGAGCTGCCGGAACAAGACGGAACAATTCCTGGCCCTTGGGGAACTGATGATCAAACACATCTACAAAGGATAAATAACCTGTGATCTAGATATCCAGGTTTTTAAGCGAAGATGGCGTTCGATTGGTGAACGTCCGAACTGTCAAAATCACGCAGTAGCACCAACATTAGAAAAAAAAATGTGGCCGTCATGCCATGGCACACTTTTTTCGCAATGTTGGTACCACTGCGTGATTTTGACATTTCGGGCGTTCACCATTCGAACGCCATTTTCGCTTAAAAATCTGGATAAGCTTTCTCTTCCTCTCTTCCCTTTCCTTTGCAATTTCTGTAAGTTTTATTTTTTAATTTTCTTATTATTGCTAGTGCCTTACTCAGGAAAAAATAATGTAAATTTGGAAGCTGTAATTTTGGAAGGTTGAATATTACCTCTTTTATGATGTAATTTTACCTCAATTTAGACTGAAAAAGTGACATTACACCAGAAAAGTGGTAAAATAACACATTTCCAGAGGTAAAATTACACTTTTTTTCTGACATAAAAGATGTACCCCTTCCCAGATGTAATATTACCATGATTTTTTTTTCTGTGTAGTTAAAGAAATAATTGTTCCAAAATGGATTATGATGCAACACACAGCTGAAAGAAACTCAAAAACTCTGTTATGTACTTCAAAATAACTCCGAATAAAATACCGAAGTAAAATAGAATTTGCCTTCAGAAAGTACTCTAATGAACTTTTGATAAAGTGCACCGTTTTCAAGTTATAGCCATTTTCAGGTTTTTTTTTTTTTTTTTTTTGAAAGTAGTCGCAGTTATTCATTTTTTTAATTGGTGCCCCCTTTGAAAACAATATTTGAAAAGCTGAGAAAATTCTCTATATTTTGCTTTTTTCAACTTTGTCGATGCGACCTTTAGTTGCTGAGAAATTTTCATGCAAAGATTTAAAAACAGGAAAATTTATGTTTTCTAAGTCTCACCCAACAACCCCCCATTTTCTAATGTCGATATCTCAGCAACTAATGGTCCGATTGTTAATGCTAAATTATGAAACATTTGCAAAATTTGTCGGTCTTCTCGAAAACAATATCTTCAGTTTTTTTTTTAAATCAATACTAACATTTCTAAAGAACCAAAAATTCAAAATTACGCCCTTTTGAATTGTTTGTCTTGATTAAATTAAAATTGAAGTATTGTTTTCGAAAAGATTTTAAAGTTTGCGACCAATTTCGATTTTATGAAAAAATCTGTATTGATTCAAAAATGTTTAACCCGGTCAATTTTTTTTTGAAATTACATCATAAAAGGGTAATAGCTTCCAAATTTACTTTATTTTTTTCTGTGTAGAGAATTGCTCTATCAGTATCGTATTTTTTACGATTTTGAGGGAAATTCCTTTTTGCCTTCCTCACCTTACTGAGGAAAGGCTATAAAATCACTCGAAAAATGAACTTTTTAATTTGACCTCGTAGACCCACCTTCACGTAAACATATCGACTCAGAATCATGTCCTGAGCAAATGCCTGTGTGGATATGTGTAGGTGGGTGGACAAAAAAATTGTCACTCGATTATCTCCAGACTGGATTAACGGATTTTGACCGTATTAGTCTCATTCGATCCGTCTTGGGGTCCCATAGGTCTGTATTTAAAATCAGCAAGTTTAGTTAAGCACTTCAAAAGTTATGCTAAAAAAACGATTTTGACGTATGTTCCGGATCTCAGATATTTCAATGAAGATGGTGTCCGGGTCCATCACGCGACCTGTCGTTTGTTAGATAATCGAAAGACCTTTCAAATGAGCCTAGAACATCAAGGATCTGACAACCCTATCAAAAGTTATTAGCACTTAAGTGTTATTTATACACTTTTTGGAGGTTGGATCTCAGATATTTCAATAAAAATGATTTCCGGGTCCATCATGCGACCCATCGTTAGATAATCGAAAGACCTTTCAAATGAGCCTAAAACATCGAAGATCTGATTACCAAATCAAAAGTTATTAGCTCTTATGTGTTATTCATACACATTTTAGAGGCCGTATTTCATATATTGTGATAGAAATATTGTCTGAATCTTCCATGCGAACTATCGTTGAATAGTTTTTTATCAGATCTTGCCGATGAGCCAGAAATATTGAAGGTCAGCGAACCCTATCAAAAGAAATGAGTAATAAAGTTGATTTGTTAAACATGTTAAGGGGGAATGTTGCTATTTTTACTGAATGAATTGACTTTATGAATGTGAGGAAGGCACCAACCACCTAAAGGTGGATTAAGTAACGTTTTTATTAAATAAAACATGTTTATTAATGTTAGTAATATTTTTTCATTAATAAGGAATTTTTATCAAAATATTGAAAACAATGTGTTTTTTTTTATAATTAAGGTATAATTTAAAAATGCGGTTAATTTAACATGCATTTCTTCGTAATGGTGCTATAGTCACATCGTCAAAGTAGTAAAAACCATAGATATTTATTTTAATGGCTGTGTTTTGGCACTGATGAGACAAAAACTAAGTGTTAAAAAAGCAAAATTGTTCAGAAAATTGTCACCAACAAGATGAAAATTGTTAGCTTCGATAAAAGTTTGATGGATTTTTGAGAGAAATTTGAAAGCAAAAATCAGGCAAAAAATTTTATTTATTCCAACCAGTCAAAGTGAAAAATGACAACGAACTGGATTAATGTGAATTCAGAACATTTTTGATAGGACTCCTAACATTGATTTAATGGGAAATACGGGGCAATTTGATTTTTGAGAATTTTTCGTTGCATGAAAACATTGTTCCTAAGGGAAAAAACTATCGAATTCAGGGTGAGGTGAGTTTCCGCCACATCGCCTTTTTTGGGACACACTACTCGTCAGGGATCGTTTTTCTGTCTTTGACAAAGTTGTTTGTCATACAATTTTAACTTAAAAATCTTTCACTGGACAATGATCTGATACGCCACTTTTTGGTGGAACATTGAAAATGTTATACATTTTTGTGAACTTACCCATTCAATCTTCAACGATCATTAGCTACCCTTAAACCTTAAAAGATTTGGCTCAAAATTGGCACAGTTCCTTAGTTGAATTTTTCTTGTCACCCTAATGGTCAGTAATAAAACTTCAAACATATTTGCCAACCAAGTCCAAGTACATCATTACCAGGTTAAACCAACTAGATCCATTCTGTTGAAGTAACTCAGATTGAAATCAGGCAGGTTTGTTACCATACAGTCATTTTTTAAATTAATCAGCATTGTAATTACATAACAATGGTGAAAAGTTACTCAAATATTCCAGATTGTTTTGTGCATTCAGCTTACCTTCGATCAAGTTGACGCCAATTCCAATGATAAAATCCTTATCGAAACTGGTTCTCAACTCGCGATGCTGCTATTAATACTCCTTATTTACTTCTCCACCCATTATTGTTTCGGAAATTCAATTTCCACTTTCTCACAAACGCTTGTTCACCATCAAAGCCAAACACACTTCACTGCCAGAAATTTCGCTCACTTTATTACTACAAACACGACGATGATGGGGCACAAAACTTTTCCTCTCGCAATGCCGAAAACCACCCGTTTCCTCGACCTGCTGTCAGATTAATATTTTGTAATCGATAAGCTTTCCTTGCGACCGGCAACGTGCCTCCAATCAGCCACAAATTAACTCACACTGCTTCCTCTTCTTCTGCTTGTATTACTTTCCATAGAAAGCAGAGGGGTAGGGGTGTTGTTTTCGTGACCACAAAAACGCTGGCAATCATTAAAATTAATTAGCCAACAGACACTTATCTTGTGCCGTCAATCAACGACGTCCGCCCTTCCTTAAAAGCCGTCACCAACAGTTGAACATCGATCAATTCCAAATTTGTTTGACTGGTTTTAATTTCTTCCTCGCACGCAAATGAGATGCTCCCTGTTTAAGGGTTTCTTAACCGACGACGGTTTTTCCAATTTCCCTGGAAAATTCAAACACGCCAATTTCTCCGTTTCCTTCCCGGCGGAAGTACACACAAACAACTGCACACAAACACACTTTCAGCAAAAAACTCGCGCGCGGCTGGAAATTTGATTCAACCAGTTGAAACTCTACGCGAGACTTGCTTCCAAAACCCCCCGGAAGTTGCCCAGCGACTTCCGTTTGCTCGAATTTTGCCTCCACTTCCGTTGAAAATCAAAATTTGCTCAAATTCAGCAAACTTTTCCCCAAAATCAGCCAACTTTTCACTCAACCAACAACTATTGCAAACAACTATCCGGAAACACAAAGAGAGCGCGCAGCTCTCCCTCAGAAGGGCCAACCGGGGCCTGCCCTTGGAACCTGTGTGGAGCAGCAAAGAAGTGTCCACCGGAAGTTTCGAGGACCGAAACACTACCGAAGGCCTTCACAGCTGAGCGCCAACTGATCGGGGGGGTAAAACTTGCCAGGAACGTGCCTTAACAAGTTCACAATCCTGGAGAGTCCTGGCAGAGTTCGGTGGTGAAGTGGGATGGAAACAGGAGGGGGGAGGCCGGAATCGGTTACCGTCTGGAGCGTGCAACCGTTGTTGATGTTGTTGAAGATGGGTGGAAGTTGGTGAGCGGAAATGGTGGAAAATGGCGAGAGAGAGAAAGAATTTGGAGAGAGAAAAATGTCGTTGGCAGGATGCTGAGTGTAATCTAGTGCAAGGTTGCCAAAATTTTAATTTGAAGGCAACTAATGAATGTAGTTTTTGTTGGTAGAAATTTCAACAAGCTTTGGGAACATTCAAACTCTTTGTCCTTTGTCCTTTTTTACTTTGTTGCATTTTTGAGTTTTTGCTTTTTTGCTTTTTTGCTTTTTTGCTTTTTTGCTTTTTTGCTTTTTTGCTTTTTTGCTTTTTTGCTTTTTTGCTTTTTTGCTTTTTTGCTTTTTTGCTTTTTTGCTTTATTGCTTAATTGCTTTTTTGCTTTTTTGCTTTTTTGCTTTTTTGCTATTTTGCTTTTTTGCTTTTTTGCTTTTTTGCTGTTTTGCTTTTTTGCTTTTTTGCTTTTTTGCTTTTTTGCTTTTTTGCTTTTTTGCTTTTTTGCTTTTTTGCTTTTTTGCTTTTTTGCTTTTTTGCTTTTTTGCTTTTTTGCTTTTTTGCTTTTTTGCTTTTTTGCTTTTTTGCTTTTTTGCTTTTTTGCTTTTTTGCTTTTTTGCTTTTTTGCTTTTTTGCTTTTTTGCTTTTTTGCTTTTTTGCTTTTTTGCTTTTTTGCTTTTTTGCTTTTTTGCTTTTTTGCTTTTTTGCTTTTTTGCTTTTTTGCTTTTTTGCTTTTTTGCTTTTTTGCTTTTTTGCTTTTTTGCTTTTTTGCTTTTTTGCTTTTTTGCTTTTTTGCTTTTTTGCTTTTTTGCTTTTTTGCTTTTTTGCTTTTTTGCTTTTTTGCTTTTTTGCTTTTTTGCTTTTTTGCTTTTTTGCTTTTTTGCTTGCTAATTTGGCATCCCTTCGATAGTTGTAGGTCATGCTCCCCAAAACAACCCTACTTTCACTAGTTACTGATAACAACGGTCGGATTCTCTCAGAAAAACTCTCCTCTCACTCACGCTTCACTCTCAGAAGAGAAGCGGCGGAAACAGCTGTTGAATCACGGCCCCCAAAACAGGACAGCTTTGTTTTGCTGCTCTCGTGCCGACGACAACCAGCTGCTCTGTTGAACTTGAACACGAAATCCAACGAATCGCTGCCAGAACCAGACAGAGAGACCCATAAAACATATTCTCACTCTCCTTCGACCCTCCGGGAAAAACATCATGAATGAGTGGGTGGGGAAATGGAGCATGGAGGGAAAATGTGATGATTTATGCTCACACGGAGTCGACGACGAACTCGTGAAAACACTTGTGCGTTATCCTGATGAGACTGCCATTCAAATTCAAATGAGCGAATCAAACTCCGATGAAAAATTGCTCCCGCGTCGTATCAGCGTCGCCAAATCTCGGGGAAATAAAGTTTTCTTGCAACAAGTGTGGAGAGAATATTGATAAAAATAAGTTCTTGGAAGCACGTTCCACCACCGTGTTGATATGAGGCAGCAAAAGTTTTCAATTTAAAACTTGATTTTTCGCACGTGACAAACAGCGGGCAATGAAGTGGAAAATCAATTCGTTATTGGTGGTTGGGAAGTTTTGATTCAATATATTTCAAACTGATTTGTGTAAGTTTTTTTTATGTAAAATCAAATTTGCAATCAAAATAGTTGTTTATGCAACAAGTTGCAAAAAGAGGATTTTTTCAGCACGAGTCGTACGAAATACGAAGACAAAGGTTTAAAAACAGGAAAATTGATGTTATCTAAGGCTGGATTTTCATGGATCATGCAACGACATCGTAAGCACGAGCATCGAAATTTTACGATGCTCTTGGATGGCGTTATGACTTAGCTATGACACAAACCTAAATAACGGGCAGACCGCCATTTTTCCCGCAAGCGTTTTCAAGAAGGAACGGTAGAAAATGGGAGAGAAACGCTTGGGGAAACGTCAACACAAAGCAACACGTGCACGGAAAAACCAAAGATAAAATTTTAGACAAATGCAGGGGAACTTTTAATTTAGAACCATGCAAAATTTATTTCCGGATAGAACAAAATAATATTAATATTAATAATGTTTGGCAACATTTAGTAGAGCACGACAAAATAGACCAAAATAAGACCGGCGAGAACGGGAAGTATCTAATTATAGAACGAAAAATCAAAGTATGCTATTTGAAGGGACTGAAAAATAATTGATAGATGGAGCCATATTGATATTGAGAAAATTGACAGCCAGAGAGTCAACTGTACAAACATGGGGTGAATTGAAATTCAGAAATTCAGAAATTCAGAAATTCAGAAATTCAGAAATACAGAAATTCAGAAATTCAGAAATTCAGAAATTCAGAAATTCAGAAATTCAGAAATTCAGAAATTCAGAAATTCAGAAATTCAGAAATTCAGAAATTCAGAAATTCAGAAATTCAGAAATTCAGAAATTCAGAAATTCAGAAATTCAGAAATTCAGAAATTCAGAAATTCAGAAATTCAGAAATTCAGAAATTCAGAAATTCAGAAATTCAGAAATTCAGAAATTCAGAAATTCAGAAATTCAGAAATTCAGAAATTCAGAAATTCTTAATTTCTTAATTTCTTAATTTCCTAATTTCTTAATTTCTTAATTTCTTAATTTCTTAATTTCTTAATTTCTTAATTTCTTAATTTCTTAATTTCTTAATTTCTTAATTTCTTAATTTCTTAATTTCTTAATTTCTTAATTTCTTAATTTCTTAATTTCTTAATTTCTTAATTTCTTAATTTCTTAATTTCTTAATTTCTTAATTTCTTAATTTCTTAATTTCTTAATTTCTTAATTTCTTAATTTCTTAATTTCTTAATTTCTTAATTTCTTAATTTCTTTATTTCTTAATTTCTTAATTTCTTAATTTCTTAATTTCTTAATTTCTTAATTTCTTAATTTCTTAATTTCTTAATTTCTTAATTTCTTAATTTCTTAATTTCTTAATTTCTTTATTTCTTTATTTCTTTATTTCTTTATTTCTTTATTTCTTTATTTCTTTATTTCTTTATTTCTTTATTTCTTTATTTCTTTATTTCTTTATTTCTTTATTTCTTTATTTCTTTATTTCTTTATTTCTTAATTTCTTTATTTCTTTATTTCTTTATTTCTTTATTTCTTTATTTCTTTATTTCTTTATTTCTTTATTTCTTTATTTCTTTATTTCTTTATTTCTTTATTTCTTTATTTCTTTATTTCTTTATTTCTTTATTTCTTTATTTCTTTATTTCTTTATTTCTTTATTTCTTTATTTCTTTATTTCTTTATTTCTTTATTTCTTTATTTCTTTATTTCTTTGTTTCTTTATTTCTTTATTTCTTTATTTCTTTATTTCTTTATTTCTTTATTTCTTTATTTCTTTATTTCTTTATTTCTTTATTTCTTTATTTCTTTATTTCTTTATTTCTTTATTTCTTTATTTCTTTATTTCTTTATTTCTTTATTTCTTTATTTCTTTATTTCTTTATTTCTTTATTTCTTTATTTCTTTATTTCTTTATTTCTTTATTTCTTTATTTCTTTATTTCTTTATTTCTTTATTTCTTTATTTCTTTATTTCTTTATTTCTTTATTTCTTTATTTCTTTATTTCTTTATTTCTTTATTTCTTTATTTCTTTATTTCTTTATTTCTTTATTTCTTTATTTCTTTATTTCTTTATTTCTTTATTTCTTTATTTCTTTATTTCTTTATTTCTTTATTTCTTTATTTCTTTATTTCTTTATTTCTTTATTTCTTTATTTCTTTATTTCTTTATTTCTTTATTTCTTTATTTCTTTATTTCTTTATTTCTTTATTTCTTTATTTCTTTATTTCTTTATTTCTTTATTTCTTTATTTCTTTATTTCTTTATTTCTTTATTTCTTTATTTCTTTATTTCTTTATTTCTTTATTTCTTTATTTCTTTATTTCTTTATTTCTTTATTCTTTATTTCTTTATTTCTTTATTTCTTTATTTCTTTATTTCTTTATTTCTTTATTTCTTTATTTCTTTATTTCTTTATTTCTTTATTTCTTTATTTCTTTATTTCTTTATTTCTTTATTTCTTTATTTCTTTATTTCTTTATTTCTTTATTTCTTTATTTCTTTATTTCTTTATTTCTTTATTTCTTTATTTCTTTATTTCTTTATTTCTTTATTTCTTTATTTCTTTATTTCTTTATTTCTTTATTTCTTTATTTCTTTATTTCTTTATTTCTTTATTTCTTTATTTCTTTATTTCTTTATTTCTTTATTTCTTTATTTCTTTATTTCTTTATTTCTTTATTTCTTTATTTCTTCATTTCTTTATTTCTTTATTTCTTTATTTCTTTATTTCTTTATTTCTTTATTTCTTTATTTCTTTATTTCTTTATTTCTTTATTTCTTTATTTCTTTATTTCTTTATTTCTTTATTTCTTTATTTCTTTATTTCTTTATTTCTTTATTTCTTTATTTCTTTATTTCTTTATTTCTTTATTTCTTTATTTCTTTATTTCTTTATTTCTTTATTTCTTTATTTCTTTATTTCTTTATTTCTTTATTTCTTTATTTCTTTATTTCTTTATTTCTTTATTTCTTTATTTCTTTATTTCTTTATTTCTTTATTTCTTTATTTCTTTATTTCTTTATTTCTTTGTTTCTTTATTTCTTTATTTCTTTTTTTCTTTATTTCTTTATTCGTGTTTTTCCTTATTTATTATTTTCGTCGTTTCTTAATTTAATTTAAATTAGAGAATTTGTTTTCTTCTTCTTCTCTCTCTCTCTCTCTCTCTCTCTCATATGTCTTCCAAAAATGGTGGGAGGGGGGGGGCCGTTCCACCCGAATGTAACCGCCCTGGCTTCGGGCCTGTTCAAAATATGTCAGTTACCACTTCGGTTTTTAAGAATTTGACGGTTTTAGCTACAACTCCGTGTCTACGAAAATCACCCGACTCCAATAACTCCAATCACGACTACACATTCCTGCTTTCATAAATAACATCAATACCATTCCATAACTTGCTTTTCTTCTTAATTTCTCCCACCCTTCTAACCTTCAGCCAGAACTATGATGAAATTATTGAATATTTATTCCATAAAATAAATATGGGTTTTTTTTTATTTTTTCCATGTTTTCAACTTTCCGTGCATGGTAAACCGTACACACTTTGACCTAGCGTACTGTTTAAAAATGTTCTATGTTTATAGGAAACACTCGTATGATAGGTGGCAATCAACATTTTCCTTGAATTACATACATTTCATGCTGTGAAATAAAATCAAAATTCTTTCTTATTATTTGAAAACGTAAAAACCCACTATAAAATAATTTGAGGTAGCCTATCGCCTCTTTTCAAAACTTTGTCGACATCAACATCAGCCGATTCCATTGTTGCCATTTTGGCATCGGAAAAATCTCATGTGTTTGCCACAAAACGCTTGAAACGCTTGCCTGCTTGAAATATTCACGGAAACATTTCACAGCGTTATTTGGTTTGTGTTCATGGTGTCGCGGCAGCAATATGGCTGACAGGACAGGCATCGAACTACGATGCACTGACATTTTAGCAAAGCATGGTAGTGACTATGCTTTCGATGTCGGTCATCATACGATGCTCGTGCATCGAAAATCAAAAGTCGGAAAATCACATTTTCGGGGCTTTCCGGCAATTAGTATTTGTTTTTATTGTTCGTACTGCCATGAACAATCAATCTCAACTACTTTACCACTTAACTTGGGCGAAAAATATGAGTTTTTGATAAAATTTGGCACGAGCATCGAAAGCCGCTTTCGATGTCGGTCATCGAAAAATCCATGAAAATCCACCCTAAAACATATCAAAAAATAAAAAAATAAAAATAGTGTTTTTTTTTTGCAAATCAAGTTTTAGTGATAAAAAAATAAATAAAAAATCACCAAATTTTTTTTACCGTGTAACTTTTTTTTCCAGTGTAGTCCGTATCCATACCTACAACATTGCCGAAGACACCAAATCGATCAAAAAATTCCTTCAAAAGATACAGATGTTTGAATTTTCATGCATCATTTTTGTATGGCCAGCTGCCAAATTTGTATGGAAAATTATATGGACAAACTAATGATGCAAAATGGCTTCTTTGGGCATACCGAAGGCACAAAAAAAGTTTCAGTCGGATTAAAAAATGCAAAAATTAAAATTTAAGAAAAAAGACTGATTTCGTAGAGAATTGCTCTACAGTGAAAAAAATGATACTCGATAAAAAAATGGTGATTTTTAATTTCACTTTTTGTCATTAAAACTTGATTTGCAAACAAACACTATTTTGAATTTGTTTTATTTTCTGATATGTTTGAGTGTACATCAAATGCAAACTGTTCAAAAATTTTCAGAACGGGCAAACAATCTTTAACTAAGTTATGAAATTTTGAATCAATACTGATTTTTTTTCAAAAAATCTTAACATTAGTCCAAAAAAAATTTCAACTCAACGGATTAGTTGTTAAAATAACAAAAAAAAATAACGAAGATTTGTTCGAAGAAAAACTCAAAATGTTATAAGTCTGTTATTACTATAACAATCCAATAACAAAAAATATCATGACGACGAATTACAAATCTTGTTATTAATAACATAAAGTTTTATTGGCCTAGTTTTTTCAAATATCAAAAATGTTATTCTCAAATTATTTACGTCTGCTCGGGTTGTAAATATTGATAGGACGACCTTAAGATACAGTCCAGACTCGATTATCCGAAGGCCTCGGAAAAAAATCAATTTGGATAATCGAATCAAGAAAAAAAAATTTTTTCGTTGTCAAATTTTTGATTGTATGCTACCCCTAAACTACGCTAATGTGAATAATTTTTTTTAAATCTATGATGGTGACCAAAATGGCGAATTTTCAACAAGATTCTCACACTTGGACCCTTTTGGACGTCCTGCGCCACTTGAAAAATACTGAAACGATGTTTTTCTGCAAACATTTGAGCGATTATCTCCATATAAACTTTCATCGCTCTATAGTGACCCCTAAAACTTTACTGAATTGGCAGATATTTATTTTTGTCTAAGGAATCAAAACAGAGGGTATCCCAAATGATGATTTTTTTTTATTATCACCCGATTCATCATTGAAAAAGTTTATTCGAAAAGCAGAGAAAATTCTCGAAAATTTCTTTTTGGACATTGCTGTTCCGTCATTTGATTGCAATGAAAAGTCGATTTATGAAATTCTAGAGAATTTCTGTGGGGTGTTTTACCACTCTTTGGTTTTACTTTCATAATTATTAAACTAAAAAATCATTTCACGAAAAATCTCTTTTTTTTTTGCTATTTTGGATTGCAAATTTGATTTTCAATCTAGAAACGATTTTTTTTATGAGGGTTGCTCGAAATTTACCAAAAAGTAAATCATTGATTTTTTTTAAATTATGTTTTGTATTATGATGATCAATTATTTTAATTTTCAGCTATAGAAGTGACATGAAAAATCATGAAATTTTTTGTCAGTGCATTTTTTTAATGGTTCGAATTTCTTCATCTTCATTATATTTTTCGTTTTATTATTAACTGTTCACATTCATTTATCCGGGACCGTGGTGTAGGGGTAAGCGTGGTTGCCTCTCACCCAGTCGGCTTGGGTTCGATCCCAGAAGGTCCCCCGTCGGACGGGGAAGTAAATGTTGGCCCCGGTCTAACCTAAAGGGTTAGGTCGATAGCTCAGTCCAGGTGTAGGAGTCGTCTCCCTGGATCCTGCCTCGGTGGAGTCGCTTGTAGGCAGTTGGACTCACAATCGAAAGGTCGTCAGTTCGAATTCCGGGGTGGATGGAAGCTTAGGTGTTAAAAGAGGTTTGCAATTGCTTTAACAGTCAAACCTTGGGACACCTAGTTTCGAGTAGAAATCTCGCAATCGAGAACGCCAAGGCAATGCTGTAGAGCGAATAATATGATTTTTTTTCACATTCATTTATTTACTTCAAAGTGTTTTACATTTTTGCATTGAATCGAATACATTTGGGTAAAAAAGAAAAAAATTAACTCTAACAACGAATCCTAACTTAAAACTAAAAAAATAAATTCATTGAAATATTCAAAATCATTAGAACAAGTAAACTACGAACTGTATTTTAAGATAAATCCTCCAAGCGTTCTTACTTGTTCCGCACGAGTTTTGCACCCACGCAGTGTTGTTGTCATCTCGATGAAAATGTTCAAAAGTTCTTGTGACAAAAACAGGTCACTACTGCCTTCATCCATTGATGCTGGTTGGTTTTCCCTCGGTTCATATTCTTCCTTCTCACTCTAGTCCACAGAGAGGGTAGCGAACTGGTTTCCAGACGAATTTTGAGCGTCCTTGCTCAAACTGCCTGGCTTTGCAGGTAGCGCTTCGGCATTCTTTAGCTTCTTCAAATCTGCCGATCCTGCTGGTGAGGACCGCCTCTTTTTCTTGCTGTGAGGCATTTTTTGCACTTTTTAGCACTTTTATTGGTGTGTGAGGGACGCACGTCTGACTCGCTGCTCTGCTATCGCAGACTTCTAAAAGTTACCTTATCTGTTGACGATCTGAGTAAAATGAGTAAATAATGAAATAAAAAAAAATATTTCCCTTTAATTTTGTATTCATAGGATTTTCGGACAGTTTAGAACATTTAAGACACAATCGCTTTAGCAACAAATTAATTTTTATTTTTATAATATTCATATATAAATTATCATATCCATTTTGTTCTTGTTCATATATTATTTGCATCGACTTTTCACATATTATGGGAACAGTGTTTTGTTTTTTTTCTTCTTCTTATTTGTTTGTCAGTGTGTTTGGTTTTCCTTACATTCTTTTCCTTTTTTTCTCGCCGGCAATATTTTCCGATCTCGTTTTACCTTTGTTTTACGATTGTGTGGGTGTTGTGCAAGTTCTTTTTTTTCTTTTACTTGTAAACTTTTTTTTCACATTTTTTGCTTCCATTTTGTTGTTTATGTGCATTTCTGCGATCGTATATTAGCGTTCGTTTGTTTCTTGTGTGACCATTTTCTTACGATTTCCATTTTTTCTTGCTCTTTGTTTTTGCGTGTGAAAATATGATTACTTAAAATACAAGTTTTGGATGTAGTTTTTCGTTTTGGGTTTGTTTTTTCTTCACGATTTTAATAAGCATTTTAATGATGACATGTCTAAAGGTAATAAATATATGAATTTTTAATTTTGATTCAAGAATCAAATAATGTCGTTTTACAAGGTGTGTGTGTTTTTTTTGGTTTCTTCTTTTAATTTCCATGAAGTAAACACGTGTATACCGAAAATGAGTTTTTTTTTGTTAAGCAAACGTATCGTGTGGTATCTTTTGGTATTTGGGTGTCTGATGATCAGATTTTCAACATAAAAATCGTTTACGCTTGTTTCTTTATTTTTTTCTTCTGCCCCGAATTGTGTTGCGGTGCTCAAACACTACTCACATTAAGCTGTTATGGTTCGTTTCTTCGCTAGTTTCCTTTTGTCCCTTTCTATTACTATTTAATTACATTGTTTTTAAAAATCACAGATATCTTAAATATCATTCCATAATCATAATCAATGCTTATGCTGTAGCTGTAAAATAAAGTAATGTTTTAAACATAAAAGTAGAACTAAAACGAAATGCAGCGACACTAGCGCCACTGTGACAACATAACAAACTAAACTTGCATGCAACTTCGGTCTGTTCCCAACTGCGTCCTCGCTAAGTTGTTGCCAACTTTGCCGATTGGATTCAGACTTTAATCTTGATAAAAATTAAAATTACACAAAAGTCATGTAAAATTTCAAAAAATCACTTAAAACCACTTCAAAAGTTCGCCTTTGCATCGCAGCGATCCCTTTTGTGGTATTTGGGACAGTCACCGCCGTATCGTTCGTGTTTTTAAGGCCCGAAGATTCTCTCCAATATGAAATATATTGTATTGTTTGTTCGTATACAGTGCAAGTTGAGTATACTGGGTAAATGTATTCCGGTGGCGCCGAAAGGGAAAGCCTTCGCGTGTGGACTTTGGGAGTGGTTTTTGCAGTGATTTTTGGGTTTGTTGTTAAAATTACTAAATTAAACTCAATTCGAAGTCGAATGTCTTCGTTTTGCTGTTCAACGTGGATCTCTACAATGATGTCGATACCAAAAGAATTGGGTTTTGTAGACGAAATTCCAAACTCAAAACAATGGTACATGAATGTTTGAATTCAGCTAAGTTTGTTTGTTTTTAATTTTAGTTTTTTTCAATGCTTTCTGGATTTTGGATGTGAATGCGTGTGTGTGTATGAGTAGTTGCCGAAAAGTTTCAACTAAACACGTGACCGTTCTATGAATATCAAAGTTCTAAATCTTAAAGTTACGTATTTTTTCCTTCTTGCTTCACCGATCCTCCATTGTGTCCGACCCTGTCAGCATCTCTCCTCGGAACCGGTCCATGAAAATGGAGCCAGCTGCTCACGTAATAATATTTCTCGCTTTTCCGTTCGTCGTTTCACCGCGTCACTCTGCTATTAGACATTGGTTTTTCCCTCTCTCTCTCTCTTCACATGATCGCTCTCTAGTATTTTCTTAGTTTGTTTTTGTTTTGTTTGTTTTGCTTCGTTTAATTTTAATGTTTGATTTAATTTGAACCCTGAAATTTTGTACTTCCGAAAAACGTGTTGTTTCTTAGTGTAAATTTTGCTCACTTTTCTTACTTGTTTTTTTTTGTATTTCAAGAGAATTTTGTACTTTTCCTTCGATTATGACTCGAAATGTATGCAATGCAGTGTGTGAAGTGTGTGTTTCGCCCTAGCTGGTCTATGGTTTGCCCTGTCCTAGCTCGACCGGAAAAAATATCATTACATGAGT
Organism: Culex pipiens pallens; assembly: GCF_016801865.2. Classification (NCBI taxonomy): domain Eukaryota; kingdom Metazoa; phylum Arthropoda; class Insecta; order Diptera; family Culicidae; genus Culex; species Culex pipiens. The sequence continues at coordinate 64,430,719 of NC_068938.1, read as the reverse complement.
TTGTGTGTTTTATTTGGGAGTTCGTGATACGACTTCTGGTATAAGCTTTTTTTTATCGGCAAAGAGATGAACCAAGGGAAGGAGATGTAGTGATCTGAATGGGGATTTTGGATAAAGTGTCTTACCTAAATGTATGCTCACATTGTTCTTCCTTACTCGTTTTTTCTTCTTCTTCTTGTTTGTCAAACTACATCGAAACATCTAATGGTTAATTTTAACTTTTTTAATTTTGCCTTCTTACTTTTTCTTCTGTTTTTTTTAGATTACTCAGATACACACATCTTCATTACAATAATTTCTAATAGTAGATTTTCATCCTTTTTAAAATTATGATTCATCATGTGGTATACCATTTTTATATCTTGAACTGCTTGGTTGAGTTTTGTATGCTTCCTCCCTTCCTGCTGATCGTATCTCTTGAATGTGTTTTTTGTTTGTGTGGAATTTTCACGCTCTACTTGCAAACTGGTATTAATGCCCATCTTCTATGAAGGATCAGTTACTTTAAACGCTAGGTTCTAATTTCGATATAAATATAAATTAAAATACTAGTCCAAAATTGCGTTTCCTTCCTCTTCATTCTCCTCCCGTTCCACGTTATCATAATAAGGATCTGAACTTCGTCATACTTCATGTTTTTTTTGGGTGTGTGATTTTACTTAGCCATTATATCTAAAAGTAGGGTTTTTTAAAGTAAGAACATTGCCAAAGTCTCACTTTAGAAATGATTAAATTTTAAGTGTAAGTTTTAGTTATCATGTAGAGATCGTATTGCTGACATTTTTTTTTGTTTGTTTGTATTTTACTTCGAACTGTTGGATGCCCTTTCTATACACAGTTTTCCACGCTCAACTACGAGTAACCGATGGTTTTTCTTCCTGCTTCTAAAACACTTATCCTCATGCATTTACACAGCTGCTGCTACCATTACTTGTTGTGGTGAGTATGCTTGGTAAGGTTTTTTGTTGAGACTTGCATTTTAATTCTACGTTGCACTTCAACCCCCCCGTCGACAAGCTGACTTGCCTCGGGTTGAAGTTGCTCTCTATTTGCACTCGCCCTTCCTATTTTGCGTTGTCTTTGCGCGTATGTACAGGTGTGTGTGATTGTGTGTTTTTTTGTTTGTTTTGTGTCTAGGTATTGGAGTGTAACATTGATTTTACGCGCACTTTTGCTACGCACTCTAATGCTGATTTGTTTGGTATTTACAGTTTTGAAAAAGTTTCTGTTTGGTTCGATGACTTATTTATAAATTAAGCAAAAAAAAAATGACTTGTCGAAGAAAACCGATTGAACTGTTACAAGTTAAGATGTCTTGTTATGCTTAAACATTAATTGGACGGCTAGCACTATCGTCTGAGGTGAGTGTTGAATTTTGTCGTTGTCTGTTTGGTCACGTCTCAAAAACTGTACGAGGTTAAAAAAACTTTATGAAATCTAAATTTAAATTTAAACTTCATAAAATGCACACTAAAACGTTTTAGTTTTTGTCAAGATAAGATAGAAGAAAAAACCTCCTTGGCATATACATAAACATAGCTTCAGTAGAATCAGAAACGATTCCAATGAGCTTTCAGCTTTTCAACCGTTATTGTTGATCAGGGATCTTTTATTTCAAATTACGGATGTAATAGTTATCATTCACCGATCGGCAATTAATCGTACTTCTTTGTATTAGAAAATTATTAATATATTTCATTCATTTTTAAATTCGTTTAACTTTTTGTGGACTCTGTTTTGTCTCAATGTGGCACATTTTAGGTCTTAAATACCTCAAACGATGAGATTTTCTGATATAAATGATCAACACAAGTACAAAATTCAAAATGTCATAATGTCATAATCAAATTTGAATGAAAAATTTATGTTTCAAAAACTAATGAACATTTTGAATAAAAATGTAAGAGAAAAAATACAAAACTTTTCCCATTAAATATTGAAGTGCCATTTAATGTTGTTCATAATTGAACATCAAGTGCTAAACTTCCACAAAGTGTTTCAAAGTTATAATGTCTTTGCATTACAACAGCATCATTTTTGTTATTTTAGATTTTTTTTTGTTTGAAACCTATTTTTTGGTCTTCCTTAACTTCACTTCAAAGTAATCATTAAAATTGCAGTTTTATCATTTTCTTGAATTAAGTAGAACATTGTCACCAAAATCAATTTCAATTAATTCACAAATTAAAAAAATCATTGATCATTGCGACTTTTTTATCAAAAATCATTTCTTTACTTATAACTCATACGTTTTCAATTTATGTATATGTTTTCAAAAACTCAACATTAAATGCATAACTTCTGGAGTTTTTTTTAAAAGATCCAATAAACCGAATTTCCAGTTTTTGCTTTTTGGGTGTTTTTAGAACCGCCTTGAGTCAGGGGTATTGAAAAACACTCAAAAAGCAAAAACTGAAAATTTGGTTTATTGGTCCTTTAAAAAAAACTCCAGACTTTATCTTTTAAATTTTTTTATCCAAATAAATCAAAATAATAATTTCATCGCATTACAACCGTAACTGCAGTCTTTCTGGCATCACTGCTGCTTTGTGGGAACACTTTTAGCTTAGACACAAACCTTGATGGTTCCGCTAGTTGCCGCTCGAGACAGCATGGCGCTCGCGTCGCCAAAACTGAGAACAGTGCAAGTTATGAGCAAATTAACCCTCAAGGAGCAAAACGAATAAAATTTGATAAAGTAAAAAAACAAAATTAAACAAATAAGGTGAAAATTAAGGTAAAACAACCAACGAAATTGGAAAAAACGAACTTAAAACTAACAAAATAAAAAAAAACACAAAAGGGGATTATTATTTTCGTTTTATATTTGTTTCATTGTAACGTTATAAAATCATAGAGCTTATGTTCAAGTTTTTCACATGTCCATTCCACAATTGATTGATTTTTCTCTGTTTGGACGTGTCGCTTCTTGTGTGATTTGCACCACTTTCGTGAAAAACATCGCGCACGCGGACCATTTTAAACTTTTAGTTTTCACTCCAACGCGTTCGAAGGCTTTCAATCGGTTGTGCACAAGAATCATCTTTTTTACACGAAAAAAAAACTTAAGCCGATAAATTATAAACTTAAAAACAAGGATGGTAAACTTACGAAAACTTAATAAAATACACATGTGTTTTTTTGTTTTCCTTTTTAAAAATAACTTATAAAAATGAAGATTATCATTTTTCGCTTGCCATTTAGTACTTTATATATATTTTTTTCTGTTTTGGAAACAAATGAGCTCCACTTTCCCGACCCGTTTTCTGTTTTCTCTCCCTGAGGGTGGTGGTTTGTTAAACTCATAAATGTACACGTATATATGTATATATTTCACTTAGCGCAAGTTAAACCTTTTAATATTTGCTGTAGTTACGACTCCAACTCTGTTGAGCCTCACTTAGGGTTTCTAAAGTTTAGTAGTAGTACGGATTGTGAACTCTCGTGACGGCATTGGGCATTCATAATTTATACATGATACATATTTGTAATGCGTGCAGTTTTAAATTAAATTATACAGCTTTGACAGCAAACTAATGGTAACACGGTTGTTGGAACCAACAAAAAAAATGCGTAAATTTCGGTTCCAAACCTTAACGCTAACCTTGCTAAAAGCGCAGTTTGAAGATCCTGCCGATCGCCTAACGCTACTTATTTACGTGTGTTAATGCTCCTCCAGACAGTGTGGGACAGTGTGTTTGTAATGCGATGAAAGTTAATTTTATAACCCTAGAAAAGTTGCTGAAAATCCCGAAACCCAAATAATTGTTTTAAAGTTACTTAACGGATAAATTTAGACAGTAAAAGGGGGGCCGAAAAGTTTGCAAACTTCGCTATTCATGCTTATTATTTGAAGAAATTATCGATTTTTTTTTTTCGCTTGACTTGCTGCAATTTTCAGAGAGAGCATGATGCGATTTAGGTAAAATTAGCGCAAATTTAAACACACTTTTTTTCAAATTTGATGTTTAAAACTATTTTTTCTCTATTACTTAACCGGTGGGATCGAAAAAACTAGATGCTACACGTTAAATCGTAAATTTTCTGAATTATCAATTTCTAAAAGTAGGCTTAGTTGGTTGGCGTAAGTAAGACAGTTTAACAACACAATTAAATGATGAAACTAAATGTGTCGGTCTTTAGTCCAGGTCCGTCTGTCAGTTGCGGAATAGTTATTTGGGGCTTTTTAAGCTTGACTGTGAGGTGTGTAATGTATCCACTTTTTGCTGAAAAGAATTTGTGACAGGTGGAACAATTTATAGTGTCGTTCCCCTTGAGTGAAAATCGCTCAGAGCGAGCTTTTCAAGAACACAAATTTGGGTTTCCCCTAATCAAAACAATGTAGTTTGAGTAAATATTATCACAAATTTGAATGAGGTTCAATAGGTTCAATCTGATTATGTTGCAAGAACCAATAAATGAGCTTCAAATGACAGCTGTCAAAATCGGTAAATATGTTCAGCAATGAATGTCCTGGAATTAATCTTTACTCTTAATTTCAAGTTAAGCTTGTTTGATTTGAAAAATGGATTGAAATACTCAAGCACATCAAAATCATTCTTATTGCGTAAAAAAAGATCTCTTCTTATGAATGAGTAAATCAGAAAAGAGTAAAAACTGAGTAAAATTCACTAACTTATTCGTGAGAAGGTCTGTCTTGAAAAAATCTGTGTTGCTTTTTGACAAGCGTGTTAACAATCAGCTGTACTGACAGCTGACAGCGAATTTGCACAACCGAGGGGCGCGACACTACCATTGTTAACAACTGTCACGTAAACTTTTTCAAGGTCGGATTTATTTGGATGTGTTAACAACTATGTATGTACAAATAAATAAATGATCAGCTGTGGGTTTGGGTGTGGGTGTGTCTAAAGTGGAAAACAAAATGGCATATTTGGGTTCAGATCTGCAACTTGCTTCGTCCGAATAACTTATTCCGCGCGTTTGTCTTGGTGAGCGTACATTCCAATCGGTTGTCTTTCTTGTGTGTGTGTGTGCTTGTCAAAGATATAACAATAAATACTCGTCACTTTAACTATGTAAACTGCTTTATGTATGTATGTGTTGGTTTGTGACTGTAAACAAAATCCATAATTTGAACGCATACATGGAAGCTGTGTGTTTGTGTATTGATTTGTTTCTGTTTCCTCTCTTAACTATTGTTTACACAAAAATGAACTATTGTCAGTACTGTATAAGGGTACCGTTAACTGTTTTATTTTTTTGTTGTATATGGTTCTATTTGTTTTGTTCTCTTCTTCCCTTAGAAATGCTGTGTAAATATTTTATCGGCTTTGTTTACTTTACTTCTTCTGTTTTGTAGATTCTGTTTTCCATTGTTTGAAGAAAAAAATGCAGTTATTTTCAATAAATAATTCGTCTATTACCTTTAATTGTATTTGCTTCTTCTGTATTTGTTTAAACTATTTCTCATATCAATCAACTGTATCTCTCTTCTGCTCCCTTCACTTTACTGCGTAACTATTGCAAACTGTTGACGTTTTCGCTGGCGCGAGGGACGCGACGCCCCCTCCCGTCTCGCGAGCGCCGCTGGTGAACAAATTAAAAACAAGGAATACTGAGCTTAACTCCTAATTCAACGGTGTTTTTCACTATGTTTTGCTTGCTTTAACTATATCTTTTAAGAGTTCTTTAAGGCTGTGTTGGTCTGTTCCCGTCGAGGGCGCGAGAGTCCCCTCTCCTCCATCGAGTAACCCCTCGCACGCGAAATTTTGACAGCTCGGCGTCGTCGCCCGCGCGACGTCGGTTCGGTTCGGCTTCGTTAAAACTAAAGTTAAGTAAAAGCTATTGTTTTGTTTAGTATAGTACAAAAAATGAGGTAACAGTAATCTGCAGTCTTTCAGGTTGATGATAAAACTTTGATAAACAAGCGCGCGCTACGCGCGCCGTCTATTGCTGTGTTGTCGCGAGGGGTGCGACACCCGGCTGTCAGTGCGCGAGGGGTCGTCCAATCGAAGGGGAAAGGGGCCCACTCTCCGTCAAGGGAACAGTTTTGTGTTAAGGTTTGTGGGGATATACGTGAGGGGTGAACAAAATTAGACTAGCTTATTGCATATAGTTTCGTCATCACTATTTTTATCTGTTTTATGCTGGCAGGGTTGCCAGCGCGCCCGCCGTTTTGCAGCTGAGCGGAGAAGGGTTGGCACAAGTGATGAGAGCCTCTACTGTGGCGCGCCGTCAATTAGCCTCCTCGATGTAATAATAGCTTCTGTGGGGGGTGTTTGTTTTGATTGGAAGCCCTTCCCGTTAGCCCAACTGGTTTGGTTAGCCTCATTGTTACGATTTCACGCGCGCGCGCGACTGGCAACCCTGTTTCGTTTGTTTTGTGTGGTGGTGAAGGCGAGCTACGGTTGATGGTGGCGAACTTTGGCGCATCACCCCTCGGCTGTCAAATTGACGTTTCCGAGGGGAGCGTCACTCCGTGAAGAGTAGTCAAAGATCGCCACGTTCAACAGAGAAATCACCTTCTGAGAATTGTGTTGTTTCAAAAATGTTCCTCCAAAAACTGAATCCCTAAATCAGTATTCCAAAAATGAGTCGCTTACGCTTGAAGTTTTGCAGGTTCATGCAATTTTGAGTTGTGTTTGATTTTGTGTGTTGAATTTTGAATTTGTTTCGTAACTGCATCATTCGTCGTTCGTTTGTTTGTTTTAAAAGTAAGCCCTTTCGGCTTTGTTTTGTTTACGTATTTACTTGTGTCATTAAGTATATTTTTTCCTCGCTTAGCTTAGTTTCTTACTCCCTACAGCATCGCTATCTCTTTTTTTTTTTTGTTGATTTTCTTTTGTTTGTTTGCGCTGAGAGAACTACTTTTACAAATTAGATCTCCTCTACCATTCTACACGGTAAAGAAAAGCACAAATTTAACTGATATTTAAACACCTTCCGGACACGAAACGAAACTAAACCCGACCAAGGGGAACGAAACTAAACCCGACTTTACTTTACTGCTAATGTAACTTTACTTTGTTATTTTCATCTTTAAAGTGTGTTTTTTCTTACAGTTTCGCAAAATTTTCTTCTTAACATTAAACGCTTAGAGTTTTTTTTATTGTACCTGAGTGTGTTGCACGTGTGACTAGTTGAGTTTTTCCTCTTTTCATCTTTTACATATGTATCTAGAACTTTACACAGTTTCACAAGTAACAGTAATGTAGAACCGAATCGAAACCGAACAAAAAAATCAGCAAACTACAAAACGAAACCTCAGAAAAAAATACTTCCGCTCTCTTCCGCGAGCGACTTTCGCTCGAAAAAAGGCTTAAAAAGTTGACCCTTAAAGATACACCTGGCAGGGGCTGAACCCTGCGCGCCGGTGTGACCCCGGCTTAACCTCCCACCATCTAAATTGCACGTGTAAACTACTGAACGCAGGGCGGCGTCTCCGTAGACGTCACACCCGAGACAGTGTCAGCCCCCTCGAAAGCTGGAAAAATTGTAATTTAAAAAACTGACTCTCGTGTCCTCTTCTTTCCTTCTTCTTCCTTCTCTTTCCTTGTGGAATTTGCCGAAAAATTGATGAAAAAAAACGTAAGACCGAAAAAAGGTGCCGAAATGGTTTTTTTAACTCTACTCCAAAAAATGTACTCTCATTTTTAATGAACCGCACAACTAGGTTAAATTTTGACAATCATTTAGCGCAATGTAAATTGGTGACACACCCTCCTACTCTTCTTCTTCTCTTTCTACTTCACTCGTGTAATTTTGTCTTCTTCCTACTCGCATGATATTTCCTCTCTTTTTCTGTTATTGTGTTATTTTTACTTTCCTCGAAAAATTTTCAGTTAGCCCAACAAAAAACAGCAACGAAATAGTTTTACTTTAGAATTTAGAATTTTGCTTAATAATTGGTTTAATTTTGAAAACGTTTTGCCTAAACATTTCTAACTAAGTTTTTTTTTGCTTAAAAATTTACGATTTCGGAACATTTTTTTTCTTTCTTTATGCCGAAAAGTTTGTGATTTCTAAACTCAAAGGTGAAAATATATGTATACGAAACTCAAACTCGTCTCTCGTTTCTCGTTTTTCATTGGGAGTGGAGCCGAAACTTTGCTTGTTTACCTATTTCAAATTTTACGCTCAGAATTTAGCCTAAACTTTTTGTGTTGTGTTTACTCTTTACATTTCCTTTCTTTTTTTTTTGTTTTTCGCATCCGCTTCTGTCCAGAACTATATTTACACGACGTTTCCACTTTTTGTCACCACTTTACACTTTTTGTTTTCGTTTTTTGGATTTTTAAGTAAGATTTAGTAGTAGTTATAATTATGCCATGTGTTATATTTATATGTTTTTTTTGCCAGTAATTTTTAAATCTAAAGGGTATGGTTACTTAATTTTTTCGCATCAAAAAGTTTTACACTCTAGACATTAGGTTTTTTTGCTTCTTCTTCTTCACTTTTTTCATTTTACGGTTATACTTAATTTTGCTTCCACTGCTTTTCGCTCTTTTTTTCTTTTCTCTTCGCTTTGCCGGTTTTTGCCTCAAATTTAATTTTATTAAATTTCAATTTTTCAAGCTATTTTATAGCTTCTGTTTGCTTTGTCTTCACTGTTTTAGTGTATTTGCAACGCTTTCCTTCTTTTTTTCCACTTTCGCATACTAATATGTTTTTCTGTGTGTGTATTATTTTTTTCTTTTGTTTTCAATTTTCACGTAGAAACTATGTACAGGAGATTTCGAGTGATTTTTAACTCCTCTCACGGTATGTTTTTTTAAGCCTTTCTCCTTGCTTGCCACCCTTTCTCGTCATCTTCTCTCATTGCTCTTCCTTAATAATTAAACTTTTAAAGTGCTCGCACTTGGTTTACTTTTCTCGCCTGTGTGTGTTGATTTTTTACGTCCAAACATTTGTTCTTTTTATTTCGCCATTTTTTGGTTTTAGATTCCGCTGCCTAAAGTTCCACTCTTCTTCTTCTTCCTTCTTTTTGTCGTCCGAAATGGTTTTGCTTTTGCTTGCCAAAGGTTGTGTTGTTTATTCTCGCTCTTTTTCTTTAAATCTCTCTTTTTTCGCTCGCTTAAATTTTGGTTCTTTCTCTTTTTTGAAAATCCGAAACATTTCTCTCTCGTCTAGCTCGTTCTGCTGATAATTTTGATGAATTCCGAAAGGTTTACTTTTTTCTCCTCAAACTTTTTTTTTTCTTTTCAAACTGTTGCAAACACGTTAAACTTTAAATTATTATGCCGCTTGCGGTGTGGCGTTCACACAAAACGTGGGGTAATCAAATCGAAAACTGAGGGTTTAAAAAGGTGGAAAATGGTATTAATTTTCCCGATGGAAACTGAAAAACTGGTCGCTTTTGCAGTAGAAGTTTTCGTCTCTAAATGCGTGTTCTCTCCCGCGGTTTCTCACTATGATTTCGTATTTGTTTTTGTTGTTGTCTATTTGTTTGTTGTTTTACTTTGCTATAAATGGAGGTAGTTGATTTCATCAATCTTTCGCGGTTCTCTCTTTTGCTTGTTTTTAACTTTTATAATAATGACTGTGTGTGTTTTGTGTTTGGGTTTGTTGGGGAAGATTAAGATTAAAGGGGGTTTCTTGCTTCGTTTTAAATAAAACGCGTTAGTGAGAATATTTAACAGCTAATAAAAAACGAGAAAACGCGATCAAATGAGGTATACCGTAACTGTTGATGGCAGTTTAGTTCTAGAACGTACTATTGTAACATTGTAACTCGTTTGGGGTAAGATCCGCAGAAAGCTAGACGATCTAAGGTCAAATTGAATCGACCTTGAATCGTGTAACTTTCTGCGTGCCCCAAAAATTAAAAACAAAACATTTTGAAGCAGGTATTTTATACTTGTGAAATATTGCAATTTTTCGAAATTTTGAGAATTGTCTGATATTCTGTATTTTATTTGAAGTTTAATTAGACAAATGACGAAATGTAAACAAAGAGTCTATTCGTTCCTAATGTAAACATCATTTGACGTGAGCCTATTTATTTACACTTCGTCTTTGGTCCATTAACACTGTTTTGCTTGAAATGTTGAATGAAAAGGCAAGCGGCAATTTGATTTTTATCTGTATTAATTTCTGATAAAAGTAACCGGTAAACTTTTCCCAGTGCATTTAATTGTCGAATCACAGTGAGGAAGATTGCGCCACATTCGAGTTTTATTGAATGTGCGTGTTGCTTGTTAAATTGAGAAAAAATGCTTAGTTTTACAAAGATATCAATTCGATCGATTTGCTCTTGATCACAATGAAAAAATAAACCGAAATCCAAAAAATCGGTCTAATCCGAACCTACTTAGAAATAAATAAGTGATGGCAAATGTCAGATTTGCGTAAATTTGTCTCAAATATCATGATTTATAATCATTTTGTAGAGAATCTTGAGCGAAATTCACCCCAATCTGACATTTGTCTCACTTACTCATAAGTGAGCAAGTTCGGTTTCGGCATTTCAAATCACTCAGTTTCTGTCAAAAATGAACCCCTTCCTAAAATGAGTAAAGGAGGCAAATGTCGGATCCAGGCGAAATTCACTCAAATTTCGTTGAATTCCTAGTGAATTTAACTCAAATCTGACATTAGCTCAATTTACTCATTTCTTAGCGGGTCCGATTTTAACAAAAAATGGGTGATTTTGAATGTGCGTGTAGTGTTTGTCAAATTTGAAGAGGTTAAAAATATGACTCATTTTTGAGAAGATTTGTCCATGTTTGTCCTTGGAATAAAATTTCAAAACCGAAATTGGCGATTTTTTTTTCAAACATGTTGTAGTCAACAACATTTAGAAAGAATTCAATTTTGCCAATTTTCTAAAAGATTAGCAATGCAATTCTGACAGCTCGTTTTAGAATAAAATCGAAATCTGAGTAGTTTTCAATGAACGTGTTGTAATGATAAAGTTGTTTGATGATGCACTGAGAAAAGTCAACATTTAATTTTCGACAAAGATATTTTGAAAATCGCTGAAAAATGCAAAATTGTCACAAGTATTGAAAAGCTAACCTTCAAATTTAACTCTCATTCTGTCAATTGCATTATGGAGAAAGGGGGGGGGGGTGTTAAAAAGTGTACCTTTTTGTCATTTTCTATTGAATTCTAACAGACCATTCTATAATTAAAACGGAGCGGGTTTTGAGACTATTTCAGCACAGGGAATTCGATGTTCCCTTTGCCATACTTGTTTTGCTTGTTAAATATCACTATTATTGTTCCATATTTCACCTATTTGTTGTTTGCTTTTTTATTAACTGCATCTTTATACCCATTTAACTATGAACAACTCATACCATGAAATGCCCGTTGATCCGCCCAAACTGTGTCTGCGTGTTTGTATCTTTCGTTTAAAATTGAGCTAAACGCTGCAAGCTGAAACCTTCCTCACACAAACGAAGCTTCCGATGGTTGCAAATAATTGTTTGTGTAAAATAAATATGGCTTAAATAAGTTAAATAGCGTTGTTTTCGCGCTGTCGCGATTAGCGTGTAATATTGCCCGTTTTTGTTGACTTAACAAAGATTGTAAAAGAAAATAAACGTGTAAGCTAGCATCTGTCAATCCTAATCGCTTTGCGGGTAACTTCGGTTCGTTTAAACTAAAACAAAACTTTTTTAAATGCAACTTTTTGCGTTTCTTTATGTGTGTGTTTTGTGTGAGGAAATCTCGCGCACGCGAGCTAGATCCAATGCGGATCTCTATTCTCGCCGTCGCTTTTTGATTTGCGTCAGCTGTTTTTGCGATACGTCAAACTTACACGTTAATATGAGCACATTTGTTTTGATTTGATTTTTCTTCCATTCTCTCATTTCGCTACTGCTGATTCGGCAAACAAAAACTCAGAAAAACAAAGTCCTTTCGATTCGTTTGATTCGTCTTCTTCTTCGATTTTTTTGCTTCTTTTTAGTGGGGGTTAAATTTTGAGATGTATTTTTCGCCGAAAAGGGGTTTTTGCTGGTTTGCTTAAAAAACGATGTTTTAAAAGGGGGTGAAATTGCTTTGTATGTGTGTGTTTGTGTGTAGGTATGTTGATTGCGTGTTTAAAAATTGTTTCTATATGCGTTAAAGAGTTGTTTCTTCTTCCTTAAAATGAGATCAATCCGATGTAACAAGTAACTCTAGTGTAGGTTCTATTGATTCGTCTATTTCGGTTGTTGCGCGCGCAAATTGGTTTCAGTTTAGTAGGTATAGTAGTAGTAGTAGTAGTAGTTTCTCTTAGGTAGGCACCAAGTTTTATACTATTTTGCAGTATAGTTCAACGTTTCGAGCAAAGGTAACGGAAAACTGAACGGAAAACAAACGATTCTTTTTTGCTCTAGTTTGATGCGGGTTTGTTTTGCTTTTTGTACAGTTTTGGTTAGATTGATTCGACCACTTGTTAATTGAAATGTCTTTTTCGTCAAGCAGATTGGGTTTCTTTTTACTTTCTGTTAATCTGTTTGTGTTTGTGTGTGTGTTTCACTGCAACCGCGCTTACGTTACAATATATTTAAATATTATATCATATATTTAAATTTAAATATTTCTGATTACTCTATGTTTTTTTTATTTCTTATTATCAGCAGGTACTTTGTGTATTCATTATTCATTTCACTTCTATTACTGTTACTTAACATCTTCTTTTTCTATTGTGGTGAGAAAAAACTTGATATCAATCTGTGTAGTTTCTTTGCGCAATAAATTAAACGTCAATTATATCTTGTATTTAATTATTCTGTGAATCAGTTACGTTCTCGTATTAGCCCTTTTTTCCTATACTTCAACTATGTATGCTTCTTCTTCTTTATTAAATTATTAAATAATGACACTTGTGGTGATTCTGTTTATCTTTCACACGTTTGGAAAGAAAGCCACGCGATTTCTACACGTGTATTTGTATGTGTGTGTGTGAAATGAACGTGAGAAACTGTTGCTTCAGAACTATAGAGGAACTTTGTGTAGAACGAACAAAAATAAAAAGGTAAGCATCTTCAGAGGGGAAAAAAACCTAAAAAGTATTGCATTTCAGTTTTGCGTCTTTCAACTTGCGCATATCATCGCGGTAACATCGGTCTGTGTTTATCACTCTTTGAGAGAACAAAATTGGCGCGAAATACATCTCAAAATTACTCACACACCAAGCAAGCAAGCTGTTTCGGCTTTGCCAATTTCACTTCGAACTTGCTCTCCTTCTTCTTCCTTCTTTCAATTTATCTCCAAGTTTGCCTTATTTGCGAAATAAATTTCGGATTTCTCTCTCTCTCTCTTCACTTTATCACTTTAGATTTTCTTTCGAGTGTGTGTGTGTGCTTTGTTTTGCTCGCGAGTTTTTTTTTTGGCTGATGTTCTGCTGGCAGTTTTCGAACTTCCTTCCGTCGGCGGGTCCCAAGCCCCCACCTTAACTGTGCAGCTGGTTCGGCATGAACGCCGTCTGCTGTTTGTGTTCGCGGGCAATGTGTCGCCGCACGGTGTTGTTCCGGGTGAAGGTTCGCGAACAGTAGGGACACGGGACGCGGATGCCCTGGTGCCGCTGGCGGATGTGGGCGCGCAGGTTCGTCTCGTAGCCGTACTGGCGGTCGCACAGGGGGCACTGCAGCTTCTTGCCTGGGGGAAGGGAACCTGGGGTGAGACACAAGATTGGAGCGGGAAATGGTACGGTTAGTGGGTCGCGCACACTCCTCGGAAAACACTCAACGCAAGCCGGTTAGTTAAGGGTGCGAGCTAAGGCTTAAGGAGAAGTTTTGCTCAATGTTCTGTCTGTGATCTGAGTTCACATTTCCAAGATTCCAGCAAAGTGCAAAATTTAAATTTGCTCAGATCAACAAGGAATCTCAATTTAAATCCTGATCTGACCACTCCATCGTTTTTAGCACCAAATGCTTCATACTCTTCGAGAAAATTCTTTATTGAAATCTCTATTTTTTGTCTTTTGACTTAATCTCAGAAATCACCCGGGTCCCCGGGTTTGCCCAGATTTCTACCATAATTTTCGCAAGATTTCGCTGGATTCAGTAGAAGGCCGATCAGTAATCATTGTAAAGAAATTGGAAGTAGAATCTTTTGAAGAAACTCAGTTTATTGTTTTTTTTTTGCGTATGTTGTGTAAATGAACCTTGTTGCCTAATTTTCACATTGACCTCATAATGTGATTTAAAGTTTTAAAAAAATTACATACGTGTTCCAGTTTTTGGCAAGGGGTTTGCCTTTGAGTCATGAGATTAAATTTTGAAGTTGACAGCTAAACGATTAATAGACAAACTCTAGTCTATACACTCAACCCCCGGTGGTTGGTCACTTTTTTAGTTTGACACTTTTTTAGTTTGTACCCCATTGGTTGGTCAAAGTCAAACTAAAAAGTGATGAACCGTCACTTTTTACACGGCGCTCACGCACACTATCAAAACAAACGTTTGGTAGTGTGTGTGAACTCCGTGTAAAAGGGGTGTCAAACTAAAACGTGACCCGTTCGTTTGACAACAGTTTGTGTCAAACCATCGGAGTTTGAGTGTACAATGAAAGATAGTAGATTACAATGTTGACTGCTGTTTATACAAAAATGGTACGTAAATATTCGAAAATTTGTATCTTTTGGAGAAATTTTCGATTTGAGGTCTTCGGAAAAGTTGTAAGTATTAATGAGTAAACATGTTTTTCGGATTTCTAAATCATCACAAAAACTCAATTTCTCAAATACCGTATTTTTATTTTTTTAATGTTTTGAAAAAATATTTTTTTACAGCTTTTGAGTCTTAGAGAATTACCAAAAATTTTGCAGCCGAGTAATAATTTTTCTGAATAAAATGTGTCTTTTGAAAAAAAAAAAAAAATAGATACAGTCCAGAATCGATTATCGGAAGGTCACGGAAAAAGTTCACGTCTGATAATCGAATTATGATTTTTTATTTTTGCGTTATCTGATTTTTGATTGTTGAGATTATTTTGATATTTATTCCATTCAAATTTATAAACGAATTTTTTTTTTTGTTCGTGTTTAGATTTTCCGAAGTCCCTTATAAACCTTTAGATAATCGAACTTCGGATAATCAAAAGCTCGGATAATCGAAATATTTTGTAATGCTACAGTTTTAAATGTGAAATCGAAATTGTGCTTTTGATAAATTGTAACGTTTTCATGGCCACCTCAAGTTGAATTTCACTAAAAAAAATACAGTTTTGATTGTTTACAAAAGTGCTCGTAAGTAACCATTTCTAGACACATTTTTTTCGAAAATTTCCTAAAATTTCGTCTAAAAACATTGCAGATTGGACCTCCGGTTGCTGAGACAGCAGGATAAAATAAGAATAAACAGAAAAGTTTAAGTTTTTAAAGCCTTATCCAAATCTTACACCTACATTTTCTATTGCCAATATCTCAGCCACTAATGGTCCGTTATTAAAAAAAATAAACATTTTTGGATTTTTTTTGAAAAGGTCCATAAACCAAATTTAGAGTTTTTGCTTTTTGGGCGTTTTTTCAATACCCTTAACTCAAGGCGGTTTCAAAAACACCCAAAAAGCAAAAACTGGAAATTTGGTTGATTGGACCTTTTAAAAAAACTCCAGATTTGTAAAATTTCGTGATCCCTTCAAAAATTTTGGAACCAATACTAACATTGCAAAAGGGCATAGTCTTGAATATTTGGCCTTTTGAGATGTTAGTCCAGATTAGCAGATTTCAAAATATTTTTTTAACATTGATAATTAGTTGCTGAAGAATTGGAATTGGGGGGGGGGGGTTTCTACAATTTTTTAATTTTCTGCCAATTTCAAACAACTTTTTGATAAAAATTAACGAGCTTTATTTAAAAAAAAGGAAAATATTAATAATAATCCCAATTTAACCTTTTTGAGGTGCAGAAATCAATTAAATGATCTGAATTCTACAAACTTTTGAAATATTTCATTTGCTCTTTCCACTTCCTTTTTCATAATTGTTAGATTTTGTCTGCCAGATTTTTCAAGTTTTTTTTTATTGATACTTGGTCAGATTTTTAAATTAATTTTTACCTGGCAACCCTAGAGAACCTGGAGTTTATTAGAGAACGGCCATCTCAATCTAAAAGTACCAATCGAATCGGAGCTACCAATCGAGCAAATGCTAGCTAGCTCTCGTGCTTCGATTGGTACTTTTAGTTTGAGACGGCCGTTCTCTAATAAACTCCAATATCTCTAGTCAATCCTTCCTGCAAGCAGCCATTACATTCAACTGCATTAATTCATCGCAAAAATCAAAGCGTCCAGGCGTACTTCGTAAAGGTTATCGCAGAGATGGTTCATTGAAGTGATATTGAGCACGGAGTGTTCATCAACCACACAGTTCAAAATTATTGTTTTTTTTTTTTTTCAAGGAAATGAAGCAGTTGAAATAGGAAACAGTTTTAAGGTTATGAACATAAACAATAAATAGCATCAGAATCAGAATCACACTTACCGTCAGCCGTGGTCACGCTTTCCCGGGTGGCGCTCAGAATTCCCAGCATGTCGACCGCGGGCATCGTTCCGTCCAGACCTCCGGGCAGACCGCCCTTCACGTTGATGAAGCCGACGGGGGTGGTGGGCGTGGGCGGGGCGGACGACGTCAGCGGCGACTGGATCGGTCGCATCTCCATCTTCACTCGCAGATCCTCGGCACCGGCCTAGGAAGACACCGGATTGTTACTTTGAAACTACAAGGTTAGAAGCAAGTCTTACCTCGTTACCCTCCCTGCTGTCGATCTTGAGCTTGTCGTCCTCGGAGAGTGCCCGCTCGCTTCGTTCGTCACGTTCCAGGGTGTTCGAGGAGACTGGTCCGTTACCGTTGCCGTGGTGGGTCGTGCTGGGGCTGTGGTTCTCGTAGCGACTACGGGGTGAGAATAAAGGTTAGGGTTGATGGCTTCTTGGAGAAGTTTTGAGAACTCACTTTGACTGCTGCGGTGAATCCCGGTCCGTGTGTGCCGTGTCCGCTTCCGTGGGTGCCGCCGACGAACCGCTGCTCGAGGGCCGGTAGTTTTTGCTGCCGCTCACTGGACTGTCGTTGCCGATGCTGGCCTTGCCGTCGCGCAGTACACTGCCGCGAGCGGTCGCCTCCTGGTGGGGTTCGTAGAATGGGCTGCGCATCGAGCGTTTGCGGGACGATTCGTACGGCTGGGGCAGATACGACGGCTGCAGGTAGGAGGAGAAGCTGGGCGTGGTCGAGCCACCGCGGCGTCTACCACCCGGGCCGTCCGGCCCGTCGTCCGGTCCGCCCCGGTCTACGCCGGAGTTGCCACTGTTGGCGTTCTGTTCGTTCTTGACGACCCGGTTGATGGACTCGAGCGATGCCGACAGGGAGTTGCGTTGCGCCCGTCGGGACGCCGGCGATGGCAGGTTGTTTGAGGAGGACGACTCGTGGAACGACGACGGCTGCTGTTGCTGCTGTTGTTGCTGCTGCTGGGGCTGGCTGGAGGCGGCGTTTGCACTGGCGAACCGCCCGTGCTCCGTCGTGAGACCTTTGACCTGGGGGAGGAGAGGGCGAGTCGTAAGTATTCCTGAAGAACTTGCTAATTATTGTGCATTTACCTGCAAATTCTCGGCCGCCTTGAGGAAGCTCTCCAGCGCCTTCTGGGACACGTGCACCTCGCCCTTGTACATGAACTCGAGCAGGGCGTGCATGTTGTCGGCGGATGTGGCCTCCAGCATCACGCAGATCTGGCCGGTGCCGACCGGAGCCCGCTCAAACAGGTCGGCAAAGTTTTTCGAGCACGCCGCCAGGATGACCTTGTGGGCGTTGAAGACGGTTCCTGTGAATGGAGAAAAGTAAAATGAATTAGTTATTATACTTGTTGAACTGGAACTAGATATCAAAGTTAAAGGTTCTGCTTTGAATATTGAATTTTATATGAAGAGTGTCAACATTGCACATGGTTTTTACAGTTTTTCTTAAATATCTCAGAATTGAAATATTATTTTGAAGATCTATGAAGGTCAAGAGGTAATTTTTGGAAGCTGCGCAAAATGTCGTTCTTAACTCAATTTGCCCCAAAATGCACGTGTGACAAGATTGAACGATAACGACGAAATGCAACCATTCAAATTGAAATTTCTCGGAACACATTTCCCCTGCTGCCAGTAGTTCCAAATAGTTTCGCGCTCGTAACATAGCTGAAGCAACATGTTGGCAAGCAAGCATACATTGCATAATGATTCACTGAACCCCCCAAAATCTAGAATGCTTCTGCGTAACCAATGCTAACGATCTTGCACCACTTGAGTCGTAAATTAACGCGCCTTCTGGTTTCGCTCAGTTCTCACGCGCTTCGGACGCCGGGCAGTGTTGCCAGTGCTAAGACTAACTTTAGGCGTTATCATAGGGTAAATACTTACGATAAAGCCACAACTTCCTAAAAATGAAATCAATGACGCCAAAAGTGTACCAAAAATATCACACAACAAAGTTGTACTGAAGTGTGGCGTTTGCACTGATTCTGATAAGCGCAAGCAAAATTTCCAGGAAATGCCCTCTCTTTTTGTAAGAAGCAAAAAAAAAATTTGATGACATCACTCCCCAAACTCTCACGCTGCTGCTGGTAGCACTTTTTCAAGGTCTTACTAAACACACATCTTTTTTTTTCGGGTGTTTGTGGAACACGTATTAACCCTTGACTATCGATTTTTTGTAACTATTTTCTATCAGGGAAAAACTTATTTTACCAAAAATGCATCAATTTTGAAAAAAAATGTATTTTTATTTTTTTTTTAATGTAAATTTAAGCCAAGGGATAGTTGCAAGTCTCCCCAAACCCAAACACACACGAAAAATTTGGGTCGGAAATGAACTGCATTATTCTGCCGTACTAGAGTTTTTGGGGAGGGTGATAAACGATGTTTATGTGGACCTATATTTTTTTTCGGGAGGAGGTCGAGGGAGCCGCACCTATTCTTAGATTAGAAAAGTCAGAAATTAGGTCACTGTTGCGCGTTAGTACAATTGGGTTGATTCAGAGTGCAGCGTGGACTGCAATGCAGTGTGTAGAGTGTATGAATGGAATGGACATGCCTTATCGATTACGTGAGAGTGACTGCTTTTTTTGTTTGTTGATGCAATGAGTTGCGTCAGAGGAATTATGTTTTTTGTGAATCATTGTGTGATTTTTTATTAATTTTTGATTTAAATTATTTTATTCATATCATGAATTGAAATATTTTTTAAATTCTAACAAGAATGTTTTTGTTAATAGATTTTCAATGTGTTGTTGAATTACATTCTTATTTATAAAACTATTCAGATGAATTTTGAAGAAAATTGCAATGTTTGGTAAGACATAGGTCATCTTCTCTTTTTTTTAAAGTGAAAGATCTTATAATTGCTTAGGGGAAATATACCCATTTTAATCACTCTAAGCCGTTCGACCAATTCTCATCACTTTTGCAGTTTTTCGCTATTAAATCAACGTTTTTAGATACGTCAATAATGGAAAGTTGCTTGCTCACTTTTATTTGAGCTATTTGTAACATTGGAACAGCCAAAAACACTTTATGAAAGCTGTAATGTATGATTAAAGTGCTGATAGGCTCATAATAGAAATAGGCTGAGAAATGGTATATTTCCCCTATTATATGATTTGGAAACTTTAATAAAATTAAGCAATATTTTCAATTCCAATTAAAGCGTTTTCTACTGATACTGAAAGTAACAATATTTTTACCATCTTTGAGACCATCCATAAACCACGTGGACACTTTAGGGGGGGGGGGGGTATGGACAGTTGTCCAACAGGGGGGGGGGGGGTTGAGATTCCCAAAAAAGTGTCCACGTAATTTATGGATGGTCCCTTTTCCAAATTAAAAAAAACTAAAATTGAAAAGCTGCCATGAGAAATCAAAATTTTAAACCCTTTGTACAATTACCTCTAAACTCGTTTGAACTGCTAAGCCTCAGAAGATTGCTAAACATGATTTAATAAATTTCTTTTACATTCAGAAACAATATATAAAATATGAATTATTCCACCTAGAGGTGATGCAGAGTCATTCTTACAATTTGAAATGTTATTTCGCATGAGAAATTTGAAAAAGGAAGTTTTCTGAAACTCGAACTATATACATTACTTTAATTGAACATTTCTGTACTAACTGATACACAAAATAATTGAAAGAACTCCTCAAATGTGGCGTGTATAAGTTATTAAAATTATTTTAAATTCGTGCAAGCACTGGCGTATAAACTGCAACTTGACAATCTTTGGATTTTAGAGATTTTAATGGTAATAGGAGAGTATTTGGTCTACAATCAGAGGAACAACCCTTACCTAAAAAAATTAAATAAAAAAAATACACACACTGATATCTATCAAGCCTTTACGCTGAGGATTCTAGAACCTCAAGAAAGAATTTTTCAACGATGAGCTGTTATTTTTTTTTTTTTTTTCAAGATCTAGAATTAAATTTAGTTTTCTAGTTCTACTAATTATATTAAATATCCTCCAACTAACACGAAATCTGAAAACGTTGGCCCGACCTTTCCGATTTCCGTGAAATTTTGCTAGAAGGTGCAATTTTCGTCCCTGCTCAAGAACCCGTGACGGTGCGGCTTCTTTTTAAGTTATGTTAAGTTTTAGTTCGAAACCGTGAAGAGATAAAAATTTGGTATCAATAGGGTTTTTACAAAACTTCTTTCAGAATATTTTTAATAAACAAAATACTGAAATTTATGTTTTTAGCCCTTTGGAAATGTTGAGCAAGATTCCTTAATTTTAAAAATATTTTTATTGCAAAAATTGAATTTTTCTTAAGGTTAATCTTTTAACATTTATTGGAAAAAAAATAAATTTTCTTAACTTGAATTATTTACAATAATTTTTCTCAGAAACTTTTTTCAGATTTGCAAGCAAAAAATTCTAATCTAAAATAGACAAACATGAACACTTGAAAAAAAAAAACTTTTCGATGGCAAGTCTAGTTTTGTTGTTAAAAAAAATAAAAACATTATTTAATTTTTTGTAGGAAAAAGGTGAATTAAAAAATTCTTATCATAACCTGAGAATCCAAATCGATTACAAAATCCCTTCTCAAGATACAGATTTTTAAATAATACCAATTTTACAAACATACCAATTTTGTATGGAGATAATTCGTAATTCAACCCTCAACTGCTATTTTTTTTTTAGTTTTTTTACTCGATTTGATACGAAGAGGGGCCTCGTGGCGCGGTGGTTAGCGGCTTCGGCTGCCGATCACTAAATTGCTAAGGGGCGCGGGTTCGATTCCCGCCTTAGCCTCCTGGCCTTCTATCGGATGGGGAAGTAAAACGTCGGTCCATTTGCGTAAAAGAGGTTTTGAGTGACTCACCACACATAACCTTCGGACGCCTAGAAATGAGCAGAAACTTGCAACAGTGCCCACAAAAGCTTTGCTTTTCGATACGATTTTTTTAACTTTTTTCGTTCTTCTTGTTTCATTTTTAGTATTTTAATTTGCATTTATCTTATTTAGTTTATGTTTGTTTTCGGTAGTATTTAGCCTATTCTACCAGCTCCTATCATTACATTTTGCCTATCTAAATGCGTAGAGGCATAGTCTGGGACATTAGAAAAATTACTGCTTTTTACTTAAAATATAGGAAATGAGAGTAAAAAACACATTCACCCCTAAAAAAACATTTTTTAAAACATTAGCATAGTCACGTAAAACAAGTCAAACTTCCAACCCATAAATTTTCCAAAACCCTGCCGTAACAAGGCGCAGCAATTCCTGGCCCTTGGGGAGCTGATGATCAAGCACATATATAAAGGATAAAAAAACTGTGATCTAGTTTTAAGCCTTCTCTATTTCTATCCCCTTTCCCTTGTAATTTTAGTAAGTTTTTTTTCTTAATTTTTCTTACTCTTGGTGACACCTTTATTTACAAGTAATAATTGTTCCAAAATGGATTATGATGTAACACACAGCTGAAAGGAACTCCAAAACTCTGTAATGTACCTCAAAAGAACTTATTGCATCTTGATTATTCACCAATAAAACCGAATTGAAATTGAAATAAATTTTCTATAACTGTGAGAGTTCTTCTTTCCAATGCTTTTTAGAGATCAAAAATTGATTGAAAAATTGATTTTTGGCGATTTAAATCGAAGCCCGTCGAAAGGCGGGGCTGGGTTGTAGACGGTTAAAACAATACTGTTATTTTTCATTCTCATTTCGAACAGTCATATTATGTTATACTTTTTCATGTTTAGAGAATGATTCAAAGGTTAGTTATAAACTGATTGCTGCAAAAATAGTATCTTTTGCAATTAACTGAAACAATAAAATATCTGCTTTGTAGGCCTATTTTTGAACTAAAATTCTTTAAATATTCAAATGGTATAAAATGATCGAAAAATGCAAAATGATTTAATTAAAAATAATATCAAGTGATATTTTGTTTGCAACATTTCTATATTCTACTAATGATATTCATAAATCTTTTCATTATTCCGATTTGTCATCTGATTTCCAACATAATCGACTCTATCGATGCAACCATTTAAAACACAATATTAATCAAATGTCAGAATAAATGGGAAGCACACTCTCGAAGATGGAGCTGTTCAACCATTTTACGATATCTCAGATTTCACAGCTGATTCTGCTCAGCCGACAAAATTTGACGTTTTCATCAAAGGGAACGGGAAGAAAGAAAGAGAGGAATAGGGAAAGACTCCAATCTGAGCATTACGCGGAGGGTTTCCAAACTCTGTCCCTTTCCCGGTAAATTACGTTGTTATAAAACTTCTTGACACAAATATTGATGCTACTAGTTAAAGAAGCGTGTGCTTGTTTGAGGTTTCGCAGTTATAAAATTTTCAAAAAAGACTATTTTATCATAGTTTAGCTCATGTTTTGGAAAGTATATGAAAACATTTTAATTTAAAAATTTGAGAATATTTGACTCGAAACTTTTAACAGTGCATTTCTAAACTGCAGCAAAATACTCCACACACAGAAAAGTGGGAGCAGAAGAACTTGTGTTCTGAGAGGGTAAGAGAAGGGGGGCCTAATTTATGACATCCCCCCGGGGCAGAAGCTCAACAAATTTCGGCAGAACTTGCAGCAGTGTGCGTTTGACACACTTTTTTTTCCTCGCTGCTCTTTCTTAACTGCGTGTGTGTGTGCGAGTATAATACGCAACGGGCAATTCTGAAGCGCATTTTTCGGTGCGTTTTCCAACGCGTAGAACAGTTGCACGAGTGAGTGTGAGTTTGTGCGTTTACGCATTCGAAACAATCATTGCGCATAAAGCATTATATAGAACGCTCGAGTGCTGTTCAAAATTAGGTCACGACTCTTGCTCTCGATTTTGGTTTCTTTTCTTTATTCTCATTTTTTTTTTGGTTTTTTTTTTCGAGGCGGTCGAAATTCTGTGCGTATGCTGCAACATAGCTGGCGCACACACATCTTGGGGAAGCATAAATTTTCTGACGTGGACCATGCTGCATGGCCTCACCATGGGTTTATGGGCTGTTAAGCATATCCGCATGGCGAGGAGTGTTTGTTTCACACTTTTACGCATCGCGCCGTTGCGTATGCGTTCGGGATTTTATGTTGGTCCGCGCAAATTGGCGCGCGTAAAACAAGTTGCTTCGCAGAAATACACTGTGATTGCATGGTTATGGGTTTGGAAAAGCGTTCATCATACTTTTTCATTTACATTTTGATTCTTAGGCTTAATTCTGAGGGCACATACTGACACAATAGTAAAAATTACAAGGAAAAACGTATACAGTGAAACCTCTTTTCACGCGGTGCGTTACGTTTTTCGAATTTGTCGATTTCTCCGGAACGACGCATCGTTTTCGCAATATTTTAAAAGCAATTTGTCAGATTTTCGAAAAAACGTATTTTTAATCGAAAAAAAAACTAAAAAAGTTCTAAAAACTCTACCATTTTCCGTTACTCGACTGTACAAAATTTTGGAACTTGTCATTTTAAGGGAAATTTAATGTAGTTTTCGAATCTACATTGACCCAGAATCCCGAGCAGGGGTAAATAACACGGGAATACCAAATTTTGGTATTACTTGGGCAAATAACAGCGACCAAAATGTGCCCTTGGTTGCCCAGTAATAGATGGTAAAATACCATGAAATCATACCAAAATCTTGTATGTGTAAGGGCACAACAATACCAAACCATGTTATTTCAAGGGTAAAATAATACCTCAAAATAAAACCATTTCAATACCAAGTTGAGGTCTTCTGGATTTTTGAACATTGCTTGAATACCAAAACTTGGTATTGCCATGGTTTTATTTTGAGGTATTCCCGCGCCCTTGGAAAATCATATTTTGGTATTTCTGTGGTCTTTCACATACATGATTTTGGTATGATTTCATGGTATTTTACCATCTATTACTGGGCAACCAAGAGCACATTTTGGTCGCTGGTATTTGAACAAGTAATACCAAAATTTGCTATTTTCATACCATTTTTAGTGCAGCAGTTGCAGTTAGTGAAAAAACGGAAATTATTCATATGCAACAGCCAAATCTACTCACCTGATGATTCCATGTTGTTATTAGTGATATTCTTCACCACACCGAATGCATTTGTCATTGATGAACGGCCTGTGCTTGAAGTTCTTGAAGCTTCTGAAAAATAACAAGATTGAAAAATAAGTATTATTAAAATGAAACTGAATTGAAATTCACCACAATTCATTAATCTGTCGATTGACTAGTTTTTCAAAGTATTTGGTTATCCCGACTTAGAGATATTTCAACGTTTTTGAAAAAAATATTAGTGGGTTTATCACACTAATTTTTAAAATCATCTTTAACATTTTTAGGTTTCAAGTCATTTTAGCTCAAAATTAACTAACTAGTAAATTTTTTTTAACAAATTTCCCATAGTTTCCCGGGCAGACGGCAATAACAAAATTAATAATATTTCAATAGCAAATCCTGTTAAAATAACAAAAAGTGTTATTATTTTATCCTGATGTTCAACTTCAAGAAGAAAAAATAATAACAGTTTCTGATAAAATAACAAAATTTAGTATTGAAGTGATATTATATTGAAAATGTTTAATAACACGCTAATAAGAGGAAATGTTATACATTTCAAAAACCCTCCTAATAACAAAATTTGTTTTTCGTTCGGTATACTGACTTAGAAATAAAATTACCATAAATCGCACAAATGGAAAAGTTTCTAAGTGTCCATAACACAATCTGTTATTATTTTTTTCTTTTGTTAAATATGTTTAGATCTTTGGGATAATTTACCCCCTAAAGGACTTTGTTTAAAATGGTTAGAACTATGGGATAATTTTGACCAATTTCGTCAGGGTCATTATTTTGGCCATGAAATGGGGTCCTTAAGCAAAACTTATTCTAAAAAGTTGAAATTTTGAAAGTTGATTTTTTTAATTATTTGATATACTCCCTAAGGGATTTTAATAAAATTGGCTAGAACTATGAAATAATTTTGACCCATTGCATCGGGGTCATTTATTTCACCATGAAATGGGGTTTCAAGTTAAAATTAATCCGATAAAATTAACTTTTTTTTTTAATTTTGTTATGTTCCCTAACGGAATTGATTTATTTATTGAGCATTTTTGAAGTGTGAATAACAAAAACTGTTATTATTTTCACAGAGCCAGGAAGTCGGAGCTTACGTTGAAGTTCGAGCTGGAGTGAGACCTTGGAGACTGCATCGGATTCAGCAAATTTTCAGCAACTTTTACTTAGAGTCGGAATCTGTGAAATCGGGTATTTTTTGAGAGCTGAAGTCGTCGTTGACGTCATATCCTGCATCCAGAGTCGGAGTTGTCTTCAAAGTATGGATTCAAAGTCGCTTGGAGGTACCCGACTCTTTAGCCCTGACTAGTACCGAGGAGTTATGGCAACTGCAGGTTTATTTGCAAATTACAAATAAACCAAAACAATAACTTTTTTTGATATGGAGACATACCAGTTCAATAACATTTTTTTGTTATTATGCTGCTCCACCTCTCCGCACAAAATAACAAATCTTGTTATTCCTTCATGATTCCTTCTGTGTTATTGGTTTGTTATTGCAATAACAACATAATAACAGTTTAAGTTATTCTTCGAACAAATCTTTGTTATTGATTTTTGTTATTTTAACAACTAATCCGATCATCCCAATAACATATTTCGATCTTCTCACAATATCAAAAACTGACCTTCCCAAGTTATTTCCGTCTGCTCGGGTTCAGAGAAAATTGATGAAACCTTTCAATATTCAAATAATACCAAAATGTGCCATCCTGACTTAGAAAATTTTCCACAATTTCAAGTCATTTCTGTAGGGGGTATATCAAAAATGTTTAAAATCAAGTTTGAAATTTCCGGTTTTGAATGAAAGCATTCGCTTTGAGACATCATTATAGCGCAAAATTAATTATTTTGTCAAAATTGGTCAAAATTTTCCCATAGTTGCAGAGGAATTTGATAAAATACTGTAATATCAAAAGAATACCAAAATGTGGTGTTCGATCATTGACAAATTCTGCAATTTTGCAATATCAAAAAAATACCTTAAATTGGTATGATACCACATTTTTCTTGCATAATCAAATTTTAAAGGGTTCAGGAATACCAAAATTTGGTATTGATACCAGAGAAAGGTATTATTACGCATTTCCCTTGTTATTTACCCATGCTCGGGAAGGGTCATTTTTTAATTTAGAACTTTTTTTCTCATTTTAAAATTTCGTGTTTTTTCTAACATTGCAGGGTTATTTTTAAGAGTGTAACAATGTTCAACAATATTGTAGAGCAGACAATTACAAAAATTTTGATGTATAAACATAAGGGGTTTGCTAAAAAAACATCACGAGTAATCGCGATTTTTTCGAAAAAAAGTTTCGAAAAGTTAGTCGTCGTCGATCATGGCCGTTCATCGTCACCCGTTACAGACACGGACGACGAAACAAAGAAAAACGCAAAAGTAACTTTTTCAAAACTTTTTTTTTTGTAAAATCGCGATAACTCGTGATGTTTATAAGCAAACTTCTTATCTCGTTATATCAATTTTTTTTGTAATTGTCTGCTCTACAACTTTGTAGAACATTGTTACACTTTAAAAAAAACCCTGCAAAGTTAGAAAAAACACGAAATTTTAAAATGAAAAATGTTGTTCCGGGTCAATGTAGATTCAAAGATTACATTAAATTTCCCTTAAAATGACATTTTCCAAAATTTGTTACAGTCAAGTAACAGAAAATGGTAGAGTTTTTAAAACTTTTTTAGCGTTTTTTTCGATGATATCGACATTAGAAAATGCTGTGTTGTTTGGGTGAGACTTAGAAAACATCAATTTTCCTGTTTTTAAACCTTTGCATTGCAATATCTCAGCAACTAAAGGTCGTATCAATAAAATCCGAAGAAGTAAAATATAGAAAATTTTCTCAGCTTTTCAAAATTATTTTTTTCAAAGGTGGGCAAACATGTGCACTAATTTAAAAAAAATAAAAACTGCGACTATTTCCAAAAAAGTCACCTAAAAATGGATTTAACTTGAAAATGTTGCACTTTATCAAAATTTCACTAAAGTACTTTTTGATTGCTAATTTGATTTTACATCGAAAAATTAAGTTGAAAAATTTTTGCGACCAATTTTTCGATTTTTTGAAAAAACAGTATTGATTCAAAAATTCATAACTCGCTCAAAGATTTTTTGCACAACCTGGAAATTTCTGAAAAGTTGGCATTTAATGTCCTCTAAAACATATCAAAAAATAAAAAAAATAAAAATAGTGTTTTTTTGCAAATCAAGTTTTAGTGATAAAAAGTTAAATAAAAAAATCACCAAATTTTTTTTACCGTGTATCATTTTTTTCCAGTGTAGTCCGTATCCATACGGAAGACACCAAATCGATCAAAAAATTCCTTCAAAAGATACAAATTTTTGAATTTTCATACATCATTTTTGTATAGCCAGCTGCCAAATTTGTATGGAAAATTATATGGACAAACTAATGATTGATGCAAAATGGCTTCTTTGGGCATACCGAAGGCACCAAAAAAGTTTCAGTCGAATTAAAAAATACAAAAATTAAAATTTAAGAAAAAGGACCGATTTCGTAGAGAATTGCTCTGTAGTCAAATAATCTTTGAATCACGTTAGAATGTACAACAATGGATAAAATTTCTTCAAAATGTCTGATACCCAGCACAATGCATAATTATGTTAAGTAATAATAACTTAATAAATGAATTTTATGTTTTTTTTTAATCAATTCTTTGAATTTAATAAAACGCAAGTTTCCAAACAAACAACTCAAATGGGTATTTTATCGAATTCATTCGAGCAGCAAATCCATCGCTTCAAACCCTTTTTCACGCTGGAAAAAAAAAACCCAAAAAAATCCTCAGAACAGCGAAAAACAATGATAAATATTTTAGAATATTGGTTGACGAACGACCAGGACATCAATACCTCACTCCCTGCGCCACAACCGCTAGACTTTCTTTGAATTGTGTACACCGGAATCGACAGTCAGGCCCGGTCCTGTTCCGAGGCAGATATTTCTGCCTCGCTGGCTATATGCCTAAATCGTATTTCGCGCCCCAAACTCCCGCAGTCTGTCGTCCCCGCGAAAATAATGGAAAGGATACACCTGGACGGGGCCTTGCATTCGATCCTTGCGAGGGTTTGTTTTTTTTGCAGGAGTTGACCGAGCCTGATGGAACTTTTCTAACGAGAATCGAACAAAAAAAAAACAAAGCTGGGGGAGTTGGGTCGGACATTGGCAGAAAAACTCCGACTGTCGCTACAAATGAAACCAATCGCGGAAGGATTCGTTTTTTTCAACTCTTTTTTTCAGGCGAGCAGGGTTCAAGTCCTGTCGTCGGGACCGGGTTGCAGCGACCGGCGAATGTGATTCTTCCTGTTTACCAATTTGATGAGGCGACGTTTTTATCTATTTGCCCAGGGGCAAGGATTCGATTAGCGGGAGGGAGGCCAACGTGACTAGTGCAAACAAAAGATTGAGACATTTAATTAGGCGACCGTTTGCATTGTGAGAGCGTGTTTGTTGTGAGAGGACAAAGGATTTGGGAGGAAAAAATACGTTGATGGAAACTTTCTAGTTGATTTGCTATTGGAAATATGGTTCACTCAGTCTTCCAAAAACTCGTACAACGGTAAAAGCCTCCAAGAATTGTAAGTTTTCCTTTGAATAGTGATTTTCAAAAAAAAAAAAATAAAAATATTTCCATTAAATTTTATTTAGGTTAGCGTCGAATTGAAGAAATTTCTTGCTCTTTCCAATTTTGTTAAGGAAATTTGTTTAATACAAATTAAATCAAGATCTTAGTAAATCAATCACGAACCACAATCGAAATTCCTTCTCATCTTTCATTTCAAAAGGAACATCCCCCAAACGCATCATATTTTCCAGACACGTTGCCAATTAATTAAACCCGGTTCCACTCCCTATCTCAAAACTACTGCCAGAACCAAAAGCTTTACCAGCAGCAGTCCTACCACAAAACTTCCAATTGTACACTCGTACATGACAACCGAGCAATGTCTCTGAACACTTTCCCCCCGCTCCCCCTCAAAGTCTACCGATAAGAAAAGATACATATTTGCATAGACTAATGAAACTGAGTGTGGCAGCAACCTCCCAACTGTAGCAGGTTGTGCCAATCCAGAGGCCGGCCATTGTCGTTCGTTAGCCCACCCCAAAAAACTTTCCCCCTGGAAGGTAGGCATCACTCGCAGCAGCACGCATCCGTCAACGATATCGCATTAAATCAACCGAGGAAAAATTGGAAAATCCTCGTGTATGCTACCGACTGTAACAAAAAAAAAACCGGTGACATTCGACGGAACACGGTTCTCCGTCACGGCCACCGGACATAATAGACGCGTCCGGGACAAAAAAAAATCTGCGAGCGCGAGCTGAAAATTGAAATTCAAATCTTCGATTTGGGTTGGGGGAAGGACGGAGGGAATCATCAGAAATTCACTATTTCATCTGGCTCCGCTCGGTGACATAGACCGATGATGGTGTGGACTGAGTAGGGGCGCATAGTTTTTGACGGCTTCGGGGCTTCCGAAAGGGTGAGAGGGTGAGGAGGTGTCCAAGGTAGCTCGATGCTAATAGGAAATCAATTTTCATGCGTGTCGTACTGGGAGGATACACTAAAGGAAAATTACGACTTTATGTTCAATTTACAATCAATGTCAATGTCAACATTTCATATGTTTAAATAGCTTGTAAAATTTGATGTGAGGTTTTTTTTTACAATTTTTGAAACGATTCAATTTTATCTTTGATTAGGTTTCAGTTATTTAATTTGGAAAGATTTTTAATCTCCTCGAGAAATTCAATCGGAATAAACTATCAAATTGTTTTTGAAATAGTATATCGGAATAATGCTTAAAAATCAATTGTAAAGCTATTTTAGATACATTTCACATTCTGCCTGGTTTTGGGTTATATTTAAAGTGTGTGATTTCGCACTTTATTTAATTAAGGTTTATGAAGGTTAAAGATTCAACAATCGCAATTTTAGCAGTTTTTTTGTCATTTTATTTTCTTTTTTCGTCAAATCTCACCTAGAGTCAGGGTTACCAGATTGCCAAATAAATCTTGGAATGCCAGATTTTTCAATTGTTTTTCACAATAAAGATTAATCGTGATCTGTACCAGATTTCTACAGATTTTTCATTTTCTGACAATTTTTGATTAAAATGAAGTATCGTGATCAAAAGTCGAAAATCAGTTAATATTTATTGAATAAAAAATAATCCTTCTTGAAACCAAGAAATAAATGAAACATCTGAATTCTACAAAAAAAATAAAATTATTAATATCCTCTCTCTTCACCCTTTCATAAAATTGTAAGATTTTCGTCTGCCAGATTTTTTTCTAAACTTGGCTAGATTTTTTCCATGTTGGCCTGGTATCCCTGCCTAGAGTCACTAAATAATCTCATACAATGATTTCTGATAAAGTAGTAGATAAAAAGATCTCCTTCACTAGTAAATAAGGCAAACAATACTTATCAATTTAAGAACAATAAACAAAAAAGCTTAAAGATTGAATTTACGAGCCATGGTTTCAACATTTGAATAAAAAAAAGTGTTTTGAAATGCATTATACACCTGTCCACTTGCTTTGCAATCATTAGTTTCCAAAATATCTAATCTATTTTTTGCGAAAAAAAAGTTTTTGCGGTGCTGTGCATTGGAATTTCATAAAAATTGAAAATATTTTTAATCCAGCCCAAACAGGCAACATATGATTACCAATGCAGAAAAATGCATTTTAGATTGTTTTAGGTTGATTTAACTGCTGTTTTCATTAAAAATTTTAAGTTTTTTGATTTTTCGGACAAATTTTGAAGGGGGGCGACATAAACTTTGAAAACTATTGGCAACGGCCTAAATAGTTTTATCAAAAATAGTTGAATTTCAAAAATACCATAAATGCGGGCAAAACAAATTCCCCAAGTTGTATTTTTTTGAATTAATATTTACTTTGTTTAAAATAGAGCGTCCAATTTCCCTTCCCGGGAATTCCCGTTCCCGAAATACAAGCAGAAGTATACATTTTCCTACCTTTTTGGCACCAATGTTTTGAAATTATACAAAAAATAGTAATTGGAGAACCAGATTTGATTTTATTTATTTCCATCCACTGTTCATATTGGCTAAGGCTGGTACAAATATTTTTAAAAGTTTTTGTCACCCCCCCCCCCTTCAAAATTGGCCCGAAAAATCAGGGGGCAAAAAAAATATTTTTACAATAAACTTCAAAATTTCAATGAAAATTCAAGTGCAACCAACTGAAATCAAATTAAAATACATTCTTCTGCGTTTAAAATAATTTTTTGCATGTTTGGGTTTATTAAAAAATCTTAAGATTTTTTGAAAATTTTCGATGCAAAATCTTTTTTTTTCGATACAATTTTTGTTTTCGCAGATCATAGATTTTTTGAAAACTTATGATTGCAAAACAACTGAACTAGTGTAAAATGCATTTTAAAACACTTTTTTCATTTTAATGTGAAGACTATGGCTTGTTATTTAAATTTTTATATTTTTTTATTTTTTTGCCCCCCCCCCCTTGACCTCGGCCAGGGCCGAGGGACAAAAACTTTTTTAAATATTTGCATCGGCCTAATCAGCTTGTCTATAAATTTCATGTCAAGGTTTAATTCAGATAATATTTATTTCTGAAGCATTCACCACTAGGGGTATTGTTTGCTTATATGTTGGACAACAAAACTTTCGCTGTTATTGAATGAATATAAACTATTTCATTTTTGACAACCTTTTTTAATGTTTTTTTGTAATATCATTTGAAAATAAGATATTTACATCTTCCGGCCAAGATCAACATTACGATTTGTTTGACTTTTTTTTTTACCTTGAACATGTTGGGTGGAAATTGAACTGATATAATTATTTTTTTAATAAAGGTTTGTGTGAGAAGAATTTGTTTCTAAGTATTCGAGAAATTACAGATTGAAGTTATAAATTTATGAAGCACGTGAGCTACCAAGGGCGTAAGAGGGTTATAAATGAAAAAATATCGTTGAATTTCAACCACTTTTAAATTCTCAAAATTATTATAATCTTATTGATTTATTAAGCTGAATACCACATAACTAAAACCATTTCATAAAACCATGAAAAACCATTAAAAAACAACTTCGTATCAAATTTTCAAGTTAAAAATAGTGTTTCAAGTTAAAGGCGCTAGAAATTAGATTTTTAAGGTAAATTCAATGATTATTTATTTATTCACAAGATGATTTTTTTGTTTTTTTTTTTTTATTCAGCTTTATGGTCACTGAGACAAATTTAAAAGCAATGTTATGCTTGGGGAGCATAGATTTTCACTGTCCAAACACTTTGATTAAAAAAATCCTTCTCAACAAAAATACTAATTATACTTTCTTTCATTTGGGACGATTTGAAAGATTTAGAATGTTTATATATTTTTTCAAAGTTGCATGATTTTTTACAAGCAGTCAAGCCATTAATTGATCCTCACACTCATTTTGGCCATTAAAGTTGCTGTTCTATACAATTTCGTTACAAAAGATTAATCAGAAACAGCATTAGAATAATTTTCGTTACATTTCAAATTTCCCGGGAAATTTGTTGAAAATTTCCCGTTTCCCGGGAATTTTGTAACCCCGGGAAATTGGACGCTCTAGTTAAAAAGATTGAGCAAAAACTTGTTTGTATATTTTTTATGTTGAATTGAATTTTCAATCGAAAAGTTATAGCCAATTTGAGTTTGATTTTGGCGAAAAAGTGATGTATTCATCGAATTTTTCAAATAGTTCAAATATAAAATCGTCAAAGATACAGTCGCTAAAATTAAAAGAAATTTTTAAATTGAATTTTTCAAGGTGTCAAACGCCGATATCTTAAAACTTTATTGTCTGATTTTCAATGTTAAAAATGAATCATTTTTGATAGTTTTTTATCTCTTCGAAAAAAAGTTTGAAAACATCGGATAGTTTTTTTGGAACATTGGTCCTGTGCTAGTTTTTAGTATTTATAAGCTCTCATCATGTTAAGTTTTTAGTATTTACAATGTCTTGTTATCAAATTTCTGTTTTCAAACAAATATTGACCTTTTTTCTAAATATTTGTAGCCAAATAAAAATGTTTGCTTTTAAAAGTATCAACAAATTTTGATTCAGAATAACTCTGAAACACTTCTATCTGATTTTGACTGTGGAATATTGGTTAAAAAACACGACAAAATCTGGATATAAATGTAATTTTAGCCAAGTCATAGATGTTGATAACTATTTATAACCTCAACTAGTAAAAACAATCGATTTTTGAAGCAAGGTGAAAAGATTATTTTTGATTTCGAGGCAATTTTTTGTTGATAATTTCTTGTGATAAAAAATTGTATTGCCTTAACATTAAGACACTTTCTAGTTGGCAATTTTGAAGGGACCATCGAGGGAGAGAAACATCAATCTATAGATCGATGCTAAATTAAGACTCGATAAACTATATTTTTCTTCTGATAATCCGCAAACAAAAATAAATCAAAGCTTCTTTTTGCATAAATGTGACAGTAAGATTTTTTTTATCGATTGAAATCCTAGAGACCATTCATCGAGCTAGGAAAAATATCGAGATGAAAAGAGCATCGAAGCTGACAGTTTGAAGGGACTCATTTTTCATCAAAAGAGTATTTTTTGAGATTTACCAAGATTTTTTTTAAAGAGATTTTGACTCTCCTTCGTGCATAAAATATCCGTAAAATGAAAGCTCAAAAAAGCAAAAAAAAAACATGACCATAAGTTTTTTTTTGTAGTTGAACAATGTTTGAATGCAAATCAAAAACATTTTGAGTACGTGGAGTTAACAGTGATATCCTCTTAAAATCACTTAATGTTCTTGTGGAAGTTGAAGAACAAGAAATTAATTTTTCAGAAAATATCTACTAAGTTTTATTAAAATAAAAATATAAAAATGCGAAATATAAACTACATTTTTCTATCAGTGTAACTTCTGCCAATTACCAGCGATATGGAACCAACAGATCAAGCCAAAAAGAACATGATTGTTGATACATGCGATGATAATGTTTGCATTGCGTAGCGAGTCCGAATTTAAAAAAAAACTGTCTCCATCTCCCCGTCTCGCTCTGTCAATATGTCCTGCGTGAATGGCCCCAGCCCCCACAACTTCACCTGGAGTTCCTCCGTGTGACACATGGTTTGAGATGCGAAAAAGCGAATCTAATTCCGAAAAACGCGCACCTATAAATCAATATTCATTAAACACTCAGTCGAAAAAAGAAGATTCGGCAAAAGAGCGCACACATCAGTCAAAAAAAGTGGACGTCCCAATATCTACAGTCTCTGTGTGGCCGAAGTGGATGCTGAAAGCTTTGCCAAAAACCACCCCCTAAAAAGTGTGTGTTTTTTTTCTGGTGACATTTTTTCATCGATAGATTGACCACCAGCAGAATCGGAGAATCCTCCTCCTCGAGTCTCGCCTGGCGAGCAGGAATTGAAAACGCAAATGAATGACAGATAGCGGCAATATACATGAAATTAGCATTTTACAAATAGTCATCAATTTCAATTTGTGGACCGTGAAGAGTGCCGACCGAAAATGGCCCGACGTCCACTCTCTCGAGGGAGAGTGCAGATTGGCCATTTTCAATAACGTCGATCCTCGGTTCTTGGTGAGGGAGGCTGGCTGATGAATGGATTTTCCACGAAAATTCCAGTGGGGTCTGAGATTTTCGCTGCGGAAAAGTCACCGTGGAAAACTAGTTTCCTGTCCATGCGTGCACTTTTATCTGGTTGCATTTTGGACAAGGGCAAGGAAGAAGCGGCTATTCAAGCCAGGAAACTGACCAATATGGCCCAGACGATGGCATGCGTTGTCCCCACACCCTCGGGGGAGCAACCCCCAAAAGCCGGTGCGACGGAGCGGAACGCCCATAAATCACCGGGAAAATGGGGAATGAATATAGATTGGAATAAATATTAAAAGCAAACTGACGCTTTGAAAAACCGCACGGATTGTGGGCAAGTGGACGCAACTATCTTGTTCGGATGGGGTTGACGTTTTTTGGTACAAAAATTCACGTAGATTTTTTCACGGAGTAGAGTGATTGAAATGTATGGATTCAATTAAAAGAAAGGTTTTTTTTTTCAAATATTATAAAAATGAAAAGCTAGACAAATTATATCTTAAAGTCTACTTTATTGATTAACGACAGCATTCGTCACCTAATTAGCCACAAAACGACGACCTAGATCTGCTACCCTTGAATCCCAAGTTGTAGTACGCGAGCCAGACATAATTTCACCCCTTTCTCGCAAGGAAAGAAAAAATCCCCACGAAAACAAAACAAACCTTCACCTAACTCAACAAATTATGCCTGACCCAACTCAATCGACGCACTTTTCGCACCACGAGAAAACAGCTGTTCCGAGACGACGAAATCCTTCCCCGAATCCTCCACGGCGAGAAGACATCGACCCACAAAAAAAAACCTAACCTTCCACGGTCTACCGGGCACCCAGCGAGTCCTTTTTCCTCCCCCCTCGGGGGTCTTCCCAAAACGACCTTCTCTGCCGCCAGACAAATCTCATTAACAATAATTAAATCTAACCACGCTTTCATCATAAAACCGACAACAATAAACCCACCTTCACACACACATACAACCCAAAGAAGCATAAATTTCCCATTTCCGCGAGTTACTCCACCCCCACCCACACTTCTCCGAAAAACAAGGATGCTGCCAAGGACCAAAAAAAAGCCAAACCCCGGAAGAAAATGGTAGTAAAATAAAAGGCCAAAAACAACCCCTCCGAAGGATTCACGAACAAAAAAAACCTTCGTGTCCACCCCCGGTGATGAACTTGCCGTCGCGTCCCGCGAGAGGGGGTGAAGATCCTTTTTTTCTCCGAAAGAAAACCTCCCGAAGAAGAAAACAAAAATCCGTCACGACCCAAGGACGAAAATGAGATGGCGCGAGCGGTAAGAAGCGAATATCGGCACACTGACACAAATACCACCTCTCCACATACTTTCCGCGAAGATAGGAGGGGGGTTTTCGCTTGTAAACAAATTAATCAATTCTTTTTATGAGTGTGGAGGTGGAGGTGTCTGGGGTGGTTTCTTGTTTTTGGGTTTTTTTTTTTGCGGTGATGAAAGGTTTGCTGATCTTCTTGGAACTAAAGGTTAGATTGAAGAAGAAAGCAGGCCAGGGTTAAATGACTCTTGATTGTTTGATGATTTAATCCTAACAGCAAAGAAACCGAAATATTCAAATTTGGAGTTTGGTTAAGATTTATATTTTGGTATATAAAAGTATAAATATTGATATAAAGTATTAACCAGTACAATTAAATTGTAATCATTAGTTTTCAAAAATCGAACGTCTCTAAATTTGTGGTGCTGTTGATCGAAATATCAGTATAATTCAAAATATTTTAAAGGGAATCCAAATACGCTGAATGCTGGAAAAAGTTTTTTATCCATTTTGTTTTTGTTAATGCACATCTTTTTCCATCAAAAATTTGATTTCTTTTTTGAAAAAAAGTTTTTGTCTTCTGATTTTTCGAGATGACATTGAAAAATATTGTATATTGAAACTAGAAACTGAACGGTATAACGTTACTTTAAATAGCTTAAAATTGATTTTAAAAACTTTTTCGATGCAATTTTTTTTTGTGATATTAGGAACAATTGCTTTGCCCGTTTTGAGACATTTAAGAAGTAAGGAGAGAAAACTTTTGATTATTAAATTTCAGTTGAACTAAATCATTTTTTTGTTGAATTTAATACTTTTTCTGCAACGAAGCAAAATTGTTAATATAATCGCGTTGATTCAATCAATCCTATATGCCAATTTATGTGTGTGTGTTTTTTTCGTTTTAAGAATTTCTTCGCATTTTTTTTTACGAAGTACCTCATTTCTCTTGTTTTGCGTTTGTTAGTTATTTTACGTTATTTTCTGATAGTATTTGGCTTATTCTATAAACTCTTATTGTTGCATTTAGCTTTTTATTTTTTCAAGTTCATCATTGTTTTTAACTTTTTGCTTGTTTTCGAGTTTTTTGCCTGGAATGCTTGAATGTAGGAGTCTGGGATACTACAAAAAATACTGCGTACTTATTTTTACTTTAAAAAAAGAAAATGTTAGCAAAAAAAAATATAGTCAAAATTGATCCCTAAAAACCTCATAATTTAAAACATTGACAAAGTCACATAACATAGATCAAGCTTCTATTTTCTGAAATTTTAAAGTGCTTCAATGTTTTTCAACAAAACTATTTTTTTTTAGATGACCGAATTATGGTCATTCGTCACCTTTATGTAGATTTTTGTTTTTGGAAATTTAAGGCAATTCAAGATTCATTTTTTTTAACACAAAAAAAAATCAACATATTAGATATTTTAGAAGCATCAAACAACGATTTAGGAAAATATTTGACACATGAGTTTTGTACTTAAAAATACAGTTAATCAGAAAGTTATTCGTTTCTTTTTTCATTTCATGTAACGAAATGTTCCATGATTATTTTATTTTGTGTTGTGAAATTCGGTACTGAATTTCACAGCAATACTATAATTTCAAAATCCTCATCTCTTCAATATTTTTTTTTCAGGATTGTTTTTCATTTACAACAGAGGTGAGAATATTTTAAAATTGATACTAAATCATTATTCCTAAGTATTAAATCATAAATCTAAAACTAAAAAATAAATAAGGCAAAATCTTCGAAATATTGACTTAAAGTAAAACAAATATTAAATGTTTATGCTGCTACCATAGGCTAAGTCTGTGCTGCTACCAAAAATATTCAAAACACTTAAGAATTCATGAAAACTGTATTCGATCTGCAAAATTAAAGAATTGGAAAAGATCAGAAAGTGTCTTATTTTTCCCATAAAACAAAAAAAAATGTTGCAATATATTTTGTTTTAATTTATCTGTCTAATAAAGCATTAAAATTTTGTTAGCGTTTTACAAAAATTTAACAGATTTTTTATTCAGAACACATATATTTAATTTAAATTTACTTAAGTTTTTATAGAATAAAATGGTTTGAATTATTTTAAAGTTTTTAGTTTTCCAACAAATCAAATTTGCAAGTCACATAGTATTTTTGCCTTCCTCACCTTACTGAGGAAAGGCTATAAAATCACTCGACAAACGAAATTCTTAATTTGACCCACCTAGACCCACCTTCATGTATACATATCGACTCAGAATCAAATTCTGAGCAAATGTCTGTATGTTTGGTGGGATGTTGAACTTTTTAGAGGCCGGATATCATATATTTCGTTGAAAACGTTGTCCGGATCTATCATGCGACCTGTCGTTGGATAGGTAGTCAGAGACCTTTCCAACGAGTTTAAGAGATTGCAGATCTGACAACCCAATCAAAAGTTATAAGCACTTAAGTGTTATTTATGAACTTTTTAAAGGCCGGATCTCAGATATTTTGACAAAACGCTGTCCGGATCTATCATGCGACCTATCGTATCGTTGGATAGGTAATCAAAAGACATTTTCAACGAGTCCAAAAGATTGAAGATCTGACAACCCTATCGAAATAATTTAATTAGATATTTGCAAATTAAAAAATATAAATTAAACACGAACGGAATACTATGAAATCATTCTGAGCAGAATAAAGGGGTATCAACGTTTCTTAAGTAGAAGCTATAATTACGAAAACATGAAAAAAATATACATGATTTTTATTGGATAAATTGGCAACGTAAAATAGATTGCAATTTTGAATTATTTTGAAGATTTTGCAATAAGATACGATAAAATTGAATCACAAGTTTTATGTATGGGTAATTCTCCGCCAACTCACACAGCAGTTGCCCCGACCCCTCTTCGATTTGCGTGAAACTTTGTCCTAAAGGGTAACTTTTGTCCCTGATCACGAATCCGAGGTCCGTTTTTTGATATCTCGTGACGGAGGGGCGGTACGACCCCTTCCATTTTTGAACATGTGAAAAAGAGGTGTTTTTCAATAATTTGCAGCCTGAAACGGTGATGAGATAGAAATTTGGTGTCAAAGGGACTTTTGTGTAAAATTAGACGCCCGATTTGATGGCGTACTCAGAATTCCGAATAAACGTATTTTTCATCGAAAAAAACACTAAAAAAGTTTTAAAAATTCTCCCATTTTCCGTTACTCGACTGTAAAATTTTTTGGAACATGTCATTTTATGGGAAATTTAATGTACTTTTCGAATCTACATTGTCCCAGAAGGGTCATTTTTTCATATAGAACAAAATTTTTCATTTTAAAATTTCGTGTTTTTTCTAACTTTGCAGGGTTATTTTTTAGAGTGTAACAATGTTCTACAAAGTTGTAGAGCAGACAATTACAAAAAATTTGATATGTAGACATAAGGGGTTTGCTTATAAACATCACGAGTTATCGCGATTTTACGAAAAAAAAGTTTTGAAAAAGTTGGTCGTCATCGATCATGGCCATTCATGGACACTCGCGACAGACACGGACGACGAAACAAAGAGAAACGCAAAAAGTAACTTTTTCAAAACTTTTTTTTCGTAAAATCGCGATAACTCGTGATGTTTATAAGCAAACCCCTTATGTCTATATATCAAAATTTTTGTAATTGTCTGCTCTACAACTTTGTAGAACATTGTTACACTCTAAAAAATAACCCTGCAAAGTTAGAAAAAACACGAAATTTTAAAATGAAAAATTTTGTTCTAAATGAAAAAATGACCCTTCTGGGACAATGTAGATTCGAAAAGTACATTAAATTTCCCATAAAATGACATGTTCCAAAAATTTTTACAGTCGAGTAACGGAAAATGGGAGAATTTTTAAAACTTTTTTAGTGTTTTTTTCGATGAAAAATACGTTTATTCGGAATTCTGAGTACGCCATCAAATCGGGCGTCTAATTTTACATAAAAGTCCCTTTGACACCAAATTTCTATCTCATCACCGTTTCAGGCTGCAAATTGTTGAAAAACACCTCTTTTTTCGCATGTTCAAAAATGGAAGGGGTCGTACCGCCCCTCCGTCACGAGATATCAAAAAACGGACCTCGGTTTCGTGATCAGGGACAAAAGTTACCCCTTAGGACAAAGTTTCACGCAAATCGAAGAGGGGTCGGGGCAACTTTTCCCGATTTCGTGTGAGTTGGTAGAGAATTACCCGTATACTAAAAATTACAAAATAATTTCAAATTTAGAGGCAATATAACAAATTTCCAAGCCAAAGAGATTTTTTCTATTCGTGCTTACAAATTGTATAATAACAATTGTTTTATTAAAATTTCTAGCACTATTGATTTTTTTTTACTCTGTAGCAATAAAAATAGTTAAACTAAAGATTAAAGTACACAAATATCACTGAAGTGGTCGTGACTTAGATGAACTCAACATATTTAAAGTTTATGTCAGTAAACGATTCAATATTGTCAAGGCATGATAGATTTGTGCTCCTTGATCACCCTGACTCCGACAGAATTGATTTTTTTTAATTTTCTGGCAATAAATAAAATTTTAAATTTCTGGTGTAAATGATATGGATTTATCTTAAGCAACCCAAGACTACCATGCCCGGACTATCCTGAAGCGTTTACTAGCATCAACTCCTAAAATGTAAAGTTATTCATAATCATAATAATAATGAAAAAAAACCTTTGCCAGTTGAACAATAAATGAAACATTAATTGAAATTGTCACCCTGGTTTACAGTGCCAGTGTAAGTCTCATCAGTTTTATTTCTGAAAAAAAAATCCGCAACAATCCAAATTTGGTTACCAAACTACTTCTTGTAACGTACAAAACATCACTCATAAATTAACAACTTTATTGTTATTCCAGCGACCTTGGTCGTGACTCCATATTTCCTCATAATATACTCTTCTACTATTGCAATACTACCGAAGAGATAATAACTTTTCCTCGAAAACAAATCGCATTCTCCAATAAATAGCCTCACCGCAACTCACACGCAACAGATTCCGATCGGTCGTAAACATTTCGCTTCGGCGCTGAAATATTTTCGCCAACCAAAACAACGCAAATAACATTTAGAGGGAGACCCCTCCACCCCACAAACTTTCACCACCCCCAAATCGAACCAAATCGCAGGGCCACAAATTTGTGTAAACGATATCGCTTTTCGGCTTATCACACCCCCACCAAAAACAAAAAATAACAACAACCTTCTTGGAAGACTTCACCCCTCTCCCCTCCTCCCACATGAGGAAGTGGACCCCACCCCAAAAACGCACCAAATAAAAACAAAAAGGCAAAATCAGAAAGGTTACGCATCTCGCT
This sequence comes from Culex pipiens pallens, assembly GCF_016801865.2. Lineage (NCBI taxonomy): Eukaryota > Metazoa > Arthropoda > Insecta > Diptera > Culicidae > Culex > Culex pipiens. Next base: position 64,388,994 of record NC_068938.1, on the reverse strand, counting down.
CAGCTGCTTGCTGGCGGGCGCGATTTTTCCGCGGCGGGAAAATCTTGGCGTCGCGACGCCCCACTCAACCCCCGGCTCACTTGCCTGCCTGCCCGTTTTGGAGCTGTATCGCTTTATTCATGTTTTTATGTTGTTTTTCGTTTTTATGTTGTGGCTCCCCCCACCCTCCCATTCGCCACCTACACTCCTCGGGAATGTGTTTGTATCTAATTTCGGGTTCATTTTTTTTTTCCTTCTTTCTCCTTTTCTCTCGCTTCTCTGTTGGACTGATCCAATTCTTGTCTCTCGCTCCAGCCAGCTGAGTGGCCCTCTCTCTCTTTATTACATCTTGAGAAGGTCCGGGAGAGCAAAAAAAAAAGTCGAAGAATTTTTATTTGAGTGCGTGTGTGTTTGGAATAATGAAGTCGACCCCGCCGACGTGATGCCGCCACTGTTGAGGGGGTGGGTGTTTATTTTGGGTCCAACCGCGTGGTTAGGGAAAATGGCGGGAAATGCGTGCGATCCAAGTGTGGGTATTTATCTCGTTTTGAGGGGGGCGAATCATATGATTGTCCTCAGCGTGTTTTGTTTTTTGTTTTTTTGGGTGGCTCAAAACGGTGTGGGTGTGGAATCAATCGATTTGCATACACACACGATTTCCGACAGCCTCTTCTCTTTCTTTTCCGACAGTGAAAATTGGAAGAAAGCACATGTTGGGAGGTTTAATTCGATTTTTGCCCAAGAATTTAAGGCATAAAAATTGGAGGGTCTATGCCGCTTTAAAGTTGTTTCTCTGTTCTCTAACAAGTGGTGTAAGATTGTTGCTCACCAAAATTAGCATTATATGTTGTGCGCTTACCTGAAAAGAAACAAAGAAGAAAAAAGATTTAGAATCATATTTTCCACTGATTATGCTAGTTATATACAAAAATATTTCTCCGATTTCTGCAATATAGAACATAGAAAACAATCAATTCACGTAACCATGAATTGTATTCATGAATTAGAGAACCACAAAAGAATTTATTCATGAGTGCAGTGTGCACAATAAACGTAAAAATATTCCTTCGTGATTCTCGAATTCATGAACACATGTCTCGATTTTGAAAATTGACTTTTTCCGAGAAGTTTCTATCTTTCAAAATATAATTGTATCAATTAATGAAATGAGTAAATTCAAATTGCTAAAATATAACTTTAAAATTTATTTTATCATCTTGTTAAAAAGTGTTATCTTAGCTTATTTTGTCCTGCGAAAACTTAATTACTTATTTAGTATTTAGTTCAAAAATATTCCACCCCAAAAAGTCTAGTTATTTTTTCAATATGCTTTGTAAAGATTTTTCACTTTTTCTTATATAAAAAATAGTTAGAAAGTTTAAAATAAAATAGTTACGTTACAGTTTCACAGTTCAAAGCTAGTTAACGCTTTCTTATTATATTGACAAATAAGACAAGCCAAAAAATGGAGTAGTTTTTCAAAGCATTAGCAAATTTATGGTACATAAGTTTAAACAAAAAACAAAAAAATATTTGGAAGTTCTATGAGTTTTTTTTCAGATAAATTCAACTGTAAAATGAAAGCTTAATTTGTTTTGCAATTTTAGAGAAATATTACATAAAGAGAAAAAATGGGATTTTTTGTTTTAAAGTCAGCTCAAACATTTTAAAAACCAATAAATTTTAATCAATTGAAAAATACTTATCAGAAAAATTATACTTTTTAAAAAGATTGAAATTTGTTTTTTTTTCAGAAAAAAAATTTTGCTTCTAAGGGCTTTGTCGGATTCATCGAATCCAATGGCAAAAAAAAATTGTTTAACTTTTATTATTTAATCGATTCAATTATTCGTGAGCAATCAAAAAACTTTTTTTTTGTTTTTTGTACACAGCAGAGTGTCAGGAACTCATTTCTGCTGTGTGTTCCGTAATATTTAGTTATAGAGTAATTGTTTTTATCAAATTATGCATATAAAAGAGAAAGATAATTTATAAAATTGCATAGGAAAGGAGAAAAAATATAAATCTTTAAAAAAACATTGAAAATGAATGAAATTATATTTTGTAATGCTTTATTTCATGTCCAATAGAATTGGTATTGTTTCAATAAACTGAGATTTTTTTACTTTGAAAATTTTTAGCTAAAGGATAACTGAATTCTTGATTTTTTTTAATTGAAACATTTTTTATTATTTTTAATGTTAATGTGTGTCTTTTTAAAAGCAGACAAATAAAGAAGATAAAAAAGAAATCAATTATTTCATCTTCTATGTGTGTATACTTTTAATACCATTCAATCTAAAATAACTGTTTGATTGATTAAAGAATACAATTAATTAAATCGTTATCATAGCAAATCCATGCAATAAAAAATATTTAAAATAATAAAAATTAAATATTAAATTTGAAAGTACAATATTTAAAATATCAATCAAACAAATATTTTTTATGATTTTTAAACTGATGAAAATTAAAAAGATGAGAACTGCAATCAAATTAACAGCAACACACGGATTCGGTTTTGCATTTTTCACTTTATTTGTGTTTCATTGATATGTCATTTGTCATAAATTTAATTTTATTATATCAACTTCATAATAGAACATAAAATCGACAAGCCAATCCATATAAAATTTACATTTTAGCCTCTCTATTTGCTTTTACTTTTATCAAAATTGAAATTATGATGCTTTGGCAAATATCACGAAAAGTTAAAAAAAAAAATAAAATTCCAAAAGCGATGTTGAAATGAGTTATATATTACGTTGTTTGTAATAAACCACTCAACTTAACCATAATAAATATAACCATAAATTTTTAATTGAAATGGAGAACTTTTAAATATTCAGCAAATCTTTGGGTTTGAAAACCAAATGTTTTTATTTTCTGTGTTAACGTATTTTAACTAATGCTCCTTGAAACCAATGAATTAAATTGTTATCAAACAATCTTTGCGAAAAAGAAATTGAAAATATTACAAAAATGTAATGAAAATAACAAATAAGCTAAAGTTTCCTATTAGAGTCTGTTGAATTAGTCTCAAACTAGCAATAAAATATCAAAAACTAAACGACAAAACTGAATAAAAAAATACACAAAATTTTTCGTAGAACACAAGTTACTCAATATAAATAATAAATCTAAAAAATCTAAAATTATTGAATTACATTTTAAATGCAACTTTTTTATTGAACAAATTGAGATAAACCATTTGAAAAATTGACGTAAAATTGAATACAATTAGCATTAAAAAATGATAGATATAAAACAATATTTTATCTTTTTAGTTTTGTTAAAAAATCAAACTTTTGATTACAAAGTAGAAATCAAAGAGATTTAGGAAGAAAGATAGGCTGAAGAACAATTCAAAATATAGACGTGGTTTTACTTGAATGTTTAAAGAAGTACTGTAATCAAAATTCTATTTTTTATAAATTACTTATTGACTTTTTCATGAATGAGCTCATTCTATGAATATTTCAACACTCATTAGTTTTATTTTCAATAACCCTCTAGTGCAAAATTATTTTATTGGACAATTTTTATTTTTCTTTTGTTTTGGAGATTAGTTTGAGCAACTTTTGTTCTACGAAAAACTTTACTTCTCTTGTTTATGTTTTTCTTGTTCAGTTTTTTTTATTTGAATTTTTCTGATTTAGTTTCTGTTTGTTTCTGATATTATTTGGCTTATTCTGCCAATTCCTTTTATTTAATAAATTTTCTTCAATTTTCAAAGTTCTTCTTTCCAATGCTAAAAAAATCCTTCATTCATCTTTACCAATCTTCTTCCCAGAAGAAACTCCACAACCAATCCATAGTACGATTCCAGCGAACCCTTTCCCATTTTTTCCAACCATCTCAAACACGCAATTGTCCTCCAGAGAACTGAACTCGTTCCACCCACTTGGGCCAGAGCTCGTGCTGACGACGACGACGAGTGCGCTTCAGTTTTCGTCCCGAACACGGCACCAAAATCACCAAAATGGAATTAATCCTTTCCTCGTTGTTCGCATCGGTCCTTTTTTTCCGTCCTTGTGCAGCTTCCGACCAGGCATCATCAACGTAAACATTTTCATTTTTTTCCAGACGATATTTTTTTCCTTTTTTCGGTAATTTTTCCTACGCAGCCAATATAGGCGATTTTTTTTCTTCTGCTCCTTCCTGGTGAAAATCAGCTCCCGTGCTGCCATCATGCTTGTGTTGTTTTTCCGGGCAGAACTCGAGGTAGCAGCAGAAAAAAAAAACGAATCATTCCGGACAGGAAGAGGAGACAAGAAGGAAAAGGTACGTACACGAAACGCACTCTGTGCTGGGTGGATTTTCATTTTCGAGAGGAATAATGATTGCTCTGAAGCATGAAACGTTGGTCCTCTGGTTGGACGAGGACGTCCGTCAGGAGGTTCGAAGCAGGACTCGGAGTTTGTGAACAGCCGGAGAACTGGTTCGAACAGGTTCGACGATATTTGGTGTCAATTTTGGCTCATAAGACTCTTATAAATTGAAAGTCCAAAGATTATTAAAAAAAAGGTTTTTACAAAACAAAATGTGTTATAGTTGCAATTTCATGTTTACATATTTATTTGGGTAAAATTACATGGTAAGGAGGTAAATTTACGTACATTTCATGTAATCAAGAAAATCTTATGTAAAATTATGTAATTCCGAATTTTCTCCTCAAACAGATTTTCTCAGGAATTTCTCTCAAAAACATGAGGTTTAAGACACTTTTCCTTCAACGAACTTTTTCCCCGTTCGTCAGTTAGAATAACCTGCTTAGGAACAGGCAAAAAAAGAAAACTCCAAATCGTGATAACGCCCCACAATGTGCCCCATGAGAGCGAGCTCCAGGACAAGGAAATCCGAGCAGCAAGTGGAGATCTTCATTGTGTCGGAGGAGGTTTTAATTTTTTTTCCTCTCTGTTCCATGTTTCATCCGAACCAGAACAAAAAAAATGTGCGTACGATAAGAACCAGTTCAGTTTTAGGAGAGAGACACAAAAAAACACTCCCAACTTCACTCGTTCAATTTTGCGTCAATGTTTGGCAAAATACTCGGTCCAGTGGAGATTTTCCGGCCTGGTGGCCCGTCGTGTGTCCTGGCGAAAAAAACTCTCGTGCGAGTGGGCAGAAATGAGCTGCGGCAGCGATGGGGAAATCATTACTACGCTGGTCGACGATTAATTGCCCACAGATAAGGTTAGAGCGTCTCAGAAAAAAACATCAATTATCGTTAAAAAAAAGGAGTAGCTAGAATGCCTCAAGTACTTTCAAAACTTTCTAGCAATCAGAAGGATTTTGACCGTCTCAAAAGCAGTTCAATTTTTATGTACACTCAGAAATAGATTAGGCGTCTCATATTATTTCTACAGTTCTCTCACAATCAAAAAGAGCTTGAGCGTCACAAAAGCGTACATAATTTTGCACGTTCAGAAACCAGTTAAGCGTCTCAAGTAAATTCTACAAATTGTGTGCACTCTGGAGACACTTGAACTTTTAGGTGACTCCCAAAATTTTCCTGTACTCACAAGACGCATGAATATCTTATTTGGCTTGAACAATTATCCTGCAATCATAATTAGCTTAAGCGTCTCAAATGATTTGAACAATTCTATGTAAGAGCCTTTCAAGCTTCCACAATGTATGTACACCTGAACGACGCTTAAGCGTCTCAAGTTCATTCTAAAATTTTGTGCTCTCTGAAGGCGCTTGAGCAACTCAGGTGAATTCCGCAATTCTTCTGAACTCAGAAAGCGCATCACTTTCTTATTTGGCAAGATTAATTATCTAAAAATCGTGAATAGTTTAAGCGTCTCATATGTCTGTACGCAAAAATGACGCTCAAGCTTATCAGGTTAGTTCTACAATTTTGTGCACTCTAAAGATGCGTGAGCATCTCAGGTCATCATTTGACTTGAACAATTCTCAAACAATCAAAATGAGCTTGAGCGTCTCATTTGGCTTCGAAAATTATGTGTGAGAACCTCAAAGCTTTAAAAATTTGTGTACGCTCAAGCATCTCAAGGTAATACTACAATTTTTGTGCACTATGACTTCCACAACCCTTCCGTTCTCAGAAGACGTTTGACTGTCTTATTCGATTTTTTAACTTATTTATTAAAATAGAGTTTTCCAGCCCATGGCTGGTTCAAGACTTCAACTATTCTCTGTGAGCGTCTCAAAAGCTTTCACAAATGTTGTACGCTCAGAAGACGTTTAAGCGTCTCATGTTAATTCTACAGTTTTTGGCGAGCTTTGAAGATGCATGAGGGTCTCAGGTGACTTGCACAACTCTCCTATGCCCAGAAATTAAATCATATCTATTTGACTTCAACAATTCTCTTGCAACCATAAATAGCTTGAGCGTCTCATTGAGCTCAACAGTTATTTGTGAGTGCGACTGACGTTTCTATAATTTTTGTTAGCTCAGAAGACGCTTAAGCGTCTCAGGTGAGATCCACATTTTTTTCTGTTTTCAGAAGACGCTAGATTACATCATTTGGCTTTAACAATTCTTGCAATCAGAAATCGTGTTAGCGTCTCAATTGAGTTGAAAATTTCCTAGCCAGAAAAAAGGCTTGAGCATCGCATAGAACTATTACGATTCCTCGCGAGCGTCTCAACATTGTCCACAAGTGAATATCATAGTTTTGAAGTACTTAAGCGTCTTCAGTGACTTCTCACAACCTCGTGAAGACGCTTGAGCGTCTCAGCAGACTTTCTCGATTTTGATGCACTCAGAAAACTGTTGAGCGTCTCAACTGACTTTCCCAACTTTTGTGCAGTCACGATTCGTTTGAGCGTCTCATGTTACTATTCTAACGAACTCAGAAGACGTTTTAGCGTCACAATCGACTTTCTCAATTTTCGTGCATTCAGAAACCGTTTGAGCGTCTCATGTGAATTCTACTAGTATAGTGCACTCAGAAGACTTTTAAGCGTCTCAAGTGACTTTCTCAACTCTCGAGTACTCAGAAGACGTTTATTTTTGAGACGACTTTCTCAAATTTCGTGAAATCAGAAACCGTTTGAGCGTCTCATGTGACTTGCACTACTCTTGTGCACTCACAAGGCCGTTCAAGCGTCTCAAGTTACTTTTTCATTTTTCCTGAAATCAGAAGGTAATTGAGCCTCTCAATTGTCTTGTAGTATTTTTAATGCACTAAGAAAACTTTTGAGCGTCTCAAGGGATATTTACTCAACTCTCGATTGCTCAGAAGACTTTGAGCGTCTCAAATGATTTTTACCATTTTGGTGCACGCAGAAGACGTTTAAGCGTCTCAATCCACTTCTACTATTTAAGTGCACTAAGAAGACGTTTGAGCGTCTTAAATGACTTCTCATGAAGACGCTTGAGCGTCTCAGCAGACTCAAGTGGCTTTCACAACTCTTGTACATTCAGAGACCGTTAGAGCGTATCATGTAAATTCTACCCTTCTAGTGCACTCAGAAGAAGTTTGAGCTTCTCAGGTGACTTTCTCAACTTTCGTGCACTCAGAAGGACGTTTGAGCGTCTCAAGTGACTTTGTCAATTTTCGTGCAATCAAAGGCACTGGAAAGTCTCAATTGACTTCTAGTATTCTAATGCACTTAGAAACCGTTTGTGCGTCTCATGTGACTTCCAGTCTTCTGGTGCATTCAGATAACGCTTGAGCGTCTCAAGCAACTTTCACAATTCTCAGAAGACCTTCGAGCATCTCAAGAGTCATTTTCATTATGTTTTGAGTTATGTTGGAAGTTCTGAGCGACTCATGTGACTCTCAACTCATGCCCTCAAGATCAACTTGACAGTTCTGACTTTCCCATCACTGCCCTCAGCCCAGTCGCTGCACACACGCACTCACAACTCTCACACATCTCTGGAAATAGGGCAAGCGTGTGTGCGGCCGCTGAAAAAAAACGTAAAACTCCCGAAAAAATCGATTCCATTCAGTTGGTTGGCTCCTCCATCATCATCGTCCTCGACGGCCAGGGATTCACCCCTCTAGCTCCGAAAATCCCGGGTTCCGGCCAGGCAATTGAGCATCCGCGGGACCCGGGAATCGATGTTTGACTTTACAATTGACAGTGATACGAAAAAGCAAGCGGTTCCGGGGGTGGAGATACGTTTTTGTTTTCGGCCTCGATGTCCTTTCATTACGCTTTCGGGGAGGATCCTCCGGTGTATTTTCGCTAACGTCGGTTCAAGTTTTAGGTTGGAAAAATGGGCGAAAATAAAACACAAGTGGGCTTCTGGTTCAAGGGTCGCGTGAGAAGGGGGCCCCCGGAACAAATTGATGCTTGAGGAGGATGACGCGTCTTCTGGGGAAGCCGGCGTGGCAGTTAGTGTTTAATTACTTTGCGGCAGTGAGAAGGATTTCCTGTGTGTGCGGGGTTTGAACAGGGAAAAGGTCACCCGGGAGAGGGATTTTCTGTTTGTTCAATTACGAGGGGGTTGATTTTTCCAACGAGATTGTTCGGAAAAGCTGCAGCTCAAGTAGAATCTTGCAAAAACGATGTTTCTTTTACAAATCTGTAGAAAGATCTTCTCAAAATTGAGCTTGTACTAGTATCCAATAGATGGCAGCCTATCCAACATGTGGGCTTGCATACAATTCTTGCTTGATTTTGCAAGGCTAGCATACAAGATCGTGAGAAAATGAAGCTGCCATCTAGTTTCTAATAGCAAACGCTTAGTTTAGTGAAGCAAGTAATGATAACGCAAACTTTGAAGATTTTCCCAAAAACTTTTCAATCACCCTTCAACACCATTCCCTACCGATGTCATTCAAAGTTTTTTCTGATTAACTAAAAGCCTCATTTGAAAGCATTCCCCAGGCTGTATCAATATTCACTATCGGTACACACCCCTTCGCGAAAAGCAATTTTCCACCTCCCCCCCTTTCCATCAGGAAAAGCCTTTGAAATTTCGTGCCCGGGAAAATCGAGGAAAAATCATCCATCCCATCGCGCTCGAAAGTTTTCGGGCCCCCGGAAAAACAGCTGCGATTGAGACTTTCACCGAGAAAATTCATGAAATGCGCATTAGGGAACCCCCGCTCGCACAACCCACGACAATCAACTCTTCACCATCGCAGCCTTATCAGTCATTCCGTGGCAGGAAAATTTCGTACTCGTCGCTGTACATAATTATTGTATACTTGGGAAAACGTGTATACCGGGGGAAAAACAACAAACAATTCAAATCCTCGTCGTCCTGCTTTCACTTTCCCGTGGTGAAATGTTGGGCTGTGCAACCCTTTCCGAAACCACGCGGGAGGTTCAACCCCTATCTAATTCTCTCTGGTAAAGCAGGGTTGAGGGGAAGTGCAGGAGGACCTTTCACTTTCACTTTACGAGGAGCAGTGGCGTCGGAAACATTAGATTTTATTCAATTTCTAAAAAAACAACCAGTTGCATCCAAGACTTGCATGCAATTCCGGTGGTTGCGCTGCGCGCCATCTATGTGCCAGTAGGAAAAGTTTTTCAAGAATGCTTGAAATCAACCCCCTGAAACGCCACTGCCTTTCGAAACTCCAGTTTCCGGTGCTGCCAGATGAAACCGGTTACTGCTGTTGCTGATAGTGGGTACAGAGGAAGGTAGGATGCCTGAGCTTGAGACTACACATAAATTCAATAACGTTCGAATAAATAAGACTCGCTCTTCAAAGCAGCACGCACCAGTCAGAGCAGACGACCAGCATCATCGGAGGAGGGCTTCGAGTGTAGGTGGTTCGTACCTAATACACGCACACCACCACCTAGTCATCCGGCAAATCACCCCCGACCCCTCTCAGGAGGATTTTTCCCGAAAGGGGTAAATAGATTGTCGACACCGGTACCCGTTCTTCGTCGTACGCAACGAGAGCAGCAGCTGCTATTGGCACAGGAAAAATGAAATGTTTTCGATATGAAACATGTAAATAGAGAAGATGGAACGCAATCTGCTCTAGAAGAGGACTAGGAACTGTGGAGTTTTGAAGGTGAATTCGGACAAAATGCTCAAGTCTTTCCCCAAATTGAAGTCAATCTCTTCGAAATATGATTCTAGTTCAACCAAAATCTTGTTCAAGCATCTTTAATGCAAAACTTGCACGCAAGTTCACTACTTGAACAGCCCGCCATCTATCGGGCAGTAGCAGAAACTTATCCTTAATTTTTTGAAATGCTCACAAAACGAGTAAAAGTCGTTCCAACCACTGTGCCGTTACAATTTGGGATCCAAGACTGGCTGCCAATCGCAACAACCAAGCCCAGAGTCTTCCAATTTCGATATATTTTGCCTGTGGACAAAATTCTCTCGCAAAAGTGACGATTGACTGCGGGCTTTGTCTTGCCTATGCTGCGCTGCGATATTTCGCTTTGATGTGTAAATTTATCATGTATTGCTTGCAAATGTTGCCCTCGAGGTTCCTGATGTAAGGAGCAGACCTCAAAACCTAGAACTAAACCATTCTTGCTATAATTCTCCTTTTCCTGATTGTTTATTGTAAAGATTTTCCAGAACAAAAAAATCCCAAATTTCAACACGCTTTCAGCGCTGATTGAAGCCAGCTCGACCAGCTGGATCCCTTTATGCGCTCTAATCCATCTGATCCCCTCTGGAGCCACTATTATCCCCTTCAAATCCTGCTGAAAAACTTTAAGTAATTCTTTCCCGCCCCCTTACGCACACCTTGTGACATCGCATCCCATCAGCCGCTGAAGGCTTCTAAAATTTTCGTCCGGAAAAAGCCTAGGGAAGAGTCGAAAACTTTGCTAATTTATTTCTCAAGTGCACACGCAGGAGATGAAAAAAGGCATCACCATCATTAATTCAGGGCAGCGGAACAGCGACGAATTTGTTGTGAGCGGGCACACACACACACGTTACACAATTTAGAGTTAGGGTGGTTTGTTCTTGAAGTTTTTAAATTTTAAATTTCCAAAATTACCATTAAACATGCAGTTGCATTCAAGACTTGCATGCAAGTTTGGTAAAGCTACAGCCCGCCATCTATACTTAAATAGCAAAAACTAGTGACTTCAACCCAGAGACCACCCTAACCGTTACGCACACAAACCGTACCCCGTGACTGGTGACTGATAAAAGTGAAAGCGTTTTCCACCCCCCGCGCTCCGAACTTTCCCTTGCACAGTTTTCCACCTCCCCCCCATGCTTCACCCGCTTTCCCAATAGAATGTGAAAAGTCTCATGAATACGCATTTTGAACTAGAAGTTTTTCGACGAGGAGAGCGATTGCCCCGCAGGGGAAGGGGTGGAAGGCCAAAGGGGGAGGTGTATTTGAGATTAGAGAAAAACTGCGTGGCTGGGGGAGAGGGGGATGAAAATTTAGGTGAAAAGTTTCCGACACGCTGGAGCGACGGCTGGTTGCTGCTTTTCACCGCACTTTCCCCGCCCCCTTGCCGTCAATTGCTCAACACTGCTCGGAGAATATGGGCCGCCGAAAGTTTTTCATTTGAGAAATTTCTAGCTTAATTTTTGAATAGATGTTTGAGGAGGCATTCCTGATGAAGATGGAAAATTTTAAAACGCGCGCGGTACGCCGATTTGGAGCGGGATGGTGGAATGGTGGGTGGATTTGGAGGAGGGATTGGTTGGATTAAAACTTGAATTCAATTTAGAAAATTAAACCCTAGGAAAAAGCTGCAGCAGCTAGCCGGAGAAGAAAGTGACGGCGGCGAAGGAAGGCTTTCTTCTGATGAGATGCAGCATGGTGACGGTAAGTTTAGGCTGAAGTTAGATGAAATTGTTCCAAAAATATTCAAAACCAAGCTGGAAAACGCAGAGTTTACATAATTCTATTATATGACAAGGTTGCCAGATCTTCAAATTTGACATCTCATCCAAATAGATTCTCACATGGTTTTGAAAGTCATCCTTTCAAAAAAATATCATTTGACTTGAAAAGCCCACATAAATAACATCAAAGGGTTCATGTTTCATGACAGGGTTGCCAGATCTCAGAATTGAATAACTAATTGTGTACCTATCTAACGTTGTGTATAAAAACGGTTCCATTTTCAAAGAAATTTAAATAGCAATGCTTTATCAATTTATCAATTTGACATAAGTATTCACAACTTTTGACAGGGTTGCCAGATCTACGAAACTCTTCTTCACTCAACAAATTTACTTAGTTTTTGAAAGTGAGGATCGTGTTCGACGCAAATCGACTTTTCCATGTGTTTTTTTTATTCGGATCAAATTGTTCATGCATTCCCTAAGCAAAAGCTTTTCCATACAAGTCTCCATACAATTTTGAGGTCAGGTCTTACAAAATGAGATGAATGTTTACAATTCTGCATCCTGAGAAAGGATTTTCTAATCGACTTATTGTCTTCAGACATGTTCTAGGTTATGATTAGGACTTATCTGAAAAAATAGGCACACAGACAAACAAATACAACATTTTTTATTTAACTATTTATTACTTAACTTCTTAAACTACGTATTCTATAATTTTAGAAAATTTCCATTAGTTTTAGGAGACTTAAAAAGACATCTACTACGTGTATTACGTGAAAAAAATCTGGTTCAAGAAACATGATTTTTTGAAAAAATCTTTATAAAGAAATGAACCACTGCAAAAAAAAATATTTTGAAAGGCTGAGAAAATTTCCAAAAAAAATCTCTTTGGAACTTTGAATTAGTTTCTAAAATGCTGCCTTTCAAACACATAAAAAAGGGTGGTAGGGGAACTATACCTTTTCTCAGCCTATTTCTATTATCGGCCTATTAGCACTATGATCATAGAGTGTTTTTGACTTTTACAAAGTGAGCAAGCAATTCTCCATTGTTGATACATCTGAAAATGTTAATTTAATAGCGGAAAACTGCAAAAGTGATGAGAGTTGGTCGAACGGCTTAGAGTGATTAAAATGGGTATATTTCCTCTAATATTTATCAGGAAATGATGACAGATTTTTTGTCAAAAAAATGTTTAATATTGCATCAGAAACTCGTGAATTTTCATCAGATTTTGTTGAAATTTCATCAGTTTCACATTTTTACACATTTTTTATGTAATATTACTCAAAAAAGAGGTAATTCAATCTAACAAATTTCCAACCATCCAAAATTCAACTTTTTTCTAGTAATAATACGAAACTATGACAATTAATTTCTCAAAGTGTCACTCTAAGTAACTGAAATTTTCAACAGACGATATCTGGGCAAGTGTTGACCCGATTTTCAATTTTAAAATAGATACGTTTTCGAAATTTTCTGATTTTTTCAATAAAAATATTAAAAAAATATGATTTGGTCTAATCTGTGAAATAAGAAATAATACTTTTATACTTTTTCAAAAGTTTAAAATTAAAAAAAAATATTGTTGAAATGAAAATTTAGAAATAACGAAAAAAAATGGGAAACCGCGAAAAATACTCACAGTTGATATTAAGTTAGAGCCTTCAAACCCGAGTTGAGATAAATTGCATTTTATAAAATATTCTTGAAATCTAGAAAGCTATTGATCCGACTTTAAATGTACAAAAGTGAAACTCTTGTGAATTTTCCTAAATCTTTTGAGAAAAATATTCTCACATTTTTTAATCACATCTGACATTTTTGAAAGGGCCTAATAAAACGATTAAGGCACTTTTAAAGTGTAAGTCGTGATTTTAAAAATATAAAAAATATTTTACTCAGAAGATTTGACAATTTCACAAGAGTCTTACATTTTAACATTAACGTTTACACATAAACAGTATTTTTTGGGTATCATCGATTGAAAATTGAGTGCCGATTGAGTATCAAAGAAATACCTAAGATTTATTTCGATAGACAAGGATGAACACTGTTTAAAAAATTTCTTAAAATTTATCTAAAAATGGCTTCAACTCAAAAATGCGGCATATTGTCAAAAACAAATTCAATCATTTTAAAAAAAGTATTTTTAGAGGCAATTTCTAGTAAATTTTCGAAACAAAATAAAAGAATTTAAAAAGCATAACATTGCGGAAAACATTTTTTTGTAGCGGCTTCTATGGAGAGGCCAATTATGCAAAATTATTTATGTGGATCTAAGGAATCAACCAAATCGAAAAAAAACAATGAAAATTCGATTTACAAAAACGTCGAGAATTGCTCTCATGTTTTGAGAAAGAAATACACTCACAAAACAATTACAGCACAAACATATTTATTCGGATAACAAATTCCAGCATTCAAAAACCATTGAACCAAAAACCTCACCAGAATATTTTATAAAATATATATAATTAATACTTTTGAAGAAACGTAAATCTTTTAAATAATTAAGAAGAAACCTTAAATTTAAAAAATATTTTTCAATACAAGCTTTTTTTTCTAGAACTATATTAAGATCTGTTCATGTTCAAATTTTTTTTCTGATAAAATTGACAAACAAATATTTGAAAAAGGCATTCCTCCCTAATAAATTGTTTTGAAAATTATCGAAATATTTTTTAATTCAGGCCGTTACAAATATTTTTTGAAGTTTATGTCCCTTGACTCTGACCGAAGTCGTGGGGAGGGGGGGGGGGGGGGTATTTAAAAATGCTTTATACACCTGTCCAGTTGTTTTGCCATAATTAGTTTCCAAAATATCTAAGTATTGACGAAAATTTTAGTTTTTGCGAAAAATAAAATTTTTGCGGTGAGATTTCATACAAATTCAAAACATTTTTAAACAGGACCAAACATGCTGTATATGATTACAAATGCAGAAAAATGCATTTTAGATTGTCTTCAATTGATTTGACTTCTAGTTTCATGGAAATTTTGAAGTTTTTAGGAAAAATATTTTGATTGCCCACTGATTTTTCAGACCAATTTTGAAGGGGGCGACATAAACTTTGAAAAATATTTACAACGGCCCAAAACGATTAAATAATATTGGTTAAGATCTCAGAAAAATGATAAAATTTATGCAAATTCAACAAAATTGAAGAAAAGATTTGAACCATAGAAAAATCAAAAAATCGTATTAAACCCTTTCAGGCCATACGAAAATTAAAAGCTAGTTTTGAAAATTTTGATATTTTGGTCATATATGACCAATCAGGCCTGAAAGGTTTAAGTCTGATCATTTTCCCTGAAACTATTTCAGAACTTTTCATGAATAACGAAAGGGAAAACTTAAAACAAATAACTTAAAAGCATTTTTAGTATTTTCCGACCGTTTGTTGCATATCTTTAAAAACAATATTTTCTATGAGCACATAAAACTCCTTAAAACAGGTTTTTATTTTTCTCATCGAAAGTATTAATTATAAAATGCTTTTCATTTTTTATCTTCAATAAATTTTGGATATAATGTGATTTTTTCTTCAATAAGTAATTCATGAGGTGCCACCATGTCCAGCGCTTTTCGCTCTAAAATACACCATTTCTAAATGAGTGTCTTTGTGTAGCAACAATCGCCGAGCTTTTCCCCAGTGAGGAAAAGGAATCTTTCTTTTCGTCTCACGGCGCTCGTCAAGCTAGAATGATTAGAAAGTTTTTCATCCCCTGCGTTCTCCTTCCGGTGATCAACCCCCTCCCTTCCTTCTTCACAGGCCATCATTACGTTCCCCACCCTTAATTTTCCTCCTGCAGCTCCGCTGAAGAAATATCGATGGGAAAAACGGGTGAAAAGAAAACTTGAGCTTGAGCCATTGTGTAGCAAAAAGACCACCCCCCCTCCCTCCAAGTTGTCCTTATCCACGAGATTTATCTTGCGAGGCGCGCGGGGCAAGAAATCGCTGAAATTGCTAAAATTTCCAGCATTCTCGGCAGGAATTTCCCTCCCCGGGGCGCAGCCTCTGGAAACAATCGAACATTCGGTGGGCGGATCCGGACGCTGGTTCCGGTGTGCAGCACCGAAATGCCCTGCCCGCCGTCAGACCGCCAATAAATTTCGCTTTCCTCGCCTAAATCATTGTAGCAGAAAATTGTTTTCCAATCTGCCACGGCGCACGGGGCACGCGCTTTTTCCGGGGAAAATGCGGTGAAGGTTTTCCGCTGTACATAACCGATCTTTGTTACTGACGGAGTTGCAGAGGTTTAGTTTTCGGGCTGTGGCCT
Source organism: Culex pipiens pallens (assembly GCF_016801865.2). Classification (NCBI taxonomy): domain Eukaryota; kingdom Metazoa; phylum Arthropoda; class Insecta; order Diptera; family Culicidae; genus Culex; species Culex pipiens. The sequence goes on along the minus strand of NC_068938.1, from coordinate 64,373,006 downwards.
GGTTTTGGCGGAACATGGTTTATGTTTTATTTGGGGGCCAGGATTTGGTGGCATATTTCTGGGGAATCGATTTTTGGTCAGGTCTTTCCAGAAAGATGTAACGAATAGCTTGAAAAAACTAATCAAAATTCATCCAATTTAGAAAAACTGCACTAAAATTGTCAAAACAAGTGCCTTTTCCTCTTAATAAACTAAGCGGCAATTCAAAACGGCCATTATTCTTCATTTCAACAGGACGTGTCCAAAAAAGTGACATCCTCTAACGATTCTCATACACGAACTTGTTTGTATGTTTGCGTAGGCAATCATTGTCATGGGCACGTACTGAAGTGTCTGTGCACAGTGCCGCCCAAACACACAGTCACACGCACTTTATTAAATTTTAATCCTTTCGGCTCAATTATGCTAGGTGATGCTGGTGGCTTGAAGGCTTGGGACTTGTTTGGATGGTCGTGAGTTCTCGGAATCCAGGAGTCAATTTAATATTCCTGAGAATACTGTTTTTACTTTTGACTTGAATTTTACACAACAGAAGTAAATTTTCTGAATTTTGTGTTAAAAACTGAAAAAAATGTTTTGAATTCAACCCTGCCTAGAACCATCCATCCTCTGCATCCAACTGGGATGTGCGAGAAAAATTAATTTCCGCGATTGTCACCATCGAGCTCAGTTATGTTCGGTGCTCCTTTCGCTGACAACAAGCCAGTCCAGTCAGAACAAAAACCGCTTTTCCGCGAACCATATCTCTGTACACTACGAGCGCCATAATAAACCCTTTCACCACGCGTCACACATTCACCGGTTCACCGGAAGTGGACCAAAAACTGCCCACCGAAAAAAAGGAGCGAAACAACAACAACAAAAAAACCAACGGTATATGAAAAATTCTTTTCAAACCGCGATGACAGTTTCGCGAAGGGTGCGCGACCGCCAACAACACCACCCCTGGTTTCCGTGTTCATGGCGAAACACAATAAAAATTTTAAATAAATGTCTAATCCTTCGAAAATCCTTCAACCTTCCCCCCTCCAGGTTCTAAAGCGAGCTGGTTTGTTTCAAGCTAAATTTAACGGCCGAAGCCAGGTTCTCTTCCGCGAACAAGTTAGCGTTTTATCAGCGAGCCGCCCACGTGTCCAACCCGTCTGGACAGGATGTGACATGTCAACGTCGGCCAACGTGTCATGTCGTCGTTTGACGCGCACAAGACTTCGACAGGTCTGCCGGATATCGGGCTTTGACTTGCGATGTCCTGGACCAGAGTGACGAACTTTGAATTGGCTACAGGCTTTTTTTTACAAATTTCAATTAATTTTTAACATTTTGAACGACTTTTTTAAAATTTCACACCTTTCATTTTTGTAATGTTTTAGGAAATTTCTCAAATATTTGATTCTTAAAAAATAACTGAGTGTAATTTAGAAACATTTCTGCAAGGGTATTATTTGACTTTATAACATTCTCATTTATCTGCCACAAAAATAAAAAAACTCAAAGTTCTTTTTTTCAGAAATTTCAGAAAATTTATTTTTTAGAGGAAACTCTGACATTCGATAAATTTACAAAAATTTCATCTTCTTAAGATTATTTCTTTGTACTTTGTTTTAGTTATTCATGTTTAAAATGTACTGCAATAAAAGTCCACCATTGAAGACGTTAAATGTTGGTCTTTCTTAGCAAAAGAAAAGAGAATCTCAAACCACATTAAAAAAACATGCTACAAAAGATATTGAAAATCATTAAACAATAATTAGTGATGTGTTTAATCCCCAAAACGTATACACAAAAACCAGTTACGAAAAGACAAAAAATAATTTACCGACCTGAATCAGAATCTATAAATATGAAAATATTCTATCGGTGAAAATTGCGTTTTTCAAAATTTTATGGTTTTTGATTTTTGGTACGGATTTTTAATTGATTTGGCCTTATAGGTGGATCGACCTTTTAGAAAATATATTTCGTTACCAATTTGTAGAGAATTTTCTCACCTTCAAAACGCTATTTAGGGTTTGTTAATCCGTTTTAACTGTCAAAAGATATTCCACTTTAAAGACATCCATCTTTTATGCGAACTTCGTTTGATCTTGAACCTCTGAGACCATGTTTATCACTAAATAATCAGTCAAAATATGGTTGGCTTTTAAGTGGAATATCTTTTGACAGTCAAAACGGATTTACAAACCCTACAAAGCGTTTTGAAGGTGAGAGAATTCTCTACAAATTGGTTACGAAAAATATTTTTAAAGATCGATCCACCTTAAAGGCCAAACCAATCAAAAATCCGTACCAAAAATCGAAAACCTAAAAATTTTGAAAAACGCAATTTTCACCGATAAAATATTTCCACATTTATAGATTCTAATTCAGGCCTGTAAAACACAACTTTCTACGTATAAATCTCCGATGAGGTATCTTGGTTTATAATATTTTGTTCCAGCCACGCCGTGTTTCTTACTGCAAAACTTTCTATTTGACTTTTATTAAATTTATCACCGATTATTGATCAATTTGGTGTTTGCAGCATTTTTTTAGAAAAATAGCCTAATGATTGAAATTAAGTTTTTTGCTATCAGATGTATGTTTTTTCATATTTGCTTTTAAAATCATTTAATTTTTCTAAACCACTTAAAGGAGCTGAAACAACAACTTTTAAGACAAAGAGAAAATGCTTGGACTCTTATCTGATGAAATAAAGCCGATGCTTATATTTTTTTATAAATTGTACATAAAATGTTAGCCGTTGTCATAACATTTTAGTAAAAAAAAATAAAATCCATTGCGCACCAGTAATGCTGATTTGTAATTATTTATTTTTTTTATAAATTTATTATTTTCAAGTATTTTGTTTATCGTGAATTTTGTTTTGCTTTCTTGAGGATAAAAATGTTATTGAAATTATAGTTAATTTAAAACGATCACAGACAAGCTTTAAACTGCTATTCAAGCAGAAAACGCCTTTTGATTAATTTTTTGTTTATTTCAATTCGATTCTCAATAAAAGTTTGAGTTTCTTGAAAAAAAAACAAAAGATTGTGTGCCTCTGATTTTGGCCAATTTTGAAAAGAGGGGGGGACAAAATCAAAAACTATTGAAAGTACATAAATTTTTTCGGATAAAAGCCACTTGAAAATTTACACAGAAGTACTGTTTTGTTTACTGACAAAACCACAAGTCTTAAAAAAAATCAATTTCATTACCAATTTTTCCATGGGTTACAGATAGACTCCTAAAAAATCACATGAAATTTTAACTTTTAAACGCTGATATTTTGGATATTATATCAAAATATTTTTTGATTAAACACAATTATCGTATTTTTAAATTCTGTAAAATAATTTATAAAGAATATTATTTTCATGTTGAACAGCGAACATTAAATCAACTTTTTGTTAAATTTTGGCATCATTTTTAATTTTGATTTTTTATCATTATGATTTAATTTGTAAACAATACCCGAGCAGACGGAAATAACGCCGGAATAACATTTTTTGATATTGGAAAATACTAGGCCAATAACATTTTTTGTTATTTATAACAAGATTTGTTATTCGCCGTTATGATTTTTTTGTTATTGAATTGTTATTGTAATAACAGATTAATAACATTTTAAGTTATTTTTCGAACAAATCTTTGTTATTATTTTTTGTTATTTTAACAACTAATCCGATCATCCTAATAACAATTGGGGTTATTCTTCCATAACAAAAAATGTTATTTCAAAGTTGTTTTGGTTCTCACACAATACCAGACCAATAACAACTTTTGTTATGATAACATAAACTGTTATTGAACTCTTATGCAAAAATGGATTTTGCAAGAATATTCCATAACACTTTCTGTTATTTTAACAGTATTTGTTATTGAAATGGCATGAATTTAGTTATTACCGTCTGATCGGGTATTCATAAGTCTAAGTTGAAACCGAGTTAAAAAGAAGAAGGTTTCTGAAAAAGTGCCAAAAAAAGATACTTAATTCCACAAAAAGGTCAACTGCATAGAAAAGCTGCAAATATAGTAGTTATGCAATGCGTTCTTAATGGTAATCCATAATTTTTTTTTTTTGAAAAAAAATCACGTTTGAGCAAGAAATATTTTTCCTTTACCGATTTTTGAGAAAATTTTGAAAGGAGAGAAATAAAAAATTTGTTTCAATTTTGCATTTGTCTTATTTTGTTTTGATTATTTCAATTCAGATTTTTCAATTATTAAAAATAAATTCAAAACTAACAATTCAAAATATGTACTTTTGATCGAAATTTAGGAAAATTTTATTGTTTTGGAAAAAAATATTAAGAAATGCAATTTTTTTTTTTGTTTTCTTCAAATGTACTAACCAGGGTAATACTATGACATTTTTTACTGGGTACTTATTTGATTTTTCGGAAATGAAAAATCTCTACAGTGTTCAGATAATCAAATCATAGTAAAACATTATTTCAAGTGGTATTTTATGATTTTCGCTCTCAAATATAGGCTGGTACAAATTTAATTTAAAAAGTTTGTCCCTCAAACATAGTCAACTGAAGCATGGGGCAAACACATTTATTTTCTTAATTTACGTAATGTCAATCAATTTACGAAATTCGTCAAAAAGGCTTAATGTTCCCTATTTTTAAAAAAAAAACCTAAATAAACGTATTCAATGTCTTTTAAGTAGTTCACAATTAATTGTTCAATTAAAATTTTATCTTTTGGTCCTCTGGTTTTTTTTAGATTTGTAAGGGGAAGGGGAAGGGGGAGGACAAAAACTTGAAATAAAGTTTGCAATGGCCTTATTGATGATTGTGAGAATTGTATTGCATCAAAGCGTGTTAAACTTCATGATTTCAATTAAAATAGTTTTAAGAATTTAACATCAAAATCCATATTATCAAAGTGTAATTTAATATTTATTGTGTTTTAAATTCTAAAGAATGTCTTATTTTCTAATTGATCTTAATCTTGATCATTTGCTATAGTTTTTCTTTTCTATTTCAATAGTAAGGTTGAAGGATAGTTGAAAACATTGACCAAAAGTTTATTTTGTTTCATTCTGCGACAGCAATACCAAACTTCTCATTTCTAGCGAAATTTTCCATATTTTGTTTCAACACCCAAAATCTGAACCAAAAGTGTTTTACTTTTGCCAAATCGGAATTCACGAATTCGGAAAATTTCAATTTACCCCACTTAAAAAAAAATCTGGACACTCACCTCCACAGACCAGCGTGACGTCCGTCAGCGTCGCCGAGTCGAACAGGTTGGAGAAGGCCGCCGCCAGGTTCGACGAGTAGTTGCTCCATTTGAGGCAGTACTGCTGCTGATCCATCGTGGCAAAGGGGGCTGCTGGCGCAGGATGGCGAATGAGGTGGTGATTGCTACTGGTGCTGCCGAGGAGGGCCGGTGGCGAATTCAGCTTGACCACTTTGGCTGCAGCCGGCTGCAGCGGCGCAGAACACGGGATGCCAGGAAGAAGGGGGTGGGAAGTGATGGAATTCTAGAAAGAAGAAAAGAAAATTTAAATCATTATTAGAACATAAAATAACTCAATAAATCTAAAATATAAACGAAGCACAACATCTCCTACCAATAAACAAAATAAGTGACGTCGCAATCCTTTTAAAAAAACTTCCCCCTGCTCAGATATTCTCGTCCCAAAACGCAGCACTGCCATTTCCGTTGAATATTTTATGCTACTGCCTCGTTGCAATGAACCCCAACATAACGAGCTCCCACCCCCCATCGGATCTGCCCACTCTCCGAAAAAGGGTGGCCAAACTTTACCCATTGCACAAACGACCCTTGACCTGGAAGAAGGCAGCAGCAGCAAGAATGTGCCCCAAAGAAGACGACGACGACGACTCTCTACCCAAATTAGCATACACCGAATGCTTTTTCTCTGCGTGCTTGGTTTTCTTCTTTTGACAAGGAAACTCGGAAAGAAATATTTAAGTTAGTGTTGAAAACATTTGTTAACGATTTTGAACAAGCTAAAATTAATTATTTCTGATCATTTTAGGATTTATAATCGTTCAGAAATCAATTTATAATACAAGAAACATCATTTTCAAATTCATCAATACAAATTCGCATTCAAAAATCAAAACTTCTTTCCGTGCCTTCCTATGTAAAGCATACATAAACCCGCCGGTGTGTTGCTGCCACATAAAACTTGCAGCACTTGCCCCTACCAACTGGGGGGGAGGCAGGTCGTCTGCGTATTTTCGTTTGTTTGCTAAGCTGCATCGATCCACTTTTGCCTTCGCCTGCAAGGTAGGCAGCACGTGGAGCGGCGGCAGCGCGGGTCTTCGTTTATATTCAGGAAACTTGTATTATGCAGTATTCTTGGGGCGGGCGAGTTTTGCTCCTCAAGTGAAAGTGAAAATCCCCTGCAGCTTAGGGATATTGCTGCAGCGGCAGAAGGGGGAGGTTTTGGAGAAGATTTGGGGTGATGAAGGTGACCCCTCCCAGCTTGAGAATGTACACAAACGTCGTCGTCACAGTCGTTGCATATGGATGAGCTGGCGTTCTGCAAAAATGGAACCTGAACCTGAACCAACCTGGAGCAGCATAAATCTCAATTTGATATCTATATCAAGCGGGGGAGGTTCGGAATGTTGTGCTATCGATTTTTCAAATTTCGTCCCAAAAGCGCACCGTGTTTCAATTTTACGACCCAACCCATTGGCATTTTGTCACTTGCAACTTTATTGCCGCTAACCAACATTCCCCTTCACAGCAACTGAGGTGGGCCTTTTTAACGGTTTTCGCCCTGGAAAAACTGTAATATTCCGTAATAAAATTGCATTTTATCGCCCTGTTTTCAAGAGGGGGGAAACGTAAAATTTACACCCCATCTTCTACGGTTAAGGGGTTGTTTTCCTTTTTTTGGGAAGGACGAACCGCTCCCTTCTCCCAAGTTATTCCTCCTGCAAGATTTTGAACGATTAGAGGTGGACTGCTGTTGCACAAGGTTGTGAAGCTCATGGCTGTCATTAATCTAGAACAATGGGAAAGTTTAAAGGAGTTTGTTTCAGAAAAAAAAGTCCAGATTTTTATGAAATTTAGTTAGATTGTTAATTCAAGCTTCCTCAAACAAGCTGAACTCATTTTGCTAAGCTTACACAGCAAAAAATCCGATGGCAAAATCGCATGCAAAAGCATGCACAAATATTACACACTGCATGTACATTTTTGCAAAAACAAAAAAAAAAGTTGCAACCGACGGGATTCAAAACCCAACACCAACAGTAAGGACTGGCGCCTTAGCCCACTCGGCCATCAAACCGATGAATCGCTGTAAGGATAAACGCATATCGACGTCGTCGTGCTATCTTGTCGCACCCGCCATTTTGACGTTCCGAGAAAAACGCGTTTTAATGTTTGACCTTGAATATACAAAAACGAGAGCACGCAATGTAAACAATAACAAACACGTTTTGTTTGGCTCATCATTCTGTGCATTGTCCCAAAGTTTGGTTGAAGTTGGTTGCTGGAGTCCCGAGTTATAATTACAAATGTTTACGGTAGTCTAACTTGTACGTGCGACAAACGCATCCTGACTTTCCTGGCCTGAAATCCCTTTGGCTTTTTGTCGCACTTACATCAATTTTCATGGAGTGACAAGATAGCACGACAAGATTGAAACTACTTTCATATGTAAAGTGACAAAAATGCACGGAGTTTTTTCGGTTTTTGTTGAATATCTCAGGATTGAAATCGAATTTTGGGGATCTGTGAAGGTCAAAAGGTGGGGCATTATGAGCTGCACAAAATGGCGTTCTTAACTCAATTTGGCCCAAAATGCACGTACGACAAGTTAGCACGATGGCGACGATATATGAGCTTGACATTTCGGTCAAGTAGGTTTCCCATACTGACGGGCTACATATTTCAGGGTGTAAAATAACATAAAATTGCATAAAATAATGCAATATTTATTTTACACCCAGGCCTTTTACACGCAGCTGGATTACTACTTTTTTAACTGTGTATTCTTCTGAAATGTAATGTTAATGAGCGATTTTCTATATTAGTGGTAATGGCAAACTTAGAAAAGAATTTAAAGTGTTTAAAAAGTGTAAAATTACATTTTTGTTATGTAATTTTACCTAAATGAACAGAGGGAAATACAAAAGATAATAGACCATCTATGTAAGTGGTTATGGTGTTCCAGGCAAAAAAAAATGAAGGTGTAAAATCACATCTCCTCTTTGTAGTATTTCTTACAGTCACAAAAAAATTACATTGAAAACAAACCAATTCACCAGTTACTAGATTACTACTGTAAAATTAATCATTGTTTCCTAATACAAAATCTTTTATTCCCCGCAAAAAAAAAATTGTGAAATTACATGCTTTTCATGTAATTTTACCAAAAATTCCTTAAACAAAATATCACATTAAAATTATGAAATTTCACCAGGTTCTGATGTAAAAACACACATTTTTTCCTGATAGGCAGTTCTCTCAGATTTCAGTCATTGATTTTTTTTGTATTTTTTAATCCGACTGAAACTTTTTTGGGGCCTTCAGTATGCCCAAAGAAGCCATTTTGCATCATTAGTTTGTCCATAAAATTTTCCATACAAATTTGGCAGCTGGCCATACAAAAATGATGTATGAAAATTCAAAAATCTGTTTCTTTTGAAGGAATTGTTTGATCGATTTGGTGTCTTCAGCAAAGTTGTAGGTATGGATATGGACTACACTGAAAAAAATGATACACGGTAATAACAAATTTGGTGATTTTTTATTTAACTTTTTATCACTAAAACTTGATTTGCAAAAAAACACTATTTTTATTTATTTTTTTCATTTTTTGATATGTTTAAGAACACATCAAATGCCAACTTTTCAGAAATTTCCAGGTTGTGCAAAAAATCTTTGACCGAGTTATGAATTTTTAATCAATACTGATTTAAAAAAAAAAACGACATATTGGTCGCAAAAATTTTCAACTTCATTTTTCGATGTAAAATCAAATTTGCAATCAGAACGTACTTTAGTGAAATTTTGATAAAGTGCACCGTTTTCAAGTTAAGGCCATTTTTAGGTAACTTTTTGGAAATAGTCGCACTTTTTTTAAATTAGTGCACATGTTTGCCCACTTTTGAAAAAAAATTGAAAGGCTTAGAAGCCAAGACTAACATTTAAAAATATTGAATATTAGGCTCTTTTGAAATGTTAGTCTTGATTCACAAATTTTTTGTAATATTTTTTTCGAAAAGATCGGAAAATTTCACGAATGTTTCATCTTCTAACATTGTAAATCGGACTATTAGTTGCTGAGAAATCGAAGTTGGAAAAAAGTGGGTTGTTTGGGTGAGACTTGGAAAACATTACTATTCATGTTTTTAAACATTTGCATGGCAATATCTCAGAAACTTCAACAAAGTTCAAAAAAGAAAATTCTCTCAGCTTTTCGAAAATATTTTTTTCAAAAGTGGGCAAACATGTGCAATAGTTAAAAATAATGAAAAAGTGCGACTATTTTCAAAAATGTTACCTAAAATGGCTTTAACTTGAAAACGGTGCACTTTATCAAAATTTAACTCAAGTACTTTTTGATTGCAAATTCGATTTTACAACGAAAAATGAAGTTGAAAAATTTTTACGACCAATATTTCGTTTTTTTGAAAAAATCAGTATTGATTAAAACATTTATAACTCGGTCAAAGATTTTTGGCACAACCTGGAAATTTCTGAAAAATTGGCACTTGATGTCCTCTAAAACATATCAAAAAATGAAAAAAAAAATATAAAAATAGTGTTTTAGGCAAATCTAGTTTTAGTGACAAAAAGATAAATAAAAAATCACCAAAAAATTATTTTACCTTGTAAAATTTTTTTCAGTGTAGTCCATATCCATACCTACAACTTTGCCGAAGACAACAAATCGAGCAAAAATTCCTTCAAAAGATACAGATTTTTTAATTTTTATACATCGTTTGTGTATGGACAGCTGTCAAATTTGTATGGAAAATTATATAGACAAACTAATGATGCAAAATGGCTTCTTTGGGCATACCGAAGGCACCAAAAAAGTTTCAGTCAGATTAAAAAATACAAAAATTAAAAATCGAAAAAAAGACCGACTTCGTAGAGAGTTTCTCTAATACAAAATCGATGGAACAGTTTTTTGTTAGACAAATGAATAATTTTACATCATAAACTGGGACATATAACATCAGCGAAGACAAATTTTCATCTTTTTTATGTAAGTTTGTTTGTTGTAGGTACATTTCTCAGAAAATTTAAAACCTTACGTATAGTTTTATGTAATAAACAATGTATAAATGTTGGTGTTAGAATTTTGAATGTAAATTTGCATCGGTTTATGTGTAACTGCACTTTTTCGCAAAAATTAAAGTAAAATTACACTGCAAAAAAGTAATAATTCAGCCGTTAAGGCCATCCATTTTACATCACTCTGATAGCCGAGCGGGCTACCCGAGCAGACGGAAATAACTTGAGAAGGTCAGTTTTTGATATTGTGAGAAGATCAAAATCCGTTATTGGGATGATCGGATTAGTTGTTAAAATAACAAATTTCCATAACAAAGATTTGTTCGAAAAATAACTCAAATTGTTATTGCTCTGTTATTTCAATAACATACTAATAACATAGAATCCAGAACAATAGAATAACAAGGTTTGTTATTCTGACCGGTGGATGGGGAGCACCAAAATAACAAAAACTGTTATTTATATGGATTGATTGCATAACAAAAATTGTTATTATTTTATCAAATAGAAATCTGAATCTGATAAAAAAAATATCAAAATTGTAACAGAAAAAATAATGCTTTTCATGCTGATATCAAATAAGTTTTGAAAAAGGTATCTTTGATACACAACTCGCAATTTTTTTCATTGGTTTTAACTTTTTAGTGTGTTGGTTAAAGACTTAAAACTGTGCTGACTTACCGTTAAATTTTACTTTTTTTGAGTGGATTTGTTGGTCCTAGTTGCTGTTCAACCTAAAAATTAATAAAAATGATCACAAAGTGTCATATTCTTTCAAAAGAAAACAATTAATGCACTTATCTAAAGATGCTCGTGTTGGTGATATTCATCTCCACAGATAAAATCTGATAATATTCTTAAGGCGGCGTTTGTAACTCTTTTGAAAACCGCTTTTCTGAAAAAAGTTGGAAATAATTATTAATCATTTGAAAACAACCTACTCTCTTCTTGCACGGAACTAGCGCTGTCTTAAGTCGTTTGATTGTCCTGTTTGCTGAACTTTCTGTTGGAATGTCCTGGACGCGTAGTAGTTCGGTGAATTGTGAAACTATTCCGCATGTGTGCATGATATAACTCTAACTCACTAGACAAACCAGAGGTCCAACATATTTTAATTCGTTCAACTGACTAAGACTGCTGCCATAAAAAATAACAAAAGAGCGTTTCAAAATGATATTATTAATGATATATTAATCGATTGTCTCATAATAAATTATTAAATTTTCCTTGCGGCTTGATTCTGAGTTCGCTGCAAATAAGTTCGTTAGCAAAAAAAGATCCCCTAAGTCTCATACAACCTACATGAAGTCCTGCACCACTCACCAAAACGGTTTCGACGGGCTCGGTTCCTTCGAGGAACCATCCTGATTGTTCATGTGATGCTGCTGCTGAGGCGAATGCTGCTTCTTGCAGTAACGCTCCGTCGACCTGGACGCCCCTCCGAAAAACTGTCCACTGCGCCGCTCACGCCATACGTGACAGCCTAGTGACCTCCACCGGTTTGGGACTTTTTTGACGGCCGCCTTGGACATCTGGCGTTAGTACGCGTGCTGTTTATACCGCCGGTAGTAGTTCTGGACGACGACGGCCGCCGATCGCACCTTGTCCTGCTCCGTAATGCGACTCTTGCGCCCCTTGTACGACTTCTGAATGCACTTGGCCGCTTCGTACAGCACGCGATACTCACGATCTGCGGAGCGAGTTTAAAAAAAGTTAAGCTTATGTCAAGGGTGATCAAGATGTTACTTACCGGTCAGTTTGAGGTTATAAAAGTCCTTTTTGAACGTGTTTGCGCCTGTCTGCAGGAACCCGATAAAGACCTGCGTCGTTGGCGGAGAATCCGAGAACATGACGGAAGCATCCTGTGGGATTGAGTGGCTCGCCGCCGATGGCAACGGACTTAACGAACCGTCATCGTGGTACCTGAAATTAAACTATTGAACTCACTGTAACTTTTCAAATAATATTTGAACCTACCGGTAGTTGTGATCGCTAAACTCAAAGTTAAACTACTCAAACTGGGACGACGGCAGCGAGTACAGTTCCATGCAATAATCCAATTCCGGTCGAGTCCTTGCTAATAAATTTCAGTATGGGAATGCCCAGCGATATGATTTCCTCAGATTCGTTCTAAAATCAAAAAGTATAATAAAAAAATAGATCATTTCTAGCAAAATAACTTGCAGAACATTGTAATTGGGCCAATATCGAAGTTTACACAGTGTCTATCCTGCTCGTTCCTAATGTAAACATCAACTGACATGAGCAGGATAGACGGTACCATTCGACATTGGCCCATTTACATTGTTTTGTTTTTGAGCGTTATCCAATAAGTTCGAAAACTAATAATAACAATCACTCAAGAGACAAAAAACAATAGCTTACCTTTCAATCAAAACTCACGATCGGATCGAGAAACTCAGCTTCTGTTGCTTCGGTTGAGGCGGTGGACTGATTCTGCTGTCCAATGAAACGGTGGGTAGGAACTGCTAGAGGTTTTTCCACTTTCCTCCGCCGACGATTCAATCACCTCTGGGTGAATGTAAACAAAACACACACACAATGGCACGACGGGACAAACAAACACAGCCTACTGCGACAACTCTCTCAGCTGCTGCCGCTGCTGCTGTTTATGCGGCGCGCGCAGACTGAATGTAAACATACGTACACTGTTCGGTGGAATTAAGTAATGTTGTGCGTTATTACTCACATAAAAGTTTTTTTTTTAAATGTGGCATTCATTTATACTGTTTAAGAATAATCGTATGAGCGTAAAAGTGTGTAAGTATATGAAGTTTTTTTTTCGAAGGTTTATTTTTGGATTGTTAATATTGTTTCTGAAATAGATGTTAATTTCCTTACTTTTTATATAGTTCAATGTGGCAATGTTAACATTGCATGTATCAAGTTCGTGAAACCCCCCTGACAAACAAAACATACCAAAAATAAACAAAAATATTAATATAATATAGATTTTATCATCATTTTTTTTTTGTAGAGCCTTGAAACCACTGCGACCAATTATTCATCATTTTTTTTTATCATCATAGACTCACTTGAAAGCCATCTTTGTGATAACTCTTCTCGAACCCATTTTGGAGTATACTCCAAAATGGGTAAAAGAATCTGTTTTGTTAACTGTATCTGTAAAATCTGTAAAAGTGTATTAAAATATCTGTAAGAATTTTCAGATATCCCCTCAATCCTACCCTGATTTGAAGGGACAAGGTGACAGACGTTTGACAGTAAAACAAACTAAATTGAAAAATCTCAATCATCATCCGAATTTTGAAACTCAGATTTACCGGTGGCAAAATAAACATTGTCCGCATGAATTTGAGTCAAAACCCCGCTGGAATCTTTGAGAACCTGTTCCGCCTGACCGAGGAAGCTAACCCGCAACCAAGATGCTGTCGGAAACGAGCGTCACGAAGGTGATTGTGCACCTGCTGGTGCTGCTGGGCGTGGTGGACCACTTTAAACGGAAGCTGCTCGGCTGCTGGAGGGCCAAGAGCGTGCTGGACGTGTCAGACAGCTTTGCGGTCCCCTCCGACGAGGACGACAAGGACAAATCGGTGTGGTTCCTGGACCACGACTACTTGGAGAACTCGTACGGTATTTTCAAAAAGGTGAACGTCCGCGAACGGTTGGTCGGCTGGAACCACACGGGCCCGAAGCTGTGCCAGAACGAAATCTCCATCAATGAGCGTCGGATCAGCTAATACTCGGTGCTCGACGGCATGACGACGGCAGTCCCACGTCGAAGACCTTTGAGCACGTACCGAGTGAAACTGGGCGGAGGAAGTGGAAGAGGTGGGCGTGGAACTCCTGCTGCGGGACATGAAGGACACGACCGTCGGAAATTTGACGCATAAGATCACCAGCCAGCGAACTGAAGCTCACAGTTGCGCAAAATCAAGAACTACCTGCTGAACGGTCGACAACGGTCAGCTGCCGGTGAACCACCAGATCGTGTACCAGCTGCAGGACATCCTGAACCTGCTGCCGGACCTTGCCCAGGAGGATTTTACCGATGCGCAGTACGTGAAGATGAATGGAAAGGAGAAGGAGAAAGATGGTAGGGACGGCGAGAAGGAGGAAAAGGAGAAGAAGTAGGAGAAGAACTCCAATGAACATTGACATAGGGTGTGAGCGAGATAAACTCAAAGTTTACATTTGTTTTTAGGACCTAATAAAATAAGTCTTCATTTTACCATATTTACGTTTCCTTTTACCAATAAACCACGATTATTAAGCAGCATTTTCAGCAAATGTTTTTAAAATTACCATGAGCGGTCTTTGAGTGATATTTGACAGCGATACTTTTAGTGGATATAAATAAGGCACAAATATGTACTAAAAAGTTGGAAAATCGATGCCTCTGTGCTCTCTTGTACTTAGCTTGCTGGTTTTTCCGAGGGTTTTCCGTCTAGTTAGCTTAAGAGAGCACTGGGGAATCTAAATATTAAAAAATCCACAGTAACAAAAATATTATAAAATATATTTTTGATTCACATATTTTGATATGTGCTTTTAAACAAATATTTTGATACCTTTAAATTTAAATTTTGGCAAATTAAAAGATTCAGTTCCAATTTTGATACACAAAATAAATAATATTATTTTTCTGTTATGGTTTTGTTTCGACCTCCTGCTCGGGAAGCTGATGGTTTTAGCTTGACTTGTTATGGACATTAGTAGAGATTTTCTCTTGTTCAACAGTTGCAGAACCGAAAAATATCAAACTCATTACAGTTCATGTTATTGTGTCACAATATGAAAAACATAACTTAAACTGTTATTATCGTCTTATTCCTCATTTTCAATGGAATATCATACCAATAACAGTTCCTGTTATTATGCAATGAAATGGAAAAACATAACTTAAACTGTTATTATCATCTTATTTCAGATTTCCAGTGGAATATCAAACCAATAACAATTCCTGTTATTATGGAATTTGATGGAAAACATAACTCATTATGTTATTATTATCTTATTCCACATTTCCAATTGAATACCATCCCAATAACATTTTTTGTTAAAATAACAGAAACTGTTATTATTTTTTCTTCCAAAAATTATTTGCAAGAATATTCAATAACAGTTTCTGTTATTTTAACAAAATCTGTTATTGAAATGACATGAATTTTGTTATTACCGTCTGCCCGGGTAAGGCGTCAGTACCCTCTGTGAGTGCTGGGTTTGAATCCCATCGGTTGCACTTTTTTATTTCTCACAAAGGCGATTACATGCTATGCATTTTACCATCGATTTGTTTTGCTCTGTACCCCCAAGTTATCAAGAAAAAGTCATTCAACCGAGAGTTTGTGCCAAAAACCAGACGTGCTGCTGCGGCAGAGCTGCGTCGTGACCTCAATAAAAATGCGTTTTCTCGCCGTCACCGGTTCACAATGTGCGTTTCTCCGCGCTTTACGCGCAATTCGTTGCGTTTTTTCCTTGCGTTTCCGACTCTCGTTGCGCACGGCAACTGCTGCCGCCATTGCAGACTGGGCTAATAAGTTTAAATGGGAGAGTTGGTGGAACAAAAATAAAGTTTATAAATATTAATTCTTTTTTTGGCGGCTGTTTTGCGCTGTGCGTGTGCGTGCCTCCAGGCTGTGCGTTGGCCGATTGCTGTTGTGGTGCTCTACAAACGTGCAATTAGCCAGCTTTTTTTCGGCAGTGGCAGCTGAGCTGTTTGACGAGCTGTTTGATTTGCCAGACTCAGCAGAACGCTAATGACCGACGTACGGACGCAGTTTTGGGTGAAGCATCACATCGCCAGACTAGAACTCGAGCGTTTTAAGGGTGCGAGAAGGAGGTCAACAGAGAGTTCCAAACATAATTTCTAAGGTTTTAGAAAATATGCAAACTTGTAACCAGAGAAAAAATCGAAGTTCCTTATCAAAATCTACCATAATTCTTCATTTGTCCCGTTAATCAACCATATGTTCAGCATGACTCACGCCGAAGGCCTACAAAAGTCAACGGCTCCGCCAATTCTCACGCGGAAACGTCTATCGCAGAGCTCAGCGCCTGTGCGTGCCCGATTTATCCGTCCAATTATCGTCTCTACGCACCACCACCACCAGCTCAAGCTGCGTTACGCTCCAACTCCAAGGTGATCCGGTCTGGGGCCAAATTCAGCTGTCATTGTCGCGATGACCGTTTTTTTTTGCGCTCGCTGCGTGTTTTGGCGTTAGCGCAAACGTTTCTACTCACAACAATGGTGCGGCGTGCGTAAAAATGCGTTTCCAGCTGCTGCGTTTGTGTGCGTGACGACCTCCAGTCTAGCCGAAAGTGCAAAAGTGCTGAGCGAGTGCGTTTTTTTTTTCGCGTCTGCGTTGAAGTCTCCAAACAGGTCGCTGCAGGTCGTCGAAAACGCATAAAAAGCACGTAGTGTGCTGCGTCCTCGAGACGCACAATGGCCTTCCGGAGCAGCGGCGGAACTTGGTGGTTTGGCGTTGAAGAATTGCTTGTGGAAGCCATTTTGGATGTGGTTTGACAGCTGCAATGAATTTTAGCTCATGGTTTCGTGGACAGATAAAGACATTGCGTCAAATCAGCATGACATCGACAACATTGTCGAAATTCTGAAAGACTGCAGCTTCTTCAGCAAAGAATATCGAATTAGAATCCACTCTAGTGCTATGAACAACAGTCCTTCAACCCTTCCTCACAGCTGTGAGCCGCTTATCTCCAAGCGCGCGAGTTTCGAGCCCCTAATTTGTCTAATTGCACAAATGACACACGTGTGCGCAGTGTTGCTACATTTAGCACGCGTCGTCGTGCAGCTACTCTCTCTCTAAACGTTCCCTTAAACGATTCCAGGAAGCGCCTCGACAGGAATCCAGTTCTTCGCTCGAAGGTTTCGAAACAAAAGCCCTTCTGAACACAACAACCTCATCAGCAGCAGCAGCAGCCTCTTCTCTCTCTCTCTAGAATAAAAAGGAGGGTAGCAAAATTAATTTATTCAAAATTACCTAGCTTCAACCCGATGAGGGGCGCTTGGAGCCGTCGTAACCCCTTTTTCCTGCAGGATGGATTGCGTTCTAATGTGGCAACCCTCGCCACGCATAAATTTTGGACATGTGGACGAGGAGGACGTGTGCGATTTTTGTTCCATTTGGGCACGTGGAAGGACGCTGCAGTCTCGGGGATTAAGGAGGGGAAAGTTTTTCGGACAAACTACACTTTCACATCTGCATGTGATGCTGCTTGACGGGAGATTTTGATAGCTGGGATGAGTCGCTTGAAAAGTGAATGAGGTTTGGGCTGCAGAATGATTTGAAGAAATCGATAATCTGCAGGATTTTTACCTTCTAAGAACCTTCTTACGGGCAATGAAGTCCACTGAATCGTTGCAGAGTTCATCAGATATTAGAATCATGTACAACCAACCAAGATTGTGGAGTCAGACTAAGAGTTGGGGTTTCAACGTTCTTGAGAAATCCTCTAGAAGACGCTGAAGAGAGATTGATACCAGAAAGCATTGGTAACGGCTACGGGCATGACTTGGAGGTTTTGCAGTGGAATTGAATTTTCTCAAAACTAGAACTTTTTTCAAGAACCGGTTCGACGACTTGTCAACACTATTATTACGCTTGAACCTGAAGGCTTGGAAGTGCAGTTATTTGACTAAAGTATTGTAAAAAATGATGCCTAAATGAATCAAAACAAACATGAATCGAATCGAAATTTTGCTACCGAAGAGAAAAAAAAATTAACGACTAAGGGCAAGACTTGGGAGTTTGCCACTAAAAAAATATTTTTTCGGAATTGGTACAGTTTTGCAAGAAACCAGCTCGACAATTTGTTGGCAATATTCTAACGAATCTACTGTACAAATATGAGCTTGATTGGTTCAGTCTACCTTTAGATTTTGTATTTTTGGTAAAAGGTTTTAATATTTTCATCATGTTAAAATGAGAAATGGCTTCAAAAAGTTTCACTGAGTTTTAAACAACTACGAAAAGACTTTAAAAACAGTACAGCTGCGTGTTCCCAATATTTGTGCTTTGACATAGACCTTAATACTATAAAGGAGGTACAGTAATGTGCATGGTCTAGTAAGGGCTAAAGGGCAAGACTGGAAGTTTTGCAGAAAAAGGTAATTTCTTGAAACTGGTTCATTTTTTTTAAGCTGGCATGACAACTTGTTGGCACTATTCTTCCAAATCTACAGTCCAAATATCAGCATTAAAAATCTTAACGACTAAGGGCAAGACTTGGGAGTCTACCAGTAAAAAAGAAATTTCTCGAAATTGGTACATTTTTGCATGAATCCAGCTCGACAATTTGTTGACAGTATTCTTACGAATCTACAGTCCGAATGTGAGCATGATTGGAGCAGTCTAGGTTTAGATTTTGTCATTTTCCTAAAAGGCTTCAATGTTTTCATCACGTTAGTAAAGAGAAAAAGCTCCACATTGTCCCATCAACATTGTTTTGTTTGAAATGCTGTCGAAATCCATAGAATCAAACCTGTCAATCTACCTAGGTTACCGAAATGTTGTGAGGTTGTGACTATAAAGCATTGATAAAATTAACGACTAAGGACAAGACTTTGCAAGAGTTTCGCAGCGAAATTGGAGTTTCTAGAAATCGGTAATTTTTTGCACGAAACTGGCTCGACAACTTGTTGGCAATATTCCTATGCATCTACAGTCAAAATATGAGCTTGATTTGTTTAGTTTGGCTTTACATTTTGACTTTTTTGTTAAAATTTTTAATGTTTTTATCGCGTTCATAAAGAGAAAACGATGTTTAAGTCTAC
Organism: Culex pipiens pallens; assembly: GCF_016801865.2. Taxonomy (NCBI): domain Eukaryota; kingdom Metazoa; phylum Arthropoda; class Insecta; order Diptera; family Culicidae; genus Culex; species Culex pipiens. Next base: position 64,354,000 of record NC_068938.1, on the reverse strand, counting down.
TATTTTTTTTTAAATGGCCCGGTTGCATGACGCCAAAATTTTCGCATCTGTAATCCATTCTGTTACAGGCAAGTTTAAAATTAACGACCTAAATTGAAGGAAGCATTTGTAAAATTAACGGTTAAGGGTAAGGTTTGGAAGTTTTGCAGTAAAGTTGGAGTTTCTCGAAATTGGTACAAATTTGCACGAAACCGGCTCGACAACTTGTTGACAGTATTCTTACGAATCTACAGTTCAAATATGAGCTTGATTTGTTCAGAATGGCTTTTGAATTTGTCTTTTTAGTAAAAAGTTTAAATGTTTTTATCGCGTTAAATAAGAGAAAAGAAAGTTTAAGTCTTCTAAAAGACTTTTAAAACAACTGCATGACACCAAAATATTCGCATCTGTAATTAACTTCTTTACAGACAAGTTTCGGCTTAACAACCTAATTTAAGGAAGCATTTGTAAAATTAAAGGCTAAGGGCAAGCATTGAGAATTTTGTAGTAAAGTTGGAGTTTCCCGAAATTGGTACAATTTTAGATGAAACCGACTCGACAACTTGTTGGCAATATTCTTACGAATCTACAGTCCAAATGTGAGCTTAATTGGTTCACTCTAGCTTTAGATTTTGTCTTTTCAATAAAAAGTGTCGGTGTCTTCAATTTTAAAATAGATGGTTACGTTCAACAACTTTGCCGTGTGTTCGAGGGCTTGTTATGGAAAATCTAATCTGATTCTAAAGAAGATCCCGGTGATTGCACCTCCCCCAACGGTTAGAGGTTCCTTCGTCCGGACAAGCCCCAATCATTTCTCAACCCGCGGTTGATAACTTTTTGCGCCAACCGGCGGAGGTCATTAGCATAAGAGTTGACCGCGTCAACGAATCGCCGATCGTCTGGAGACCGGCTCACTTGAGTTTGTGCGTGAGATTTGCTACGCATAACTCAGCCGGCGATCTCTCAAGGTCCCAAAGCCGTCTTGACCACACAAAAAGGTATTCAACGAGTGCAAATAGCCACGTGATGGAGCGATCTTGAGTCGTAGACGTCCGCGGATGTGAATAAATATTTGGTTGTTGGTTAACGATTTTTTAAAACAGCTGTTCGGTAATCGATGCGTGCGAATTGTGTGAGTCGGCTGGACGGCGCTGAAGAGGTGTGAAATGTGCGACTTGAAAAATGTCGTCAAGCTGCTACACCTCCCTCGACGTTCAAGTGATAAGATTTAATCCCTAATTCATCATTTCCCCTTGTCGTCTAACCCTTTACAGCTACGAGGAGTGTCCCCTCCTCAAATCTTCAACGACACGTTCCCTTCCTTTAAAAGAAGTCAACGAAGTTGACACACGTGCATTTGAAAATAATGATTTTTTTCATGATATTTAGATGTAAACAACACAAACGCAGTGTACAGTCACGGAAGTTAGTGATCTTGTTACGTCCACAGTTTGCGCACTAAACGCGCGACTTGCGTTGCTGAATAGAATTGGGTTTTTCAACTTTTCTTTCCGTGAAAGACTGCAAATCAACTCCGCACTTGTTTATCCCTTTCATTACGCTCCAAATCCACCCTGTAAGCCCTGCATAACTACAATCCAACTATCAGAACACACAGAAAAAAAGGCAACCCAACGACAGGCTCCAAATCTAATTCCATTTATCTTACATTGCGTGTGCAGCGGTATTATCAAGGGCCCAACTGTGTTCCGTCCAACAAAGAACCTCGTCTCCGTTTTCTTCGTCTTGGTTCGTCCTTCCCCACAAATACATTCTCGAATGCGTTTCGCAGGATTTGCTCGTTGAGGGCTCCAACGATCTTACATCACGCTCGCGCTAGTCCAACCCCAGTCCTAAACCAGAGCGGTGTAGTGCAGTGCCAAGACTAGGACGAAGTTTCGTCGTCCCAAGACGGTGCTGCGTTTGTGTGCGTGTTACATAAAAACCCCCGCAAACCTCCTAGAAGAGTGAGAGTGAGACGGATTGCGCTCTCCAAACGAGAAGGGGGGGAGAGGTGGGAAAAACTGCTGTTGCTGCTCCCATAGTTGGGTGGTGGGTGGCTGGTTGGAACGGGAAACGCACTCGCACATTGCGAATGCGTCCGAAATGCGCATGAACCGATAAAATGACGCACGCACACACGCACGAGAGGACTAGTTTTTCGGCTGGTGCGTATCGCGCACGCAGGAAAAAGAGAGTGCGTTTTCACACAACTCTATTTTCGCAAAAGTTGGGTCTCTGGCTAGAGGGAAAACTGGGTTGGAAAATTTTGGGTGGGTGATGAGAGGGGGGGTGGGGGGTCAGGTGAATAGTGGGGGGTGGAAATTTTAAATTATGTTCTATGTGCTTGTTACGTGCTTGGTGATGCTGTTTCTGAGCAATTTTTGAGGTTAGGGGTTGGGGGTTGTGCGTGAGGAATGGCTTTCGGCTGGGCACATTATGTGTAATGGCTTCTTGGAAACTCGAGGACGGGGATACAAAGAGTTTCTCGAAGTCGTTCTATGTGCACTTGTAGGTGAAACTGGCTCCGGAAGATGCGTTCTTTGTTACGCAACGATGCCAATGGACATCGAATGAAACTGAAATTTGAGATCATTCAAAGTTAGCGAAATTTAGGGGAAATTCCAGCGATCTACTCTTGAACAGTCAAACCCCAATGTTTTGATAGTTTCAAATTTGATTTTTCTATTACATTTCTGACCTAAATAAAATGGATGCCAGCTGGCATCAAGCTGGCTGCAACAATTCTTGCTTCTTTTCAATAATCTTTTTCAATTTGTTTTTCAAACAACTTCCAACACTTCATTATTTTTTAAACCACGCCTCAAACTGATTAACGCATTCGCGTAATAATGCGTATGCGTTTGCATATATGTGTGTATGTGTGTGCGACTTTAAAGGCCCCCAGGCCAAAAAGTAGACATGTGAAAAGCGGTACAAAATCTGCGTCTATGCGTGCGTGTGTGTTGAACCAACAATAGCAAAAACTGCACAATACAAAAAAAATGAATGAAGTGCGTCTGGGCCGGCTGTTTCTTTTCTTCGTCTTCTTCTTCTTTATCTACTTCTTCTTCCTCGGCCTTTGAAAACGCACCAGTGTGTGAATGAGTAAATTGGAAGAACGCCGAAAATCTGCAGAGTGCGTTTTTAGAGGAAGAAGAGGAAGAGATGAAAAAACTACGCACACTCACGCACTGATTCAGACTTGGATTCAGTTAACCTTCAACTTAATTAAAAAATGACTTGGCGGGTTTCACCTCCTCTCCACGCAGATCCACTGCCCGCGCAGCCCCTTTTTCGGTGCGTGAATTGTCCGGATTCGGACGTTGCCTGATGCGTATGCAGTTGAACGGTGCGAATGAAATTTGGGGTGTTTTTTCGGGTGGAAGAGTCTGCAAGATGTGATTGATATAAATTTACTTCAAGGATTTTGTATTAAAGTTGAGATTGTTAAAACTATGACAATTTTAAAAATTTCCTTTTCAATTAATTTCCTGTTTATTAAATAAACTAGAGATAAACGGAAAATTTAATTATAGTTATTTTAGGAAAAAAACACATTTTATTTGTATTATGTTTTTAAATACTTTTTTCTTCACAATTTTCATATCACCCGCAAATAATCAAGTGTTCAAATAGTTTTATATCAATTTTCAGTAAAAACTGATTGTACATAAAAAAATGCTTCAAAAACATTACTTATCTATTTACTAACAAAATAGAATGTGTTCTTGAATCTATAGATCAGTAGCGTGCCCAGATCCTCAAGGAAGGTGGGGCAACAATATGAGCGTTTTGAAAATTTCGTCATTTATGGACACCCCCTTAGAAATTTTAGGACAAATTTCTAAGGAAGGTGGGGCAACTGCCCCATGTTGCCCCACCCTGTGCACGCTAGTGCTATAGATTTCTAAATTTCAGATTTTGGGTTGAATAAACTGCATATTTGTAAATATATTGGAAATCTTTTTCTAAAGTGAAATAAGGCTGGTACAAATTTTATTTGAAGTTTTTGTCACCCTTCCCCCCCCTCCCCCCTTTCCCCCTTCAAAATAAGCCCGAAAAATCAGGGGGGCAGAATTTTTTTTGAAAACTTCGAAATTTCAGTAGAAGTTTAAGTGCAATCAGTTGAAATTGATTTAAAATGCATTCCTCTGCGTTTAATCATTTTTAGCATGTTTGGGATTATTTAAACAATTTTTTTCACAATTTTTTTTGTCAAATCTTACTTTTTTTAAAACTAATGATTGCAAAACAACTGAACTAGTGCAAAATGCATTTTAAAACACTATGGTTTTTTAAACAAAATAAAATACATTTTAATTAAAATTGATGAAAAGCCGAAATTCTGCTTGAAATTTATTTAAAAGTGAATTCGAAGCACGAATCAAAAGTTTTCAAATTTTATATCATAGGTTTTCCTAGCGGAAAATTGTCCAAAGAATCCGAAAATGCATTCCGTTTTCCAATTCGAAATCATGTTCATTGAGAACATCATGACATGTTTTCTTAATTATTGTTATCTAACATTTCAAACTTTTAATTTTTTTTTTTAAATTTCTTCTAGAAGTACTTTGAACACTTCTCTCCCATATTCATTTTGCGGAAAAATCTCAAACCTACCAAATTCATCCCAGTTCTTCATAGTTGTTATTTCATAAAATGTTGGTAATAATAATCTTATTGTATTTATCTTAATATCGTTTAAATATTTCATTTGATCGAAAAAAATTTTATATATAAATATTCAGGCAAAATATTGAACCGATAAGTTCATCATAAACAATAATTGAAATAATTAAATAAAAGTCAATTGAAAAGTGTAGTTTAACGAACACTGCAATATCATTAAAACCCAAATTTGATTTATTAAGTCACATATTTCCAACCTTTAAACGTTAAAAGTTTTTAAACACAAGAAATTTTTAAAAGTTTTTAATTTGTAGGTCACAGTGACATTATCAATTTAGCTATTAATGTGGAATAAAAAAGTTATTCTGCTTTAAATTCACGATCAGGGTACACATTTATGAAAGAAAAACAAAAAAGATTATTATTTGCACTTCCCCGGGCAGACGGTAATAACAAAATTCATGCCATTTCTATATCAAATACTGTTAAAATAACAGAAAGTGTTATGGAATATTCTTGAAAAACCCTATGCTGCATAAGAGTTAAATAACAGTTTATGTTATCATAACAAAATTTGTTATTGGTATGATATTGGTTGGAAACCAAAACACCTTTGAAATAACATTTTTTGTTACGGAAGAATACCTCCAAATGTTATTGGGATGATCGGATTAGTAGTTATAATAACAAAAAATAATAACAAAGATTTGTTCGGAGAAAAACAAAAGAATGTTGTCAGTTTGTTATTACAATAACAATTCAATCCAGGTTTTTAACAATATGGACGAATACCGAATGTAACGCTTGTAACAGTACGGGGGTACTGTCAAACCAATTTTGTAACGCACGCTCACGTCACGTCATTCTTGAACTCCTGTCAAAAATTTTCACCAAGATGGCGTCTCACATTTTTGCTTCCGCGCCGCACCGTCCGCACACAACAAAACTTTTTCTGCTGGAGTGTTGTCGAGAGAACTCGTTTCTCTACAAAAACAGCTTCCCAGGAGCAACCCACGGCAGATTCGTCTTTATCCGCTGGCCGGAACGTGAAACGATAGTGCCAGAAATGCCAGAAATTAACCGGAGACAGCAAGGCAGAAAGATGCTCGTGAAAGAACCTTTACTTCTCGCTTTACTTCCTGCAACCTCCAGCCGGAACCGAGTCCGTGGCTAAGAAAAACATCCGAGGCAACATTCGCTGGCCACTGGCCGTGGAACAGTGGAAAAGTCAGTGTGAAGACACAGAACCTGTTGGTTTCGGGTAGCGGCTGCCGGTAGAAACTGGTTGTCTCGGGTGTTTTTCTTAACCACGGACACTGTTCCAGCTAACAGTTCTGTCGCGAGTTTCTTTCTGGCGTCCTGATCCGTGCATTTGTCTGGTTCTCGGGTTTCCGACCAGTAGGTTTTATCTGGGGTATTTTCTTGCGATTTTTTCCACTCTTCAGCGAGCGCTACTTTGTTCCCGACAGTAGCCATCCGGCAGAAACGTTTGAGTCTCGGATGCCTTTGGTGTAAAAGTACGGTTCCTAACCCCGCACTAAAATAAGTGCAACAACAGATAGATTTGTTTTGTGAACATAACCTTAAACTAGAGATGGTGTGTTCCTTCCGGAATGAGGACAACTTTTGGAAAATGGACCAGGAAATGTGGTTCGGTGGAACAGTTGGCAAATGTTTTAGAAAATTTGTTTTTATTTTGATTCTCGCCATGTCGGTAAAAATTGACGGGCGGCCCACCGTTTTTTTGTTTCTAGCTGCAGAGATCCACCTGGTTTGGTTGATCCTGGGCAACCCACCAGCGAATAGAATGTGCACCAAATTGCTAAAAATCTCGAGGACAGAAAGAACCTGCTGGCCAGAAACACGCGACAGAACTGTTAGCTGGAACCGTGTCCGTGGTTAAGAAAAACACCTGAGACAACACCGTTTCTACAGGCAGCCGCTGCCCAAACCAACAAGTTCTGTGTCGTGTATTTCCCACTCACTTTTCCACTGTTCCATGGCCAGTGGCCAGCGAATGTTGCCAGCGTTCCAGCAAGCGGATCTGTCTGGGGTTGTTCCTGGGCAGCGGCTTTCGGAGAGAAACGGGTTGTCTCGAAAATATTCCGGGCAGCAGCAGAAAATGTTTTGTTGTGTGCGGATGGAGTGGAAGCAAAAATGTGTGACGACATCTTGGTGAAATTTTTTGACAGGAGGAGAATGACGTGACGTGAACGTGCGTTACAAAATTGGTTTGACAGTACCCCCGTGCCGTAACATGCGTTACCTTCGGTATTCGTCCATGTTGTTAAAAACCTGGATAACAAAAAATAACATTCTTGAACGACGAAAAGGTCTACTTTTCTGGACCAAAAATAACAGAATCGAATAGTAACCCTTTTCAAAATAAATGCTGAAAAGTTCTACTTTTCAGAACTGAAATGGATGCATTTCACCATGTTTTTGATTAAAACGGTTAATTTGCAAAATACATGATTATTTTACATATAATTCCACTCAAAGGGTGTTTTTCGGAATTTCAAAAAAAAAAAATGCATGAAACTCGTTGCAAAACTTGATTTTTTTAGCACTCGACGTATTTATCCAACTCGGTGAACCTCGTTAGATAACTGTACAACTCGTGCTGAAAAAATCATCGTGGCCATAAATGAACTGAAAAATAATTAAAAACATGCATTGTTATCAAATAAACTCTTATTTTGAAGCTCCATTTCTTATGTTTGCAGCATTATATGAAAATTATGATACTGTTTAAATATAATATTATTGAAACTCAGCTGATTGTAGCCTGAATGAGATTGATTGTACAAGTTTTTTTTAATGAATAGCCTTTTTTAAACAAAATTTGATGAATTTTGATTAAAATTTAATAATTATGCAAACTATTTAAAACAAATAGATGATGATGATTGGATCAGAAATTTGTTTTCACAATATTCATGTAATGCAATGATTGTTAGTTAGGTCAAAAATATTATTCATAATTTCAATAAAGCTTTAAAAATATTTAATTTGCTAATAATAAATATAATTATAATTACAATAATAATAAATTTTTAAAACAGAAACTTAATTAAAAAGAGAAGATACACAGTACAGGTAGATTTTTTTTTTATTTTCGAGAAAAAAAAACCACTCAAATTAGGTCACTAGGCTTAGTTTAGCATTCCGCTGCACTGCGCGCGGCCGGCAAATTAGTGTTGCAAATTATGGCTTTGACCGATAACACTCCCGAAATTTGAAACTTGCGTTCTATTTACATCGCCAGGGTCGATTTGCATTTTCAAGCAGCAGCACAACGTTTACAGTGACTGTATGGATGCGATTAGAACGCTGACGTGTGACCCATTCTAAAGCTCGATTTGCATTATCCATGAGCTCGAATTGACTTGTAAATGGGGCATTTCTCCGCAAGTTACTGAATTAGTATGAAGGTTGTGATTAGTGCAAGTTTTTGGATTTAATTAGCTTAAATAATTTTCTTAAAACATAATATTTTCAAATTTAAATGTCCTAGCTAAGCAAAAAAAGTTCAAGATGGTATGTCAGAGACATAACCGAAAGACATAGGACCAAACAATTTGAATGTGTTTTTGGATTGCTAGTGAAATCTGAAATAAGATTATTTTATTTTGTTTCATAGATTTGCGGCAAAATTGTCATAAATGTTCTCCCAAGGTGAACCTTCTATGAGGGCACCGGCAACTCCAGGTTGTGGCCACTACGGTCGAAATGTCAATTTTCATGTTCAGTATCAAAAACCATGAATTTTGATATCCATATTGCCACAACTCGTATGGTTCTGTTAAAGACCCTCCGGGCCCCGGGGAAACCTGCTTTGAGATCACCGGTCACTCAAGGTTGTGGCCACTACTGTCGGAATGTCAATTTTCATGTACAGTATCAAAAACCATGAATTTTGATACCAATATGCCACAACTCGTATGGTTCTGTAAAAAGTCCTCCGGGCCCCGGGGGAACCTGCTTTAAGGGCACCGGCCACTCCAGGTTGTGGCCACTACTGTCGAAATGGCCATTATGTTCAGTATCAAAAACCATGAATTTTGATACCCATATTGCCACAACTCGTATGTTTCTGTAAATGTCCCCCCAGGCCCCGGGGGAACCTTCTTTGAGGGCACCGGCCACTCCAGGTTGTGGCCACTACTGTCGAAATGGCCATTATTATGTTCAGTATAAAAAACCATGAATTTTGATACCCATATTGCCACAACTCGTATGTTTCTGTAAATGTCCCCCCAGGCCCCGGGGGAACCTTCTTTCACCGGCCACTCCAGGTTGTGGCCACTACTGTCGAAATGGCCATTATTATGTTCAGTATAAAAAACCATGAATTTTGATACCCATATTGCCACAACTCGTATGTTTCTGTAAATGTCCCCCCAGGCCCCGGGGGAACCTTCTTTGAGGGCACCGGCCACTCCAGGTTGTGGCCACTACTGTCGAAATGGCCATTATTATGTTCAGTATAAAAAACCATGAATTTTGATACCCATATTGCCACAACCCGAGCATGGGTAAATAACAAGGGAAATGCGTAATAATACCTTTCTTTGGTATCAATACCAAATTTTGGTATTCCTGGACCCTTAAAAATTTGTCTTAAGGATTATGCAAGAGCAAAATGTGGTATCATACCAATTTAAGGTATTGTTTTGATATTGCAAAATTGCAGAATTTGTCAATGGTCGAACACCACATTTTGGTATTATTTTGGTATTAAAGTGTTTTACAAAATTCCTCTGAAACTATGGGAAAATTTTGACCAATTTTGACAAAATAATTAATTTTGCGCTAAAATGATGTCTCAAAGCGAATGCTTTCATTGAAAACCGGAAATTTCAAACCTGATTTTAAACATTTTTGATATACCCCCTACAGAAATGACTTAAAATTGTGGAAAATTTTCTAAGTCAGGATGGCACATTTTGGTATTATTTTGGTATTAAGGTGTTTTATCAATTTCCTCTGAAACTATGGGAAAATTTTGACCAATTTTGACAAAATAATTAATTTTGCGCTAAAATGATGTCTCAAAGCGAATGCTTTCATTGAAAACCGGAAATTTCAAACTTGATTTTAAACATTTTTGATATACCCCCTACAGAAATGACTTGACATTGTGGAAAAATTTCTAAGTCAGGATGCCACATTTTGGTATTATTTTGGTATTGAAAGGTTTCATCAATTTTCTCTGAAACTATGGATTTTTTTTTTAATTTTTGACGAGATAATTAATTTTGCGCTAAAATGACTTGAAACCCAAAAATGTTAAAGCTGATTTAATTTTTTTTTTTGTAATATACCCACTAATATTTTTTTCAAAAACGTTGAAATTATTCTAAGTTGGGATAACCAAATACTTTGAAAAACGAGTCATTCAACAGATTATAGAATTTTGGTGAATTTTAATCCAGTTTCATTTTAATAATACTTATTTTTCAATCTTGTTATTTTTCAGAAGCTTCAAGAACTTCAAGTACAGCCGTTCATCAATGACAAATGCATTCGGTGTGGTGAAGAATATCACTAATAACAACATTGAATCATCAGGTGAGTAGATTTGGCTGTTGCATATGGTTCATTTCCATTTTTTCACTAACTGCAACTGCTGCACTAAAAATGGTATGAAAATAGCAAATTTTGGTATTACTTGTGCAAATACCAGCGACCAAAATGTGCTCTTGGTTGCCCAGTAATAGATGGTAAAATACCATGAAATCAAACCAATATCATGTTTGTGGAAGACCACAGGAATACCAAAATATGATTTTCCAAGGGCGCGGGAATACCTAAAATTAAAACCATGACAATACCAAGTTTTGGTATTGAAGCAATGTTCAAAAATCCAGAAGACCTCAACTTGGTATTGAAATGATTTTATTTTGTGGTATTATTTTACCTTTGGAATAACATGGTATGGTATTGTTGTGCCCTTCCACATACAAGCTTTTGGTATGATTTCATGGTATTTTACCATCTATTACTGGGCAACCAAGGGCACATTTTGGTCGCTGTTATTTGCCCAAGTAATACCAAAATTTGGTATTCCCGTGTTATTTACCCCTGCTCGGGAACTCGTATGTTTCTGTACATGTCCCCCCAGGCCCCGGGGGAACCTTCTTTGAGGGCACCGGCCATTCCAGGTTGTGGCCACTACTGTCGAAATGGCCATTATTATGTTCAGTATAAAAAACCATGAATTTTGATACCCATATTGCCACAACTCGTATGTTTCTGTAAATGTCCCCCCAGGCCCCGGGGGAACCTTCTTTGAGGGCACCGGCCACTCCAGGTTGTGGCCACTACTGTCGAAATGGCCATTATTATGTTCAGTATAAAAAACCATGAATTTTGATACCCATATTGCCACAACTCGTATGTTTCTGTAAATGTCCCCCCAGGCCCCGGGGGAACCTTCTTTGAGGGCACCGGCCACTCCAGGTTGTGGCCACTACTGTCGAAATGGCCATTATTATTTTCAGTATAAAAAACCATGAATTTTGATACCCATATTGCCACAACTCGTATGTTTCTGTAAATGTCCCCCCAGGCCCCGGGGGAACCTTCTTTGAGGGCACCGGCCACTCCAGGTTGTGGCCACTACTGTCGAAATGGCCATTATTATGTTCAGTATAAAAAACCATGAATTTTGATACCCATATTGCCACAACTCGTATGTTTCTGTAAATGTCCCCCCAGGCCCCGGGGGAACCTTCTTTGAGGGCACCGGCCACTCCAGGTTGTGGCCACTACTGTCGAAATGGCCATTATGTTCAGTATCAAAAACCATGAATTTTGATACCCATATTGCCACAACTCGTATGTTTCTGTAAATGTCCCCCCAGGCCCCGGGGGAACCTTCTTTGAGGGCACCGGCCACTCCAGGTTGTGGCCACTACTGTCGAAATGGCCATTATTATGTTCAGTATAAAAAACCATGAATTTTGATACCCATATTGCCACAACTCGTATGTTTCTGTAAATGTCCCCCCAGGCCCCGGGGGAACCTTCTTTGAGGGCACCGGCCACTCCAGGTTGTGGCCACTACTGTCGAAATGGCCATTATTATGTTCAGTATAAAAAACCATGAATTTTGATACCCATATTGCCACAACTCGTATGTTTCTGTAAATGTCCCCCCAGGCCCCGGGGGAACCTTCTTTGAGGGCACCGGCCACTCCAGGTTGTGGCCACTACTGTCAAAATGGCCATTATTATGTTCAGTATAAAAAACCATGAATTTTGATACCCATATTGCCACAACTCGTATGTTTCTGTAAATGTCCCCCCAGGCTCCGGGGGAACCTTCTTTGAGGGCACCGGCCACTCCAGGTTGTGGCCACTACTGTCGAAATGGCCATTATTATGTTCAGTATCAAAAACCATGAATTTTGATACCCATATTGCCACAACTCGTATGTTTCTGTAAATGTCCCCCCAGGCCCCGGGGGAACCTTCTTTGAGGGCACCGGCCACTCCAGGTTGTGGCCACTACTGTCGAAATGACCATTATTATGTTCAGTATCAAAAACCATGAATTTTGATACCCATATTGCCACAACTCGTATGTTTCTGTAAATGTCCCCCCAGGCCCCGGGGGAACCTTCTTTGAGGGCACCGGCCACTCCAGGTTATGGCCACTACTGTCAAAATGGCCATTATTATGTTCAGTATCAAAAACCATGAATGTTGATACCCATATTGCCACAACTCGTATGTTTCTGTAAATGTCCCCCCAGGCCCCGGGGGAACCTTCTTTGAGGGCACCGGCCACTCCAGGTTGTGGCCACTACTGTCGAAATGACCATTATTATGTTCAGTATCAAAAACCATGAATTTTGATACCCATATTGCCACAACTCGTATGTTTCTGTAAATGTCCCCCCAGGCCCCGGGGGAACCTTCTTTGAGGGCACCGGCCACTCCAGGTTGTGGCCACTACTGTCGAAATGGCCATTATTATGTTCAGTATAAAAAACCATGAATTTTGATACCCATATTGCCACAACTCGTATGTTTCTGTAAATGTCCCCCAGGCCCCGGGGGAACCTTCTTTGAGGGCACCGGCCACTCCAGGTTGTGGCCACCACTGTCGAATTGGCCATTTTTCATGAGAACCGCCGCATCATAGCGACTTCCACGCCGTCCGCTTCGGTCGAATTTCCTCCTTCTGCTGCCGGTGGTTCTTCCTTCTGGTTGCTGGTCCTCTTCTTCTATTGGCCGCTGCTGCTGCTGCTCCGCGCCGGCCCGACGTGCACAGTTCGAGTGCTCGTTCCAAAGTGACTTGTTTTTGCGAAATTTTCTGCTTAAATAGCGGCACAGCCGGAGAACGGCACAAAAGGGGCGCGGTCTCGAATGCATACGCTCGCTCTGATTGGTCATCTGTCCGATTTGTACTGAAAAATTACTCATTTTGATTGCATGTTTTAAGTGCTTTAACTATGTTTAGTCAGACTATCTATGTAGTTAAACAATAGCTGAAGTCTTCCTCTTTCGATTGGTGGTCCAACCATCTGGATTGATTCACAGGGAAAAAAGATATAAGCGTTCAAAATGTCCCCTTTTTTAACGCTTAAAAGTGACGCTTTGGATCGAATTTCTGAACTGGCCCCCCAATATAGTAAGTAAAGACATAGTCCTATGTCAAAAAATCACCATAAGCCACCAAGAACTAAATCCCTCCATATCAAGCCTCTACAACCTATCGTGACCGAGAAAATTAACGAGCCAAATAAATAAAGTCTCAAATAAGAGATCACAGATTACGCTGCCGTCTCGGCTTCTGGAAAAACCTCAACACCCCGAAAGTTTTTTTTCCAAGGAAAAAAGTCTACTTCAGGTTATAGTGTGAGGCTAAGGTGGTTGTAGCGAGAAGCAATTTACACTTCCGAAGCTATTTTTTTTTCTTTTTTCACGCGATGGTTGGCGGCTCTTTTAAGGTGAAAATGACCGCTGATTTTTGTAAGTTTTTGACCGTTTTTTGGGATTTGTGAAATTCTTTGAATTTGAATTTCTAAGAAAAAGATGAGATTCTTTGAGTTCAAAAGATGTTATTGCAAACTTTAATGCCAAGAAGTAATTAAAAACTCACTTCTCACCTTTAACTGTATCACACCACGTGGTACCAGGTGCATGTTAGACGACTGTTAACTATAGTGCTCGCTCACTAAAGGCGAATAGATTCCATTATCTGATTACAGCCGGCCGCGGTCTAGAACTGCTAAGCAAGCAGAGCCCGTTAATGGATTTGCTTACTTCACGGGGCAAAGTTTCGTTCTGAAACGAGAGTCCATCCCCGCAAACTCTAGGTGTACTGACACCAATCGAGTGAAAATGAGTTGTGTTTGACGACCGTGGAAACTGCAGAGGCAGGGTTGGATTACTGCAATGTCTGGTGCAGGATCACCGCCCAGGACGGAAATGAACTTTGCAGACAGCCTTCCGGAAATGTTGGGATAAGCCGGTTTGGATGAGACGTTGTCAATCAAAAGTATCCTTATTATTTTATCAAAAGAAGGGAATATTTTTTTGAGTGTAATGACATTCATACAGATTTATCCTTCTTCGTGATATCTTCAAGTCAACTTTTCACATTTTAAATTCTTCAAAGCTTCAAATCTTTAAAAAATTAAGGGTGAATCTCTATGAATTTCAAATTTTTCGTTGAAAAATTCCTTGCCTTTATTAAAATATTAATAATAATCGTTTCCGAAAAATGGAACAATTCTGAAGTACTGGTCATTCTGGAGACATAAATAAAAATAAGAATGTATTATTTGAAACAAACTGCGTTTTGTTGAATCTTTTGAAATTCAACAACTTTTTCGCTGGTCCCCGAAGCAATGAACCCCAACGCACAATATTTGGGTTGCATTTTGCTGACTTCAGCACACAAAAACAGCCAAAAAAAAAAGTCAGCAACCAAACAATCACACTTCCATTATGCACCGTTTATGGCTTGGAACGCAAAACATCTGCAGCAAAACAAACCTTTTTGTATTCCTCGACCAGAGGGGAGCAAACAAACACACGCATGCAACAATCGGCCCAACAAACGACTCATGCATTTTTAATTGCTCATTAATTTCCATAAATTTGGAACACGTCAAAAGTCAACCTTCCAAACATTGTGTCATGGAGGCACTTTTTTTTCGGCACTTCCACTAAAAGTTGCATTCAAATGACAATAACTGCGGCTGTGTATGACTTAGTGCGCACACAAACACACACAACCCCGAAAAAAAATGCTTTGTAGGTCAAATTGGTTCCAACCGCCGTCGATGGGCCTCTTTTTTTCGGCAATTGAACTCAATTAGGCTTGCACGCTCACACACGTGCTTACAACAACAAATTCAAGTGCAATTTCCGCCGTGATGCGCTCGCTCGATCTATTGTTACCGACGCCGAGTGGTTATGTGTGTTTGTGTGCGGCCGGATTTGACTGTTTTCGGGTGGAATAATGCGGTTTGCTGACTTTCATTCATGAGCGCTCGCCGGATGTTGGCGACTGCATTCAGAAAGGGCAGTCAAAACTTAATCAGATGCATCTCGATGGAGCGTGATTTGCTGTCGGATTACGAATAACTTGTTCAAATATTAGTCAAGGACTAGGGGAAATATACACATTTTCGTCACAATAAGCTTTTTGAACTTTGCAGTTTATGAAAACTAATTGAAAAATTGAACTTGGACGAGCTTTCCGGTAAAAATATCTTCGTGACTGAAAAATCAAGTCTGGCATCGCTGTACTGGGCATAGGGCATTGGTAATATGGAGACTTTTGTATAAATATTTAAATAACATACATCCTTCTCGAATCTCATTTTCGACTACAATTGGCTCCACATACACAAAAATGACTTATATAGGCCAAGGATAACTTGCCTACAATGTTTCAGTGAAATTGGAGTGGGTCGGTTACAAAAGTACCAGAATAAATCCTGATTTGAGCTGGAATGGCTCTAAGGTGATATTAAAAATGGGCCGAAAAAAGATATTCTTTTAATTTGATTGATTGAAAACTATAACAATAATTGATTCTAAAATATATGAGAAAAGAGTTAGAATTATACATAAATAAACTTTAAGGACAAAAACAAAATACTGAAATTCAAATAAGAACTGTTCAACATTCTGAATTACTTGAAATCAAACGAGTTTGTGTTATTTTTTGCTCAAATTATCTTCCGGTTTTTTATTTAGAAGTTTGTATTCGGGTAATTCTCCGCCAACTCACACAGCAGTTGCCCCGACCCCTCTTCGATTTACGTGAAACTTTGTCCTAAGGGGTAACTTTTGTCCCTGATCACGAATCCGAGGTCCGTTTTTTGATATCTCGTGACGGAGGGGCGGTACGACCCCTTCCATTTTTGAACATGCGAAAAAAGAGGTGTTTTTCAACAATTTGCAGCCTGAAACGGTGATGAGATAGAAATTTGGTGTCAAAGAAACTTTTGTGTAAAATTAGACGCCCGATTTGATGGCGTACTCAGAATTCCGAAAAAACGTATTTTTCATCGAAAAAAACACTAAAAAAGTTTTAAAAATTCTTCCATTTTCCGTTACTCGACTGTAAAAAAATTTGGAACATGTCATTTTATGGGAAATTTAATGTACTTTTCGAATCTACATTGTCCCAGAAGGGTCATTTTTTCATTTAGAACAAAATTTTTCATTTTAAAATTTCGTGTTTTTTCTAACTTTGCAGGGTTATTTTTTAGAGTGTAACAATGTTCTACAAAGTTGTAGAGCAGACAATTACAAAAATTTTGATATATAAACATAAGGGGTTTGCTTATAAACATCACGAGTTATCGCGATTTTACGAAAAAAAGTTTTGAAAAAGTTAGTCGTCATCGATCATGGCCATTCATGGTCACCCGCGACAGACACGGACGACGAAACAAAGAGAAACGCAAAAAGTAACTTTTTCAAAACTTTTTTTCGTAAAATCGCGATAACTCGTGATGTTTACAAGCAAACCCCTTATGTCTATATATCAAAATTTTTGTAATTGTCTGCTCTACAACTTTGTACAACATTGTTAACTCTAAAAAATAACCCTGCAAAGTTAGAAAAACACGAAATTTTAAAATGAAAAATTTTGTTCTAAATGAAAAAATGACCCTTCTAGGTCAATGTAGATTCGAAAAGTACATTAAATTTCCCATAAAATGACATGTTCCAAAATTTTTTACAGTCGAGTAACGGAAAATGGGAGAATTTTTGAAACTTTTTTAGTGTTTTTTTCGATGAAAAATACGTTTTTTCGGAATTCTGAGTACGCCATCAAATCGGGCGTCTAATTTTACACAAAAGTCCCTTTGACACCAAATTTCTATCTCATCACCGTTTCAGGCTGCAAATTGTTGAAAAACACCTCTTTTTTCGCATGTTCAAAAATGGAAGGGGTCGTACCGCCCCTCCGTCACGAGATATCAAAAAACGGACCTCGGATTCGTGATCAGGGACAAAAGTTACCCCTTAGGACAAAGTTTCACGCAAATCGAAGAGGGGTCGGGGCAACTTTTCCCGATTTCGTGTGAGTTGGTAGAGAATTACCCATTCATATATTCCCACCAATGTTTATTATCACTGCACAGTGGTCCGAAACCGAAATCTAGCGTGACAAAATTGATAGCGGCCACACGTTAAATTTAGATATTTGGTGTCTTCGTTAGTTTCAGGAATCCTAAAATATTTCAGCTAAAACTTGTTTCTTTTTTTTACAACCACCAGATCATTTTTAACACTTTTGGGGCCCTTCTAGACAACTGTAGAGCTTGTCAAAATGAACATTTTTGTTCAAGGAAAATTATTTTTGATCAATTCTATCAAAAGTTATGGGCAAAAAACGATTTAAAAATGCTCATTTTAAAATTGAGATAAAATGAGTTTAATCAACAAGGTTTCCGAGATATATTCAGCAAATGTACTCTAGAATGTGTACTTTCGGATGCATTTAAGAGCGAGGTCAAACTCCACCACCTTTTCAAGTTATTCATATTTCAAAATGGCGTCTTTTTCGTCGTATTTTGGCTATAAATTTCGTTTTAAATGTCCGATTTTCGTTCTCTTGAAAGATAAATTTGTGTTTTTATAAACTCTACAAATGTCTAGAAGATACCAATTAGCTACGAGAAAAGCCTGAGTTGATAAATTCAAAAAACTCATTTTTACATTAACACCTTATACTGAATCACAAAAATGGCTCTAAAAACTTCCCTTTTAAAGATAGGGCTTCGTAATCTTGAGCAAAGTTTCTCAGAATAGTGTCCCCTAAAACTTTTCTGAAGACACCGAAGCGCTATCTCGTAATCCCGCTAAAATAAAAATTCTGAACCCTAATGTCCACCATACCAAAAGATGCCCCTTTTGGCCCTGATCATTTGATTCCAAGACACCAAAGCTCTAAACCTTAACGTGTGGACTAGCGTGGCTCACGGATATATGAAAAAGACAAAAGTGTTCAATTTCGAACGCCTCAACCGGAATTTTGTAGCAATATGGCCCCAAAACATAGCCTGAAATTTTGAGCGCATTTGGTTAAGGTTTAGAACTTCCACCATTGACCTGAAGTTATAAAGAAATTTCAATAAATTTAATTTATTTATTTTCAACTTTTTAACTCTTCTTCGAGTATTTTTTCCTATGCCCTATGATTTTTTCTCAAAGTAGTGGTTTCTTAGGCTGGATTTTCATGGATTGTGCAACGACATCGAGAGCACGAGCATCGAACCAACTCGATGCTCGTAGCTTGCGTTACTTCATTTAGCTTAGACACAACCCTAAAATCGACTTTCCGGAATAAGGAACACTTGCATGCAAGTTAACGAAGGATGGAAAATGACAGATTCAAAGTAAACAAAGCAGCATTGCGTGGCGATCGGAATTCCAGAACAACTTTTGAAATAAGCTGATGTTGTTCAATCAATCTTTTTCAAAAAGGCGTATGATAAGACTTGCGCATAATTTAATTAAATAAAACCTTTTGCCTCATGTTCGTTGCGAAAAATCATGCAAAAAGTTGAGAGATAATAGAGTGGACTTTTTAGGAATTTTAAAAAAATTAAGTAATTTAAAAAATTGAAGAAATTTTCAAAAAATAAATAATTCAAGAAATATGAGAAATTTTTAGAAATTTAGGAAATTGAGGAAATTTAAGAAATTATAAAAATAAGAAATTTAAGGGATTAAAGAAATTAAAGAAATTTTAGAAATTTTAAAAAAAATTAATAAATTAAAGAAATTACAGAAATTTTAGAATTTTTATGAATTTTATAAATTTTATAATTTTTTTAAATTTTATAATTTTTTTAAATTTTATAAATTTTAAAAATTTGATGATTTTATACATTATATAAATTTGATAAATTTTATAAATTTTATAAATTTTATAAATTTTATAAATTTTATAAATTTTATAAATTTTATAAATTTTATAAATTTTATAAATTTTATAAATTTTATAAATTTTATAAATTTTATAAATTTTATAAATTTTATAAATTTTATAAATTTTATAAATTTTATAAATTTTATAAATTTTATAAATTTTATAAATTTTATAAATTTTATAAATTTTATAAATTTTATAAATTTTATAAATTTTATAAATTTTATAAATTTTATAAATTTTATAAATTTTATAAATTTTATAAATTTTATAAATTTTATAAATTTTATAAATTTTATAAATTTTATAAATTTTATAAATTTTATAAATTTTATAAATTTTATAAATTTTATAAATTTTATAAATTTTATAAATTTTATAAATTTTATAAATTTTATAAATTTTATAAATTTTATAAATTTTATAAATTTTATAAATTTTATAAATTTAAGAAATTTTAGAAATTTTAGAAATTTAAGAAATTTAAGAAATTCAAGAAATTTAAGAAATTTAAGAAATTTAAGAAATTTAAGAAATTTAAGAAATTTAAGAAATTTAAGAAATTTAAGAAATTTAAGAAATTTAAGAAATTTAAGAAATTTAAGAAATTTAAGAAATTTAAGAAATTTAAGAAATTTAAGAAATTTAAGAAATTTAAGAAATTTAAGAAATTTAAGAAATTTAAGAAATTTAAGAAATTTAAGAAATTTAAGAAATTTAAGAAATTTAAGAAATTTAAGAAATTTAAGAAATTTAAGAAATTTAAGAAATTTAAGAAATTTAAGAAATTTAAGAAATTTAAGAAATTTAAGAAATTTAAGAAATTTAAAAAATTTAGGAAATTTAAGAAATTTAAGAAATTTAAGATTTTTTTTTGTAGAAATTATAAAAAAATTAGAAAACTTTGAAATTTTAAAAAAAATTAAAATTTTAGAAAACTTTGAAATTTAAAAAAGTTTAAGAAAATTTTAAATTTTTTTTAATGATTTTTAGAAATTTTGAAATTTAAGAAATTTAAGCAAAATCTAGGCAAGCAATCCGTCCAACGGTGCACGAAATCCTCCTGCAAAACAATGCCCCGAAATCCATCCACCTGTGGACAAGTTCCTCTTGTCAACTTGACCAGGCAATGCAATCCGTCCACCGGTGAACGGATTCCTTCTGCAAAACAATGCCGTGAAATCCGACCACCGGTGGACGGATTCCTCCTGCAAAACAATGTCCAGAAATCCGGCCACCGGTGGACGGATTCCTCCTGCAAAACAATGTCCAGAAATCCGGCCACCGGTGGACGGATTCCTCCTGCAAAACAATGCCCAGCAATCCGTCCTCCTGCAAAACAAAACCCTGAAATCCGTCCACCGGTGGATGGATTCCTCCTGCAAAACAATGCCCCGAAATCCAACCACCGGTGGACCAGTTCCTCTTGTCAACTTGACCAGGCAATCCGTCCACCGGTGAACGGATTCCTCCTGCAAAACAATGCCCTGAAATCCGGCCACCGGTGGACCGATTCCTTCTGCAAAACAATGCCCCGAAATCCATCTACCGGTGGACAAGTTCCTCTTGTCAACTTGGCAATCCGTCCACCGGTGGACGGATTCCGCCTGCAAAACAATGGCCAGAAAATTAACTCCATTTCACCATGCAAAATCAGCTGTTTTGATTTTTGACAAGGTCTGGTTTGACAGATAGAATTTGTTTCGTCAAGTTTCATTTCCATCTCGTACCAAGCGTTTCAAAGTGTTATTTAGGTTTGTGTCTAGGGTGCCGCTGAGGGAGCAAAAAGGCACTGGACGAGCATCGAGTTTCAATGCACGGACATTTTAGCAAAGCATGGTCGTGAGTATGCTTTCGATGTCGGTCGTCTGAAGATGCTCGTGCATCGAAAATGAAAAGTCGAAAAATCGCATTTTCGCAACTTTCCGGCGATGGGTATGTGTTTGTTTGTGCTTATACTACCATAAAATATCAATCCAAACCATTTTGCAATTTAACCTGATTGATAAAAATGAGTTTTCGGCAAAATATGACCACGAGCATCGAAAGCGGCTTTCGATGTCGGTCATCGAAAAATCCATGAAAATCCACCCTTATAGGTTTCGATCCGGGGAACAACTTTGTAGAACATCACAAAGCGCTAGGAATTAATCCCGGAAAGATACAGGCAAATTTTTAGAGCACGTTAAAAAAAAATTCCTAGCTCCAAAAAATATCCTGTATCTTTTCAGGATCAATTCCTAGCGCTTTGCGATGTTCTACAAAGTTGTTCCCCGGATCAAAACCTATAAGAAACTTGAGAATAAGAAAATTTGATTGGGTTTTGGGAAACTTTATCTAAGAAGAGGTTAAAAGTGAAAATTTCCCATAGTAAATCTTTAAAAGTTCCATACTAACTTCAGGTCAATGGTGGACGTACTAAACCTTAGCCAAATGCGCTCAAAGTTTCAGGCTATGTTCTGGGGCCATATTGCTACAAAAATCCGGTCGAGGCGTTTGGAATTGAACACTTTTGTCTTTTTCATATATCCGTGAGCCACGCTAGTGTGGACGCTATCAATTTTGTCACGCTAGATTTCGGTTTCGGACCACTGTGCTGGTTTATTGAAAGAGATTTGAAGATTTGAAGATTTGAAGATTTGAAGATTTGAAGATTTGAAGATTTGAAGATTTGAAGATTTGAAGATTTGAAGATTTGAAGATTTGAAGATTTGAAGATTTGAAGATTTGAAGATTTGAAGATTTGAAGATTTGAAGATTTGAAGATTTGAAGATTTGAAGATTTGAAGATTAAAATTTGTAAAATTTGAAGATTTAAAGAAAAGTTTGAAAATATCAATTAATTGTAATATATTTTCTGCGATAATCGCCGAAAAAATAACCAGGAATCGACAACGATGATGATAAACATTACAGATAGAGATTATTTGGTGGCTTACCTCTTAATTAGAGCGAGTGAGATCTGTAAAAGAAAAATAATACACTTATTAGTTTTTTTAGATAATAAATAAATGGTTACATGCCCCTAATTTGGGATCACTATTATTGACGAAAAAAATATTTTCAATTTTTTCAATAATAAATTTATGGTATTTTTTCGGGATATGAAATAAGTAGTGATAAGAAAAAAATATCATTGTTTTTTTATCTTCATTCTTATAAATAGCAAATGTTTTGACAATGTTGCCGTAATTCTGCTTTATGAACACAATTGAAGCAAAATTAAAAACTGTGAAACCAATAAAAACAAGATTTCAAACTAGATGCCTAGCTTGACCACATCGATAAATCCCCTAAGACATACTCAAAAAATCATTAACATATCATTTCAATAAACATTGACCCTTCCATTTAGAGCTAATCTGGGAACATTTTCCCCATTTTTTTTAAAATGACCATTCTGCAGCGTCAAAACTACCTCCCTCAGGATTAATCCTGAAGCTAGATTTAATTATCATCCAGCACTAGAGGGAAACAGTGTCCAAGATCCAGAATAGACCCAAAAACGAGCCTGCCGTTAAACTAATTTCAATGGCTTTCCCGTGTTCAAAGAATGGGTGGTTAAAACAGTTTTAACGACAACCATTGTCCTGACGAAGCCTAATGCGTTTAAAAATAGTCCATTAAAATAATTCCTGCAATCCTGAAATCCTGCGTGCATTCCCCAAAAAGCAAAAAAAAACTTTGAAGATGAATCCTTTTCCGGAAGACAGCCACTCTCTTAAAGTAGTTAAAAATAAGTTTTATTTCCCCAACAGCAAACGGCTCTTTTAACGGGAACATGGCCTGCGGCCATAACCGGGGCTTCCTGGGCCAGTTCTGTGTTGCTCATTATCTTTACGATTATTGACAGTGCGTTGACCAGGAAGGCTTAGGCTAGTTTTGCTCCTGCAATACACCTGAGATTTAAGGGAAATGGGTTGTGAAATTGACTTGAAGAACTTTTTTTATTGTGGGCGATGGAGACGCCCGATTCTTTGGCGGTAGGGAATATAAGCTTATCAGTTAGTTGTCTTAGATAAGAATTGTGCTGAGGCTATTTTTGGTTTAGCGATTTTAAATTACACCTCATTTGGAGATGCTCTAATTACCCATTTATTCGTTGTTTGATATTTCGATGGAGATGCCCTTAGAGTTTTTTTTAAATTTTCAGATAAAAATGCTTTAAAATCAAAATAAACGAAACAACAAACTTAATATCATTACAAAAAATATTGAGCAATATATTATTTTAATCACTTCACGGTAGCGACGCCCCTAACAAAAAAATAATAAAACTAATTAAAAAAACATTTCATTTTAAAAAAAATAACTCAAATATAAAAAAAAAATGAAATCTAAAAAATTCACTGACAATTTCAAATTTAGATCTTTTTAAATAAATTTAACAAATTACGTTGGAGATGCCCTAAACAGTTGCTACTTTCCGAAGAATTTCGTTCTTCCTTAAAGGGTTTTCAAATCAGTGCGGAAGGGAAAAAGTTTTTCCCTTCTGTTCTTTTTTTCCTCGATCATCGAGACCATGTTGTTCACAACAAACACACACACTCTTGTGCGCACGCACACACACACAGAAACACACAAAGTGTAATAAATATTGAAAGTTTGCTAATATTTTTCCGGCCGCGAAGACAAGCCGGCTCGTGCCGATTTTTTTGCCACGTTCAGCAGTTTGTGAATGGTGGCACGGGGTGCGTTCAGTGGTTGACAAATTTTGTAGGGTTTTTTAAGTCGAATTTTTGGAAACGTTTCACTAAACGCACCCACCGCGACATGGTCGCGCAGTCGAAAATAAATGCAAATATTCGTTGCGAAAACAACCTTACACGAGAAAAACAGAGGTAGAACTTTTTTTGTGCCTCTTTTCCGCACATTTCAATAACTTTCAGATTGTTTTCCACGCAAAATAGCAACGGCAATAAGTTATTAAGAAATTTTCTTGTTTTTTCTTTAGCTTATTTCGGTTAGGCTCGAAAAACTGTTCAAGTTCGCATTATGCCCATATTTTACCTTAACGAATTTCCACAACGTGGAAAATGACACACATGTACGTAACAAGTGCAATAGAAAAAGGAAAGAAGGTCCTTTTGCATGTCAAGTGGAAGCACTTTGGTGCGCGGCTCCTCCGACTTTTGTTTGGGAAAATCTTGCTGCTTTCCACTTAGGGTCCTGCCACTTGGGCTTCTTAAGTACAAAACGATTCGACAAGGTTGACTATGTTTAAGAAGGGGACACTTCTTGAAATTGAAAAGGACATAATCTGGTTTGTTGAAATTAATAACAAAAAATATGATTATTAGGTTAAAACTGTAATGGCAACTATAAAATCAAATTTTCTCCCTATTTGTAATCAAATCAGCAAAAAGAATAATGAACAAACTGTTTGATGTTTCACACGAATTAAAAAACAATGATCAAAACAACACACAGTGTTATAAGAGATGAAAATATTAAAAATATCCTGTAGAAACGTTAAATTCGCAAATTACAAAATGCGGTTAAAATATGTTTATTTGATTAAGCTACAAATTATAAATTATTTTCCTTTTAAAAAAAATTGCATTGATTTTTCAAGGAATAGTAAAAAGGAAAAGCCTAAATAGTAACAAGATTTACAATTTCCATTGAAATTATTGACTGTTGGTTAATTATTTGATATTTTAACTCATCGAAAAAAACCAACAAAAGTTATCTTTAAACATTGAAGGAGTATACTGTTCAAAAACTTCCACCGAAAACCATCCAGCACCATAACAAATACACAATTCCACCCTCTATTATTTGCATGCGTTTGCGAGTTTTCCGCTTTTTTTTTTGCTTTTCCCGCAGATTTCCACCCCGATAACAACATGAACGACCAGAAGCGAAAAAAAAACAACAACCCTCCTCCCACCACCACCCTGCCAGAATTCCCAGCGAGCAGCCACACAATTCAAGAATGATAACAGAGCTGAACAAATGTGCGAACGCCGCAACCAACAGCAATACAACAACAAAAAAAACTGTTCTAAATAACAACAAAGCGCAGCACAAACCACCCACCCAGCACAGGAGCTCCACCATTATGCAAGAAGTGGGGTGGGGAGAAGGCTTCCAGGTGGGTGGCATCCGCGTGCGGCGGCGGCAGCAGCAGAAGGAAAATAAGCAACACACGAGAAAAAAGAAGGAGAAGACAAAAAAAAAGAAACATTTTTCAAGCGCAACCGGCAGGATTCGATGTCCTTGTATATACGATTGGGCATGTGAAGCTGGGTGTTTGTGTGCACAGTGTTTGCGCTTTCACTTTCACTTTCTCGGGCCACCCACGCCACCCAGTGGAGGCTGAAGCTGTATTATGTCATGCCAGTAGGGTGGGTGATTTGAGGGATCTATTTTAGAACATGTTCTCTTGGTAGACAAAATTTGGTAGTTTTAATCTGAAAAATACTAATTTTTCAAACGAAAGTGACAGCTGGTTTTGAAATCTTCATACTGCATTTATAGGAATCTAAAAATTGAAAAAATAAAAATGCAAAATAAAAATAAACATTAAAATTTTGATCATTTCACCAAGAATCATACAAATATGAATCAGAAAACAAATATGAATATGCACTTGTCAATAAAAAAAAATCTATGAATTTTTGAATTCAAATTTCAAAATGGAATATCGGTGATTTTTTTTTTGTACTTTTGATCTGATCAAATTAAAAATACAAAATTGGTCATAGTTATTTTAATTTTCAGGGATTTTTTAAATTTTGCTTCAAAATTTTATATTATAGTCAAGAAATTTCAGTATTTAAATGAATCATGTGATATAAGTTTTCTCAATATTCGTAAATTTCAAAAGCTCAAATGCAAAACTTAAAAAATAATAATGTAAAATGCATTTTCCTTTTTCATAATATTTTAAAGATGAAACACAAAACATTTTTAAAATTAGAAGGAAACTCCATATGTTATGGTACCAAAAGTTGCGTCTTTTAATTACAAAAATTTTGGTACCCTAACATGTATAGGTCATCGCTGACATTTTAAAGTTATCGCAGTTTTAGTGAAAAAAGTCGTTTTTTCCCCGTTTTCGTCATTTTCCCATTCTTGCGCGTGGCGCGTCGAAAAATCCAGTTTTTATTTTCAAAAAATCGTATCTCAGAGTATAGAAAATATAACTTCACCATTTTTTGATATGTTATGTGAAATTTTCCGAGAAATCCGATAAAAATATTTTCAGACATAGGCTGTTTCGTCCCGAGACCTTCAAAACAGCATTTTATGTTTTCATTCAACCTTTTCAAATATTAAGCTAGATTGTTGAAACTTCTTACTATTTTACCCAAATAGCCAAACTAATCACCTTTCTTTTGCGTCTAGGACAGCTAAAATCGGATGAAATATCGCGGAGATATGATTTTTTGAAAAAAGTGGTTTTTGCGAAAACCGACGAAAATGCCATTTTTCGAAACACCCTAACACGGCGTAGGTCACCCTAATGGCCAAACAAAAAAATACGGGTCTAATTATTTCGGCCAAGGATCCCCCAGAAAAAATTTGAGCCCGATCGGAAAACTTTTCTTTTGAATCAAGCTGTTTTCGTAGGGAATTGCTGAATATATAGTATCGTAGGTAGCAAAATACAGTATTTTTTGAAAATACTCAAATTTTATTTTTTTGCAATATGGGTTTGGAGCGAAATAGTATGTTCATTTTTTTAAACTGTGATCTAGTTTCAGCTTTTTCTATTTCTATCCCCTTTCCTTTGCAATTTCAGTAAGTTTTTTTTTCTAATTTTTCTTACTCTTGGTAATCTCTTAGTCATAAGCAATAATTGTTCCAAAATGGATTGAGATTTAAAATCGAATATCGAATATACTAAAATTTTAATGAAAAATTCAGTATTCTGCTAATAAAGTATTTTGAGAAATTTTAATTAAGTGAAAATACAAGCAAAAATATTCGCTATGTTTGATACCCATATTGCAAATTATAAAATTTGAGTAATTTCAAAATTACCATATTTTGTAAAAAAAATCGATATTCTGTCAAAATTTAACTGGTTTTTTAAATATTTGATAATGTTAAAATGCTTAAAAAATATCGCACCGTTTAATACTCAAATTGCAAATTATAAAATTTTTGTAGTTTCGTAAATTTTTTTGAAAATTTGAGTATTTTACAAAAAAAAAGTTTTTTTTGAAGTGAAAATGCACACACAATTTTGCTTCGTTCGCCCTTATTGCAAATAAAGAAAATTTGAATGTTTTCAAAATATACTGTATTTTGTGAAATTTTGTGAGTATTTATACTTTGAAACATACTACATTATCAAACTTTATATTCTTTGTGAATGAAGTGGAAATTTAACAAGATGTGGTTGGATTAAGTCCATTTTACAAAGATTTTAAGAATGAGTTTACGTTATTTTTAATGACAAAAAATCTGTCAGCGTTACCCCATGAAAGATCACCGTGGTTTTTTATTTCTTTTGTAGAATATGAAAATGTTTCGGTTTAAAATTTTAATCAAAGTCAGTCGAGTACAGTATAAGTGTGATTAAACCACAAAAAAGATTTTGGTTGCTTGTCAAACAAAAAAATGTTTGGAATACATATGTTTCAGAACATTAAAAAAACAAGAAAAAATATCAAGAACAACCCTTTTTTAATATTTTTCAATTGAAATACAAATGGGTAGATAAATAAGATAAAATACAGCCAAATATTATTATTTATTTCTATAATATTTCATCACAACTTCAAAAACATATTTTGGAACTCAATTCTCATTTGAATTCATACATTCAAAAGCAAGATGTTGATTATTTGCTTGTAATAAGGCCGTTACAAATATTTTTCAATGTTTATGTCACCCCCTTCCCTGGGGTAAAAAAAAAATCTAAAAACTTCAAAATTTCCATGAAAATAAAATTCTAAAGAACTGAAAACAATCTAAAATGCATTTGTCTGCATTGATAATCATATTTAGAATGTTTGGTCTTGTTAAAAAATGTTTAGAATTTTTATGGAATTTCAATGTACAGCACCTCAAAAAAATTATTTTTCGTTGAAATAAAAATTACGGCAATAATTAGATATTTTGGAAAACTAATGATGGAAAAACCACTGGACAGGTGTATAATGCATTTTAAAACTCTTTTTTCATTAAAATGTTGAAAGCATGTCTCATAATTTAAATTTTTATCCTTTTTTTTAATTTTTTGACGACTTTGATCAGAGTCGAGGGACATAAGGCCGATGCAAATACTTAAAAAAGTTTTTGTCCCTCGGCCCTGGCCAAGGTCAAGGGGGGAGCAAAAAAATAAAAAAATATCAAAATTTAAATAACAAGCCATAGTCTTTACATTTAAATGAAAAAAGTGTTTTAAAATGCATTTTACACTAGTTCAGTTGTTTTGCAATCATTAGTTTTCAAAAAATCTAAGATCTGACAATATCGATTGTATCGAAAAAAAAGATTTTGCATCGAAAATTTTCAAAAAATCTTAAGATTTTTTAATAAACCCAAACATGCTAAAAATGATTTTAAACGCAGAAGAATGTATTTTAATTTGATTTCAGCTGGTTGCATTTGAATTTTCATTGAAATTTTGAAGTTTATTGTAAAAATATTTTTTTTGCCCCCTGATTTTTCGGGCCAATTTTGAAGGGGGGGAGGGGGGGGGGTGACAAAAACTTTTAAAAATATTTGTACCAGCCTAAACTTTAAAAAAATATTTGCAACGTCCTAAATTGAAAATCATTCAACGGAATTCAAATTGCCTTCATTTATGATTAAAGGGTGTATGGATATTATTTCGAAATTTAAGTTTAATTTTAGTGATAATAAAATAAGGATTATTGATTTAAAATTTCATCAAATGTAATAAATTTGTTCTTTCGCAAAAAAAAAAAAAATCTGATCCCACTGTGCACCAGGAACAGTTGCTCGTTAACGGAGAGAACGAACTGCACTGCACACTGGAGCCAACCCTACAGCTCGTTTGGAGCAAATTTTGGGTGGGAAAGTGGGGGGAAACTGCGGCTGACTTATGTAAACCCGCTAGTCCTTTTCCCCTAGCGCACATACCCAGATTGGACCAAGAGATAGCAGCAGTGGTCGCGTCCAAGGATACGACCATCCTAAAGGGGGGATGGGTCGGAAAAACGTGCGCGCCGATTTAGTTCAAGAGCAACACAACGCACACACAGATGTGCTGAGAAAAGTGGGTGGTTTGGTTGGGGGGGTCGATTTTGTTTTTCATTCATTGGCTTATGTACTCTACACAAGTGGGGGGAAGGGGAGGACTTCTCGCGCACACACCGCAACCGGTTCTCTCGCAGGAAGTTTGTTTTCCTCCAGCAGCTGGCCTCACCGTCGTGCGTGTGTATGGGTGGTGGAGACTCTGCTGCACTCACACAGATTCAAAGTGTTGAAATCAGATATGGCACCAATACAGAGGGAGAATGCGGAACTGCCATCATGTTCAGCTCTTTTCTGGGTGTGAGAGACTGTGTGTGTGGGTATTGTATACAGGATGCTTTTGGAAAACTGGGAAACTGGGTGCAGAGAGACGAGATAGAGAGAGGTAACGACTGTGGGAAAGCGCAGGGAAAATGTGAAAAGTGAAAGTGATGCAGCACAAAAAAGTGAACTCGGAAGAAGAAAATAAAATCCGTTGTCCTTGTGCTCAAAATCTGACATTTTCCTGGGTGGAAAAAGGGTGGTTTTGCTTTGTTTGAGAGTTAGTTATAAGAAATGTACACAATTTTTGAGAAAAACTTGCAATTTTATATAAAATTACAAAACTTTCGTTAGAACTTAAAAAAATGAGTCGAAGATCAATTTCAAAACAAAATGTAGCAAAAAGAATCACAGTAATCAAATATTAAATATTTCAAACTCTCTAGAATCCTCTTCTTCAACCTAATCCTAATCCCCCAAAGTTGATGTTGTTTTCCCATATCGCGAGCAAAATATGCGTTTCCCATTACCAGGAGTGCAAAAAAAAGGCTAATGATGCCGCCTTTTTCCTTGAGACGCAAGCAAAATAAACAGATCCGTAAGGAAAAGCTCGCTTTTCCCATGAAAGTCAGAGCATCTTCGTATGTGTATGTGTGGGATGGTGGGAGACGAGGTTTGTTGTGAACGCGAGCTTGTTTTGCTTCCAAGGTTTTTTTTTCTTGCCGCCTTCTTCTCAGACTGGGAAAAAGTTTTGCGATTAGGTTCCGCGAAAAATGCGTAAATAAAGGCCCCACCAGACAGTGGCAGCCTTCGTGGAACTCTGATTTACGAGCCACGGTCGACGATGAGGATCTGTCATGAGGGTTGTTTTCTTTTTTTTTGGTTCGTATTTTTGTCAAGACTTTCCCAGCTGTGCTGGGGAGTTTTCCCGGCGCAACGCATGAATGAAGAGACAATTTGAACGAATTAGCTTGAATTGAAGGCTCTGAATTTTCGAGGAATGTTTCTCCTTTTTGAAATCTTGAATTTCTGAAGAATTTTATTAATTTGGGAAAATTTCAAACTATGCTTATATCAAATCAATCAGATCTCTTCAAAACCTGTTTGACAATCTTGGAGTTCACCAATCTTCAATCTGATAATTATTTAGAATATCATAATCTAAAACCCAAAAATCGTACAGTCTTGAAATTTCACATTTTGATCAAGCTTCATAGACAGTCAATATTGTAAATCTTACCAAGATTTGAGATTTACAGTCTAACAATTTTACAGTCAGTCAGTCTTACAGTTATTCAATGAGCAATTCCAGCCCAAAACAGAAATTTTTTAGGTACTTTTTTCTCGACCCTCTCCGATTTCAATGAAACTTTGTAGACATGTTATCCTAAGCATATATAAGCCATTTTTGTGTATATGGAGCCCGTTACACTCGATAATGACATTTGAGAAGGGCGTAAGTGTTTTAAATATTTTTGTATTTTGTAATTTAAATATTGCTGTATCTCGAAGCCATTGCATTGTATCAAAAAGTGGTCAAAGACAAACTTGTAAGAAATTTGACGGGCTTTCCGAAAAAAATACACTGAAAGAAAAAAGCACGCCACTTTTACGAGATTTTTTGATTTTGAGGTTTAAAAGTCAAATTTGAAGGTGAGCCCACGATTTTTTTTCGTTCAAAATTTTTATGAAAATAGCCTAAGATGTTACAAAAAGACTCACGAAAATACAGGATGGAGCAACTCACCTAAAAAAATACAAAAATCATTTACTGAAACTGTTTTTTTTTGAAAAGTTCTCTAAACGTCAAAATTTTCAGAAGCCGAATACGGGAATCGATTCTCCAGACAATTTTACATAAAAGTATCCATATTGACCTTTGTCCTAAGTCCAATCCTTGTGAAGTTACAGCGGTTTTTGAAATAAAAATGTTGAAAAAATAGGTATTTTGATGGTTTTTGGCAATTTCTATATGACGGACTTGATTTTTCAGTTTCGAAAATATTTTTACCGAAAAGCTCGTCCAATTTCCCATAAGTTTGTCTTTGACCACATTTCAATTGGATATAAGCTAATTACATTGCTCATAATTCAAACATAACATTTTTTCAGTGTAGTAAAGTAACCTGGATAATAAATTAGTTTATATCTGTAAGCAAATACATCCAATTGAAATGTGGTCAAAGACAAACTTATGGGAAATTGGACGAGCTTTTTGGTAAAAATATTTTCGAAACTGAAAAATCAAGTCCGTCATATAGAAATTGCCAAAAACCATCAAAAATCCATTTTTTTTACATTTTTATTTTTAAAACTTAAAAATCAAAAAATCTTATAAAGTGGAATGTTTTTTTCTTTCAGTGTATTTTTTTCGGAAAGCCCGTCAAATTTCCTACAAGTATGTCTTTGACCACTTTTTGATACGATGCAACTTCGAGATACAGTAATTTTTAAATTACGAAATACAAAAATATTGAAAACACGCACGCCCTTCTCAAATGTCATTATCGAGTGTTACTGGCTCAATATACACAAAAATGGCTTATATATGCCTAGGATAACATGTCTACATTGTTTTATTGAAATCGGAGAGGGTCGGGTACAACCGATTCCCTATTTGACATGGAATTGCTCCAATATAAAATTTTGATAATTTTACACTCTCAGCATCTTACAGTCCTGCAATATTACAGTCTGTAAACTTTACAGGCTGTCATTTTTTCAGTCTGTCACTTTTTCAGTCTGGCAATTTTACAGTCTGAAAATTTTACAGTCTGTCAATTTTGCAGTCCGTAATTTTTACAGTCTGTCAATTTTACAGTCTGTCATTATTAGAGTCTTTCGATTTTGCAGTCTGTCAATTTTACTTTCTTTCGATTTTACATTCTGCCTATTTTACAGTCTGTCAATCGTATAGTTTGTAAATTTTACAGTCCGTCAATTTTACAATCTGACAACTTTAAAGTTTGTCAATTTTACAGTCTGTATATTTTACATTCTGACAATTTTTATAGCCTGTCAATTTTACAGTCTGTGAATTTTACAATCTGTCAATTTTACAGTGTGTCAATTCTACAGTCTTTCAGTTTTACAGTCTGTCAATTCTACAATCTATCAATTTTAAGGTCTGTTAATTTTACATTGATTAACAATTTTATAGTCTGTCGATTTTACAGTCTGACAATTTTAAAACACATACTGTAAAAGTATGACAACAGTCACAGAGACTGTTAAAAATCTGACAATTTTACAGTCCTACAATATTATACTCTGATAATTTTACAGTACTTAATAGTTCAAGTCTGACATTTTTAATTCTGACAATCTTGCAATCACTTAATATTACATTCTGACTATTTTACAGTCTACCAATCTTACTTTGATATAACAAGCAAGCTCTTCACCACAGTATCTTACTGACCATTAATTGTACCGTCCGGAACTCCCAACCATATTACTCAACTCAAATTCAACCGAAGTCGGTTCACCTTGAGGACACTTGGACCGAAAATAGCTGCACACAGAACAAACGACTGCCCATTCATTATCCAAAAACCACAAAACCAGTCCTCCCCCACAAGGTCAAAATAGACACGTACAGGTAATTTCCCAAACGCAACTCAACAAGAAAGCGAAAACCCTCCAGAACAAAGAACGGAGCAAATGCACCACCCCCTGACCCTCCCAAAAAACGGCTCTGTTGCGTCCGACCCGGGTATCGATTTTCCTCGACAAACTAATTTATTCAAATTAGTCCACCTTGAACCGGCAAAGTCCGGCGTCCAACTGCGTAACTTCCACGTTGAACCAGGTGATTTACGAGCCCGCACGAGAAAATCGAACAATTTGACTTTTTGAAACAACGAGAAAGCTTTCCAGCATCGAAAGCGGAAGCTTCATCCATTATTTAGACGGCCTCCTTGAGAGTGGCGGAGTCCTCCCACGCAACTTTTGGAACACGGTTGAAAACTGTCACAGCTGTGTGAGTTGGGTTTTGAATTTTTCAAAGCTTAAAGTTTGGGAATGGGGGGGAGGTTTCGGAAGCACTCTAGCTCGGCGTGCGGTCCCCTGGAAACCCCGTGTCAACGTTTGTGGAAGGTCATCGATTGGTTTCGGGCTCGAAGTTGGGCTTTGGGATTTTTGGAGGTTTCATGCATTAGTAAGCGGGTTTAATGTGGTGTAATTTTGGTGGGATGCTCCAGCTGAAGAGTTGTTCGTTGGTACAATTTACTCAAAAGTTTGTTTGGAGTCACAAGAAGTCTTTCAAACTGTACAGTCGAAACAGTCGAAACCCCCGATAAAACTCCAAAAACCAACAGCATCGACAGAATCGATTTTTCGCATTTTCAGCTTGAGCTGCGAGCTGCACCTACCTCTTCTGGAACCCCTCCACACTCACCACGGAGCATTTTCCCGCCCCACCGAACTTCAGCTGGTCCCGCAGCCTACCCGACTGGTCACAAACCATTATATCGGCTGTATTTTCCCACTGGGACACCACTTCAGCTTGGCTGTGCTGTACCCAAAAGTCGATTTCTCTCTTTCTGTTCTACCCAAGTCTCAATGCCCAGCAGCAGCATATACGGAGCCACATTTCAGGCTGCATATAGCCCCCCCCCCCCTTTCCCTCTTCAGTCGGAAAATTCACTTTCACTTTCAAAATTCGTTTTCCTTCGCAGCGGAGCTCTGCTTCCACGTGCTCTGCGGAAAGGCAGTTTTTCCCTATTTTCCGTGCAGCACGATGGCACGCATAGAAACCCCCCACCACTGCTTAAGGGACTCGTTCTCGTTTGCACTACGCCAAACACAGCAATGGTCGTGCATGCCGAGCCACACCAATACCGAGAAAAGGGACGGAAAATCGTATGCTCTATCCCGCTCCCGTGGAAAGCCGGAAAAGCCGACTGTGTGTGAGTTTCGCTGGATCTACGCAGGGGTTATGACGTTCGATGCAGTTTCTGCTTCTGCGCGCATCCCCCAAATGGCAGGGATTCTTGGTGTAGGGAACACGGCAGCCAACATTTTGAGCGGTTCAGTTGCAGGGAATGCGCTCCTGAAATGAATTTTGAGGGAAACTGGGATTCAAGACGTGTGTGTGAATGCATGAATTTCGGGATGCTTGTTTTCATCGAGAAGGTATGAGAAAACTTGTTCCTTCGAAATTGTATAAATTTTTGTTATAAGAAATTGCTTGATAAATGTTGTCATTTTGAATGGTGCTTTATCTTAGATTCTGTAGTTAACTCTATTGAATTAAACAGTATTTTTTAACCCTCTACTGTCCAATTTTTTTCGAGTTTTTTTTCCCCCCCCCTTGTTCAGAAGTCATTTTGAGCAACTTTTGTTCTACTATTTTTGATATTTTAATTTGCATTTATCTTGTTTAGTTTGTGTTTGTTTTTGGTAGTATTTGGCCTACTCGACAACCTCCTATCATTACATTTTGCCTATCTAATTTTTTCATGTTTTTCACATTTTCTGCTAAAGAATGGCACCATCATCATTTAAATTGAAAATAAATTTGTTGAGGCATAATCTGGGACACTACAAAAATTACTGCATACTCCTTTTTACTTAAAAATATTGGAAATGTTAAAAAAACACAACCAAAGTTGACCCCAGAAAAAATACATTTTTTTAAACATTGGCAAAGTCACATAAAACAAGTCAAACTTTCAACTCTAAAACTTTCTATAATATCAAGAATTCTTCTTTCCAATGCTTTTTTTTCAAGAATTCTTCTTTCCAACTGCTTTGTAGATCAAAAATTAATTGAAAAATGGATTTTTGGCGAGTTTTTAGATCGAAGCCCGGCGGGGTTGAGTTGTAGAGGGTTAAACAAGGTAATATCAAAGAGTAGGGGTACATTACGGTGGAACCAAAGATTGACCCATCACTAGGCTAAATTCCAAATTTGAGCTCATTCTGACCACGGGAACCCCTCCCTCTAATAGGTACACAGAAAAAAATCATGGTAATATTACATCTGGGAAGGGGTACATCTTTTATGTCAGAAAAAAGGTGTAATTTTAACTCTGGAAATTTGTAATTTTACCACTTTTCTGGTGTAATGTCAATTTTTCAGTCTAAATTGAAGTAAAATTACATCATAAAAGAGATAATATTCAACCTTCAAAAATTACAGCTTCCAAATTTACATTATTTTTTTCTGTGTAGTCCCTTAGAGTCATTTGCGCAAAAATGGTCCATTTCGGAAGCTAATAACTTTGCAGCAAAAAACTTAAAAATATGGTGTCTTTGGTAAAGTTGTTCAAAATTTAATGATGGTTCTGCAGAATTGATGGTTAAAAAACTGAAACAGTTGCTTTTCTCCATGCCTTTGACGATTTTTCCCATACAAACTTCAAGTGATTAGAGGGAGGGGTTCCGTGGTCAGAATGAGCTCCAATTTGGAATGGGTAGTGATGGGTCAATCTTTGATTTCAGGGGATAGCCCCGAGAAAGCCCGGATTTGGACCACCCTACACAGCTAAAAAAGTAGTAATCCAGCTGCGTGTAAAAGGCCTGGGTGTAAAATAAACTTTGCATTATTTTATGAAATTCTGTGTAATATTACACCCTGAAATATGTAGCCCATCTGTATGGGAAACGTACTTAACCGAAATGTCAAGCTCACATATGCGTTTATCCTTACAACTTTTCATCGGTCTGATGGCCGAGTGGGCTAAGGCGGCAGTCCTTACTGTTGGTGCTGGGTTTGAATCCCGTCGGTTGCAACTTTTTTTTGTGTTTGCAAAAATTGTACATGCAGTGTGTAATATTAAGTGTTTATTTTGACGAAGGTGATGTGCATGCTTTTGCATGCGATTTTACCATCGGATTTTTTGCTGTGTACGGTGCATCTTTCATGTCAGAAAAGATGTGTAATTTAACCTCTGAAAATGTATAATTTTACCACTTTTATGGTGCAATGACACTTTTTCAGTCTTAATTGAGGTAAAATTAAATCATAAAAGAGGTAACATTCAACCTTCCAAAATTATACTTTCCAAATTTACATATTTTTTATTGTGCACATCTGGAAATGAGTCATTAATAACAGAAAAAGTGTGTGTAACTTTCCATCTAAAACTGAGTAAATTTATCACTTTTTCGTTGTAATACCACTTTTTTAGTCTTAATTTAATTGTAAAGAGAGTTATATTGAACCAACAAAAATTAACACAATTTTTTACTGTGTAAGCTCGTGAGCTTCATTTTTCTCCTGAAGTTATTTTTATTTCAGTATTTTTTGACAATTTTGTCATATAAGAGAACAACAAATTATATTTTCAAGCAGTTTTTTTTTTCACAAATGCTTCCATCAGCTCTTTTTTTGTCTGAAATGAGTTTTAAAAGGGGTGAGACAAACTTTGAAAAATAATGAAATTTTATTTTTATCTCGCAGCTAATATGATAGATCGCTGCAAAAAGATTTTTCCACAATTATTTCTCTAGTTTTAATTAATTTTAGTATGCCTGAATCAGATGTTAGGTTCGCAGATTCGTAATCCAAATATCAAGATTTCGAATCTCGAGGGGAATAAAAATGAAATGCCTTATTTTTGGATATTTTTACAGTTTTCAACTTAACTCATATTTGACCATTTTATAACTCATTTCCAAAAATGTTTGATGATAAAGCTACAATCCAACTTACATTTTTAAGAATTATTAAATCATTTAACAAAATAGTCAAAAGGCCATTTTACATGATCATATCAAAGGAGCCCGCGGGCCCACGAAAGATCACCATGCTTTGGTGCTCTACAGTTTATTTAATGTTTTTTTCTTGCCTCGTAAGCAAATCGCAAAAAAAAATGGCCGATTTTATGAAATTTATTCATTTTTATTTGGCCTAAATTTTGTGGGAATTTCATACTTTTTTGGAACCTACTCATAAAAACATAATTTGCAGAAATTAAAAAAATCTGTTCCTTGATAAAAGTTGAGTTTTATTAGTTTTTTTATACTTAAGTCAGAAACAGTTTTAAAAAGTTTTTTTGGTTTTGTTAATAACCATTGAGATTAGTTTTCTTCAAAAATAAGCCAAATTTTTTATGCTTTCTTTTATTTTTTAAATATTCAGAAAATAATAGAATTAAATTTTACATTTGTAAAAAAAATCTTTTCTAAAAATGTATTTTGAGGAGATAAAAATTTAAACTTGCATCAAAATGAAATCAAAGTAGATTGTTTTACCTATTTCAACATAAGTCTTTTCGCTTTTCGAAATTCATTTGGCAATGCTGCCAATTTTTCAATAAAAAATCATAGTTTTTCGAAAAGAGGGAAAAAGTAAAAACAACCCTTTTGACTAAATTTTTTGACTTAAAATCAAATTTGCAATCAAAAAGTAATTCTCATTAAATTTCATATCGTGCACCGTTTTCAAGTTGTAGACACATTTTCTAATTGTCGTGACAAAGCTTGAAAATTTCTGAAAATATTGTATTTTTAAAAAGATCACAAAATTTCCCACAAATTTGCTTAAAAGAGATTGAATATTGAACCAATGTTTAACGTGAAAGAGAGGCAAACAGGAAAAATGACCTCACCAAATTTGCGTCCAATTTTTTAGACAAAAAATGCAATTATCATAAAATTTGTCGTTCTTTAAAAAACATTTAAAAAAATTCAAATCAGCCCTAACATTTGAAAAGGCCAAAACACTGATTTTTGACCATTTTTTTGTGTGTACTTTTTGTGAAAAGTTCTAAGCAATATCTAAAATATTGCCGATGACACCAAAGTGATCAGGAAATCATTTTTTAAGACGCAGCTTTATAAATATTTAAATAGCCTTTTTGTATGGACAAATGCCAACATTGCACGGAGACTTGTATGGAAGAACTGAAGATGGAAAATGTCTTCTTCTTCTTCTTCTTTCTGTCTATATAAACTAATCGACGGTTTTGTTCGAACGCGAATCAGTTCAACACGCAGCGTCGGATCGAGGTGCTCTTTGTTGCGTTGAGTTCGTAGAAGATCAAAGAAGGTTCTTACGCCAAAAAGTGACAACTTTGGCCACTCTGGAACCAATTCCTGAAAATATGCAGATTGTATGGGAAAAGTCAGGTAAAATCAAATTTTGATCACAGAAGGTTGAATAAACTTTTAGTAAATTAATTACAATGGAATAAAAATTTCGAATGATGTTAAAAAATCCTTAATAAAATTACATTTTAAACAACTTTCACCCTATCCCATCACCCCACTGCAGATAATTTCACTCGTTTATCTTTCCGCAAACAAGCATAAATCCTCTGCACTTTCAAACATCCCTTTCCAACAAGTACCGAGCAACACCGGCAGCAAAGCCCTCCAAGCAAAAAAAAACTGGGGAACATAAAAGCGCATTTACATAAAATCGATTTTCCTGCGGCTGCTGCTGCAAGGAAAAACCATGCCGGGTTTCACTCTCTTATTTCCTCTCCTCTCGTCGCATCGTTTCAGATTTTATGCTCTTTCGATGCGGTTTGCTTCATTTTTACGAGCAGCAGCAGCTTCCTCTCGCACTTCTGGAGCATCAAGGATCAGGCTTGCAGCAGCAAGCTGCCCGGTTGAGTTCGCTTTTGGTAAAAATTTGTAAAATTGTTTAAAAAATGTGAAACTACTTGATTTCAGATGTTGCAATTATGTTGCAAATAAGTAGCATTAGTTGCACATAAGTTATTTGAGGGTATTATCATAACT
Source organism: Culex pipiens pallens (assembly GCF_016801865.2). Classification (NCBI taxonomy): domain Eukaryota; kingdom Metazoa; phylum Arthropoda; class Insecta; order Diptera; family Culicidae; genus Culex; species Culex pipiens. The sequence continues at coordinate 64,314,834 of NC_068938.1, read as the reverse complement.
TTTTAGAAAATTTATTAATTGTTAAAGAAATGAAACATTTTTGCAACAAGTTAAACAAGTTCAACAAGCGTAACTTCTGTGCAACTTGTTTGCAACCTTTATGCAACATCTTTTCAAACTTCAAAATTGAGTTTTAACGACTTTTCAAGCAGCAAATTTTCCCTAAATAAAAAGTGAAAAATGCTCCCAAGCTGAAGCTGCTGCTCGACACGATTATGTGCAACGCAGTTCGAGTTTTCCGATCGATTTTCCCTTGGCACTGCTGCTGCTGCTTTATGTAACACACAGAGCAATGTGACACCAACTCGCGCAACAAGGACGGCATGATAAATAGAGCTGCTGGTGGTGGTTGCGGAAATGTGCGAGGAAAATCCAGCTCGCGCGGAGAAAGTGCGAGTGGTTTTCCCTGGGAGGAGGGGTGGAAAAGCCCGGGTGGGAGGGAAAGAGACGGATTGCTGCGGGGTAGGGCATTGGGTCGTTCTCCCGGTGCAGTTACGTCAGTGAAAGCGAAAGTGTGTGGCGGGGAGGGGGGATACTTTATTTACTTTCACTTTCAACTTTGATGTAATTCTCGAGTGTGAGTGTGTGTGTGTGTGGCCTCCAGGGCTGGCAACGGCGATGCCCTAGAACAGAAAGAGTGCATGTCGGAATGTGTACACAACCCCGGCCAGTGGTGGTGGTGGTGCTGCTTGTGTACATGGCAGTGTTTTGTACTATGTACTTGGGACAATTAGGATGTCATCGCGGGTGACATTTTGCAGGATGGAATTATGTTTGAAGCGGCACATGGAGTGTCGTGAAATAATTTATAAAATTAGACAAGTTTAAAGCGGTGTTTCGTCGGGCGAAACCAGAGAAATCAATTACCAAATTTGAAAAGTTATCGCTTGATGACGAGTTGGATCCAGTTTCGTACCTGCAAATGAAAAGAGATAAATAGATTAAAAAATATTCAAAGTTTCAAAAATTCAATGACCAACGCTTCCGCTATCTTCACGATTTTAGAATGGTCCCATTTCACAACCAGCAGTAATTATTTGCCCCACAAACGAGCGCCATTATTTATTTAGGACACCATGAAATGCAACTTTGTCGCGCAGACGGTTTCAAAAATACCCCCACACCGCAAATCGAAAGTGAAAGTGGCTCCCAACCAAGTCGTCTGAAGTTCAAATCTAGGTGAAATTTATAAATATAATCGCGAAAACCATCCGAGAAGCATCCGGCCGAAGTTCCCCCAGAATCTACCAGCGCATTTACGTAAGCCGAAATGCATCCATATTTTTTCCTGTTATTCATCAAGCTGCTGCAAAACACATTAAACTTGACCATGAAATTCGCGAATTCCTTGCACCTTGCACCACCCAGCCCGCAGCAAAAAGCGGGGAAGAAATGACGCGATATCTGTCAGCAAAACAGCTACACCCGGCTCAAAGACGCGATTTATCAACCCGGCAAATGTGCATAACTGGCTGTGGTGGGTTGAAGAAAATATTTGCATTCAAAGCTCCTAGCAGGGTGAGGAGGATCTACGTTACACAAAAAGAAACTGAATGTGATGAAAATTTCTTAAATTCCTTTAAATCAAAATTCATCTGTACCTTTAAACTACTTCAGAATGTGAAAACTTTATGTAAATTCATTTGGAAAAAATCTTCTGTAATGTATAAATCTTTATGCTTGTTCAAGATTGCGATAACAGAACAATTTGATTGGAAGTTCAACTTATTTAAGTGATACATGTTTAAAACTATTGAAAATCAGAAAACAAAGACTTTGATTACATTATTTTAAATTGAAATATATTTATTTTTAAGTCATTCGTCTATTTGAATACTTAACTTACTTTAAAGTCAACATCAGGTATATTCTTGGGAAATAAAACTTAACTGATTGTTTTATTACAGTTGTAATGCTTGAAGTATCCATTTTCAATTAAGTGACAAATCAAACGAAAAAAGTATATTTTTAGCAGCTAAAAAATATTTTATATTGCATCCATAATTCACAATAAAAGCATATTTGTTTCATATTTATTTCGAAATTTCAAATTTTTTTTTCATTATTTCGATGTAAAATACCCCAAAAAAAGCATTTAAAATATTTTCTCAATTCTTAGATAATTATAAAACTAATCATTGCAAAACAAATTAAAATTTCAATATTTATCTTTTTTTGCCCTCATCCCCTTCAACTTTGGTCAGAGTCAAGAAACGTAAACTTCAAAAATATTTGCAATGGCCTTTTCTCTTTTTATGTTTTTTTTTATCTGATGGCAAAGTGATAATTATACATAGGACTAGTTATTTTTCGCGATTTCGCGGAAGCCACATAATCCGTGAAATTTGCCCTTGGCCGTGAAATTTTGTAAGCACCGTGAAATGCCGCGAAATTTTAAACATTTCATCGATAAATCGCTTCTCAGTACATATAAGCATTATTTGTTTTATTTCAAACACTTTACAAGATTTTTAACAAGCATTTCGGTTTTAGTTTCCAAACTAAACAAAAACTGCTTGTCACATTTAGAACTATTTTTTAAAGATATTGTTCGTTAAAATATTGTATGAAACGCAGAAATTGACTCTACATTTGTAGCATAATTTATTTATTCCTCAATATTCCAAAAAGATTGTAAAATAAAATTATTAAATACTACAATGAAAAAAAAAACACAAAAAAAGTTATTTGTTGAGCATTTGCAATGTATTATAATTTTCTGCAATAATCAACTGCTTTTATGAGTTTTGCCCAAAATTTATTAAAATACTCGAATTCCTCTATTGTTGAACATAGGAAAACAAATAATGTTTTATAAATTGTTAGTTTTATAAACCTTTTTTACTACTTCTAATCTCAATGAAATTAAATTAAATTTGCTGAATCATAAATTTAACTGAAGGAAATCCTTCAAATAAATTTCAAATGAATCCAATACATTTTTTTCAAAATAATTATTTGTGTCAGGAGATTCTATCTGCTACTAACTTTTTAAACAATTTTCTGTTCTTAATTATGCTAAATGAGCTCATTTGCTTATTTATTTTGAGCAGTTTTTAGAGTACCGTGAAATTACCATGAAATTCCAATAGTTTTTAATTGGCATGCAGTGAAATTTCGATTTTTTAGTCGTGAAAAATCACTAACCCTAATTATACATTTTAAACTCAATTATATAAAATTTCAATCATTTGCATTTTTTTAAATTACGATATCTCTCCAAAATAAACGACATTTGAGTGAAAATTCCCATTCAAAATAATAAAATCAAAAGAAGTCAAAATACTATCCGAAAGATCAGCAAACAACATAAATATTTCGATTTTACATTGAAAATTGTTTGTTTCTTTTTTGTCTTCAGAATTAAAAATAAGTTGAACAGTGATTTGTTCAACTCTTTTCTGACTAAAAATATATATTTTTTTGCATTAACTGTTGTTTAACAAAGCAACAATTTCATAGTACAAAATTTCTTGTAAGATTTCTTAAAATGTAATGTTTATTTATTTTAAAATAAAAATTTCAACAAAAATAGAAAAAAAAACTTTTTTTTCCTTTTTTAGTAAAACATAAAATTAAATTACATAAAGACAACACAGTCATGACATAATCTGACATTATTTTTGAAAATATAGAGCTTTTTTTACTTTTTGAGGCTATTATTTAAATTATATTAAAAACGGGTTGTTATTTGCATGAAATTTTATATCACGTTTTTGTTTTTAAATGTTTATGATTTCAATTCAAGAGAGACAAAATCAAAAATCTGGCAGAGAGTGTGAAATCGGAGAAATTGCGGTTTCTCCGTTTTATTTCACATTGCTCACAAAACGTTTACTGCAAATTTCTTTCAAAATAAATAAATAAGAGTAACTTCATCAAAAAAAGTAAAAAGCATATTTTTGAATAAAGTTACATTCAGTTTGAAAAACCATAAGAAATTTTTAAAATTTATGCGTTGTGCTGAAATGTTAAAAATTCGCCAAACATAACACAAAATCTGACATTATTTTTTTTATTCAATTGTTCCTTTAATCGCTACGATTTCACGAAAAATATAATTCAATATTGAATTAAACCCAAATAAAATTTATTATTAAAATTACTAAATAACTAAAAATTGAACATGGCTATTAATTTGAATACATTTGCTGGCGAACTTGACTGTGTTCTTTTGTCCTTTAAATAAATTTTACGCTCCTGGTCTCATGAATTAAGCCTAAGATATCAATTTAATCTTTTCCAATTGGTTAGATGATGGACATTGTGTAAATTTCAAAATTTTAATACAAAACATAACTAAGCATTCTTTTGATTGAAAACATACGCTCTTAGATTTTTTACCGAATCCGGTAATGTTTATCGAATGTTCAACTGCTGAACAGTTCGGTAAACTGAAAATTACCGAATTCGGTAAAAAATTGCCGAAATTCGGTAACGAAGTTCATTATTGTACACCGTATAACCGAAATTCGGTAAAATGTTGTTCATTTTGACAGATGGTTTACCGATCTAAACTTTACCAAATTTTTATACTACCGGATTCGGTTAAAATAATATGTAGGCTGGGATAAATTTTATTTAAAGTTTTTGTCCTTCGGCTCTTGACAAGTAAATTTATGCTACTATTTTAAAATTATCAATGAATTAATGTTATTTTGTTTTTTAAGGTTTTGTGTATTTTTCCGATCAGTGGCCAAAAAATTCTAAATTTGCAACAAGTCTAAAAGGGCTCTATTTGATTAAAATACAATATAATTGTTAAACTAAATATTTTGAATAGTTTACAATCAATCGATAATCTTTTTTTGTCAAGATTTGTTGCGGATTTTTTGAAGGGGGACATGTAATAATATTTGCAAATTTTCTTAAAATTGTGAAGTTTGAACTGCTTAAGTGAAAAACAAATTTCTGCATGAAAAATAACTGAGTTTTCTTATAAGTGAAAATATTTTTTAAAGTTTCATATAATATGTTTATCCAACATTTATGAATATTTTTTCAATTCTATTTTATATACAAATTATGAAGATTTTCCATTGTAAAAAAAACTTTGAATACCTGGCAACACTGGAATCACATGTATAACCTTAAGAAAGAATATTCGAACCTTCAAGTTTGAATAATGCATGTTTTCATGACAGTGAGTGACTTTTTGAGTATAATTTGAAAGATATTCAAACTTTTTAACAGTGGCTGCATGGAAATAACTAAATTTTAGATATCATCCCACATAACACCACAATGAATGCAGTTTTCTGCTTAACAATTAAAAATGTTCATGACTTTTTGTAGAGTTCTCTAAAACAACATAATTTATTTTTTATGTACTTGAGTTCGTTCTTGTTATTAAACCTACAAACAAAATCTAGAATTTTATTTAGACTTCAACATTTAATTATAAACTTTTGAATTCTGGGAAACTCTAAAAATGTTTATCTAGCAGCGATTTGTCATAGAGTTTTTGAAAATCATATTCATTGATGCTGAATTGGATTTGTTTAGATAAGATTTACATTTGAAAAAGTCCAAATATTCTATGCAAATTTCCCCCTAAAACCATCATCCCCCGATAAGAACGATAACCTGCTTCGCTCGACTCAAGATGCGCCACAGCGCAACACATTAGCACACATTTGCAACATCTCACGCTCAAACCCGAATCCTGCCTCCCCGGCGAGCTGCGCTCCTGTTCGCGATCGCAGCGACAGGAATTCACGATGCGCTTCGGCCCCGGGTTCGGGCCAAAAATAAACAAATCGTCGACCAAGCCGGCCAGTTGCATTCACGAGTCCGACCGACTTTCCGACTGTCGGTCAGTGGGTTTAGCTCTCTTTTTTTTCTCTTTTTGTTGTTTTGTTTCTTGATACTTTTTTTGCAACTTTTCTAAACTTGTTGACTTGTTTGTCATTTCCGCGAACATCTTCGATGAGTAATGCAAATTTGGCGATTTTTCATGGGAACTTTTTTATTTAACCTTAACTGAAAGTCAACCCTCCCCTCCTCTCATCCGCGTCCATTAATCACGCGGAATAAAGACACTTTGTGTGTCGCGAATTTCGGCAAATTTGGTGAAGGTCACACACACACTGCTCGCAGTGCAGCGCTCACTGGCGTTGATAAATTTGCATCACACTTGCGCGACTTAACAAAGTTTTGACGAGATACAGCTGCAGCCGACAATATTTTACGCAAATACTGACAGAAATTGCTCCCACCCCGTTCTTCTCCCTTTCACGAAGATCCATCCCTCCAAGCTTGCCACCCCCAAACCCATTTGCAAGAGATAGCGCGCTCTCGCGCGTGCTGACCTTGGCTTAAATTTGGCAAACTGGCTTGCATGCAAGTTGGTGTGTGAGTTTGCGCTGCGCGCAGCACGCGAGAATGCAAATGGCTTCATCTCTTGGCGGTTTATTGTTGTTTTTGTGCGCAATAAACGGAAATGGCATGTGTGATGGTGTTTTTGGGCAATTTTTTGCTCGTTACACAAATGCATCGCGTAGAGAGCGTTAGGGTAATGAGACGTGAACGATACCGGTTTGACTGTCTTGTTTTTTTTTCGGTGACTTTCAGGACTGTTTGCTAATTTGTTTATTTGTGAATGAAGGTGCACCGTGCACTGGCAGGCACGTATGATGACTTTATAATAAAATGCGTTTTTTTTTTGTGGAGATGGGTTAGCAAGTTTTTGTTTGCAACAACAATGCATTTGTTTGAAAGAGGATGATGCAATCTTGCAATTTTGCGATTTTTTTGATTAAACAATTGTTTTGATTGTTTATCTTTTAATTTGTTAGCATAAATTAATTGGGTTATTTTAATTTATTGTCAGAAATGTTAGATTGGAACTCAAACAAACACTTATTTTTTTTATTTTCTCTCAATTATTAGTCATTACTTGGCAAATTTAATTATAATAATTTAAACATAATTTACAAAAATCATTTTGGCTTTGTTTTTATCAGACCAATTGTAATAGTTTCTCAAACAAAAAAAATATTTTACTGTAATGAATAAAAAATGTTATAATTTTATAATCTAATGGAGCAAAACATTTTCTTGAATAATTCGACTAACTTTAAAAAACTATTGCAATTGATTAATAATTTTTCATTAAAAATATTACTAGCTATTCAGTCACGTAATGTTAACCTCCAAATTTTAAAATTAATATTAAATTCAATTTGAGTCGATCAAATTGACGAAATCCAGTTCTTCAAAAACAGTCAATAAATAAAGTATTGACTTAAACTCAAGGAATTATATGTTTTCTAAAAAATAATGTTTTTTTTATTTGATCAAGCCAATGCAAAATTTATTTCAAGTTTTTGTCAACAGGCATTCATTCTCCTATCAATTAAAATTTTCTAGTAAAATAAAACAAGAATTTATTTTAAACTATTTTAAATACCAAGTAAACATTCATTTTTGCATTTTAAATACAATATGGCACTTTAAGAATTTCATCAAATTTTGAATTAACAAATTTTGAAATAACTGCAGAATAATATATTTTAATGGATTAATTGATAAATTGTAAATGTTTTGGAAGTAGCCCATCTAAAATGATATATAAAGCATTTTGCACTACCAGCGATGAAAGAATCTTCACCAAAAGAAAATATTTTAACGCTTATCGAAAGAAAAAATCAAAAAAGAACTTTACTCCCCTCTCTCGCGCTCGAAAAAATCGGTAAAAAGAAACTGAATGTTTGTACAATGTTTGTAAACAAAACGAAATAAATTGATTTAAGTGGTGCTAATAATGAGAATCACAAAAAAATCATCCACTTTCGCGTGGTTCGTCTCCTCTCTCTTCCGCGAGTGAAGAAAGCGAAAGAGATTTTTTTTGCGATTATTCCATCTCTGTGTACTTCATTTTTGCATCATTTTTTATATATGCCTCCCTCATCCTTAACTATTTGAGAGGCAAAAACAGTAAATAAAATTTGAACTAGCCTAAACCCACTACAAAATTTCAAAAAAAACTAAGCAAAACTGCAAATTAAATCACAATACAGTTCAACCTCGAACGTCCGAAGTCCTTTTCAATAATAATCGTTTAATGAAAGTGATCACTTCTTATTACAATAGATATTAAAGTTTTTTTTACAAAAAATAAGGAGCAAAACAAATTTTAGAAGAAAATTTAACGCATGAATTTTCAATATTTAACCAATTTTAATGTCGATCTTCTAACTATGAATTTTATATTTTATAAAATTTTATTAGATGGTGGTCATTTAGTGAAAAATGGCCGAATGGTCAAAATTTAAGCTAAAAATTGTAGAGAAACTCATTGACCTAACAGTTTCAAAATTGTACTAAAAATGTATTCAATAGTTTTCAATCAAAATGAATCGTTAAAACAAAGATGTGATAAAAAAAATTGAACAGGTTCTGTGCAGAATTATGAGAACTAAATGACGGTTGTCGTGTTTTAAAACTGATTATAAAATTTATAAAAAGTGCTTCTTTCAGCATTTTAGCCAAAACACAAATTCCTCATTCCCAAATTTGAAATAAGTCCTCTTATAATATAATCAGATTTAATTAATTTTGAAGCGTTCTAGACTCCAGTAGAAGCCAATGGGCAAAAACTAGTATTATTGCTTGTAACTATCATATTTTTTAAATTATTTTAAAATTATCAGAAAAAAATAAAATTATGAAATTGGGTCAAATATTTTTTTTTAATAAATGGTTCTTAAAAAAAAATATTCTACGCCTTACCGCTTGAAAACTAAAAAAAGAGGAGCAAAATCTAATCTAATGTTGTTTTTTTTTAATTTTAATAAAAATTTGCAATTTAAAAGGTTTTTTTTATAAAGTACTCTTGTATTTTCTTGAAAAGTACTTGCTAAAAAAAACTTATTTTTTTATAAAGAAATGTAGACGTTTAAGAATCTTGCAGTTTTAACATTTAAATTTTCATGTTCTTTTTAAGCCGTTGCAGTTAGTTAGGCTAGCTAGGCTATTTTTCAAAGACTTCTTTGTCTAGACTCAAAAAAAATCAAATTTATTGCATAATTTTTAAATTGAAAAAAAAATATCGTTACTTAATTTTGTTACAAATTTTCATTTTTTCAAATGTTAAAAAAATTAAGTCTTTTTCAAATATTTTTACAAAAGTGTTTTTTTATTTACGAAAAAACGTTGAAAAATATACAGCATTACTTTATTTTTTCATTGAAATGATATGTTTTCAATAAATATGAATTATTATCAAATTTTGTGTTATTATTTACAAAACTCATAAAAAATCACAATTTGTGGGGTTTGATAAGAAATTTGGAACGTTCACAGACTTAAACAAAACAAAACAAACTTAAAACTAAATTCACTAAAACACACCAATATTTTACAAAATCTCTTGAGATCATGAAGCGTCATCTTCAAAACGCCCTCAAAAACGTAAATAAATGACCGTCCACAAATCCGGTTGCAGAACACCCAGCGTCGACGAGCATAGTTTTCGTCCAACGAACAGTTAGACGACGACGCCAACGAAACCCATGGCCTGTAGCTTGCAATTAGTTTCGCTAGACAACGTTATATGCAGTGCCTGATACATTGTTGACATCGGGTGCACAGCCAAAAATTCAAGTCTATTCACGTTCGACCGTCTTTTTCTCTCAATCTCTAGGAGATGCATAGAGGTTTCCATTGTTGGGTGAGGGGAGGCCGCCGATCATGTTGCAACTCCTTTCTTTACCTTCACCACTTCCAACACCGTCCAAGTGAGCCCCTCGATTTCTGGGTAATGATAGCAGCAGTCTTGCCGTAAGACCTGGGACCACATTTCGCGGAACAATGCCATCGTAGCCTAGACAAATGCATGCGCTTCGTATTTGAATTCACCGCGTTGTTGTTGAACACAACTTCGAAGAGAAGAGCATTTTTGGGCGTACTGAAGTAGAAAGGGAATTCGGGAACTTCCTCAAACCAAGTTGAGGTTAGGGGGTGGTTCAGAAATTACGGAACACTAGATGTTAATATTCAAAGTGACTAAACATAACGTAATCTTTGAGCGGTCCCTCCTTCAGAGAGGAACCCCGGATTGCATGCTATTGCTTCATGCAGATTTGACTACGCGGCGATGACGATGCACCGTTAGTTCTGCGGCACTGCCATTGTCTGCGTATACACGAACGCAGAGGAAAGTGCGGTTTTCCGCGGTTGGAGGAGTTCGCTGGCATGCATCAAGATCTAACGGGGCCTCGGCGGGTTTGCATTTTTGTGTGCTTTCTGTGGGGGGAACAATGGTCTTCCCGGCTGAAATTGAGCGAACATTTGAATAATTACTTCACGGTTGGACCAACTGATGTGTAGTACGAAGGTTTTAGCAGGTTACATTACTTAAGGTAATGTTAATCCATAACTTTAAATACATGAAATTTTAGATTCGAACCCATTTGGGAGATTCGGATTTTGACAACCTAGAAATTCAACCATCTACACAGTCCAGCGTTCAATTCCAAGCCATCCATCAATAGCTGGTTATTCACTATATCTTGAGCAAGTTTTCCCGCTGGGACCAACTCTTCACGATGACCACGAATTGACGTCCCAGAGTGGCGTCGCATACCTAACCCCATACGCTATGTAGGTGATCCACAAACTCCAGCAACTCCCCGGCTACACGTGTGCATCAATCATCATCGGCTTCACCAGGCCTGAAGAGAGCGCACATATTATTCAAATTCAAAATCATGTTTCTTAATTTCTCCCCTAACCCTAACGAACGCCACCGCCTCGGACCTTGTTAAATTGCTGCATTTTCTGGGCAGCTGGACCACATCCTCAGTCCGGCTATTCTTCGCTGAAGCTGCTGACCGGTACAAATTGTTACTCATGTTTTCCCACCTCCAACTCCCCGCTCAACTCTTGGGAATGATCGCGCGCATCGTGATCACTTATCGAGAGTTGGGCGCATAAGCGACGAACCTCTGCGCGGCGATCTATATCTGCGGTACCAGCACCAGCAACTCGGACGGTTGATGGACTCCAGAAGAGAAGCACTAGACAAAATCGAAAGATTGATGGATTTCGGGGCTCCGCAGCACTTGGACAAGGTGCATTATTCACCCTTTCGATAGGCTTGTGGTCATACCAAACTACTCGGGAGAGGGGAAATTAGGGAGTTAATCCACCTAGAAGAGAGATGGTGGCGTTCTTGGGATTTTTTGGAAGAACAATTTTCATTTGATGATCATAACAGATTGTGTAAAGACGAGTCCGACTTCAACTCCAACCCTCCAAAAAGACCTGACTCCGACTCCATACAAACTTGTTCACTTCGCTTGGAGACGGCAATTTTAGCGAATTGCAGACTGGACTTCGCCATGTGATGTTGTCTTAGCCCTAGGAATTGATAGTTGGAAATAGAACCAGATTCTCAACACCGTTGCCGGCCGCTTCCATCTCCTCCGTGTACCAGGGACTAGGAAACGGATTTGGCAGACGGAAAGTGTTGATGCTTCACTCTTTTAAAGTGATAAGGGAAAATCTCGACGGTATCCCAAAGTAAGTTTCGCTTAGAGTTGTACGATTTTTTGAGAATAATTCGCCAAATCTGACTCCTAATTAACTCCAGATCCTCAAAAATGCCCGTCTCCACCGACTCCGCCTCCAACTCCGACTCTATAGCCCTTATAAAGACACTTGAGAAATGGTAACCATTTCTTTGCAAATGCAACCTCTTACATCCTTAAGAAAAGCAACTAGGGGCATTAGCTGTGGAGTCCCCCACCCCTCAACCCTATCCTCAGTTGAAGCCATGAAAGTGCCTTCATTTTCGAGGCCAGGTCGCAACAACGCAAGCGCAAGTCTGAATGCAGGAAATAATTAAACACGATTACTATGCGTTAATAAAAAGGTCGAAGCCAAGGTCTGGAAGAAAGCCCCGAAAAAGCAGCAACACACAGTCAGGGAAAAAACGCATTGAGAGACCCCGTGAATCAAGCGGGAGATGATGAGAATAGATTACGGAGACGGACCTTAGAGCAAAACAGGCTCAAAGAGGGTTGAGGGGAAAGATGCAACAGATTGTGTACCTTTTTTGGGATGGTTCTGGGCTGGTCGATGTGCGTACAGGCAGAAGGTAATTATGCTGCGGCACCTGGCTGGTGAGGGGTGGGCAAGGTGCGGATCAACTCTCGAGAGACCTTAGGAATAGAGGTCAACAATCTTTGCTGGAGGTTTTGGGAAGGTGGTGTAGCAAATGCGGTTTTTCGTTGCGTTGCACCAGAAGGGGCTTCTTTCACTCCCCGGTTGAGGGACTACGCTGCTGCTGCTCTTATTGGAATCCAATTTCGGCGCAGTTCGAAGAAATCGGCTCTCGAGAGGTAGTGCTTGAATCAGCTACAACAACAGTGTTTGAATGTTTTTGTTTTGGTTTTTGGGAAAAGAGAGTTCGTTTTCATGCCAGAATTGGTCTTACGAGACACGCTAACGGGATACTAGTTGATCTCTGGGATATCAAAAAAAAAACTGATTATTTCATAAAGATCATCAAGACTCTTAAAGACATGGTTCAACCTCATTGATCTTCTACCTGGTTACCTCAAATTTGGAGTCAAAGAAACCACCAGAAAATCAGAGTATGCCCCAACCAACCTTTTTCTTCATCTGCCCCAAAATGGTACATCATTCCGTCACAGCACTCCGAACTCGGGGAAAAAAATGCAAGCCAATCAAATTGATTGCATTCCCCTTTTACCCCAACTCTCCAACTCAAGAGCTCTTTCATTACACGCTCGACCGGGTTCGGTGACCAGCGTCCCGTCCCGCGGGACTAGACCCAGAACTAATCGCGTTCAATGGATTCCGAGCGCACTTTGAAGGACTGCTTGGCCCCGTCAGAACCCTGGAATCAAGGCCCCGAAATCAAAGCTAATGCGCGAGGCAAGATTTGGTCATCTCTCCCCCAACTCGAATAACATGGAGTTGGAGCACTTTGAGAAATCTTTTTGATGAATCTCTGCACCCAAGTTAGGGTCGTTGAGTTTGTCAATATTGAAAGCATCTCCTGCAAGAGCACCTTAACTTGGGTGTACCCCAGCGATCCTGTTCGGTGCACTTCCCTCAACGCGTAGACCTTGAGACCAAAACGCCACAGTCATACCCTGGGATAGAGAGAGCGAAGGAAAGGCCGCTTATTAGATGCATTAACCCTTCGGTGTACCCCACCCTTCTCTCTCGGGCCCGTTGATTAGGATGAGATGGCAGAAATTGCTCGGCAGAGACCCCAGCTGAAAGTGCATGGAGTTCGATCAACGCGGAGGTAGAAGAAAAAAAAAGCATTTACGCATCGAAAATAATTGACGAAAATAGCCCGACGACGACTTTTGGACGGAGCTGATGGGAAGAACGTCCAAACCGCGTTGATGCATTCCCCCACCGCGGTAATGCTTTTTATTTCGTTTTAATCACCGAGCTTTAGAGCGTAGAGGTTGCATTAGAAGAGGGCCCTCCGGGCGCAAGATGAGAAATTATGATTACACTCTCTCTCTCTCTCTCTCGGTGGTGGAGAGCTCGCGTACTGATGAGATCTAATCAACTTTATGGGCTCTTCCTGTACTGGGTTCTGATGGGACCCGCCCGGGATTTCTCCTTATCCAAGGGTTTAACCTGGAAAATGGCGTAGTTATTGTGAACTGAACGGGACTATTCGTCTAGCCTTTAGTCAGTTTTTTTTTAAATATTTTTTTTTTAATTTAAATCGCTTGAAAAAGTTAAATCTTGCATTTTAAATGTTTGGAAACCTTGAATCTTGAAAAAAATCTGACAAAATAAACTGAAACAACCTGGAAAGTTACTATTCTCAAAGTAAATAGCAAACTTGTATTCGAAAATTGTTTTTTTTTACTTTTTATACATTCTGATTTACAAAATATATAATATAGATAAATTTAACACAGTCTTGAAAAAACACAAGATTTTTTTTTCAAATTGCCTCTCAAAAAAATATCCGGCAACCTGGAAAAATGTTGTTCAAAATTGCGATTTAAACAATTTTAGTGTTTTTTTTTTAAGATATTTGTTAAATATGTTTACTATCCTCTAATATTATTTTAAAAAATAATATATTCTTGTTAGTAGAATATTGTTCAGCTGTTAAGCTGGAAAAATATCCAAAAAAGGATGTATGAAACTTGAGAAGTTATGAAATATGTATGCTCTAATTTGAGCTCTAGTTTATTTTTTTTAAGAGTTCAAGTGAGTTTTCACATTCTTTTGAACATGAGCGATTTTTGAAAAAGTGGAATAGGGCTTTAAAGAATTATTTTGGAGTTTTGGAACTATTTCGATCATGTGCCGATCTTAAAACGATTTTTTTCGATTTTTGTCAGTTTTAATCTTTCTTTAAATATGCACAGTCCTTTGAAAATTAATTTAAGATTTGAGTTTTGTAAACCTGAACAGCCTTAAAAAACAATATGTAAGCATTTGTATCCTTTCAGATTTTTTAGACCTAAATTTCTTCAAGTATTTGAATCTGTAAAGTATATAATAACATAAACTTTTTTTTTAAAAAAGGACTTCTAAATTTTTTTAAGTGCTGTTTTGCATTCTTGATCGAAAGAATCAACAGTAGGTATTTTTGTCGCTCCAAATAATTGATACATAAAGGAATTTAAAAAAACGATAATTTAATTTGAAAAAAGCGTATAAGTATTTTTACGATTTCGTAAATTCTAAGCCTAATTTTATAATTTTATAAAGATTTATAATGATTTTTTTGCTATTTGATTTTGATTAGGAAACCAGCTAATATTTAACATTTAAAATTTTGCTGTAATGTTATCCAAATCCTGAGAATTTGCCAATAGTTACGACTGTAAGATATTTATGTACCCTTTTATTGTGTTGGGAAAGATTTGAAGCGAGTTTTACATTTTAAAAGTGGGATCATAAATTATAAAAAATATAAATATTTTTTATGAAAAATTTGAATTTGAAAACTTCGAGAACCAATGCAAAACTCCAGAAAGCTCAAAACTTCAAATTCAAATTCAAATGTAAAATAAGATCTCTTTTATAATGGATTTTTACGGTTTTGAAAAAAAATGCGTATTTAGATTTATGTTTTGTAAATGCAAACCATTTTTTGAGCTCAGTAATGCTTCAAAATACTTTTTATGACATCCAAATTTAAGAAAAATTTAAGATTAAAAACATGGAAATTTCCAGCTTCTTCCCTACCTCCAGTAGGGCATATCGATCACCAGAAAAAATGCGTACATTGCACAGCTTCAGCTCGAAATAAAAAAAAAACCAGACATTCAAGCTCCCCCTCCAGCAAAAAAAAAGAGGAGCAGCAACGCACCAACGCGAACCGCACGTAGGGAAAACATAATCATAGAAATTGGGTCTGAAATTGAGGCAAATGAGGCAGAAAGAATTAGAGAGAAGAAGCGCCCAAAATTTAGATGAAAATTACGGATAATAATGCAATATTTTGGCCCAGTGCGTGTCTACGCCGAACCCACGTGTGAGTTGTTGTGGTTTTTTTTTACCTCCCCAAATTTTCGTGAGGGTACGGGCGAAATTCGAGGAAATTTTCGTAAACAGATTACGTGTGAGCCGCGCGGGGCTGGAGGGATGGATGGGTTTCCCTCCGCCGTTTTCTTCTTACGACAGACACTTGGGGAGATGCGTAAGGTTCACCGGAAATTGTTGATTTTTAATGAGGCTCAAGGACGTCGAGCCGTTTCTCGTGGGAAGGCCGTAAAACGGTTCAACGGTGTTGGTGAGGGAGCGATCTTGTTTTCCGCGTGCGAGAGTGTGCGAAAGGTGAATTTGCAATCGAGCGAAGCGAATTAAGGTTCATTCAGCGCGGTTGGATGCGTTTTCGGCGTTCTAACCTTAACGGGGTGTCACAGATAAGCGGACGCGGTCTTCTTCGCTGCGATGAATCTTACTCCAGCGAAAGATAATCAGTGCTCTAATTGCTTTTGGTCACTTTCCGGTCAACATACCTGCAAGGAAAAAAAGGAGAAGAAAACGGTTCAACATTAGTAAGGCATACCACACTGCATAAGACAATAAATCTTCTTATCCAATTACGGATTCATCACACCCGTGTGCACTTCTCCCCTTGATAGGGCGGTGATTTTAACGACTATTTGTTCGCCTAAAAGCCTCTAAATCGTACAATGCCGGTAGCATAACTGTCTCCCATCTCCTAGGGAACCACACCGTCCAAAAAATAGTGCAAGAGGAAGCGAAGAGGTCCAACCAACAAAAAACTGATACATATTTAATTTCTTTATGAGCACCCCGTGCAACGCGATCAACGAAATAGAACTATAAAAAGAGTCATTTTGAGTCACGTAAAGTTACAAAATGGAACCTTTCTTGAACAGAAACCTAAAAAAATGAATAATGGCGTCGAAAATTATAATTCAGAACTTTAACCGCTACTTCTGAAAAAAAATCAAGGTTTTCGAGTTGGAGTCAGAATCGAAGTCGGTGGAGCCGGGTCATTCTGAAAATTCTGCTAAGCCGGAGTCGAAGCCGCTAAATTGCCAGCAGCTAAAATCGGAATCGACTTATTTAAAAAAAACAGCTTCAGTTGGAGTCAGAGTATTTTTTATAAATTGGAGTCGGAATCAGAGTATGTAGCTAAATTTATCAAAAAAGCTACATTAGAAACATTTTTGGTTTTAAGTAGGCAGTAAACGTCATGTCATTGTCTACGCAATTTAACATTTTTATGAATTATTTTAAAAAAATGATGCAAAAATTATAAAAAAATTATTGAGTCACTTTATTCAAGTTTTACTGTTTCAATTAAAAAAAATTATTTGTATTTTATTTTTCAAAAATATACTGAAGCAAAAACCTTTTTTTTATACATTGACTTAAATGATAAGGTAAATGAATAAAATGTTTAATGGTTAAAAATCAGTTAATAGTCATTTTATAATGTTTATAATATAGATATGCATTGTTCAGGCCCTTAAATATTTAATTAAATTGAAATTTTCGACACTTAAAATTATTTGATTATTTTTGATATTTATCTAATGATTTTTCAATTAGATCTTAAAATGTCAATAGTTCATATAAAATTAAAAACTTTAACAAACTAATTTTAACTAAGGCGTTAACATTTGATTGAAAATCTGTTTTAGTCTTTTTCCCAAAGATTTAAAATTGAATTTCTGTTGAATCCAAACAGTTTTGAATTGTATCAAAAAACATTTTTTGGATGTAAAATACTTTGAATTTAAATAAAAGTTCAATTGAGAAACAACATGGAAAATTTCAAACATAACAGATCTTAATTTATACAATATATTATACAATTTTTTGAAAAATCATAAAAGTGGTAAAAAATGCATAAAAATTTTAAACAGCAGCAAATTAAAATTTTCATGCATTTTCTACTACATTTATGTTCTTTTTTTGAATTTTATAAATAAATTAAGATCTATTTTGTTTGAAATTTTCCATGTTGTTTCTCAATTGAACTTTTATTTAAATTCAACTACCCCACTCTGAATTGCAACGGCCACAGACGAAGGACAGTCAGTGATTGATAACATCAAATTTGAAAGCAAATAATAATATTTAAAATTGTCTGTTGCCAACTGCAATATTTGAGGAAACAAAAAAGAAACACCAAAAATATATTGGAAAATTAAAAAAAAATATCTTAACTTATTTTTCTCAATTTTCTTTCGCATTCATAAAAATGGAAATTATGCATTACAAAGCAATGAAAATGAATAACTTAACATTGTGAAAACATTAAAGAAATGAATTTTGTCATTCTTCTTACAAAAATCGATTTAATTGAAACACAATTTATCACCAAAAGTAAACTGTTTGTAGGATTTTTTCTAACTTCAAACTTAATTTCATTTTTTTAACTCCATATTTTAACATATATTCAGAAATCATTTTAAAAAAATGTCTTACGACCCAAAAAGTTATATTGTGTCTTTGGTTCATTCAATGACATATTATATCTATGCAATTCATACAAAAATGGTATGTAAATATTTGAAAATTGTAACTTTTGAAGAATTTCAGTGTTTTGGGCATTGTTGAAAGTATTGATAAGGACTACTCAAAAAAAAATGTACATGAAAAATAATTTACAATTTTGTAATTAACAAACTTCTGAGCCATAGAAAAGTATGGAGAAACATTAGGCTGTCAAGTAATGATTTTTTGATTTTTCTCGAAAAGTTAAGATAATGTCCAATAAAATTGCCCAGAAGGCATAAAAAATTGGACCATTAGTTGCTGAAATACAGCGAATTAAAAAAAAAGAAACAAGAAAATTGAAGATCTCTTTCAAACATTCCCACATTTTCAAATGCCAATAAGCAACTAAGGGTCCAATTTTCAATGATGAAAAATGAAACATTTGAAAAATGTTATAATATTTTAGAAAAAAATATTTTGAAACTTTTACAATCAATACTAACATTTCGAATAGGCGTAACATTGACTTTATTTTAAAAATTTTAGAACCAAGACCAACATTTCGAATAGGCTTAATCAATATTACGCCTATTGGAAATGTTAGTCTTGATTCTATTTTTTTCAAAATATTTTAATTGTGTCCATTTTGAAATATTAGTCTTCAATCCAAAACTTTCAAAATGTTTTTTTTTTCGAAAAAATCATGGAATACGTTCAAAATCACACGATTGAGATTTAGATGAACTTTTGAACTTAAATCAAGCTATTTAAAGTAGAAACTCTCAGAAAACAATATTTTTCTTGCGTAAGAACAGCAATACTTCAAATTTTTCACCATTTCTCCCCCTTCAAACCCCTTTTTCGAAGCGACAAGGAAAGTCCAAACCCCCTATGTTAGGCGCCCCTGGGCGCATTATCTTCAACATAATCTCCATTTAATTATCATCTCATTTCGCCGCCGCCACCACCGACATAAGTCATCATAACCAAAGAAAAACAAAAATGCATCCCGAGTTAGAACGCATTGCGCGGAACTTTTCTATTTATGTTTGAGGTTATGTTGGCTTGCGCCGTTGCAAGTCATGCCGGTCAAGTTGAAAATTTTACGAGCTTCCATCAACATAAATTGCGTACATTTTTACGACGGAATGACTTTATGAGCAGGGCTTCAAAAAAACAACAGGGGCGAAAACAAGAAGGGTCGATCATAAATATGCACTGCAGTTGGGCTTGACGCTTTGAAAAGCTTTGCGAGGAAGGGGGAGCTTTTTGGAGGAATTCAGCAACTCTTAAAATGCTTGAACTACTTAATACTGGCTGCAGCATAAAATTTGAATTGCAGGAGGGGGGCGCGCTCACGCGCCACTGCAGCATAATTTATGCGTGTAGGAAATGACACCATAAAAGTTCGAATCACCACGAAAACAACGGCCACAACAGAAATGACAAGATGAGGACAACTGCGAGCGACCGAAAACTAGCGCAACGGACTGTGGCGTCTTTGTCCCAATCAGACGGGCACCGTAAAAACAAACATGTAAATTTACATGATTTTTTATGTAAAACTAGCATGTAGCTTAAATTAAGCAATTTTTACAAGATTTTTGAGTTTTATAATAATATCAATAAAATTAAAGTGCCTAAAACACTAGAAAAGTCAAAAAGAAACAAACTGGCACACAGTGGTCACTACTGACCATGCCTGGTGTGTGAGTGTGAGTGGCGTTTGTCAGTGAGTTGATGAATGGGAGCTGGAAATGAGAACCTTTAATGTCAGCGCGCGGCAGCCGGAGCAGACTGGACTGTGGAGAAAGAGACCTATTAAAAAAGGTGATACGCACAAGGCCTGCCACACACTAGAGAAAGCGAAAAGAAGAAAGGAGGAATGGGAATGCAAGAGAAGGAGAAGAGGAGACAGAACGAGAGCGCACGTAATTGTGCACTCAATCGAAAGGTTTTTTGAAAAATTGTAGTGGCGGCGAAGGTGTTTTGAAGTTTTGAAAGATTGGGAAGATTTACAGCAAGTCATTCCTTGAGACAAGACTTATTTCGGAAACAATGGATAAGTTCGGGTTTCAACAATACCTTAACATAGCATCATATCAAAACTGATTACAGTTGAAATGTTTACAATTTTGTTAGAAATATCATACATTAGGAAATAAATGTTTTGTTTCAAAACAACTAGAATTGATCATTTAGTAAACCAATTATTTTTCCAATTTGAAAATCTAGATTATTTTACAAAACATCCAATGAACCATGGGTTCTTCATGTACAAAGGACCTTTTGAAAAATAAAGCGAGCAATGATAAATAGCTGAACTACTTTGAAAAAATCAAGTTCAAACAAACATATTAAATTCTTCAAAATAAAATAGACCTCAACTGTGATTTTTTGTAATTCAACTTTAAAACCAAAAGTACTTGAGAAATCAACAAACAATTTTTTCTAAAAAATTGAAGAAATGTCTGTTATTTTACTTTAAATTGAAAAATGTAAAAAAATTAACTATATATCAATCATCTCGCTGAAGTAATTTTACCCACTTTCTTTGGTAAAATAACAAATTTTGTTGCACACTTTTTCTTCGGTAAAATAACACATCTTCTTGTACAAAATATTTAAAAAAAATAAAGTTTTAGAAAACTTTTGCAATTTTACATCAGAAACTGCAAGGTGAATAAAATTATGGTTATTTTACTTCCATTATATGTGAAAAACATATCTAATTACATCATAGAAAATAATTAATTTACGAGTTGAAAATTTTTTAATTAAAATTGAGAAAAAAAAATAATTGAACAAGTGTTAATTTGGTGTTAATATTATGGCATTTACTTACTAACATTTTTTTAATGAAGTGAATTATGTAGAGTTCATCAAATAATCAAATATTTAACACTCTTTCGAAAATAATTCTTTGCATGTTAAATCTTTTTTTCGAGTATTGATGGTACTACTTTTCTAATGTGAGACTGTCTATTATGGAATTGAAAATAGTTAATTATAATAAAAATTTAAAACATTCTAGAACATAACAAAAACTTAGCAATGTAATAATGATATATTACATTGATGTGATTCAAAATTACAGACAATCATGCGTTATTTGGTATTTTTGCTTTTGCTTATTTCAGTTTGGAATATCAAAATCGAAAAAAAATACAAAAAATCAATATTTAATATTGATGTGTTGGAAATAATAAAATCCTACATTGTTTACAATGTTTTTCGTTTTTTGTTTAATTATTTTCTAAAATGAAAACTGTAAAAAACATTTGAAAGCATTTAGTTATTTGATTAATAATGCTTCAAAATTAGTTATATAACGATTTCAAAATATTATTAATTATTTCAACTAAATTCAATTCAGTTATATTGGTAAATAATCAAGATACAATAAGTTCTTTTGCAGTCCATAACAGAGTTTTGGAGTTCCTTTCAGCTGTGTGTTGCATAATCAAATTATGAACAATTATTTCTTTTACTAAGGGACTAGCAAGAGTAAAAAAAAATTAAAGTAATCTTACTGATAAAATTATTAATCTTCGTATTACATTGTTTATTTATTCGCTTTAAAGCCAGAGTAGATTTACAAAACTATTAACTAAGTTTAACTTTTAAAAGTTTGTGATTAGTTAGGTCCGTTAAGATTGGAATAAATTTCAGGCATGTCATTTATGCAGCTTGCTGAAATTAAATCTTGTTAGTTTTATGGATTTTTAAAAAAAGAACAAAAATACTTAGAAATTTTTAATTAAGAAGTAGATTTTTGTTATTTATCTTCTAAGTGTTCTAAAGCAATTCAAAATTTGTAAAAAATTATATGAAAATACTAAAAAAATGCATTACCCTATACCAAGAAAAGGTTTTTTTTAAATATATGTTGCTGTCTTTCAAATTTTCTCAAATTTGGTATATTGAAAGCCCAGTAATTTATTGCTCAGATATAGCGTAGAATAGCATAGCAAAGCATAGCATAGCTCAGCAGGGTCTGTACAATTTATAGCTCAGATATAATAAATAAATCAGTTCAAATAATTGCCATCGAGAAAACTACTGTTAAATGTCCTGTTATTTGGTAAAATTAAACTCTTTTGAAATTAATATGAAAATCTTTGTTGAACCTCTTGACTGTCCAAAACAGCATCATCAGTATCTCATGTTCAATTCATTCATTTTGTATGGATAACACGTTCACCACAAACCCGTCAAACAACCAACCGTCAACATACCTTTACACCGAACAACAAGCAAACAAAGCACTGCAAAATTTACAGTTTTCTCCCAACTCAAGTCTTGTAATGCTAAACAACCGTTACCTGTATGCGCTGTTGAAGTTCGGCTAATCAGCATCGTCCCGCGATTGCCAAAACATGGTTCACATCTCACTTCAAATTGCAACAAAAGAATAAATTTTACTCCGAACAAAAGAACTCTTGCAACAGCACTTCGGTGCGGCACTTACCGATGCAAAACCAATACTGACCGAGACGACGATTGTGCTGTTGTGTGGTTGCAAGATTGCAAATTTGCATCCCAAAGTGACTCCCGAAAGTGTTCCAGCGAAAACAATGAGCCCAAACAATACTAACACAAAGACAGAAGGAAACGGGATCTCTCGTGTGTTTGTATTGATCGATATTACGGTTGTTGTTTTGTGAAGAGTGATCTGCACAGCTTCACTCTGTGCTCACGGTGAAAAAAATAAAATTCTTGAAGGTGTAAATTTTGACATTTTCAAATGTTCTTTTATCAAAATTTTTATTGAAAATATGGAAAAATATGAAACTGATTTCTTAAAAAAATTTGTAATATAAAAATGATTTTTAACTGTGCACAAAAGGTGTGTTTGTGACAAGACCCCGTTGCGTTGCATTTAAATACCAATAGACGAGCCTCAAATTCGAAAAAGATAGAAAGAAAAAAACGAAAGAGGCTTGCAGTAATTGTGTAATAAGTCGGGTACCGAAATTTGTTTACCAACACTCTTCATTTCACCTCTCTCGGCGCAGACACCGACGTCTGGGCGCGCGCGATTTGGCGGTTTGTGTGTCGATTGTTTCGATTCTCACGTGTGTGTTGGGGGCCTTTTAAAGATATCCGAAGATGCCGAAAAAACGGTGCCGGAGAGGAGGGTGTGAGAGCGAGATGTTTGAGTGCAGTTTGTGAAATTAAAAGAAAACAAAACTGTAAAATTCCGTTGAATACCGATTGGGGCGGTTTGGAGGTGTAAACATTTGTTTGTAGAATTAATGTGGGATAATTTGAGGCACTTGCATAGTTTTGTTAAATTTTCAAATAAAATAGTAAACACTTTTTGTTGAAAAAAGTAATTTATGTAAAACATTTCTGGTTATAATTTTTGTTCATGTAACAACTTCAAAATTTCCAAAAAAAAATCAATTACACAGTGAAACCCCCTCTCTCTCTCTCTCAGCTCACGTGAGCGTGGTGGTCAAATAAATGCCCCTAATGATATCGATAAGCAGAGGCATTTTGGAACCATTTAACGAGAGCGAGAGAGAGAGAGGATTGCCAGCGCGATCACTTTCGAGTGGTCACTGTTGAGTGTGCGTGCGTGCGCAATTATTTGATCAAGCCGCCTCCAAAAGTGACTCCAAAGTGATTTCTGCTCCCATTGCGCGTGTGTGCGTGTGGCGCTGTCAGTGTGCCGTTCGTTAAGGCAGCACGCACAATTTCGCTTAATCAGCAAAATGCTGCGTTATGATACGTTTTTATTTTGTTTTTTTTTCTTCTGGGTATTATTATTTTCGACCAAGCAAACAAAAAACACACGAAAAGTGAGACACATACAAAAGTGGCCCGAAAAATGCGTTTCGACGCAGTTGGCCACGAGCCACACAAAGAGAAAAAAAACAAACACACACACACACTGGTTAAGGGTATCGAATTGAGTTTTGGCAGGTGCCGATGCACTTAGATTGGCAATTTGATGCCACGTTATTGCTCGCCGTGTGACATGTGTGTGGTTGTTTATTTGCTTGCGCAATCGGAAAAGTGCGCGTGTGTGACGCGCGAGCCACAATTATGCATTGGCGTAGCACAAAAATGTGTGTGTGTGCACGCTAGGTGCCAAGGTACAACACGCTACTATAGATAACCCAAAATTGGGACCTTGCCCAAGGTGTATTACTTTCGGAAGGTGTGGGCTCAAGTTCCACGCTGAGCTATTCATAACGTGGTCAGGGTGTAACCAACACCAGCGCAGAACAAGTGCGTTGGCATTTGAGTATTGACCGAGTTGTGGAATTCTTTAAATGGCATCGACTTTTGTTTCAATTTTACGTGAAGACTTCCATCATTGCCATGATTTTTCGATAAATGATATAAATTTTGCGTCGTTTTCAATATTTTGACAAAATTCCTTCTACAAGTTGTTTAGAATACTGCCCTACACATGCTGATTCCTTTTGGAAACGATTATCCCATTCCTTGCGAAGTGATGGAAATCGTCATTAATCAATGATTTGATCATTTTGGTGGAGAAATTCGTTAAATTGAATTTTGTACAGAATATTTTAGAGTGATGATCAATTATCTCCCAAAATGATCAACGGCTTCACCTTCAACCTGAAAAGAAATAATATTTCATAATAAAGAGGCAATATTACCCTTTCACATTTCCACCTTACTAAATTTACATTAATTTAGCTGTGTATTATTCAAAATTAGCATTTTATTATTACAAAAACATCTCCAGGATAGAATCTTGAGATTAATCTTGATCAAAAAAGAACACAAATGAAAATTGCTCCAGAACTTTTCGATCAAAGTCAATCAGTAGAAGATTTTCTGTGAATTTCATTGTTAGTACCTCATAAATTCATTCATTTCGTTTTGTTTACAAACATTGTTCGTCTGTGAAAAGTGACAGGTCATTTTGTGTTGGAGGCCTGTGAAAAGTGACAGGTAATTTTCCTGCCCAATAATTCAGCTGATTTGAGTTCACCGATCCTTCGTGCGCGGGAGAGGAGAGCCATGTTCTCTACCATTTTTTTCTCTTGATGAGCGACAAAAGATTTGTTTGGATGAAGATTCTTCCATCGCTGATCAATAATTCGCAAAATTATGCCAATTTAATTTTTGTATTTTATTACTTTGGGCGAAACTTGTATTAACTTTTTCTTTGGCCTAAGAAATCATTTTGCATCATTTATAATTCAATTACAATACAAACAATTCTTCGTAAAATTATGGCAACCGACAATACAAAAAGGCTATTTAAATATTCTAAAATGTATACATTTAGAACAAAACTGGAGTTAAACCAAATTTTCAGTTTTTGCTTTTTGGGTGTTTTTTAATACCGCTGACTCAAGGCGGTTTCAAAAACACCCAAAAAGCAAAAACTGGAAATTTGGTTTATTGGACCTTTTCAAAAAAAAAAACTCCAGAAATTTTCTGATCGAATTGATGTTTTCGGCAAAATTGTAGGTATTGCTTAGAGCTTAAAAACAAAAAAAAATATATATAGTCACACTTAAAAAAAAAACTTTTTTTAAATGGGGTTGTCACACAAAGTATTGAGTAACGCAAAACATTTTTTAATTTCTAAATTTTGAATATTTTTTAGATGGTAAATACATGCCAGCTTTGGCACAAATTGATTAAAATTTATTTGGCAGGATCGCCAATTTTTCAAAAAAATCTTTTTTTTTTTGAAAACAAGAACTCAGCAAATATGCGTCTGATTTTCAATCCCAAAATATTTAAGTATCGAGATGTTTTTTTCAAAATGTTCAAAAGGCCCAATCACACATATTTTCGACCATATTGAATCCAAGCTTGTTTCAAATAGTCATGATAAAATAAAAAGAGCTTATTATAGTTTCGGGCAAGATCTTCAGCTTTGTCCTTAAAAAAATAATTGACTAATTATTAGTTTGACTTTTAACAAATTAATCTTACCTAAAAGATAAAAAGGGCAACAATTTGTTACCAGTTTGTTGAGTTTTTGAAAGACCGTTCAAAATTACTTGAAATTTACAAAAGAAGTGCCTCAATATTTTGTATCACTCGGACAACTGAGTCGTAAAAAAAACCTCAAATCTAGATAAAACCAGAAAAGTGCACCACGCAAATGACAATCAGAAGAAAAAAAAAACAAAAATTATTTTCGATTAGAAGCGCTCGAATAACGCTCGAAACTCGTGACGATAATGACAAACAGCCACCACACACAATCACCACCGCTGATGATGATGATGATGACTTTGATGACACTACGCCGTACTACAACCGAGAGCAGCGCGCAGCGTATTTGGTGTCCAAATTTTCATTCACGAGCCCGCGATTGCATAATGTTTGTTTTTTTCCCTCTTCCACTGGTGTGTTTGTATGCACCATGCAGTGATCGCCGGTGGTGGGATTTAAAAAAAAAGGTGCACACACTTGCATGACCGGTTTTGTTTTGTCAATTTTTGTGTTTGTTTTGCGGTTGAGATGTTGGACTTTGCGTTTTATGGTGATTTGATCGCATTTTATTGAAATGAAATTGAATGTCATTGAAATTGGGGGTTTAAGCAGCGAGAGAGCGAGATTCAATTATGACACAAAAGTGTGCGATGCGTCCGAAAATAGTGTGTGTTGGTGACAAAGCAGCACTCATCGCTGCGCGCGATCAATTGGTGTGCGTGCGCTCTCGCTAAGAGCGGCTCAGTTTCGAAATTGCGCAAATCCGATTGCAAACAAGTCTTCAATCCCCTTTTCAAGACATTTTTTGCTCACCACGTGTTCTCCTTGTTTGCACTTCCCGGTGCGTAGTTCTTTTCGATATTCCTGCGGTTTTCTCCGCTGGATCACCCTTTTTCTAAACAAAATTTCTAAAGAAAGGAAAAAAAAATCCAATTCTTCCCTGCAGTGAAGCGTAAATCACACTCTCGTTACACGTCCTGTAACGGTGTGTGTGTGCGTGCTGATTTCGCCTTACCTGTTTGCGTGTCCCCTGTTCAAATGCAAAAGAAGACGCACTTCCGGAAGTGCCCCTTCTTGTCAAATGGCGTCAAATGCGATTGGAATTTCCTAACCTCCGAAAATTATTTCTAGAGTTGATAAGACCCCCAAAAATGTGCCCGCTATCGACCCAAATTTCCCCCAGAATCACACTGCTGACCCAGTAACGTTATCTGCAGCCGAAATGCACCGCGCAACAACTCTGTCAACAAACGGTGGTGGTGGTGGTAGTACACACAATGTCATAATCAGCGCGTAATTACTGATGAAGAGAGAGAGAGAGAGCGAAGCGGCTCCTAAGCCGAACGGTACACACAAAAGAAGAGGGCCGAAAAGAAAAGAAATCCGCCGAATTGTCCTCTCGTGGCCCCCTTCGGGGCCGCATCCTTTTTTTTTTTTTTGAATGAAGTGAACCCAAAATAAGGAGCAAACACAACAGAAAAAAATCGTCTTACCCTTATTGGCAAATGAGACGAACAAAAAAAAGCACCATTCTGTGGGGTGTCATCGGGTAGAAATTTTGCTGGAGATCCGATTTTTTTTCGCTGCTTTAAAGTGTGTGTGTGCGAGAGCCGAAGGAGTGGCGACGAAATTTGAGCGCGACCTTGAGATTGTTTTGCTCTTGTTTTGGGGCGAAAACGCAGCGCAGCGATGATTCAAGAGGTTTGCTTGGCTTCTTTTCTTCCTTGTTTATTTGTTTAACGTCAGTCAGGGCACATTTATCGGTTGTAATTTTGAAATTTACGCGGTTGCAGAGATTTCTGGTGTGGAGCTGATCGAGTGGATATATTACATGATTATTGCACGAGAGGCTTTTCAATGTTGAATCATTGCAGTTTTCGGATGTTACACGTCATAACATTATGCAGCTGCAAAAGTCCTTGCGTAATTCATTTAAGGATAATTTGGTTTTCAGTGACATCATTTCAAACAATCATGTTTCATAAATAATTTGAGTATTTCTACATCCAAACCCAAATCAACGCAAAAAAGAAGAAAAAGCTCTCACAGTACATTGCTAAAGATTTAGTCTCTCACCCAAAGTGCTACGGCTCGAGTCTCGATGTTACACAATGAGTTCAGGTGATTTTTTGGTTGCTCAAGTTTACGTTCAGAGGGATACCAAGAGAAGAGAGTGCAAACGGCGAAGAGAGCATGTCTGCGTTCGCTCTACTTCTCTGACAAAAAGTTCTCGTGACAGAGTGGTAAAGAATTAGAATGCCGTTCAAAGTGCTACGGTTCGAATCTCGACGTGTCATTTTTTTTTGTGTTGAAATGAACACATTTTGAAAAGCTGAATATAGACGGTTTGCAAATTTAGTGAGCCCGAGGTCACATTGGATCTGAGAACGTCGTCTTCGGCATAGCCTCTTTAATTTTTTTTAACAAGATTTGGCCGCTCAAAATTGAGTATATTAATCCCAAAAATGCATTGTCAAATTATAATCCCAATTTGCCTACCCACCCAAGCGTAACTTCCGGTCACGCATTCTAGTTTTCCAAAAAGACTTCAAATCAGCGGGAATGACTTTCTCCTCATGCAAATAAAAACGCCGCTCGAGACGCTAGTCGCTGAGAAATTTTCCCAAATTAGAAATTAGGGAACGCCGAAAAAAGTAAGAATTAGAAATGCAAAAAAACCCAAGCCAGGAACCTTTCATGATTCGTCCCATTCATATGCTAATCACAACTCGAAATTATTCCTTTCATTTCCCATGTCGCTGTGTTTGTGTGCGTGCTCCCTACATGTGCATTAGTTGAATGTGTATGCTGTCCGATTCCCCCTTTCTAACCCTAGGAGGGAACCCCTCAAATAACAAGGAAACACGGACTGCACGCGCGGTCACTTCCTGCATCGCAGACCCCCTTCTTTATTTCCACTTCCTGAATCCTAATCAAACAGGATTCCAATTGGACACTGCGTACTAATTTGGGACGGAAAAGTGCGTCAGAAAAAACGGGTTTGAAATTCATAACTCCACTAATAGGTAGTGCACTTTCACCCTTTCCGACAGAGCTGCCTTTGACAAGAAGTTGGAAAAACTCCAAAAGGAAAAGCGTTTTTGTTCTTCGGTGGAAATCGAAACTTCGTGCTTTTCATGCCGTGTTTTTTTCGCAAACGTAATTGAATTAATAAAACAAAACAGAGAAAAAAGAACCGCCCAAACATTTTGCTGCTCGGTTTTACTATCGATTTTTTTCCTGTTGTTGCTTTTTTCGACATTTTTCCATTTGCATTTTTTTTTTGCTGCCTCCACTTTTCAATCGAATCAATTTATGTGTACGTCGCAGCAGCATAACTACCGCCTAACAAACTGCTGCCTTTTGGGTGGTTTACACGGAGAAAAAAGAGTTCCCAAAATCGTGAACAAGCGTTCATGAAAATGGGAACCACGAACAAAGTGTTCAAATTCCATGGTACGATTTTGAAAAACGTACCATGAAATTTGAACACTTTGTTCGTGGTTCCGAATTTCGTGAACGCTTGTTCACGATTTTGAGAACTCATTTTTCTCCGTGTATTGGGCCTGTTTTTTTTTTTTTTTTTTGCTTGAGGATATGTTTAGCTGGCTACCTTGTCAGAATTTACTACTGACAAAAAAAGTGAATTTGTTGCAGACGGTGGCTTGCCATTGAGTCACGTGCTGATTTTTTTGTAATAAATTGGTCGAAATTAGTTGTTTTTTCTTCGTTGATTCATCACGATTTAAATTAAATTTATTTTTATTATAGTACCAATATAAGTATTCCATCTAAAAAAGTATTACAAGGTGCTGAAAATCGCTGCCAATCTATCAAAATACTCATCGATGAAAGTGATACAGGTGACGAAAATCTCTCTCAAACTCTCAAAAGGATTTCAAACAGAAAACACAAAAATTTTATGATAATTTTCATAAATAAACCTTGGCATTGCTTTTTATCAAATGCTTGCTTTGACACAACATCCTGATTGCTCAGAATCGACATTTTCATTCGTCGGCACAAATCGGACACGACGCTAAATTGCTCTGATAAATCTCTACCGTCTGTCACTACCACACAAATCGCAACTGAAAACTCTCTCTCATTTACTCTCCCTCTCACTCAAATCGGTTAGTGCAGCGAACGGCTCAGAGAAGAAGATTGCGCTACGTGGTTCTAAACTGACTCAAAATATTCTGCGATCAGTTTTGTTCTGATCATTGATTAAACTGCAATAAATCAATGTTATCAAAAACGTTTCGCATTTTTGCCTTCCTCACGTTACTGAGGAAAGGCTATTAAATCACTCGAAAAATGAACTTCTCAATTAGACCTCCTAGACCCACCATCATGTATACCTTTCGATTCAGAATCAAATTCTGAGCAAATGTCTGTGTGTGTGGTGGGATGTTGATCAAAAAATTGTCACTCGATTATCTCGACATTGGCTGAACCGATTTTGTCCGTTTTGGCGTCATTCGATCCGTCTTGGGGTTCCATAAGTCGCAATTAAAAATTATGCAGTTTAGTTAAGTACTTCAAAAGTTATGCTAAAAAAACGATTTTAACAAAAGTCCGGACGATTTTAAAAAGGGTGGTTTTTGTAAGAAACCCGTCATGCTATACATTTTCAGAAAGGAATTTAAAAGGCCTTTCCAACGCGTCGAAGACATTGAAGATCTGACAAATTTATCAAAAGTTATAAGCACTTAAATGCTTTTTATACGCTTTTTGGAGGCCAGATCTCAGATATGTTGATAAAAACGCTATCCGGATCTTTCATGTGACCTATCGTTGGATAGGTATTCAAAAGAGCTTTCCAACGCGTCCAAAACATTGAAGATCTGACAACCCTATCGAAAGTTATATGCACTTAAGTGTTATTTAGGCACTTTTCGAGGCCGGATCTCAGATATTTTGATGAAAACGTTGTCCGGATCTATCATGCGACCTATCGTAGGATGGGTATTCAAAAGAACTTTCTAACGCGTCCAAAACAAGTGTTATTTACGCAATGTTTGCATTTTGGATGGCACCCTTTAAATGTGAGGAAGGCGCCAACCACCTAAGGGTGGATTAAGTAACGTTTTTTTTGTTTACACAGCGTCAAAACCACATTTGACAGCAATATTCATCTTGCAAAATTCGAATTAACGGCAAACTGTGGTATTGCAGGCCAAGTGAGCGCCGCGCTCACATATTGTTAGATTCTCTCCTCTCTGAGCACATTCGCTTGTGACTGCCGTCAACGAACGGAGTGGGAAAAGAAATTCACGAGGTAATGTATCGCTGTGTGCGGCGATTGGCCAAATCGCTGATTGCTTGCGAATCGTGGCAGCTCACGAGTGAACTCTGATTTTTGATTCGAAAATCTAGACCCTTGGGGTTTGACCTATTGATTTTTTTTAAATTTTTAACTTAATTTTTTTTTTTTGCAGGAAAATGACAGTTTAAAAACAACTTACATAAATTTAAAATTGATTTTGGAGCTATTATTTCAAGGACAATTCGCGCAATTGAAAAGCGAGATTCGATCTCATTCGAATATCACTCTCAAACGCTGATTTTTCTCGTCCGCTGTCAATGACCTCTGCTCTAATCCCGACTAAAATTGCACCCAACAGCATCAAATCGGACAAGCTGCCCAAACGCAGCCTGAACCGGACAGCAAACCTTAAAATCTCCTAACAAGGGTGAATCCCGGTTTCCATGCGAAACGAATCGCCCCGACAAAATAAAGCAGTTAAATCACACACACATACAGAATCCCATCAAAAACTGCACTTCCACGTGCCGCATGTCCTGGGCTTGCTGCAGCAGTTCATTGCCCTTTTGGCGCAGCATGACGCCACCACCACCCAAAGCCGCCTCGAACTGCAGTGAGTTGTGTACGCTGCAGTCGGAGAAAGAACCAAAAAGAGAAAAAAAAACAAGACAGGACTGCATCGAGAGAGGCACTTGCTGCAAAAGGGAAAAAGGACACGAAGAATAACAAGAAGAAGAAGGGAGGGAAATAAAACCGAAAGTGACATCAACGAGGGTTGATTTTGGGTAGAAGTGGAAAGGAGGTGAAGAGAGGAGAGAGATCAAACATGCAGTTGCACACAAAAGGGTCAGAAGAAGGAGGAGGCCAGGTTGGTGTGGGAATCAAAAGCATAGAGAAGCATAATCAGCAGCATAAAGGGAAGTGCACCAAATTAGAGAGATAGAGAGAGAGAATTAGGTTTGCCAAGAGAAAGGAGGGTGAAATGATCCCGATCTTGATTAGCGTGGCGTTGCGTGTGTTGTTGTTTTATTGCGCAGTGTTGCAAGAAATAAAGGTTTTGTTTTCGAGGTGAGAATTTGAATTTTATATTACTTTTGCGCACTTTAAAAAACTTATAATCTACGAAAAATCTGACTTTTCTTGAATTGTTGTCTTTTTTGTATTGTGCAAGTTGAATAAACTGCTCTTAAGTGGTTTAGAATTTTTAAATTCAAGATGGCGTTAGAATTATTGAGAAAATGCTTCTAATAGGCTAACAACCATTCAAATTTGGCCAAAATGTAATCGAAAAACTCGAATTTGTTTATGTTTAACTAAGAAAATAAAAAAAAGAAACACACAAACTTTTAAAAATTGAAATTTCGGGTAGTCGTGACTTCAGTTAATCGAGTCCAAACTCTTGTAAAATCAATAAAGATATACAGTCCAGACTCGATTATCCGAAGAATCGGTTATCCGAAATTTTGTATGGGACTTCGGATAATCGAATCATGAACAATTTTTTTTTCGTTTTTTTTTTGTTTTCTTACTTTGAACATAAAATTCGAGTTCTGCTACCGCATTTTAGTCAAATTTGAATGGTTTATTGCGTATTAAATTGAAAAATGCATGTTTTTCATTATTTCATCACCGCCATCTAGAGCGTCCAATTTCCCGGGGTTACAAATTTCCCGGGAAACGGGAAATTTTCAGCCAATTTCCCGAGAAATCCTGGGAATTCCCGGGAAATTTTAAATTTGTTATGATCTTGGTTTTAATTAATATTATGCAACAAAATTGTATAGGACATCAACATTAATGGTTTAAATAAGTGTGAAGATCAATTAATAGCTTGACTACATGTAAAAAATCACTACAAGAAAATGTATTTTGGTATTTTTTTATGAGAAATTTTAAACTTGCCTCTTCGACCAGTTTATTGAAATGAAAAAAATAACATGTAGAAATTATGTTTTTCATGACAAATACTGGTTTCAGCTCTTGAACAAATGGTAAAGCTTTTTAGTGTTGGTTTTACTCCAAACAACACAATGTTTACAAATATTTGAAGCAAGCTTAAAATATATTTTTTGCATTTTTTGAGAACAAACAATAGAAAGTAGTTTTTCAATGATTTTTTTTTTGTATTATTATGCAACATAAATTAAATTATACGATAAATTAATATCATTCCACAAAAAGTCTTCTATTTATTCACGTTTATCCATCTAACACCTGTAGTTGCACCAGTTCTCCATAATTCTTTTACTTCAAATTGTAATTTCTTTAGTACTAGGTATTCAACCAATTGAATTAATTCTTTTTGGACAAATTCGATTTTCATCTCATTTGATCATAGTAAACAAAAACGTAAAAAAATCTAAATTTCAATTTGGAGGTAAGGAGTTAATATTGTTTTGATGAAATAACATCAATCTGTTAAAAACTTACCTAATTTTAATAATTCAATACTCATTAAGCAAGATCTATTCCCAGTTGCTTCAAAAATTAATATTATCAGAAATAATTCTGATATCAGAATTTCTGATTATCTGATTAATTATATATAACCCAAACAATACATTTAATGGAACAAAATCATGTTGAGTTTGTTCATTTATTATTTTTAGAGCATTTTCAAAAAAAGGTTCAAAAAATGTATTCTTCCGCTTGAATTTCGGGAATTCCCGGGAAATTTACAAATTTTCCGGGAAACGGGAATTATTTTTTTTTGGGAATTCCCGGGATTTTTTTTCCCGGGACGGGAAATTGGACGCTCTACCGCCATCTTTGATTTCAAAATTCTAAATAACATTAGAGTAGTTTAGAGGTTACACTAAAGCTCAACAATCATAAATAACACAACGGAAAACATGTTTTTCGTGATTCGATTATCCGAAGTGAAATTTTGCTAAGGCATTTGGATAATCGAGTCTGGACTGTATTTTTTTTCTGCGAATATTTGAGATCTATCATAAAAAAACAACTATTTTTTCATCAAAAACGTTATCTTCAATAAGTTCCACTCCATCTTTCAAATCTCCCAACAAACTTCAAAGGCAATAAATCATTTCGAATTGTTTAAAAAACGCACACTAATCAGTTTAACCTCAATTCATCAAGAAACCAAGCTGAAAAAAATCTTGCGATCACCAAGCAGCGAACAAATATGGGAACACCTTCTCAACGCAGCTCCCCAAAATGAAAAAAAACGCAAAAAAAAAGAAGAAGTTGCCCCAACCAGCTCGAAAAAATCGACCAACGCACACGCACGCACAATTCACAACAGCAGCAAGCGTTACACAGTGCACACTCAAACAGGCGCACGCGAAAAACGCACTTTTTCGTTCTCTTTTTTCTTTATTTTTTGGATTCGGGTGACCAACACGAGGTGATAATGGGGCAGCAAACAGCAACTCGGCAAGGCTTTCAACCTCACCTCCCCCCGCTTTCACCCCCCTCAAGTCTAACAAGAATCGCACCCCCGTGCATTTGTGGTGGTGTGCGTTTTTCTATATACTTGTGATATGCGGTCGCCACCAACAACAAAAGCAACAACAACAACAATAACAGTAACAACAACAACAGCAAGACAACTCCAACGACGACGCGTTGCGAAGAAGAAGAGCAAACGAGCAGATAACGCGTTTTTTGCGCGAACGCACACACTCGCGAGCGCGTTTTTTTTTTTCTTGTGCGTAAGTGTGCGTCTCTGACAATTTCGTCGGCGACACTCGGACTAAACGAAAAGGAATGACAAAAAAATAGATTTTTCTATTTATTTGCCAGTTAGCTGTTTTTTTTTATAAAGGCAGAGTGTCACTTTTCTCTCTCTCTTTTGCTGAAATAAAAACGGGTTCAGCCGAACAAAAAATGTGCGTTTTTTTATCTCGCTGCTGTAAATGTGCGTGCGTGTGTGCAAAAGTGCGTTTGTGTGAAAGCGCACACAGCGTAGTTTTTTTCTTCTTCTTCTTCTGGGGGGGGGGCTGTCTGGCATCTTTGCCATTTGGGTGGCTGTCGGTTTGTTGCTGATCATAAATTCATAAATTTTTTTGAGAAATCTCGAGTGCGAAAACTGGGTCGGCGGCAGTGTGGCATTCGGAAGAGAGAGAGAGAGATACACAATCGGGCTAGGTGGTGATGCGTATCGCGCAAACTATCACCAACAAAGGCCGAAATGTCATATGACAGGCCAATT
Source organism: Culex pipiens pallens (assembly GCF_016801865.2). Lineage (NCBI taxonomy): Eukaryota > Metazoa > Arthropoda > Insecta > Diptera > Culicidae > Culex > Culex pipiens. The sequence goes on along the minus strand of NC_068938.1, from coordinate 64,279,504 downwards.
GACCGAATGACCACGTTGAGTCGTTTAGCGGGGCTTTTCTGCAGTGACAAGCAAATACGTTTATGTTTAGAAATGTAAATCTACTCATTCATTTAAAACTATTTTCAGTACTTTATCGGATAAGATCTATAGACCTTTCCTCTGGATTTAGATTAAGTCAAGACTCTAATTTCAGAAGCTAAGAATATCCAGACTCGATTGTCCGAAGCCTCGATTATTTGAAGTAACGATTATCCGAAGCTCTATTTTCTTATTTTTAAAATCAAATTCGAGTTCTGCAACCCAATTCTAGTTTAAAACATAACAATCAAAAATGAATAATAAAAAAAATCTCGTGATTCGATTATCCGAAATGAAATTTTTCTGTGGTCTTCGGATAATCAAATCTGGACTGTATTCGAAGCCATGTGATAGAACCTTTGGATAACCGAAGTATGAGAAAACCTAATCATTCAGAGGATCTTTTTATGATTGTAGAAAATAATCTTAATTAATTGCATAATTTGATGAGTAATTTTCGCTGAAAGTGGCCAATACGTTAATGTTTAAAAAACAATCTATTTTTTGATAGCCTTATCATGTTAAGCATTTTGACAAAAACTTTTGACTTATTTAACAAAAATGCTGGTAATTTCGCTAAATTTCATCAAAACCTGAATGATTTGGGATATTTGGAAAGGAAATTTGAAGAGATCACAAACATAGATCAAAAAATAAATTGTTTCAAAAAAAATAATTTTTGAATGCAAAGCTAAACAAAATACGATAATTACAATGGAAAGCTGAATAATTTTGCTATATATAAGATTACTGTGCCCAATGTACCAAAGAGGTGGCAATGATTAGTTTTTAATATATTCAAGCACTGATATTTTTTTAATTTCTGAAAAAAATAAATTAAGCATCATCTTTTTGCTCATCAGAAATATTAAAATTAATTTTGAAAAAGTCCCAATCGTGCTAAATATTAATTATTATTTATCAACGCAGGAAAATTCACTTCATATTATTTTCAGTTTATTGGACCTCTATTTCCTTATAATTTTTTTTTTCCGAAAAAAAAACTTATTGTTTACCCCTAAGAAATTTGTCTCAACTTATCATTTACCCCTACGAAAAATTTTCTAAGCATTTAAAGTGTTTAAATCACTACTTAATTTTATATTTATAAAAGGCTCAATTGAAAAAATAAATAAATCAAAAATGTTTGGCATTCGCAGTCAGTTTACAAAAAGGAGATCAAGTATGCCCCGTCAAGAAAAATATTGCTAATGAAATTAAAATTTTAAGCAAAACTAATCCAAAATATTAAAAAAATATCGGAAATTGTTCCCAACTTAAGTTGATATATTTTCTGAAGAAATTTGGGACACATTTTGACTGTTAAATAAGACTGTTCAATCACGACCCCGAAAAAGACAGTAAACATGCTAAAACAAATAACTTTCTTGAAATCTTAGATGTAAAAATTCGAATTAGATAAGCACTGGCCTTATATTGAACTAAAAAAGACAATATTTTTTATCATTTCATAAGTTGAAAAAGTGCCGATGTTGAATGAAACATATGAAAAATAAGCGATAGAATATGGACATTTATTGATGACACAATTCCTTTTTGCAGACATAGCTTAATTCAAGTTGCCGTATTCGTTCATTAAATGAATTGCAAATTAAATGAATTGAAAATTGCAAAGAATACTGAGGAAAAGTAAATTGCTGATGATTATGATGACGTAAGGTTCATTAATTGCTGTATATTTTTGAAAATATTTCAACTCACTTGTTAAAATTATGATGCATAACTTAAAAATATAATACCAATCCGAGATTAAAAATAACCATGACTTGATTTCCCTCTAAGACCCAGCCCGCATTAGACGGTCTTCTATCTAAAAATTCACCCTAAATCAGGTTTTTTAATCAATTTTAAATCTTACAAAAAAGAATTCGAGCTCTTAGTTTTACATAAAATGATGATGTTAGTTGTATCATGTAACTTTGCCAATGTTTCAAAAAAATGTATTTTTCTAAGTAAATTTGGGCCTCTACTTTGAATGTCAAAATAAGTACACAGTATTTTTTGTTATAATCAGATTTTGTTTCGAGACACTTTGTTGTGATTTCAAATTATTCAAAAAAAAATAACAAAAGTTGCATAAAAAACATCTTGATTAAATATAAATAACGACTTGCCCTATTATATGTGGATGAATCCCAGGATTGCATATTTTTGGAAACCATAATTTCACGTGTTTTCAAACTCTAACTTACCTTCAACTTCTCCAGACGATCTCTCTCACACACGCTTTCTTGCTCGATGATTCGCCAAAAAGCAAACTTTTCAAACCTTTTTTTCTCGACGCCTTTCCTAAACCTTTGCCAAAACTTGTACCAATTGTGATCAACTTTCGTTTTTCTTCGTTATTTTGTTTCCTTCCAAACGACAATTTTGTTGTGTGTGTGTTTTGTTATGTTTCAATTTTGACCCTTTTTCAAACCACAGAATTTTGAGTTTTCCTGAACTTTTTAACACGCCTTTTGTTTAGCCGAAACAGATAATTTTGATTTTTTCCGAAAATTTGATGGTGGGAATTCCAGAAATTTGATGTTTTTTGTTGCTACTTTTTCAACTTTTTGACTGAATTTTGGGGGCGAGTGGTCTCGAAAAGTTTTACATTTAAGCTTTTTGCTTTGCGGTGGTGGCGTTGGCTCAAGCTGCGTTGCGGATGTTGTGGGTGGTGTTGCTGCAGGTGGCGACTGCACGGCACCGATTCGCTGCTGCTGCGGCTGCGGCCAAATTGCTGGACGTTTGCGAGAATCCCATCGGCGAGCACTTGCTTCTACTGGTGGGTTGCATCTTTTTTCTTACTTGACTTTTTTTTATTTTTTTTTTCACTTGACTTTTGCTTAAACTTTTTTTCAGTGGGTTCGATTACTTAAAATTTGCTTCTTCTTCTTTTGCTTATTTTTTGCCTTCTAGAAGATATTGATATTGATAATGATTAATTTTAAACTTATTCACTTCCAAAATGTACACCTTTTTACACTTTCGATTAAATTTTGGCTCTGTTCGCGCTTACTCTTCGCTTACATCACACCAAAATTTCCTCTTCCTCGGTTAGTCACAACTTAAAAGATTTCCAAATTTTTCGAAACTTTAAACATGAATTTTTGCTCCCCTCAACTCGATGCCGAAACTGGAATTTTTTTCCAACTCAAAACGAAAACGACGCCCGGTGTGTCACTTTACATAATTTTCCGAGTTTTCCACCGTGCCGGAGAAAATTTCCCTCGTTTTTTTTTTTTTCTTGCAAGCTGCACCCGCGGTGAGAGGGTCAATTTCCGGATTTTCACGTCCCTGGACGACTTCCTCGATGGCTGCGCGAAAACCAACTGCTGCAACTGCCTTGTTCCCGGAGCGGGGTTTGGAAAAGTGCTGCAGATTTTCCCCGGTCGTGTGCTGGTGTGCGTGACACGGAGGGGGTGGCGGTGAAGTGAAGCAAAAAGTGCAACACCCCCGAAGAAGTCACTGAAGAATGCTGCTGCTGCTGTTTTCGTATAACTTGGGATCACACAGTTGATTTTTATTATTTTTATTTTTTTCACTGAATTTATGTTTTGTTGATTGTGGGTGGTATCACACTTGTGTTGTTATGCTGCTGCTGCACCCGACCCCGGTGGCCACGGAGGGCAAAACCGCGCGTAATCCACTGCGTTTTTCCGAGTTTTCCCGGCTCGTTTTGCACTTCACCTCGCACTCTCAGTTCGCCAACGGTTCTCAACTTGTGTTGTTTGATTCTTTTATTTTTTTATGATTCGGCGTATTTCGATTAATTTTGATGATTTTGATAATTTCGCGCAAAATGTCGACTCGAAACGGTTTCTTCTCTTATTATTATTACTTTTTTATTTCTGCTGTATTGGTTCTTTTGAGTTTTTTTTTATAATTTCCTTTTTCCGAAAAAAAGTGCACGCACGCACAGAAAACACGGCTTGCTCCCGAGCACCTCCAAAAGCTAGGGCCGAATAGACAAATATGAAAAGTGTAAGCTGCGTTTTGGCAGCAGTGCGGCCCCGGCAGGCACTCACGTCGCGCATACAACATTAGAACCTCACTCACACACACTTGCACCACCGAAAAACCAGCCTACGCGACTGTATTGGGCCCGCAATTCAACCCACCAAAAAAAAAAACAGCCGAAAAATAATACTATCACAAAACTGCCGAAAATATGCCCCCTTCAATGTGCTGCACCACCACCTCATTCAGAAACCGGCTCCCGAGAGAGAGAGAACGAGCGAGCGAGAGTGCGTGCGAGCATAAAACGAGAGAGAGAGCGAACGGAACTCACGAGTGGCGCTCGCTCATCGCGACGGTGTGTGTGAAGAAGGAATTGGGAAGAAATACACTTGCACCCCTATTCTGACTCGTAGCGTCGTTGTTGTCGCCGAGGAGGGTGGAAGGTGCAAGTTTGAGCGCAAGGGGGTTGAAATTGCCGAAAAATCACACACACGCGTAGTGCTGCTAGTCGTTCTTGTTGAGTGAGTTGCGGTGAGTGTGAGCGAGAGAGAGAGAGCACACGGTGTGGTAGGGTTGGAGTTGCCTTGATGAATGGGAAGCGATGTGTTCGGTGGAGGCGCGTGGTTCTTTCTGTATTTTTTAGGATTTTGTATGCTAGTAGGATGATCAATGAGTAACAATATCGAACTCTCAGTTCTCAGCTAGCAATTATCATCAAGGATGCCAGATGCACAGATTTTTCTGTTTTTCACAGACATTTGAGCTACTTTTAAACATCTTCATTAAATTAATATTTTGAAAAAAAAAATATCAACCGAAACTTATTTCGTTAGTCTTCAAATGCTTGAAAACGCAATTTCTGATGAATTTCCACAACTATAAATTGATTTATTAGAATTTTAGACAAATGCACAAACAAAAACAGACTTTTTTACAGACATTTAAAAAACCATTTGGCATCCCTGATTATCATTCCCTCCTGATATTCTCAGCGCCGAACATTGCCAAATACGATTCTCACGATTGACATTCTCCTTTTCACTCTCATTCTCACATTCACAATCGACAACAGTGTTTAACGAGAAAAACCGGCACAAAACCAATTTCGCCAGCGCAGTTTAACAGGGCTTCATTCATTCATTACAGTCGACTGAGAGAACGAAGTCGCCGGTGAGAGCGCGTGGTCAGGAAATAGAGGAAGAGAAAGAGAATGACTTTGCTGGGAATCACGAATCAGAAAGGAACAGATCTCGCAAGCTAGAGTGGTGGTGTGGGAATTATCAGATGATTTTTTTTATCACTCAAAATGAGATTTGTCCGATCAATCCTTTCGTCGTATGGCAATGGGTCGTTAAATCAGTTGAGATTTGGAATCACAAGGTATAAATCGGTAGAATCGCGAATGCAGCAAAATTACATGGAAAAATATATAGTTGAAAAAATTCAAATTTGGTTAAGGTTGTATCAAACACTTTCCCTTGAAAATTTGACATTTTTGAATTAAAATATATCGAGTTTAAAAAAACCCTGAGATATTTTAGCGTTTACAATGCTACATCTCCGCATTCGAATGCGCTTGAATTTTGACCTTAGCATTTTTGTGATAATTGAGTTCCAAAACAAAAAATGGCTGCACCTTTTGACCCACATGTTTCAAAAACCATAAAATGTTTGTTTTCTAAAATTCTTAAGTTCTAAAAGTTCTCCGAACTTTTCTTTAGAACTCTGAAATCTAAAACCATGAATTGCTACGTTGGAAAAACAGTTTTTTAAAGATTTTCTCAGATGCTTTCTCTAAATTTGGTCGTAGAAGGCGTAGATTGCAAGATACAACTTTAGTGTCTTTGAAAAAGTTGCTTGGATTGGCAAACTCAACAATTTTCTAGAAGGCAAAAAAAAATCCTCAAAATATTTCAAATACATCCCAGATCGTGAAACACCCTAATTTTCAACCAAACCAAAAGTTGTCTCTTCCTTTTTACAACAATTCTGCCAAAGACACATTTTTTCTGAAAATCAAATTTCCACTTCTTTTTGGCTGAACCACTGTGCATTGAATTGATCTCATTTGATCCGTCTTCGAGGCGGATAATTGTAAAGTTTTGATAAGTTGAGTAATTGTTAAGTTTTGATAAGTTGAGTAATTGTTAAGTTTTGATAAGTTCTTCAAAACATTTGTTTGAAAAAACAATTTTGGATTGTCAGGATGATTCTAAAAGGATGTTTTTGAAAAAAAAAACCTCATCATTAGGGTGAAATTAAAAAAAAACGTCATCAGTAGGGTGACAATCAGGAAAATATTTTTTACTTAAAAAATTACCAAAAATCGGGATCAACTCGGATCTTCTTGCACCCTTCGACAAAGTTTGTTGAATATTGATTTTTTTTTCTTGGGCAATTTTGGTCGAGAACTGCGCCACCTGCTGCCAAAATTCTGAAGCGACGTTTTTCCCCATACATTTTTAGCGATTTTTCCCATATAAACTTAAACGATAAAAAGCGACCCCTTAACCATAACCGATTTGGTTCAAAATTGGCACAATTACTTATTATTGCCTAAAGAATCTAAGGGGTAGCTCTTGAGATTTTCAAAAAAAAAAAAAAATTTTCTTTCGCCCTAGTCATGAGGGATACCCCCTGGCTTGATTTTTGGGTTAAAATATGTAATTGTGCCAATTTTGAGCCAAATCGTTTAAGGTTTGTTGCTACAATTCGTTAAAGTCGCTAATCACGCTTATAACTTTGCGGTCTTCGAAAAAGTTGTATTTTCATAAAATTAGAATCCCACTATTGACAATGATCCGACACTATAAGGCCCCTTTTTGGTAGAGTTTTTATTTTTTTTGCTTTTCTTCGTACATTTTTAAAGATATTTTCATGCAAACTTCAACGATATCGACTCTTTAACCATAACTTATTTGGTTCAAAATGAGCACAGTAAATTATTTTTATCTAAAGAATCAAGCCATGATTTTTCAAAATTTTCAATTTTTCCTGTCACACAAAGACTGTTTGAATAACTGACAACCCTATCTTACATGATGGGTATTTTGTAAATTTATACAATTGCTTAAGCTAAAACCCTTTCAATGAGCCGAGCCCAGATGATTGCATATCTGATAACGCTATCAAAAGTTGTGAGCACTGAAATGTTTTCCAACATATTTTGATGAAAATTATGTCCAAAATATCTTGTGACCTGTCATTGGATGGATAATTGAAACCCTTTCCGATGATTTGAGAAATTGAAGATTTGACAACTTTATCAATATTGAAAGACATAAAATGTAAAGGGCGTCTGTTACGATGGAATAGGAAGTTTAAATATGAGGAAGGCACCAACCAATTAAAGGTGGATTAAGCACGTTTTGTGGATTGATATCGCACCAGAAAAAGACCTCTTCTGACAAAGTTCTATGTCGTAATACATAGTTTAATTTCTGTTAATCAAAGTAATGTGAAGTAACTGAATTATAAAAGCTTTGAATTATTGGAATTGATATTTATTAAAATTTACAATCCTGTTCTGGCAAATCTTATTTCTCCCTTTTTTCAAAATATTTCGATTAGATTTCCTAACTCAGCCTCTCCACCACCCAACCCACCATCCCCTTTCCACCCTCTTCTAAACACACACACGCCGGGGTTGATTCGCATTCGTCGCTTCGTTTCGCCGTCGATTCTTCACTCCTGTGTGCAAGTCGTCCAAGTCCAAGTCGTCATCCATCCAAACAGCAGCAGCAGCATCAACTCTTCACTCGCCAGAATCACTAGAACCGACCACTCACCCAGCTCGTTCCATCTCGCTTTCGCACACTTGCCGAAATTCACGCGAGTTCAATGGCATCGTAGTGGTAGTGGGTTCGTTGCTTGCTGCTGCTGCTAGTGTTGCAGGTTCTCGTGCTTCCTACCACGCAGTAGGCATAGAATTCGCAGCCGTTTGCATGTATTGCACGCCGTGCGTCCCATTGTCGTTCGTCAACTACCCCTTTCGTCTTCTCCATTCTTTTCCTCTTCCTCCTCGATTTCGATTACGAAATTCAGCCCGCACACACAGTTGCAAATTCTAGGCCCGATCTTGCTCCAGGCCTAGAACTTGAGGTGAGTTGCACCAAGACCATGACACGAAAACGTCCCGAAATTGCGCTTCGGAACCCCTTCCGGGAAGCGAGAGAAATGTATAGAGTGAGAGCGCGCACGTTGCCATGGTTTGCCAAAAGGATTCTCACCGAAAAACTCTGTGCAAACTTGCTCCTGATTTATGCTGCCCGCAAATTATGTCCTCTCTCCCATGTGATCGGCCACTCACCCACAATCAGGAAGTGGGTGGCGATGGGTGACCACAGCATGCCGTTCCAAACGCACCACTGAGTGCCCCGGGCACTCACTCTCACGAATGTCATACCAAATAAAAAAAAGTTGCACCCTCTCGCGTCGCGGCGTCGCGACGCTGCAACTCACGCACACCACTACCACTGCAATCGCGTCGCGCCGATTGAGTGATTGTGCGTGAGTTCCCTCTCACACTCACACGCCAGCCTACCTCAAGCACGTTCGGCACGATTCGGGCGCGCGCTCGAGCTCGCTCTCTCGTGCGATGCCACTTTTTTGCAGCACCACCAAATTGCGTTCGCTCTTTTGGCTCTTTCGGTGTGTGGGTGAGCAAAAGTGCGTGTACGCACGGTTCAACACGAGAGGCGATTTTTTGGCATCGCGACGCGTGAGCGAAACGCACCGCCGAAATTATGCGAGAGGGTGTTGGTGTGCGTAGCACACTGAATCGATGTCTGTGATAAGGAAGCTCGCGGCAGCGCGAGTTTGGCTTTGAGCGTGTAAGTGAGTCGGAGTCGGAACACATGTGCGTTGTTGCACAATGGCTGCGTTTTAGCGTTTTTTTTTTTTTGTCGTCTTTGGTTTGCTTTGGGAGGGTTGGTAATAAAATACGACGCTCTGATATTAGGCGAAATGGTTTGGCTTGTTGACCTAAATTTTTGAATTGCAGTATCTTTTGGGTGAAGAACGAACCCACTTTTTGCTGTTTAGAGAAACTGACAAAAAACATGCACCAATCTTATTTTGATAGCCAGATTTTTAATTATTTTTTTACCTTAAACTTCAATGCCCGTTAAACCCTACTTCCCTTTGTCATATTTGGCATCTCGATACTTCCTCTACAACAAACCAACAAAATCTACAAAAAATGCATCTTAAGAATGGCCCCTAAACTACTATAATGTGACTTTGAATTTATAAATCCAAAATGGCGGAGATGACATATTGAACAAATGCATTTGGATATTCGAACTTCGGATAATCGAGTCTGAACTGTTTTTGGTATCGTTTTGAATCTCGGAAGATTGAAACAAAAAATACATTCCAAATATTGTTTTGAAAAGTAATCTAGAAACACAGTCCAGCTTCGATTAGCCAAAGATTCCACTGTCAGAAGTTCGACTATCTGATGGTTTGTATGAGATTTCCGATTTTCGAATCATGAACATTTTTTTGTTTTTATTTGTTTTTTTTCTGCTTGCCACGGCCTTCGGAGCATCAAGTCTAGACTGTGTTTTGAATATTAGTGAAAATACTTTGTATTTAGGTTAACTTAAATTAATGTTTTTTTTTGCAATGAAAAATATTTTTTCGCAAAATATACGATTTGTTAAAAACATGTAATTTCAGATTGCAATACTGTAATTTTTTTAGCATTTTGTTATCCTGTTTCATTCCAAATGTCAGAAATGTGACTTTCAATTCAATTGTTTTCCCCCTTTTTTCCTTTTGACAACCTCAGCCAATGTCTTGAAAACATTCGCAACAGTCTTTTCTGAAAAAAAAAAAACATTTTATCTAGTTTTGAGAAAGTTTTGAATCCGTTGTTAACAAATTTCAAAGTTAGTATCTTATTTTAATTTAAAATTTTAACACTGTTTTTTATGATTTTTTTTTTATTTTGAGAGGATTAGAGAGAAAATTTTGTTTTAATGTTTGTTATAATGTGTTTAAATATTTTCATTTTTTTTTATTGTCAGCTTGGCAAAATAGAACGGTTTACCGTAAGTTCAAACTTTGTTGCTCATAACAAAATAGAACTTTCAAAAGTGTTTTTGAAATGTTATGAAAATTACCCGAGAACACGAAATTTGATACTTAACATATAAACTTTTGGCATTACTGTCATTAGGATTAACGTTGGATCTACGGGGCAAGACTTAGTCATACAAATTTATAGAAAAACTTACTTTTCAATTGTTAAAGGACATCAAAAGAAAGCAAGGGATTGCCCTAAAAAAAGGGTAAAAAATATGTTATTGGCAAGTAATACATTTATTGCAAAATGATCTACACAAGATTATGGTTATCCTATTGTCAAGTTGGTTTCCAATATATGTTATTTTTTTTATAAACAATTAGATCAGCTCCAGTTGTGTTGAATATGGTAATTTCATCAAGAAAATAATTATTTCGATAAAAGCAACATAAAACAGTAAAAAATATTTGTGTATAGGGCTTTCAACGATTCAGGCAAAATAAGATTGCCCCATTTATATTACCGTCATCAGGGGTGACATTAGGTCTGGGGGGGTGAGAATGGGTCATACAAATGTCACCCCTGATGACGATAGTTGAACCAACAGAATCTTTAAACCCCTCAGACATTATTACAACTGTTCTATTGTACAAACTTTTGACTCAAAATTTATACACTTATTTTATTTATTGATTAGCATGGTGTTGGATGCTAAAATTTAAATAAAAATTATCAAGCTTTAGTAACTATTTATTTAATGCTCAAATCTGCGAGGGCTATATTCAGAAGATAAAAAAGTTAATTAAAAGCAGTGTTTATTATGATTATTTTCATGTATTTCAATATAATGATCTGACTATTTCAAAACTGCAAACCGAATAAAAAAACACACACAAAAGTACTACCGCAAAGTCAAAGAAGCATAGAGGAACGCACTGACAAAAACAACCCAAACGAAAAATATTGTGCTGCTCCTAGCAAAAGCACCTTCCGCATCTCCTCCCCAAAGACCGCTCCCCCTCCCCTATCATCATCCCACCTGCCCACCGTCCTAACTACCTCCAGCAAAAATGCTAGTCCCCAAACCTTTCCACCCTTTCCACTCCAAAACCCTCCCCACCCCACACCCATTCGTCGCACCATCAGCAAAAGTTCGCTTGTTTTTTTTTTTTTTTTTACTTTTTTTAATATGTCAGTGCGAACGAGCATTCTATCCTCCTTCTCCTTCTCCTTCTACCACTCTGCCGACCAAAGCATGTGTGCGTGTGTGTGTGTGTGTTTGAGTACCCCTTTTGCCGAAAATTATTCGTGTGTGATAGCCCTTCGTTTGGCCAACGACGACGACGCCACCATACGCATTCGTTAGGCGAAAACCTCCCCACCTCAGTCCAGTCCGAACAACAGTCACCCCCTCAACCCCCACTCCACGGAAGGGTGCAACCAGGTTCGATGGAATAATGGAAAAAATGCGTGCAGATAAAAAAAACGAGATTGAGTTTATGTGAAGTGTGGTGGAGGAGCCACTTTAAATTATATTTTTGTAATTGTTTTTATTTTTTACTTTCATTAATAAAACACATGACTTTCATTTACATTTACTTTCATTAATAATACATATGATAAATATTTCTTATAATAATTCTTATAGGGTAATTCTCTACCAACTCACACGAAATCGGGAAAAGTTGCCCCGACCCCTCTTCGATTTGCGTGAAACTTTGTCCTAACGGGTAACTTTTGTCCCTGATCACGAATCTAAGGTCCGTTTTTTGATATCTCGTGACGGAGGGGCGGTACGACCCCTTCCATTTTTGAACATGCGAAAAAAGAAGTGTTTTTCAATAATTTGCTGCCTGAAACGGTGATGAGAAAGAAATTTGGTATCAAAGAGACTTTTATTTAAAATTAGACGCCCAATTGGATGGCTTACTCAGAATTCCGAAAAAAACGTATTTTTCATCGAAAAAACAATAAAAAAGTTTTAAAAATTCTCCCATTTTCCGTTACTCGACTGTAAAATTTTTTGGAACATGTCATTTTATGGGAAATTTAATGTACTTTTCGAATCTACATTGTCCCAGAAGGGTAATTTTTTCATTTAGAACAAAATTTTTCATTTTAAAATTTCGTGTTTTTTCTAACTTTGCAGGGTTATTTTTTAGAAAGTAACAATGTTCTGCAAAGTTGTAGAGCAAACAATTACAAAAAATTTAATATATAGACATAGGGGGTTTGCTTATAAACATCACGAGTTATCGCGATTTTACCAAAAAAAAGTTATGAAAAAGTTACTTTTTGCGTTACTCTTTGTTTCGTCGTCCGTGTCTGTCGCGGGTGACCATGAACGGCCATGATCGATGACGACCAACTTTTTCAAAACTTTTTTTCGTAAAATCGCGATAACTCGTGATGTTTATTAGCAAACCCCCTATGTCTATAAATTAAATTTTTTGTAATTGTTTGCTCTACAACTTTGCAGAATATTGTTACACTCTAAAAAATAACCCTGCAAAGTTAGAAAAAACACGAAATTTTAAAATGAAAAATTTTGCTCTAAATGAAAAAATGACCCTTCTGAATCAAAGTAAATGAAATTTCCCATAAAATGACATGTTCCAAAAAATTTTACAGTCGAGTAACGGAAAATGGAAGAATTTTTAAACCTTTTTTGTGTTTTTTTCAATGAAAAATACGTTTTTTTCGGAATTCTGAGAACGCCATCAAATCGAGCGTCTATTTTTACATAAAAGTCCCTTTGACACCAAATTTCTATCTCATCACCGTTTCAGGCTGCAAATTATTGAAAAACACCTTTTTTTCGCATGTTCAAAAATGGAAGGGGTCGTACCGCCCCTCCGTCACGAGATATCAAAAAACGGACCTCGGAATCGTGATTGGGGACAAAAGTTACCCCTTCGGACAAAGTTTCACGCAAATCGAAGAGGGGTCGGGGCAACTGCTGTGTGAGTTGGCGGAGAATTACCCTATAATTATTCAAGTTATATAATTTTGTTTACATTGAATTGTAGGAAGTGGGACATTTTTATGTACTTGAGATTCAAACCTTTTTTTGACAAAAAAAAAGTTTTACAGAAAAATTAAACAAGATAACAGATGAACAAGAATTATATAAAGGTTTAGTCCAAGGACTCTGAATAATTTATTTTAAATGTATTATAAACCAGTTGAGTTGTTTTGCAATCACAAATCAGAAATAAATTTTCAAGCTTTAATTCCGAGGCCAACAAACAATTTGATGACGAATTATGATTGATCAATTAAAGTTAATTAAAAGCGTTTTCAACTAAAATCGAGTGATAAATAGCTCTATTAGAAGTGAACAAGCAAGTTTCTATCAAAAATTTGCAAAATTAGTTGTTTAAAAACTATTGCAAACTTTTCTGAAATTTCCAGAACGTGCAAAACAAATTTAACCGAGTTATGAATTTTGGAATCATTACTGTTTTAAAAATAATCGAAATATTCATCGCTAATTTTTTTTCCAAATTCATTTTTCGATGTATAATCGAATTTGCAATCATGAAGTACTTTAGTAAAATATGATAAAGTGCACCGTTTTCAAGTTATAGACATTTTTAGGAAACTTTTTTTAAAAATGTTCTCAGTTTTTAATTTTTTTTAAACTGGTGCCCATGTTTGCTCTGCCTTGAAAAAAAATATTTGTCATCAGCTGAGAAAATTTTCTACACTTTGCTTTTCTGAACTTTGTTGATACGACCCTTAGTTGCTGAGATATCGCCATGCAAGTGTTTAAAAACAGGAAAATTGAGGAAAACAACCCACCATTTTCTAACGTAGATATCTCAGCAACTAGTGCACTATAGTGGTCCCATATTCAATGTTTAAATATGAAACATTGGTGAAATTTTCCGGTCTTTTCGAAAACAATATTTTCAAAATTTTCAAATCAAGACTAACATTTCAAAAGGTCGTAATATTGAATGTTTGGCTCTTCTGAAATGTAAGTCTTGATTTGAATTTTTTTTAAATATTGTTTTCGAAAAGACCGGAAAATTTCACGAATGTTTCATATTTTAACATTGTAAATTGGGCCATTAGTTGCTGAGATATCGACGTTAGAAAATAATTGGTTGTGTGGGTGAGACTTAGAAAACAATTTTTTTTCTGTTTTTAAACCTTTGCATGGCAATATCTCAGCAACTAAAGGTGGTATCAACAATGTTTGAAAAAGCAAAATATAGAGAGTTTTCTCAGCATTTCAAAAAAATTTCTTTGCTATTCCGTCGTGAAACTACTTACTTTTCCTGTCATTCTTGAACGACGTAATAGCCTACTTTTCTGTACCAAAAATAACAGAATCGAATAGCAACACTTTTCAAAATAAATGCTGAAAAGTTCTACTTTTCAGCACTCAAATGGGTGCTGAAAAGTTGAACTTTTCAGCACTTGTTTCGAAAAGTAACACTTTTCAACATTTTTTTTTATTTAAACGATTTATTGACAAAATACATGAAAAGTTGACATAAAATTTCACTCAGTGTGTGTTTTTTGGAATTGCAAAAAATGTTGTATGGAACTCGTTGCAAAACATGATTTTTTCAACACTCTTCGTATTTATCCAACTCGGTGAACCTCGTTGGATAAATGTACGACTCGTGCTGAAAAAATCCTCTTTTTGCAACTTGTTGCATAAACTACTAATTCGAAGGTGGGCAAACATGTGCAATGTGTAATTTAAAAGAATGAAAAACAAAATGTTACAAAAAACTAACTTAATCCACCTATGTGGTTGGAGCCTTCCTCACAACAATAGCTGTACACAAGTTTCATCTATTTTTTAAATCCGGCTTCCAAAAAGTACATCGATATCACTTAAGTGGCCATATCTCGAGACAGGGTTGCCAGATCTTCAATGTTTTGGACTCGTTGGAAAGGTCTTTTGATAACCTAACCAACAATGGGTCGGATGGTGGATCCGGACATAGTTTACATACATTTAAGTGAGATCCGGCTTCAAAAATGTATATCAATTTCACTTAAGTGGCCATATCTCGAGACAGGGTTGCCAGATCTTCAATGTTTTGGACTCGTTGGAAAGGTCTTTTGATAACCTAACCAACATTAGGTCGGATGGTGGATCCGGACATAGTTTACATACATTTAAGTGAGATCCGGCTTCAAAAAAGTACATCAATATCACTTAAGAGGCCATATCTCGAGACAGGGTTGCCAGATCTTCAATGTTTTGGACTCGTTGGAAAGGTCTTTTGATAACCTAACCAACAATGGGTCGGATGGTGGATCCGGACAAAGTTTACATACATTTAAGTGAGATCCGGCTTCAAAAAAGTACATCAATATCACTTAAGAGGCCATATCTCGAGACAGGGTTGCCAGATCTTCAATGTTTTAGACTCGTTGGAAAGGTCTTTTGATAACCTAACCAACGATGGGTCGGATGATGGACCCGGACATAGTTTACATACATTTAAGTGAGATCCGGCTTCAAAAAAGTACATCAATATCACTTAAGAGGCCATATCTCGAGACAGGGTTGCCAGATCTTCAATGTTTTGGACTCGTTGGAAAGGTCTTTTGATAACCTAACCAACGATGGGTCGGATGATGGACCCGGACATAGTTTACATACATTTAAGTGAGATCCGGCTTCAAAAAAGTATATCAATATCACTTAAGTGGCCATATCTCGAGACAGGGTTGCCAGATCTTCAATGTTTTGGACTTGTTGGAAAGGTCTTTTGATAACCTAACCAACAATGGGTCGGATGGTGGATCCGGACAAAGTTTACATACATTTAAGTGAGATCCGGCTTCAAAAAAGTACATCAATATCACTTATGTGGCCATATCTCGAGACAGGGTTGCCAGATCTTCAATATTTTGGACTCGTTGGAAAGGTCTTTTGATAACCTAACCAACAATGGGTCGGATGGTGGATCCGGACATAGTTTACATACATTTAAGTGAGATCCGGCCTCAAAAAAGTACATCAATATCACTTAAGAGGCCATATCTCGAGACAGGGTTGCCAGATCTTCAATGTTTTGAACTCGTTCGAAAGGTCTTTTGATAACCTAACTAACGACGGGTAGGATGATGGACCCGGACATAGTTTACATACATTTAAGTGAGATCCGGATATATGTGAAAACACATTTTTATACATAACTTTTGAACTACTTATCGAAACTTCAATCTGTATAAAACTCGATCTATGGGACCCTAAACCAAGTCGAATGCAACAAGTTCGGGTCAAATCGGTTCAGCCAGTGCCGAGAAACATGAGCTAGTTTGTTGGTCACATACATACATACACACACACATACACACACACATACACACACACATACACACAGACATTTGTTCAGTTTTCGATTCTGAGTCGATATGTATACATGAAGGTGGGTCTACGACGTTTTTATACGAAGTTCATTTTTAGAGCAGGATTATAGCCTTACCTCAGTGAGGAAGGCAAAATGGCTACAACTTTAAAAAGGTGCCATTTATCAAAATTTCACCAAAGTTCTTTCTGATTGCAAATTCGATTTACATCGAAAAATGAAGTTTAAAAAGTTTATATAGCTTACAATGTATCTTAGACATGTTTTTAAAAAACTTCCTTATTTGGGGAGGAAAAATATAGCCTTAGTTTTGAACATGTTTTTAGCTGAAAACATAAAAAGCTGTTCTGAAGTTCTGAAGGACTCACGAACAAACAGTTCTACCAATTATTTTTTTATAACAAGACCTTTTATCAGAAATGTATTTTTTAATTTATTTTTTTAAACCATTCAACTACAACAGTTTTTCTCATTTTGCATTGTACTAAATCAACGCCCAGTTGAACCAAGAACGCTGTTTTGAAGAACACTGACCAAATTTAAGGAGGTGAGGGGGGACCTGGGGATATCCACACGAGAGCGCACACCCTCAAACTCTCACACCTACCCCGGGCACAGGAACGTTCGATTAGAAATCTAAACAGCTGAAACCAGAATGGGACTCGATGGGGTGGCATCACATTGTTGGAGTGGGGTTAGGGGGATGACCGAGGGTATACAAGAGAGGGAAGCAAGAGCATAGCTCTGCCTCCCATACAGTGATACTTCAACGACCTAGCAAAAAAAAGGTGTATGGGTGTATGCATAATATTTGGCACTTTGAGTCACACGTATCGAATAGAACCACCTCCTACGGACCACGTGGACCGTGATGGATATTTTTCCCCAATTCTCCCTTTTTTCTCAATTTTTAGAACTGACACAGGAGGATGGTATAGATTGGCACTGGATTTAGATTTTTTTCTATTTTCCAACAAAGAATGGGTTTGAGCTTTGTCGAAATGCTAAATGAAAGATTGGCGAGATTTTTTAATCGTCACTTGGGAACGTTATGAATGGTTGCGTTATTCATTGGAGCAGTATGAATCACGTGAATTGAATGGGATGAGCGATTCTCAATAAATCGGTGCTGGTTTAAAGCTTGATTTTTTTGGGATTCGGCAGAATTAGAGAATATCTATTTGTGTCTTGAAACGAATTTTTATAATTTTTTTTCAAGATTAAAATTTACAGAAGATTTTTTCATTCTAGGATCATCCAAAATAACTAACACTAGTTTTTTTTTCGCAATTTTACAAACACGTGGTTCCTATCTCAACTCAAAGCATCTCATGCAAACACAACCACCAACCATAATTGAAACCACTAATTGAACAAAGTGATCGCACCGACATCGGTGAATCTCTAGCTGTTATGTCTGTGTTTTTTCTCTCTCGCAACTGATAACGGCGTTTGCTAGTTGCGTTAGCTGCGTTTACGCACCCTTTATCAGCAGTCGCACCGCGTAACGGGTCACCCGGGGAGCATCTCGAGCAGACAACGACGATGGCCGCACGACGCACCCACGGGTTATCATCTCATTGAAGGTTCTGTAATGTAAGAATAACATTTTGATTCACAAATAGCTCGTACTTCAGAGAGAAAGCTTCTTATTGGTGTCAATGATGGTTGTGATTATTCTAAAATTGTTGTTCTGATATATCATAGAAAACAATTGGCTATGAACATAAAAAAAGTAGAGACAAATTATTTTATAGAGTACCTAGTATCTTATTCAATGTAGAGAAGAGTAAAGAGACTGATTACAACCCTACAAATTGCGTACTTGTCCCACCAGGATAATGTTTTTAAGGATCAAGACGAAATATTTCATTCAGATATGAGCCATAAGGTCGAAAGAACAAAATATCGAGTTCCAAAAGGTCGCAAGACATAAAATCGTAATCAGCAGCGATAGAATAATCATTATCAAAACAAAATCATTGAATGTTCATCAAGAGAAAAAATCCAAAGGGAGTATGCTCTCCTCTCTCGCGCACGAAAGATCGGTAAACAGAATCTAAAAAAATCATCATCTGAATTATTCGGCGGAACATCTTTTTCACTACTACACTTACAAGTGTAACGTTACACTTCGGAAATCGACCTGTCACATTTTGTAGATGGGCAACGTGTGTAAACAAAGTGAAAAAAAAAATTATGTGGTGCTGACTAGGATATTCATGAAAAATCATCAGCAGATTTTTTGCGTGATTTGCCTCCTCTCTCTTTCGCGGGTGAAAAAAGTTCGCAAGCGAAATTGATTGTTTTGCAATTATTCCATCCCTGGTAATCAGTCTGCGATTAGCAGAGAAGCGAGTCAGACGTGCGTCCCTTCAACACCAAAAAAGGGTGCTAAAAAGTGCAAAAAATGCCTCACGGCAAGAAAAAGAGGCGGTCTTCACCAGCAGGATCGGCAGATTTGAAGAAGCTAAAGAATGCCGAAGTGCTACCTGCAAAGCCAGGCAGTTTGAGCAAGGACGCTCAAAATTCGTCTGGAAACCAGTTCGCTACCCTCCCTGTGGACGTGAGCGAGAAGGAAGAATTTGAACGACGGGAAAAGTTGCCACCCATTTTTGTGAAAACATCGGATTCGGTGCGAAAGTGGCTGACCGGGTTCATCAAATCTGGTGCTTTACGAGCTTCCATTTGCATGTGTGCTGATGGACTCAAAATTCTGCTACCTAGCAGGAAGGATTACAACTACGTTCGGGATTTTGTGAACAACACAAAGATTGAATACTACAGCCATGACGATCCAGGTGAACGCCCCATGAAACAGGTCCTCCGTGGCCTGTACGACATGGATGTGAGTGTGCTGAAAGAAGAGCTCAAAACTCTGAAGTTGAACGTAATTGAAGTCTTCAAGATGACGAGACACAACAAGGACATCAAGCATCGTGATCAACTGTACCTGGTTCATCTCGAGAAAGGATCGACAACGCCGTCTGAGCTGAAATCAGTTCGGCAATTTTCAACATCATCGTGACTTGGGAACGTTATCGCCCAGTGCACCGTGACGTGACACAGTGTTCGAACTGTTTGCAGTTTGGACATGGTGGAAGGAACTGTTTCATCAAGAGTCGTTGTGCAACCTGCGGAGGTGAGCACAAAACTCAAGCTTGCGGAACAATCAACGAGAACATCGAAGCCAAATGCTTCAATTGCGGTGGCGACCATTCGACCAAGAATCGGAGCTGCCCAAAACGAGCCGAGTTTGTAAAAAATCGGCAGCAAGCGACGACGAGGCACCAACCAAACCAACACCACCAACTTTCACGTACGTGGATTTTCCTGCTTTGGCGTCGTCAGGAGCGGGATCTGTTCGAGTGGTTCCAAATCTGCAGCCATTGCCGTTGAATCAGCGGCAAAGAGTTGCAGAAAATACAACACCTCCTGGCTTAAGTCAGCAACCGAGGGAAAACCAACCAGCATCAACGGATGAAGGCAGTAGTGACCTGTTTTCACCACAAGAACTTCTGAACATTTTCATCGAGACACACAACACTGCGTGGTTGCAAAACTCGTGCGGAATAAGTAGGAACGCTTGGAGGATTTATCTTAAAATACAGTTCGTAGTTTACTCGTTCTAATGATTTTGAATATTTCAATGAATTTACTTCTTTTAGTTTTATGTTAGGACTAGTTGTTAAAGTGATTTTTGAAGTTAACAAATGAATGTGAACAGTTAATAATAGAACGAAAAATATAACAATGATGAAGAGCCATACCACTTCGAATGTAAATGAAATGTAATTGTTATAAGAAAGTTCAATAAAGACAAATTTAATTTAAAAAAAAATCAAAAAAAATCGTAATCACAAAAAGTCAAACATATAGGTATGTTCGAATGAACAAAATGTAGAAATATATTTGTTTAATAGTTTTTTTTTTGTATTATTTTTTTGTAGGATCTAAAATGAGCGATTCTCTGAGACTAAATTCGGAATTCTTTTTTCAGTTATAAAGTTATATGTATAAATATTTTTTTAAAGGTAATCAATTATTTCAAAAATGTGTAGGTTTTTCAGGCTGTTTATGGAAAAAGTCAACGCTTAAACATATTTTACAGAAATTTAAATTCTTTCAAAATAATTTATTCTGAATCCTGTGATATTTTTGTGAATTACTTTCCTTCTAATATAAACGGTTCATCATATTGGTTTGAAATTTTGTGTAATTTAAGCATATTTTTGACATTATAGTAGCAATTGAGACGTGTCAACAATTGAGTCAGTTTTTTTTTGTGATTTTTTTCCATTCCTTCAAACATAAAATAAAAATAAACTCAAACATATTTCATACAAATTAGTATCAATACTTTTTACCTTCCTCACCTTACTGCAGTATACTGAGGAAAGGCTATAAAATCACTCGAAAAACAAAATTCTTCATTTGACCTCTTAGACCGCGAGGTGATATTTTGTGGCCCGCGGACCCATCATGTAAAATGGCCCGTTGACTACTTGTAAAGTGATTTTATCCTTTTTAAAAATTAAGGTTTATTTAAACATTTATATGCGAATCTTATGATGTATCAATATTTTGATCCCCACTTCAGGATACAAATAAACAGTACAAAAAAATTTAATAATTAAAAAAAATTTCACACGTTTCAATCGTCAAAACTTTTATCAAACATTTTTGGAAATATTTAAAATAAAAGGTTCAAGTTTGACTTAGGTAAAATTCTGTAATAGTTGCAAAAATATAAGTTTTCTTTATTAATTTGCAAATCATAATGACCCTTTTATGAACTGGCCCTCAAACTTACATTGCACTTCTTTCGGGATTCGAACTCATTACAGTTAGATGACGAATTTGGTTGACTACCAACTGATTTAATTAGATAAAATGTGGAAATCGGAGGATCAAGTTTGTTGCAAATATTTTACAAAGCTTTCGTCGATCAACCCATCCCTCCCTCATTATTAAAAAAAATGGCTCAAAAAACCAGAAGAAAAATATATTTTCAAAAAACTTCAAAACTTAAAAAACTTAAAGTGTAATCAGCTGAAATTAATTAAATATGCATTCCTTTGCATTTAGAATCATTAGAGCATGTTTGGGTTTATAAAAAATAATTTGAATTTTAGTGAATTTCCGATGAAATAAATGTTGAAATTCTGGCTCTCAACGATTTTTCATTAGCCACACTTAACTTATAGATAAAATTATGCCTTTAGATGAATTGTTCAATTATAATGTCACCATTTTCTAAGTATAAAAACTTTTTTTATATTTAGAATTCTTTTTTGCTCTTTTTTTTCAAACACCTGAAACAATAAAATCAACAATACTGACAAAAAACGTTATTTTGTGGTTTCTATTATTTTGAATTGACATTTTTTTAAAATCTGTTAAATTAAATATTAAATTAAATTAACGTTTTATATTTATTTTAATAACCTTTTTTGTAAATTTGGCACCAAGCTCATTTTAGCTTCAAATTTGGCTTGGCCTCCAAAAACTTTGAGCACCCCTGTTTTCAGACAAAGGTTCTTGATCCCTGAAGGCGTGGTTGCCAGTTTGCTAGATAAATCTGGGAATGCCAGATTTTTTAAAGTGTCAGCCAGAATAAAGATTTATCATTACTTGTGCTAGATTTTGACCGATTATCCTCGTTTACCAAATTTGAACATATTTTTTGTTTAAAATAAACGAATTTAATTGAAAATCGCAAAAAAAAAATATGAGACCGAAAATCAATTCAACCATCACAATTTTACAAGCTTTTGAATTAGTTCATATCTTCCCACCCCTTCTCCATTCAAAATTATTACATTTTTGCCAGATTTTTCCAGATTTTATTCCAGTACTTGGTCAGATTCTTTAATTTTGACCTGGCAACCCTATCTGTCTGTCACCTCTTTAAATTTATATATACAACCTTTTAAATTTTTCTTCTTCTAGATTAAATTTTCAAAACAACTCATGAGTCATGAGTTTCCTATGCAGATATAACCTTTTGATAAAAATAGGGAGAAATTCTAAGTTTTTAGAATTTACAGTTTTGTGCTAAAAACGTCATTATCTCTATTTTTTGGACCACCCTAATGACCAAAAAAACGGAGTAAGGTAAGGTCGTCCAATATTTCGACCAAGGAAACTCCAATTTTGAGCCCGATCTGAGATTATTTTTCTGGTCGTGCTGTTTTTGTGTGGAACTGCTGCATAGGTAAAAAATAGACTATATTTCGAACGAAAGTCGTTCCATGAACAAGATTTTGTAAAAGTTCCTTTGCATGCAAAATAAATCACATAAATGCATAAAATAATTTGTCAATTTTGTATTCTCCTTTGATAATTTTCAAAATAAAAGATCATCACAAAAAAATAAATTATGTAACGCTTTTTTGTGAGAATTGTTAATAATCAATCAATATTAGTTTTTTTTTTTCACAAAAACTGATTTTAATATTAAAGTTGCATGTTTAACAACATTACGTTAGATCCGATCACGTCTTACATCACCCCTACTAATTACAAATCCTAACACGTCGTTTTACAACGCACCCCGCACGATGTCCAATCGAATTCAACAACCTGCGGTTGTCGCCGCCGGGCAAAACCCTTGGGCCCTTATAAATAGCTCAACCAGAATTTTAAGGTCATCCTCAATTTACGACCGCACCGCATCGCGATGTCGCATCTTTTTGTTGACAGAGTCGGTATGTTCTAAGATTTCAACCGACGACAAATCTCCCCAAAGACTCATCTTGGATTGTGT
Organism: Culex pipiens pallens; assembly: GCF_016801865.2. Classification (NCBI taxonomy): domain Eukaryota; kingdom Metazoa; phylum Arthropoda; class Insecta; order Diptera; family Culicidae; genus Culex; species Culex pipiens. The sequence continues at coordinate 64,256,337 of NC_068938.1, read as the reverse complement.
TTCGATTCCCCTGCCCACGCATTCCGATTCCCTGCTGTGGTTGGAAAAGCGGCGGGGAAAGCATCGGCACGATTTTCCCAAAATTGCGCATCTCGCGGTCAGCATAACCTTAGAACTGTTGGGAAAGAACTCGGCCGGCGATTGAGAGAGTGCTCGATGAAGGTTTCATCAGATGAGTTGAGGGGGGGTTGAGTCGAGTTAGTTTTTATAAATAGACTTCATTCAGCGCTCAACTGCTGCGACCCTGCTGCGTATGCGACGAAACGCACAAATTGATTAAGTTCGCCGGAACCTAGATGCGCGGAGAACTGCTCTAGAATTGGAGCTTAGATTGCGGCAGCGCGCGCCCTCTTCGCTGAAAACGTCCATGACCAGAAGTTTCCAAATTTTGAGCTGGGCACATCAAAACTGCGCCGTAGTGTAAGCGGCTTGGATGCGGTCGATGTAACGCACAAGGTCAACCAAGTAATTTACAACAACTCGCCGCGGCTGTCAAGTTATCGCGCGGGCACGCACGCGTGTTTTGGTTCATTATAACCAGGAAAGGCTCGAACTTGGAAGAGGAAGGTGTGCAGCGTTGCCGAATTTGCTAAGTGGTTGAAATACAAAATGGCGTCGAATACTGTGCGGCGTTGCGTTTCCTGACTTTGAAGATCGTTGTAAGAGTGAATAATTCTTTCAAAATTTATTGAGAGCTGGATGCTCACACCATCAAAACGCATGTGTTTATTTGTTTTCATCGAGTTAAGTCATTGAGTTAGTATGTCAAAGATCCCTGGTTCGATTCCCGTAGACATCCCTTTTTTTATTTTGACGCTGGATCATTTTTTTTTTTTTTGAAAATGAACTCGAGGGCAGAATTCTCTCGGCCATCTCCAGTTGTGTTATCTATGTCCTTAAATGGTTAATCTCGCTTCTACCAAAACAATTGTATACTTGCACATTAACGCACTAACGCAATTTCGGCACATCAAAGGGAGACGGACAAATCCGTCAACGCACGCATGATTAGTTTGCAGACGTCGTAAAAATGTCGGGAATAAAACAAACACAGAATGCGAAGCCCACCGCCAAGAGAATCCATTAGGATAGTTTCACAAACGCCGGATCGTTTGTCCCGGATTAGGCATGTTCAACGCACGCAGAGAGTGCCAATTCCGCGAAGAAGTTTGACATTTGAAGCAAACTGCGACGCGACGATTCTGCCAGCGGCGGACACTGACCCGGGGCTGGTTGGTCTCTCTAATGCGATAATGTCTGTCCAGAACGCATTAAAAACTAATCACCGTGCGGCTTGCAGATGGTGGCCAGGAGGTCCTAATAAATGTTTTGCGTACGCATCTTGAGAGGAGTTTTGTTTTTCGTAATGGAGTGGGATGAAAAGTATTGTATTTAAATGGTGGAATTATTGTCTTCTTGTCAAGGCGAGCATCGCTGACACGTATCATCCTCACTAAAGCGGCCAGGCCTACTACGTTGCATTAGCCACAAGAAGGATTCTATGAACGGGGCACATTTCACAGAGTCTACAGGGGAGGAAGGAGGCGTGGACATTAGGGTGGGTACGTTTTTAAAAATGTTCTCGGATCAAGTTTTAGTATGGTTCCCCTTGTAGGGCATGCCCATAGGGACTTTCATGCCAAATATCAGCTCATTTGGTTGTAAACTGGCTGCGCGCATCAGGGTTAAAGTTTAAATGGGAATTACTATGGGAAATTGGAACTTTTTGTTCAAACGCTCCTACAGGTCTGAGAAAATCACGCGCCAACTTCTGGTATGGTCAGGGCTATGGGGAATGTTCTGGAGAACACTTTTCCCGAAGAGAGCATATGGATTCGTTGTCCCTAGACTTGGCGCATCGGCAAACAATCCGATGTCTCCGGAATCAACGGTTTTCCCTCAAAAAGCATCAAATTTTCCTTAGCATGCTATGAAAGCTCGATGAACACCGCGACGCCATACGTCAGGCAGCTACCACGTGAATGAAATATTTGCAAAAAAATACAAATTTGCTATGCAAAGATTCTGAATTCGACTAAATAATATCAGGATTACTCGAAATAATCATTTTCTAGTAAAAAGAAGGTTTGCAATTAAATATTCCAGCCGTTGCTCACCCACGTGGTAGCTGCCTGACGTATGGCGTCGCGGTGTTCATCGAGCTTTCATAGCATGCTAAGGAAAATTTGATGCTTTTTGAGGGAAAACCGTTGATTCCGGAGACATCGGATTGTTTGCCGATGCGCCAGGTCTAGGGACAACGAATCCATATGCTCTCTTCGGGAAAAGTGTTCTCCAGAACATTCCCCATAGCCCTGACCATACCAGAAGTTGGCGCGTGATTTTCCCAGACCTGTAGGAGCGTTTGAACAAAAAGTTCCAATTTCCCATAGTAATTCCCATTTAAACTTTAACCCTGATGCGCGCAGCCAGTTTACAACCAAATGAGCTGATATTTGGCATGAAAGTCCCTATGGGCATGCCCTACAAGGAAAACCATACTAAAACTTGATCCGAGAACTTTTTGAAAAACGTACCCACCCTAGTGGACATACCTTACAACACATTTAAATTTATGGTCACTTAAAAAAAGACATGGTATGACATGGAATTTTTTGATACAATTTTATTTCAAGCATAAGATTTTATATAAAATAATATTTTATGAAGGTTCAAATTTGCAATTGAAAAGCCCATGCTTATTCTAATTTCGAAAAAATGATCAATTTTCAAGTTATAGCCACATTAAGCAAATTAGAAAAAAAACCCATGCGGTAAATTTTTGTTTTCAAAAACTGAGATTTTTTTCTACGAAAATTATCTAAGAAACATCTTTTTGTTCCTGCGTCAGCTAATCAAATGTTTTAAAAACAAAATTCAAATTTTCTAAGTTCCCTATTGCTTCGATTTGCATTGTCAAAACATGACATTTATGGCATTTATAAAATTTTCTGATCCTCTCGATTTTTTTTTCGAAATTTTTAAAATGAAGACTACCGTTTCAACAGGGCAAATAAATCAGTAATGGGTAATTCTCTACCAACTCACACGAAATCGGGAAAAGTTGCCCCGACCCCTCTTCGATTTGCGTGAAACTTTGTCCTAAGGGGTAACTTTTGTCCCTGATCACGAATCTGAGGTCCGTTTTTTGTTATCTCGTGACGGAGGGGCGGTACGACCCCTTCCATTTTTGAACATGCGAAAAAAGAGGTGTTTTTCAATAATTTGCAGCCTGAAACGGTGATGAGATAAAAATTTGGTGTCAAAGGGACCTTTATGTAAAATTAGATGCCCGATTTGATGGCGTACTCAGAATTCCGAAAAAAACGTATTTTTCATCGAAAAAAACACTACAAAAGTTTTAAAAATCCTCCCATTTTCCGTTACTTGACCGTAAAAAATTTTGGAACATGCCATTTTATGGGAAATTTAATATACTTTTCGAAACTACATTGACCCAGAAGGGTAATTTTTTCATTTAGAACAATATTTTTCATTTTAAAATTTAGTGTTTTTTCTAACTTTACAGGGTTATTTTTTAGAGTGTAACAATGTTCTATAAAAGTGTAGAGCAGACAATTACAAAATTTTTGATATATAGACATAAGGGGTTTTCTTATAAACATCACAAGTTATCGCGATTTTACGGAAAAAAGTTTTGAAAAAGTTACTTTTTGCGTTTCTCTTTGTTTCGTCGTCCGTGTCTGTCGCGGGTGAACATGAACGGCCATGATCAACGACGACCAACTTTTTCAAAACTTTTTTTCGTAAAATCGAGATAACTCGTGATGTTTATAAGCAAATCCCTTATGTCTATATATCAAAATTTTTGTTATTGTCTGCTCTACAATTTTGTAGAACATTGTGACACTCTAAAAAATAACCCTGCAAAGTTAGAAAAAACTCGAAATTTTAAAATTAAAATTCTTGTTCTAAATGAAAAAATGACCCTTCTGGGTCAATGTAGATTCAAAAAGTATATTAAATTTCCCATAAAATGACATATTCTAAAAATGTTTACAGTCGAGTAACGGAAAATGATGAAAAATACGTTTTTTCGGAATTCTGAGTATGCCATCAAATCGGGCGTCTAATTTTACATAAAAGTCCCTTTGACACCAAATTTTTATCTCATCACCGTTTCAGGCTGCAAATTATTGAAAAACACCTCGTTTTTCGCATGTTCAAAAATGGAAGGGGTCGTACCGCCCCTCCGTCACGAGATAACAAAAAACGGACCTCAGATTCGTGATCAGGGACAAAAGTTACCCCTTAGGACAAAGTTTCACGCAAATCGAAGAGGGGTCGGGGCAACTGCTGTATGAGTTGGCGGAGAATTACCCTATTGCGAAATGTCAGTCTTAATTTTAAAATTTTAAATAGGATTTTTCCGAAGGGATAAGAAAATTTCACTATAATAATTGAAAATTTATTGCTATGTGAATGAGGCTTAAAAAACTTTAATTTTATTGTTTCTGTTTATTTAAGTTGCTGTATCTCAGGAATGAAAAAAAACTAATCTTCAATGTTTCTTTGAAAAACTTATTGGAAATAATCTCAGCTTTAAAAAAAACAGAAATGAACTCTAGTTGGTTTTTTTTATTACTTTCTCAAAATCGAACTTAAAGTGGCTATAACTTGAAGATAAAGCCCCTTTTGAAAAAATGTGAGGTACTTTCGATTGAAGATGGCATAGCATTGGTGTCCACGCGTAGCTGCTACTTCGTTATTGACCAGGACCCCCAAACATTGCTCCGTGGACCACAGATGAAAAGTAGGAACCAATCGTCATCGCTCCGCAATTTTCAAAGGTCCCTATCATGTTGATCAATACCGACGCCGGCCACGACCAGTGGTAAGACAGGGGGAAGGGGATGAGAATGTTAGTCTGATACTTGAGTGATGGGACCGCTAAATCGGCTGCATTGGCTGGTAGTAGGTGATGCGACCATAAGCAATTTGTTTATCGGTTGAAATTTTAAAAATCTTAGGCAGCCGGCTGCGGATAGATTCTTAATTGTTTATTTAAAAAGTTTTTTTTAATCAGACGCTGTTTATTGTTTGTACGATAACGCGAGCAAATTTCAAAAAATAGTAAATAAAAGACGCTTTACTCTTCATAAAATGCACAGCTTGATGAGTTAATACCAAAACTGCCAGTTGGAATAAATTATTACGATCAACGAATTTGAACAAAAAATAAAACAGGACACTGCATAAACGATTGTGGTGAAATTAAAACAATAATTTAAACAAACCAAACCGACGGGGTACCTTCCGATCAACTATGATAAAAGAAGGACTTATGAAAAATAAAATATAAAAACTAACTTAATCCACCTATGTGGTTGAAGCCTTCCTCACAACAATGGCTGTACACAAGTTTCATCTATTTTTTAGATCCGGCTTCCAAAAAGTACATCGATATCACTTAAGTGGCCATATCTCGAGACATGGTTAACAGATCTTCAATGTTTTGGGCTCGTTGGAAAGGTTTTTTATAACCTAACCAACGATGGGTCGGAAGATGGATCCGTTTACATACATTTAAGTGAGATCCGGCTTCAGAAAAGTACATAAATGTCACTTAAGTGGCCATATCTCGAGACAGGGTTGCCACATATTCAATGCTTTGGACTCGTTGGAAAGGTCTTTTGATAACCTAACCAACAATAGGTCGAATAGTGGATCCGGACATAGTTTACATACATTTAAGTGAGATCCGGCTTCAAAAAAGTACATCAATATCTCTTAAGTGGCCATATCTCGAGACAGGATTTCCAGATCTTCAATGTTTTGCACTCGTTAGAAAGGTCTTTTGATAACCTAACCAACAATGGGTCGGATGGTGGATCCGGACATAGTTTACATACATTTAAGTGAGATCCGGCTTCAAAAAAGTACATCAATATCACTTAAGTGGCCATATCTCGAGACAGGGTTGCCAGATCTTCAATGTTTTGGGCTCGTTGGAAAGGTTTTTTGATAACCTAACCAACGATGGGTTGGATGATGGATCCGGACATAGTTAACATACATTTAAGTGAGATCCGGCAGCAAAAAAGTACATCAATATCACTTAAGAGGCCATATCTCGAGACAGGGTTGCCAGATCTTCAATGTTTTGGGCTCGTTGGAAAGGTTTTTTGATAACCTAACTAACGATGGGTTGGATGATGGATCCGGACATAGTTTACATACATTTAAGTGAGATCCGGCTTCAAAAAAGTACATCAATATCACTTAAGAGGCCATATCTCGAGACAGGGTTGCCAGATCTTCAATGTTTTAGACTCTTTGGAAAGGTCTTTTGATAAGTTAACCAACAATAGGTCGGATGGTGGACCCGGACATAGTTTACATACATTTAAGTGAGATCCGGCTTCAAAAAAGTACATCAATATCACTTAAGTGGCCATATCTCGAGATAGGGTTGCCAGATCTTCAATGTTTTGGACTCGTTGGAAAGGTCTTTTGATAACCTAACCAACGATGGGTCGGATGATGGACCCGGACATAGTTTACATACAGTTAAGTGAGATCCAAATATATGTGAAAACACATTTTTATACATAACTTTTGAACTACTTATCGAAACTTCAATCTGTATAAAACTCGATCTATGGGACCCTAAACCAAGTCGAATGCAACAAGTTCGGGTCAAATCGGTTCAGCCAATGCCGAGAAACATGAGCTAGTTTGTTGGTCACATACATACATACACACACACATACACACACACATACACACACACATACACACAGACATTTGTTCAGTTTTCGATTCTGAGTCGATATGTATACATGAAGGTGGGTCTACGACGTTTTTATACGAAGTTCATTTTTAGAGCAGGATTATAGCCTTACCTCAGTGAGGAAGGCAAAAGGCACAAAATCGACTCTGCGAGGTACATTCGATTGAATGTTCGATTCGGGTCATTCCAGGTCAACTGAGTACACTTTTTGACCCGACCTTCACCGATTTGGACCAAACTTGGAGGGAACGTTTATCGATAGTTATCAGAAATCCCTTGTTTGGAGCTGATTGGACCATCCCTCTATTTTTGGTACCGCCCTCTTTTTGGACAATTTTCTTAAAAACTTTTTTTTTCTTTTAATCATAACTTTGCAACTATTTGAAAAAAGATTTTTTATAGGTTGCATTTTATAGACAATTCCAAGAAATTAGATAAAAATAAAGTTTTAACCCTTAAATGCTATTAAAATTAAGTTTTGACCAATTCCTTATATTTTTATTTGTTTTATTTTATCACCATCGTGTTCCCCGGACAATTTTACACCTCAAACTAAAATGAACAATTGGTGAGAAACAGCCATACTACTAAAAAAGTTCGATTTTGCGTGGCACTCTGTCCTATAAATTCAAATCCGAAATAAGTTTCTCACTTATAAAAACCGAACTATGCGGGATTCCACCCTTTTTGTTGAATATTACACCATGTATGTCTGAGTGCTGCGCAAAATCAAACTTTTTCAGTAAAATCGCTGTTTCTCGCCAATAGTTCATTTAAGTTTGAGGTTGAGAAGGTCGGACAATTTTCTATAAAATGCAACCTGTAGAAAGTATTTTTTTCAAATAGTTGCAAAGTTATGATTAAACGAAAAAAAAAAGTTTTAAGAAAATCGTCCAAAAAGAGGGCGGTGCCAAAAATAGAGGCATGGTCCAATTAGCTCCAAACATGGGATTTCTGATAACTATCGATAGATGAATGTTCCCTCCAAGTTTTTTTTTCCAAATCGGTGAAGGCCGAGTCCAAAAGTGTACTCAGTTGACCTGGAATGACCCATATATTTTATATATTTTAAAATTTCATGGTTTTTGTAGCATTGGAGAGTTATTTCATAGAGTATAAAAATGTTCTACAAAGTTTTAGAACAGTTGAGTAACGAAAAAGAGCTGAATGATTTAAACCAGTTTTTTAAATAAAAGGTTCGTTTTTCGAAATTCTGAGCACGCCATCGAATCGGGCGTCCAATTTCACATAAAAGTCCCTGTGACACCAAATTTCCAGACCAACATGTATTTTTTTAAATGTTCAAAAATGGAAGCACTCGGAATCGTGATCAGGAACAAAAATTACCCCTTAGAACAAATCTTCACGCAAATCAAATTATGTTCGGGGCAACTTTTTTGGATTTCGTGAGAATTGGCGGTTTTCGAAATTCATGCTGTAAACCATCAATTTTTTATGGAGACGCATGGTAGCACTGTTCATAAACTCCAAAACCTCAAACAGTTTACCCAACTAGTATGAAACTTCCACCACCTGGTTGTCAACTTGTCCTGCCAAACATTAATCATTCGATAAAGAACAATACCCTACGCACATTTTTTCCCTATTCCAAACTCCCAAAGTTCTATGATGTTATCTAGCTCCATCCAACAAGCGCTCCATCAGTCAAGCCCCGCTGCAAAAAAAAACCCTTCCAGCCGGATTAATCTTCACTTTTGGGGGCACTGCCTTAAAAGGTTTTGTGCGTTTGTGACTCCGTGGCTTGAGGGGGCATTTTTTAATTTCTGCCAACCATAATCTCGTCGCACAGCACACAGCTCCGGACCAGGGGCGGCATTCTACACTGCTAATCTTTTTCGCTATCCTGGCCCGAACCTGTCCAACTGGTTTTGCACACGCATAATTCGTTGCCACAAAAAGCTCCTCTCCAAGTTGTTTTATTTTATTGGTTTTATGGAACGCACGCCGCCGGTTTGGGCGGTTGGAGTCGGTGCGTGTGAGACACTTGGACCACGCGTAGCAGGACGGGGGTTTGGCAGTTGAGAGTGCGTGTGCTGGCTGTGGTTCCATCATTAATTAGAAGTCATCCAACTTTGGAGCTGGACCATTTCGCGACCGGTTTCTTGAGCCGGCTTGGCTTTATAATTGTGGGTTGAGGAGGATGCTGGGAGGATGTGGGAGGTTTCGGGAGGATTTCGGAGTTTTAGAGTTTTGAACAAACCAGAGAAAATTTTTTGGATTTTGAAGTTCTTAAAAAATGTCAAAAAAATGGGTCATTCTCCGCCAACTTACACAGCAGCTGCCCCAACCCCTTTTCGATATGCGTACAGCTTTGTCCTAAGGAGTAATTTATATCCCAGATCACGAATCCAAGGTCCACTTTTCAAAATCCCGTAACGGATTGGCTGTACGACCCCTTTAATTTTTGAACGTGCGAAAAAAACGTATTTTTCAATTTGTTCCAAGTCAAAATAAATGTCCCTTGAAATCGAAATCATTGAAAATTTTAAAATACCATTATCAAACTTTTTTTCAATTCTGCCACATGCAAATACACGTGTTTGCTTGGAAGTTCAAAACCCATCAGAATGGTTAAAGTGCCATTCAGACAATCAAGCCAAACCTCGGCCGCACTAGCACCGACGACTCAACGATCCAACGAATGACTATGGGGTATTTCCATAGAAGCGAGCGGCCAAAAATATTTTTTCACTTTTTTGTGACTTTTTTGTGTTGTTTGTACTTATTATCATGTAAACAAATGAAATTTGATATTTTTCAAAAAAAAAGTTAAATTTTCGATTTTTTTCGATTTTTTTATACATTTGAGCCCACATGCATTGAAATGGTGAATTTTAATATCCTTGCTCTGTCTGTTTGATGCACGGAATGGCGGCTTATGCTTTGTTATAGTTTTCGTTTACTTTCAATCCCCCTCCCCTTCCTCTTGAGACAAAATCTACCTCTCTTTGACCCCCCCCTCCCCACCCAAATTAAAAAAAAATACAATGTTTTAGGATTTTCTGGAACATTGTACCATCACAGAAGGGGAGGAAACAAAGGAATGTTTATGAAAATGCAATTAATTTGATTATTAAAAATTTATTGACCAACACTTAATAAATATTACATGACTAGATATATCTCAATGCACTTCATCTGTCAAAAATCTTATCTTCGTCCACAACATCTTCGTTTTTTCGTTGATCCACTTGTTAAATTCACGTTTTCCACGATAAATCCTTCTAAATCAAACTTACTATGTAACCAATTGTTGTTAGATGACTCAAAAAATGAACTTCTTCTATGGGCTTTTGTATACCTCGTTTTAAAGCTACAGAACAACATGCGTAGTTTTTCCCTGAGTAGATCATGTGATGGTTCTGCAATGTTGTAATTCTTACAAATATACTCGAAAGCAGTTTTCACATTTTCAGAATGGTGCTTCGTTACATTGAACATGGACACTACGGTATTATTATCCATATTTTTAAAAGAACACAACAACTAACTGATATGAATATTCGAAGAATTGTTGCTGTTAAATACTTAGCATAGGTATTTCTAATTTTATTAAACGTACCTAAGTACCAACAAAGTCATGAATATCAAATCAATTCCAAAACATACATAGCAGGTACGTCATTTCTGCCTCCGCAGGTAAATATTGTGATTTTAACCAAGCGTATGCGCGAAATCATTAATTTTCTTGCATGAATCAAAATGTGCAAAATGGCATAACTCAAAAAGTGCACATAAGTGCACTTTGAAATTTGGAGACAGGTTAGGACATGGTTCAAATTTTAAGCTGGGAAATTTTCAGATCGCACAAATGCACACAAAAAACGTTACTTAATCCACCTTTACGTGGTTGGCGCCTTCCTCACATTTAAAAGGTGCTATCCAAAATGCAAAAAGTGCGTAAATAACACTTAAGTGCTTATAACTTTTGATAGGGTTGTCAGATCTTCAATGTTTTGGACGCGTTGGAAAGGTCTTTTGAATACCTATCCAACGATTGGTCGCATAAGAGATCCGGACAGCACTTTCATCAAAATATCTGAGATCCGGCCTCGAAAAAGTGCGTAAATAACACTTAAGTGCTTATAACTTTTGATAGGGTTGTCAGATCTTCAATGTTTTAGACGCATTGGAAAGCTCTTTTGAATACCTATCCAACAATAGGTCGCATGAGAGTTCCGGACAACGTTTTCATCAACATATCTGAGATCCGGCCTCCAAAAAGCGTATAAATAACACTTAAGTGCTTATAACTTTTGATAGATTTGTCAGATCTTCAATGTCTTGGACGCGTTGGAAAGGTCTTTTGAATACCTTTCTAAAAATGTATAGCATGACGGGTTTTCTTACAAAAACCACCCTTTTTACAATCTTCCGGACTTTTGTTAAACTCGTTTTTTTAGCATAACTTTTGAAGTACTTAACTTAACTTTATCATTTTTAATAGCGACTTATGGGACCCCAAGACGGATCGAATGACGCCAAAACGAACAAAATCGGTTCAGCCAATGTCGAGATAATCGAGTGACAATTTTTTGATCAACATCCCACCACACACACAGACATTTGCTCAGAATTTGATTCTGAGTCGATAGGTATACATGAAGGTGGGTCTAGGAGGTCTAATTGAGAAGTTCATTTTTCGAGTGATTTTATAGCCTTTCCTCAGTAACGTGAGGAAGGCAAAAAGTACTCCATTAACAAAGTTGAAAAAAACTAAATTTTGAACAAAAATCCATCTTTTTTGATTTTTATTATTTTTTTAGCCTGTAAAAGTGTGTTTTGTAAAATTTTATTGAAAAGTTGAATCAATTACCTTTCTGAATATATATAATGATGCAGGAAAAAATACATAAACAGCTACACAGTACAACTATGAAAAATAATCATTTTTTTGTCAAAAAACATGTTTTTTCTTACCATTTTTGCCTTTGAAGGTCTGCAATTCAGTGAATTTTGAACCTACAACTTTCAAACTCCGGATTTTTCTTAGTTAGAATGTTTATTTTCGAAAAAAAATACCAAAAAAATAATTAGAGTATGTCGGTTTTTCGATTTATGGCCGCCTGAAACCCCATAGTGGAATGGTGCGTGGCAATAAAACGCGTTTTTCGCCTGTGCCTTCATCTTGTTAAAAAGTTTCGGCGACATCGCGATCGCGATCGACACAAGACAAGCCAAAGTGGTGTCGAAGCAGAAAAAAAGGGATGCTCAAGGGGTGACGTGGAGGAGAAGGGTACCCGACGAAGGGCACGCACCTTGTACGCATACAAAGCAGTTGTGCCAACAGAGACAAACAAGCCAAACAAAAGCTGCGTGAGACGCGGCGGACTGGCGGAGATTTGAGGGTTGATTTGATGGTGTCTGGTTAGGGATGACCCCCGCTGCCAAAGTCAAAGTGGCTGGTGCCGGTGATCTGATCTGCTCCGATATTCGGTTGAATGATGTTGCCATACGCACTTTACGTTGTGTTAGTGCTGGTGGGAAGTTGCCGCACAGTTCGTATCAATATTTGTGCGAAGAAAACAACATGTTGAACTCAACGTATGGTTGAAAAAACTGCCATTAAATAAACAGCATTCAAATGTGATAATGAGAACTGATTTGTATTCGGCTAGACAAACTCTTAATTTTTTCACATCACAAATGATGACACATTGCGTTGATGACGAGAATTGTATTGTATTTAAATCTTAAATTTTTCTAAAGATCACTTAATTCCTTACTAGACCATGGAACTTGAATTAATCTCAGAGCTTCAACAAAAACAACCATAAATTATTTTTTTAGAAATATATTATGTAACATATATATAAAAATGATTGCTTCTATAACACATAAGTATTCTCTAAGAAATCTTCATGCCCAAAGAAGCCATTTTGAATCATTAGTTTGTCCATATAATTTTCCATAAAAATTTGGCAGCTGTCCATTAGACTGTAATAACAAAATCAATTTTCCAGCAGAGCAATCACTCAGTTCCTTTTGGGATCCTAAACAACTCCCAAAAGTTTGAGAAAGATTGGTTCATTCCCTAGTTCAGTCCTCACTTTGCGCAAAGCAATTAAATTTTTCATATAAGTTTGTATGGTTTTTTTTTATTTTTTATTTCGATCCACGTTTCACGCTATATCAAAATCGAATCCATATTCGGATGCTCTGAAAAATGCTTTCCCGTAGAAAGTATGGTGTAAACATACTCCTGAAAGAAAATACAGCGTCCTAATTAGGTAATTTTTATAATCACATGTAACTAAAACTAGATTTGAAAAAAAAAACTGTTTTAATTTTTTTAATGCTTAAGAGGACATCAAATGCCATCTTTTTAGATATTTTCTTTAACAAAGTTCTTTAACAAAGTTATGAATTCTATAACAAAGTTATGAATTTAAGAATTAATACTGATTTAAAAAAAATCGAAATAATATTCGCAAAAAAAATCATTTTTCTATGTAAAATCGATCAAAAGTACATTAGTGAAATTTTGATAAAGTTCACCGTTTTCAAGTTATAGCCATTTTTAGGCAACTTTTTTCAAAATAGTCGCAGTTTCTTTTTTTTGCAAATAGGATTTAAGGCTGATGCAAATATTTTTCAAAGTTTATGTCACCCTCCCCCCCCTTCGCCTGAATAATCAGCGGGCAAAAAAAAATATTTTTTCGAAAAACTTAAAAATTTTAATGAAAATTTAAGTTTAATCATCTGAAAACCAGTTAAAATACATTTTCTATTGATTCAAAAACTCATAACTCAGTCAAAGATTATTTGCACATTCTGGAAATTTCTGGAAAGTTCATCAATCCTAAAACATATCAAAACATTAAAAAAAATAAAAACTGTGTTTTTTCTTGCAAATCTAGTTTTATTGACAAAATGGGAATTTGAAAATCATTAAAAAAAAATTATCATTTTTTAATGTGTAGTCCTTATTCATACCTACAACTTTGCCGATGACGCCAAATCGATCAAAAATACCTTCAAAAGATGCAGATTAATGAATTTTCATACATCATTTTTGTATGGACAGCTGCCAAATTTGTATGGACAAACTTATGATGCAAAATGGCTTTTTTGGGCATACCGAAGGCACAAAACAAGTTTAACTAGATTAAAAAATACAAAAAAGAAACGAATGATCGAAATCTCAGAGAATTGATATTATGTAGTCACTAAGAACACTTTTACACATCCATTGTCCACGCTCCATAAAAAAAGATTTGTTGAAGTCTGAGATTACGAAAAAGTGTCCACGTGGTTTATGGATGATCTCAAAGTTGAAGAAAACAAAATTCTCACTCAGCTTTCTGAGCTCATTCTGAACCAATTTAATCCGAACCGATCGCTAAAGATATCGTTTAAGGTAATATTTTAGGTTTTCCAAATTTTTTCCGAGCTGTTTGATTTTATATTCTTTTATTTGGATGAACTTTGTGCATATGACCTTCGTTAGTTTTTCCGTACAAGGCATTGTGCCAAATCTGGTTCCGGAAATATGATTATTTGAAGAAAAAATGATTATTTGGAAAAACGGAACTATTGTCCTTCTAAGATGCATATTTTTTTTAAATTAAAGTGGGACATATTGAAAAAAAAAACATTTCAAGGTTCTATATGAGGTTTCTATAGAAAAATGATCTTTTTTTTTCAAATTTTTAAAATATTTCATTAATGAAAAGCAACCCTTTTCTTTTCTAAAATCTATGAAAATTTCCTTCAATTTTCACTTTTTTACATTTTTGTCAGGACTGCTGCTTGCTGAGACACAGCCTCTTGAAGTCTACATTTTGAGGAAAATGAGTTTTTTTCAGTGTCATGTGATAATTCCTCATTTATCAAATCGCGAAATCTCGGAAATCATTGGGTTTATTTTCAATGTTAAAAGGGTAATTCTCTACCAACTCACACGAAATCGAGAAAAGTTGCCCCGACCCCTCTTCGATTTGCGTGAAACTTTGTCCTAAGGGGTAACTTTTGTCCCTGATCACGAATCCGAGGTCCGTTTTTTGATATCTCGTGACGGAGGGGTGGTACGACCCCTTCCATTTTTGAACATGCGAAAAAAGAGGTGTTTTTCAATAATTTGCAGCCTGAAACGGTGATGAGATAGAAATTTGGTGTCAAAGGGACTTTTATGTAAAATTAGACGCCCGATTTGATGGCGTACTCAGAATTCCGAAAAAACGTATTTTTCATCGAAAAAAACACTAAAAACGTTTTAAAAATTCTCCCATTTTCTGTTACTCGACTGTAAAAAATTTTGGAACATGTCATTTTATGGGAAATTTAATGTACTTTTCGAATCTACATTGACCCAGAAGGGTCATTTTTTCATTTAGAACAAAAATTTTCATTTTAAAATTTCGTGTTTTTTCTAACTTTGCAGGGTTATTTTTTAGAGTGTATCAATGTTCTACAAAGTTGTAGAGCAGACAATTACAAAAAATTTGATGTATAGACATAAGGGGTTTGCTTATAAACATCACGAGTTATCGCGATTATACGAAAAAAAGTTTTGAAAAAGTTGGTCGTCACCGATCATGGCCGTTCATGGTCACCCGCGACAGACACGGACGACGAAACAAAGAGAAACGCAAAAAGTAACTTTTTCAAAACTTTTTTTCGTAAAATCGCGATAACTCGTGATGTTTATAAGCAAACCCCTTATGTCTATATATCAAAATTTTTGTAATTGTCTGCTCTACAACTTTGTAGAACATTGTAACACTCTAAAAAAAAACCCTGCGAAGTTAGAAAAAACACGAAATTCTAAAATGAAAACTTTTGTTCTAAATGAAAAAATGACCCTTCTGGGTCAATGTAGATTCGAAAAGTACATTAAATTTCCCATAAAATGACATGTTCCAAAATTTTTTACAGTCGAGTAACAGAAAATGGGAGAATTTTTAAAACGTTTTTAGTGTTTTTTTCGATGAAAAATACGTTTTTTCGGAATTCTGAGTACGCCATCAAATCGGGCGTCTAATTTTACATAAAAGTCCCTTTGACACCAAATTTCTATCTCATCACCGTTACAGGCTGTAAATTATTGAAAAACACCTCTTTTTTCGCATGTTCAAAAATGGAAGGGGTCGTACCGCCCCTCCGTCACGAGATATCAAAAAACGGACCTCGGATTCGTGATCAGGGACAAAAGTTACCCCTTAGGACAAAGTTTCACGCAAATCGAAGAGGGGTCGGGGCAACTGCTGTGTGAGTTGGCGGAGAATTACCCAAAACTGATACTTTTGAGAAATTTCCTGATCTTTTCAATAAACAAAATTGCTGAACTAAAAATTCTACGTCATTCTCGTAAAACAAATGTTTCAGTAGTAGTGTATGCAACATGTTGCGAAAACAAGATTTTTTTCAGCACGAGTCGTACATTTATCCAACGAGGTTAGCGAGTGCTGAAATAAGCAAAAACGAGTGTTCGGAATTCGAAGCTGAAGTGTTCGGATTGCGAATCAGCTTTCATCAGTGTCCGGGATTCTAAGCAAATATTTGAAAAGAAATATTTAGCAAAAATGATATGCTACAAGTGTCCGGATTTCAAATCAGGACGTTATTCTCGAACGACAAAACGGCCTACTTTTCTAAAAAAAAACAGAGGGGCTGAAAACTTGTACTTTTCAGCATTGAAATGGATGCTGAAAGTGGAACTTTTCAGCACTTGTATTTTAAAGCCGTACTTTTTAATATTGTTACGACCCCTGAATTGTCTAAACACATGGACATTTGACTTAATTCAAAGGATGTTTTTCGCAATTGCATAAAAATGTTGTATGCAACTCGCTGCAAAACTTGATTTTTTAGCACTAATTAAATTTATCCACCTCAATGACCACATTGTATGAATGCACGGCTCGTGTTGAAAAAAAGACTTCTTTTTGAAACTCGTTGCCCACACTATTATAAACCTAACAAACTTTTGTTTTTTTATGGAATTTTTTAGTTTGTACCCATTGTTTTGACAAAGACAAACCAAAAAGTGATAAACTGTCACTTTTTACATGGGACTCACACATACCATCAAACAAAACGGTTAGTAGTTAGTGTGAGCTCTTTACGTTTGACAGCAGTTGGTGGCAAACCATCGACGATTCAGTGTACAATTAAAACATAACTATGTAACCATGGGTCGGGACCGTGGTGTAGGGGTAAGCGTGGCTGCCCCTCACCCAGTCGGCCTGGGTTCGATCCTAGAAGGTCCAGGTGGCGTTTTTCGAGACAAGATTTGTCTGATCACGCCTTCCATCGAACGGGGAAGTAAATGTTGGCCCGGTCTAACCTAAAGGGTTAGGTCGATACAGTCCAGGTGTAGGATTCGTCTCCCTGGGTCCTGTCTCGGTGAAGTCGCTGGTAGACAGTTCCTAATAATCCAAAGGTCGTCAGTTTGAATCCCGGGGCGAATGGAAACTTAGGTGTAGAGAGAGGTTTGCAATTGCCTCAACAATCAAGCCTTCGGACACCTAGTACTAACGAGAGCTGTGGTTGGTGCAAACGTGACTTTCGCAGATCATGCGGCTCTATCTGGCGGAAGCTTTTGAGCTTCACTAAGTATCGCTTGTAGTTTAATCCGTACGTAACTCTAAAATTCCAGGATTGGCGAATGCAGAGGACAATTAGTATATCAGAGGTTGTGCAACTTATAAGTTCAAAGCCAAGTTCGATCGTTGCTTGTTTCAACTCCACATAGGAGCAAACCATCCAAGTACGGTTTCCCCAAGCTGACAACCCGCTCGAAACCTTCAAGCTTCTTGACCAGCCTCGAACCCTGGCGGCGCTCGCTTCATAGCTTGCGTTGCAAGCCGTTTGACCAAACTTGGTAGCGTCATCTTCAGGGTTTGAAGTTTTCTAGAATCTGACAAGCAACACGAATCTCGTCTAATAGTCATCATTAGTTGGTTGTAATTTGTTCTATCGAAGCGGGGGGAGGCAGCAAAAAATGGCTGGCGTTCTAGGACCGGACCGGTAATCTCTCGAGTCGATGGGGTGAATAATTTGTTGGAATAGATGTGAAAAAGCGTTAAGTTCAAGGATCCACACCAAAGTGTGTGGTGCTCTGCTCCAAGTGTTCGGGGGGCTTTGTGTCCAAGAGCCGAGGACTATACACATTAGGGTGTTTCATCCAAAACCAAAAGTTCTCAGAATCAGGCAAACCGAGGTTCCCCTAGTAGAGGATACCCATAGGGACTCTCATGCCAAATATCAGCCCATTTGGTTGAAAATTGGCCTGTCCCCAGCGAGTTGAAATTTACATGGAAATTACTATGGGATTTTTGTGCTTTTCGTTCAATCGATCCTACAGGTCAGGGGACACAATGGATTCACTCGGAATAAAGACAGGTGTGTAGGGGATGATCCAATGAACACATTCCAGAAGGAATCAGGGTTGTCCATTCTGTCCCCAAGGTGCGCATTCGATCGACGTCCGGTGTCTCTAGAATCAACAATTCACCCTTCAACAGCATCGCATTTCCTTAGTGTGCTATGACGGCTAGGTGAAAATTACGACGCCCCATGTCAGACGGTGAACACGTGGCAGAGCGTACACTCAAGTTTTGGCTCAGAAACATTCTTTGAAGTAATAAAATTATAATTATTGATGTTCCTGTAACAATTTGAACTATTCTAAATAACGTAACATGATGTTTTTGTAATAAAAATGCAATCGATGCCTATCCACGTGTTCACCGTCTGACATGGGGCGTCGTAATTTTCACCTAGCCGTCATAGCATACTAAGGACAATGCGTACATTTGAAGGGTGAATCGTTGATTCTGGAGACCCCGGACGTCGATCCAATGCGCACCTTGGGGACAGAATGGACAACCCTAATTCCTTTTGGAATTTGTTCATTGGACCATCCCCTACACACCTGTCTTTATTCCGAGTGAATCCATGTTGTCCCCAGACCTGTAGGATCGATTGAACGAAAAGCATAAAAATCCCATAGTAATTTCCATGTAAACTTTAAACCGCTGGGGACAGGCCAATTCTCAACCAAATGGGCTAATATTTGGCATGAGAGTTCCTATGGGTATCCTCTACTAGGGGAACCTCGGTTTGCCTGATTCTGAGAACTTTTGGTATTGCATGAAACACCCTAATACACATAGACAGAACAAAAAACCAACACGGAAATTCAGTTTCAATGCGGTTCAAAGTCATTGTTTGGCGTTTTTTATACGCCGTGGTTGCGGATCGTGCGCTGAAAAAGTGGCATTCCGATTGGCATCAGCATTTGAATTGCCGTGAACGTAACCTTGAAATTTCCGACCGCACATTGTGCGACTGTATTGGTTGCATCGCGACAAATGTTCAGCGGTCGGGTCAGCGTGCGACTGTGTGGGTTAAGTAAATGGCGCTGGCTACCACTACCCGTGCACTGCATCCGCGCGAGGAGCCGCGGATTCTGCTACTGCTGCAGGCACACTAAGAAACGGCATGCGGCATTTGCACGGTGGGCCGCCATTTTGAATCGTTTGCAGTATCGTGCCGTCATCTGCTTTTGCACACGACACTCTCGAACGGCTGTTGTCGTCTGGATTCGATCGCTAGTTCTTCAACTTTCAAATTGCACGTCAAGGCTGCTGAACAGCAGGAAGTTCTGCGAGTGCGTATTGGCCTGACAGCCAGCGATGAATAATGTATAAGGGTTTGTCCAGAGGCCCAGGGTATCCAAGCTCGGTCCGTATTTGGCGCTGCTTGGATTGCACTGTCTAGTTCGACGCTGTTCCAGCAGCTGTTTCGGCGTTGTCTACACGCGGAACTGCTGGCAAACGCACAAAAAGTGTGTGCGTAAGGCCCGACTGCTCCCCATGCCCCCCCTCCCATCCACGTTGGATCCATGTGTCCGACGTAGACGCGGTAGACGACGACCATGGGACTCAGCGCCGCGAGTTGCACGCACCAACACAGTTCCACTTACGCACTCTCCGAGAGTTCCGCGATTTTGGGGGCCCCGCGTAGAAGTGCGTGCGTAAATGTGTGTTGTTGAGTTCGCGGCGCGGGATCTGACTGTTGGATGATTATATTTTCGGGTTGTTGTTGTTGTTGTTGTTGTGGAGCTCGTTTTCAAGGTTAGCCTATGCGAACGTGTATGTACAAACGCTCCCCAGTTAGTTGTCTGTACATAGGCAGCCCGGTTGGACGTCCAAGCCGAACTCGTCTCCGTGGAGTCCGTGGGTCGTGATGACTTTGACAGCGATCATTCCTCAATTCAAACCAACCCCTCCAAGTATACATATAAATAAATGCCAGCGTTCTTTTTTTGTTATTGTGCACTTTTGACACGTTTCGCCAAGAACCCCGAATTGTCAGAAATCCCCCAACTCCAAACGCTTCTTCTTGTTCGGACGCGAAATCAGCATTCAACAAAATGGCGACTTTGGTCGCGACGAGAGATGAGATTCGCGCGCACCACGACCAGTGCATGTCGTCGCATACGTGCAGAAATAGCCTTGAACGACGACGACGACGACGCAGTCGCGCCAGCAGCCGGTTCTGTGCTTGGATGCCCGTACAGCTCGGCTTGGCTCGTACAATCGGCGCGTGATGAACAGTGCAAATTTGCGAAACCTCTAGCTTTGCTTGTGCGAATTTTCGGACCGGATTCGGCTTGCGGCTTACGGCTTGGTTGCACCGAACAGCTAATAGGTTGAGCAAATTTTTTATGTGATTTTTTTGCGGAAATTTCTAGTTTTAAATAAGTCGATGTTTTAGTAACGGGACGCCTAATTATTCTAGAGTTCATTTTTTAGCTTCAAATAAGGTTTGAGCAAAGGTTTGGTCAACATATAGCCAAAAAAAATATAGTACAAATTATGCTTATAAATATGATTTATTCAATTTGATTACAATATGTTTTTGATATGATTTAAAACAAGGTATTATTGAATTTTTTAGTTTAAAAGCCGAGTCATATTTGTTTTATTTTGTTGTTGATTTTTCTTGGGGTGCAATTTTTAAGTTGTTATGTTTATATGTTTTTCTGCTTCTATAAAAGTCATCCAAAATTACTCAAAGCTCTGGTCAAAACCATTAAATTCATCTATGCTCAAATCCAGTCCGTCCCATATGTAATTTTGTCAATATTGAGTTAATGATACAGTTTGTTTCGAAATTATATGAACTAACAGAAAAACTAATAAACTTTAGCTCTTTGTTCCAGCAAACCGTAGAAAATTCATTATTTCGTGAAATTGTAACACGTAATCTTATGGGCGGGACAAATTTGACTTACGTTTTCTCGGCTTCCTGTTTTAACTTATGGGACGGACTCGATGAGACGGCAGTATGCTGCTGTCATAAACACTCCTTAAAGTACAAGCCTTAAAACTTTAAAAATCTTTTTTATAGCCGTTGGTCACTCAAAATCCATCGCAATTCATGATGAAATTTATTTTAATAATGATAATAAAAGGATTATATTTGGTAAAAATATTAATTGAATTTAAAAATAATATATATATTTTTTTTGTGCACAAACCTATAGGAATATTATCAAACCTTGGTAAAATAATGTTTGTTTGTTTTTGACTGCAACTCTTTTTTCAGAAAAATAAAAGTTGATGAATTTCTAATTAGGGTAAATCCTCGTATCTTTGGAATGTTTAGCAATCGCTCCCAACTCCATCCAATTTGTTGATTTTCCAACAAATTTTGCAAAACTTTTGATAGAAACATGCTTGCTCACTTTTTATTGAGCTATTTATCACTCAATTTCAGTTGAAAACGATTATATGAGCTGTAATTGAACGTCAAATTGCTGATATGGCAACATTAGAGGCACGCTTGAATTAGATGCTGTTCTGCTACCAGAGCTTTTTAGAATTGAAAAAAAGTTAATGTGAAATAACACTTGAACAGTCTGAAACATTAATTATGGCAAAGAAGTGTTTGTATCAGACTTGGGCTATGCTGCTACAGCTAATCTCAGTCCCGGGTACTAGGCGATGTTATCCCTCGTGCTGCTTTCAGTGACCCATTTCAAGTTATCGAGTATTGTGTAAATTCACTTACAGGCAAAATATCTCAGTATTCCAACCACATTTTGTAAACAATAAGTTGAACATGGAGTCACTTGGTACCTGACAATCTTACAAATAAGCAAGGCAATTTTATGTATTTAACCTTGACAGGCCAAAAAGGGTCAGTTACGTGCACTGGGCAACTCTCCTGGTAAGATCCGCTGTGGTGTGCGTACAAAACAACTATCAACTTAAACCATCAATTCTACGCTCAATTTTGGCTAGAACTGGTTTCCGCGCGCCAACATCACCTGAAACCTTCAACCATTCGCGCATGTTTCGGGGCGGCCAAAACGAACCCTGCGAAGGGCTTATAAATAATCAAATTTAGTGCCTCTCCTCTTGATGGGATGCGTGTGCGTGCGTTCTGTCAATTCTTGAGTAGCTAGTAGTAGTGGGAACATTCTTGACAAACAGACAAAGTTCGGCTCGGTACAGCCAGAACTGAACTTGAGGGCCTGCTTTTCGGTTCAACAGTTTGAGCCTTGAATTTTTGAAATTTTTTTTTTGAAATTAAATATGTCTTTATTGAACTTTCTTATAATAATTACATTTCATTTACATTCTAAGTGGTATGGCTACATGCTCTTCATCTTTGTTATATTTTTCGTTTTCTTATTAACTGTTCACATTCATTTATTTACTTCAAATTGTTTTACATTTTTGCATTGAATCGAATACATTTGGGTAAAAAAGAAAAAAAATCACTTTAACAACTAATCCTAACTTAAAACTAAAAAAGTAAATTCATTGAAATATTCAAAATCACTAGAACGAGTAAACTACGAACTGTATTTTAAGATGAATGCTCCAAGAGTTCTTACTTGTTCTTGGCGAGTTTTGCAACCACGCAGTGTTGTTGTCATCTCGATGAAAATGTTTAGAAGTTCTTGTGGTGAAAACAGGTCACTACTGCCTTCATCCGTTGATGCTGGTTGGTTTTCCCTCGGTTGCTGACTGAAGCCAGGAGGTGTTGTATTCTCTGCAACTTTTTGCCGCTGATTCAACGGCAATGGCTGCAGATTTGGAACCACTCGAACAGATCCCGCTCCAGGTGACGCCAAAGCAGGGAAATCCACGTCCGTGTAAGTTGGTGGTGTTTTGCGACGATTTGGTTGGTGCCTCGTCGTCGCTTGCTGCCGAATTTTCACAAACTCAGCTCGTTTTGGGCAGCTTCGATTCTTGGTCGAATGGTCGCCGCCGCAATTGAAGCATTTCGCTTCGATGTTCTCGTTGATTGTTTCGCAAGCTTGAGTTTTGTGCTCACCTCCGCAGGTTGCACAACGACTCTTGATGAAACAGTTCCTTCCACCATGTCCAAACTGCAAACAGTTCGAACACTGTGTCACGTCACGGTGCACTGGACGATAACGTTCCCAAGTCACGATGATGTTGAAAATTGCCCGAACTGCTTTCAGCTCAGACGGCGTTGTCGATCCTCTCTCGAGATGAACCAGGTACAGTTGATCACGATACTTGATGTCCTTGTTGTGTCTTGTCATCTTGAAGACTTCGATCACGTTCAACTTCAGAGTTTTGAGCTCTTCTTTCAACACATTCACATCCATGTCGTACAGGCCTCGGAGGACCTGTTTCATGGGGCGTTTACCTGGATCGTCATGGCTGTAGTATTCAATCTTTGTGTTGTTCAGGAAATCCCGAACGTAGTTGTAATCCTTTCTGGTAGGTAGCAGAATTTTGAGTCCATCAGCACACAAACGAATGGAAGCTCGTAAAGCACCAGATTTGATAAACCCGGTCAGCCACTTTCGCACCGAGTCCGATGACGATGTTTTCACAAAAATGGGTGGCAACTTTTCCCGTCGTTCAAATTCTTCCTTCTCGCTCACGTCCACAGGGAGGGTAGCGAACTGGTTTCCAGACAATTTTTGAGCGTCCTTGCTCAAACTGCCTGGCTTTGCAGGTAGCGCTTCGGCATTCTTTAGCTTCTTCAAATCTGCCGATCCTGCTGGTGAGGACCGCCTCTTTTTCTTGCCCTGAGGCATTTTTGCACTTTTTAAGCACTTTTCAGGAGCTAAAATCCAGGAGTACCTCACTGAATGATGGTCCACAAAGGAATGCCTTGAATTTTAATTTTACTCTCAACTCAAAACTCAGCCCGTCGTCCGCCGCCGCACCCTCTGCGCAGCTCTCTAAGTATACGCACGTGTGCGTGTGTCCACTTAAAGCGTGCGGGTGTGCGTGAGTGACGAATGCTGCACAAACAAGCTTCCTATACCCTTTCAAGGGTGGACAGAATTTTGCCCCCGAGCTAGAAGGGATTTATTGGTTAAATTTGACGTAAACTTATCCAATTTATTTTGTTAAATGATCAATATTTTTTTCTGACTGGCAACTTGGCTTTAAGGAATTGACCACGTCAGCCTTAATAACTTCAAATGTGATGAAAACAAATCCTGTTTAACAGTGGATAACACATTTATCAATTATAAACTCTGGCAGTTGCAAAACATCATTTATTTGCTCAAATTTCAGAGCAAAAGTAAGTCTGGAAATCGAAGAGC
The DNA here is from genome assembly GCF_016801865.2 of Culex pipiens pallens. Lineage (NCBI taxonomy): Eukaryota > Metazoa > Arthropoda > Insecta > Diptera > Culicidae > Culex > Culex pipiens. The sequence continues at coordinate 64,232,005 of NC_068938.1, read as the reverse complement.
AATAAACTCTGTACATTTTTGCCGTTTCAGTTTCTTTAAAACAAATAAAAAAACGACCTTTTGCAAAAACTTGTAGAACAAGAAAAAATACTTCTAACTGTCTAACTTACCCCTCTTCGATTTGCGCGAAACCTTGTTTTAAGCTGTATTTTTGTCCCTGATCACGAATCCGAGCTCCATTTTTCGATATCTCCTGGCAGTGGGGCAGCACGATACCTTTCATTTTTGAACATTTGAAAAAATACGTGTTTTTCAATAACTTGCAACCTGTTATAGTGATCACTTGGAAATTTGGTGTCTAAGGACGTGTAATTTTTTCATTTAGAACAAAAAATTTCATTTTAATATGTCGGGTTTTTTGTTACTTTGCAGAGTTATTTTTTAAGAGTGTAACAGTGTTCTACAAAGTTGTACGTATTATTGAGAACTATTGAGAAAAATAGGTACGCGGAAAAAAATTGCCGATTTTTTTATTAACTTTTTTTTTACAAAAACTCAATTGCCCAAAATACGAGATTTTTATTTTAGAGATTTTTTTATGTGTTTTGGGAGATAAAAATCCGCAACTCTTGAGCCATAGAGATGTATGGTATAAAAATTTGCTGCTGAGTTATGATTTTTTTTGAAAAATTTGTGCTTTTTTGGAAAAAATCTAAATTTCAAACAATATATTTTTTGACTCAACTTTTTTTTATGAAAAATTGATTTGGCAATCGAAAAGTATTGTACACATTAACAATAAAGAGCTCCGTTTGAAGATATAGCCACCGAAAGTTTGATTTTATCGAAATATTTGTAGTTTTTCGATTTTAAAAAATAGTGACCCTAGCGCAGCCAATCTTTCGAAGGGATCCTGGAATAGATAGTGACCATAAATGACCACCACCATTTTTTTTTTAATTTCAGAAAACTTGCTAAGCAGTTTTCTGAGAGACATTAAGGACCTCTGGTTGCTAGGATACAGCGGTTCAAAGAAAAAGAAAGAGGAAAATTGAATTTTTCTATGTCTCACCCAAACTACCCTTCATTTTCTAATGCCGATATCTCAGTAACTAACGGTCCGATTTTCAATGTTCAATTTCAAAACTTTTATAGATTCGTAAAGTACATTAAATTTCCCTTAAAATGTCATGTCCCAATTGTTTACAGTTGATTAACGGAAAATGGCAGATTTTTTGAAACTTTTTTATTGTTTTTTTTTTTATTTCAATGAAAAATACTTTTTTTTGGAATTTTTAGTAAGCCATCAAATTGAGCGTCCAGTTTTACATAAAATCCATTTTTGACCAAATTTCCATCTCATCACCACTTCAGGCTGCAAATTATTGAACACACCTTTTTTTTAGCATGACCAAAAATGGAAGGGGTCTTACCGCCCCACCGTCTCGAGATATAAAAAAACAGACCTCGAATTCGTGATCAGGGACAAAAGTTATTCCTAAGGACAAAGTTTCACGTAAAATTGAAGAGAGGTCGGGCAATTGCATAATAAGTTGGCAGAGAATGATCAAAATATTATTTCAATGAAACGTTTATATTTTTATGAGTTCTTTGTTTTATTTTTTTTTTTTGTTTTTATATTTGTTTAATACAAATTAATTCCCTTTTTTACAAATATTTAATTGTTATAAACTCGTCAAAATCTTTGCTTCTTTAGCCAAAACTCTTACAGCCGATGATATCTAGCCTGACCTTCATGCACATATTTAGGGCTAGAAAAACGTACGCACCCAGTAGCTGGTGCGTGATGTTTTAAAAATAGTTAAACATTCACCCGAAAACCTCTCCCAAAGCAGATACGCACACGCACCATCAGCAGCACTTTTTTTTTTCAAGCGCATTTTTCTGCGTAAGTTGTGCATTTTCGGGGTGCGTTCAGCTGTCGTGGTGCGTACACACATATTTCTACTCTAAACAACTTTTCAGACTGGATGACCTAACGAGTTCGGACGGATGGAGTTTTTTTTTGTTGGTTGTTTAACCTCCCTGCATCAGCTCTGGTGGTGGTCCACGCTGGCTTTGTCTGCGCGCGGTCAGCTGGTGAGGTGCGTAAATGTCAATTTGACACGTTCAATGACAAAAATGCGTTTCGAGCTGGACTGCGACTGAGGCTGTTGGCTGCGTTTAGCCATGACACTTTTTTTGTCTGTCGACTCAATGTTTAGATAGAGTACAATAAACTGTCACTTTTTGTTGTTTCTATTTTTCCATGACTTTAACAGATTGAAGTTGATTATAATAATGTTGCCAATTAATTTATCAAGAAGTCTTAGGCCAATCATTTCAAAGTTTATGTCAAGTTTGGGACAACTGAATCTTTACCAAACGAGCCAACCAGACAACTTTTTCGTTTTTATTAACTATACAAAACATTCATGGAGACGCATGGTGTTTTGTGTGTCACACCATAATGATCGACGGTTGATTCCCCAAACTAATAAAAAGACAAGTTCGCCCTTGAACTGCGTTTGCCACGCAAGCTCGCTGCCCTTCAATTTGATCAACGTCCCCATGAACCAGTAACTCCCAACGCGCACTGACCTATTCCGCTACTGCTGGTCCATAATCCAATTGCTGTCAGCTTCATCCAGTAATCTTGGTAATGTCAGGCCAAATTATCCAACCCTAACGCACTTCCAGCACACCAGCAGCACCGTAAAAGATAACTTTTTATGCCGCACAGCCCGGTCGATTAACATTAGCAGCTCATTTACTGTGGCCAAAGTTTGGCCTCTGACATTGCTTTTCTATAGTCAACACAGAAAACAAAAAAAAAACGGTAGTGTACTCCAATACTCCCGAGTAACGCCGGGTCTACGCGTATACGCACGAGATTCTTCAAAGGAAAAGACAAGACTTGAGCAGCTTCTTGAACAACTCTGCGAGGAAGGGGGTGAGGTAGACACAGCATGGAGTTGCCACTCGCACCACGTCCTGGGTCACTAACCATGTGACCTTGAAGCCAGAGCATAGCCTACATAGCGGCTGCAGTGTAGAGGCAGCTGAACGAAGCGGGCTGAGGCAGAATAGTGCGTGGTGTTGTGCGTTGATTGGTTGCTCGGGTGCCTGGATGGACTATTGTCCTCGGAGGAGCAGCTGGACAGCGCAGCTTGGAGAGTTGTGGGATGAAGAATATAGGATTGAATCATGATGGGGATGATTAGATAGGAGCAATTCTCTACGAAATCGGTCTTTTTTCTTCAATTTTAATTTTTGTATTTTTTAATCCGGCTGAAACTTTTTTGGTGCCTTCGGTATGCCCAAAGAAGCCATTTTGCATCATTAGTTTGTCCATATAATTTTCCATACAAATTCGGCAGCTGTCCATACAAAAATGATGTATGAAAATTCAAAAATCTGTATCTTTTGAAGGAATTTTTTGATCGATTTGGTGTCTTCGGCAAAGTTGTAGGTATGGATACGGACTACACTGGAAAAAATAATACACGGTAAAAAAAAATTTGGTGATTTTTTTATTTAACTTTTTATCACTAAAACTTGATTTACAAAAAAACACTATTTTTATTTTTTTTTATTTTTTGATATGTTTTAGAAGACATAAAATGCCAACTTTTCAGAAATTTCCAGGTTGTGCAAAAAATCACTGACCGAGTTATGAATTTTTTAATCAATACTGATTTTTTCAAAAAATCGAAATTTTGGTCGTAAAAATTTTTCAACTTCATTTTTCGATGTAAAATCAAATTTGCAATCAAAAAGTACTTTACTAAAATTTTGATAAAGTGCACCGTTTTCAAGTTATAGCCATATTTAAGTGACTTTTTTGAAAATAGTCGCAGTTTTTCATTTTTTTAAATTAGTGCACATGTTTGCCCAGTTTTGAAAAAAATATTTTTGAAAAGCTGAGAAAATTCTCTATATTTTGCTTATTCGGACTATGTTGATACGACCTTTAGTTGCTGAGATATTGCAATGCAAAGGTTTAAAAACAGGAAAATTGATGTTTTCTAAGTTTCACCCAAACAACCCACCATTTTCTATCGTCAATATCTCAGCAACTAATGGTCCGATTTTCAATGTTAATATATGAAACAATTGTGAAATTTTCCGATCTTTTCGAAAAAAATATTTTTGGAATTTTCAAATCAAGACAAACATTTTAAAAGGGCGTAATATTGAATGTTTGGCCTTTGTGAAATGTTAGTCTTGATTTGAAAATTCCAAAAATATTTTTTTCGAAGAGATCGGAAAATTTCACAAATGTTTCATATACAGTCGACTCTCTGGCTGTCGATCTTCTCGATATCAATAATGCTCCATGTACCGATGAATTCAACAGTCCCTTCAAACTGCATACTTCGATTGTCTTTATTCCTCGATATTTTCTCTTGCTTGAAGGATCTTTTCCTCGACGGTTCCTTGAATTCTATTTGCTTCAAATATCTATTCCGGTTGTCAATAATTTTACTTTCTCATGGCTTGCATAGACATTTTTCTTTGAGAAACGAAGCTTTGAAGGGTGATTGACATTTATTTGTTTTTGTTTGCTGGACGTTGCCATGATTCTTTCCTATAGCTGGTCAGCAAGAAAAAACAAATTTCAATCGAGTCTTCATTTTGCATCGTTCTGTAAACTGATGATTCTCTTCCTCGACAGTCCCTTGGATATTGACAACCAGAGAGTCGACTGTATTAACATTGAAAATCGGACCATTAGTTGCTGAGATATTGACGATAGAAAATGGTGGGTTGTTTGGGTGAAACTTAGAAAACATCAATTTTCCTGTTTTTAAACCTTTGCATTGCAATATCTCAGCAACTAAAGGTCGTATCAACAAAGTCCAAATAAGCAAAATATAGAGAATTTTCTCAGCTTTTCAAAAATATTTTTTTCAAAACTGGGCAAACATGTGCACTAATTTAAAAAAATGAAAAACTGCGACTATTTTCAAAAAAGTCACTTAAATATGGCTATAACTTGAAAACGGTGCACTTTATCAAAATTTTAGTAAAGTACTTTTTGATTGCAAATTTGATTTTACATCGAAAAATGAAGTTGAAAAATTTTTACGACCAAAATTTCGATTTTTTGAAAAAATCAGTATTGATTAAAAAATTCATAACTCGGTCAGTGATTTTTTGCACAACCTGGAAATTTCTGAAAAGTTGGCATTTTATGCCTTCTAAAACATATCAAAAAATAAAAAAAATTAAAAATAGTGTTTTTTTGTAAATCAAGTTTTAGTGATAAAAAGTTAAATAAAAAAATCACCAAATTTTTTTTACCGTGTATTATTTTTTTCCAGTGTAGTCCGTATCCATACCTACAACTTTGCCGAAGACACCAAATCGATCAAAAAATTCCTTCAAAAGATACAGATTTTTGAATTTTCATACATCATTTTTGTATGGACAGCTGCCGAATTTGTATGGAAAATTATATGGACAAACTAATGATGCAAAATGGCTTCTTTGGGCATACCGAAGGCACCAAAAAAGTTTCAGTCGGATTAAAAAATACAAAAAAAAATCGAATGACCGAAATCCTAGAGAACTGCTCATAGGGGTTAAGGGAAATATGTACGGGTCCTTGGATTTTTTTTATCTTTGAACAATGTCTGTCTAAACCTGCAACCAGGAAGCGCTTCCTCTCCGAAGATTGCATAATTTTTAGTCAATGTCAACGTTGTACCACCCAAAAACTTGCAAGATGTAACCAACACACATCAGCCCCGTTGACTTCCATGTCATTGCGCTATGTACTGCGCGTTACAAACAAGCCTCCTTTATCGCGCGAACGCGTAATGGTGTGTACGCACGTTTAAAAAATAGCACAGACTCTTACTAGCAACAATGTTGCAACCAGTTAGAGTAGTAGTGGTTGTGAGCTATCAGAAGCTGGTGTTGAGCTTGTTCGTGAACTCCCGAACGTCTTCAACTTTTATTCATTGAACTAAATTACGTTGCAGTTGCGTTTAACAAGGGACTACTCGGAATATTTGATTGGATTCATACATGGAATGAACTCAACGTAAATCGGTTTTCACCGAGGTTTTCACAGAGCTTAGAAATAAATTTAATTGTCAATTTTGATGATGTTCAAAATATTTTAAAAATAAAAAATATAATATAAGGACATTTAAGAATGTTCGTCAATTTCAATGTTTCTTAATCTTTACTTGGCAATTTAGGAGGTACGAAAAGACAAAATTTCATCACTTTTCAGACGAAGATTTTTCAAATTATATATTTTAAGCAATGTGCTGTCATGAGCACTTTTGAAAAATTAAAAAACTGAAGATTTTTTGTCAAAATCAAACTAAACATCAAAACCAATGATTTTATATGATAGCATATGACAGCTCAAATCAGAAATTTTTCTAATACTTTTGTACCCGACCCTCTCCGATTTCAATGAAACTTTGTAGACATGTTTCCTAGTCCTCAGCGAAGGAATAATCATCATCAAAAGAAAATCTTTGGACGTTTATCAAGAGAAAAAAAATCCAAAAGGAGCATGGCTCTCCTCTCTCGCGCTTGAAAGATCGGTAAAAGGAATCTAAAAAAATCATCATCTTGATTATTCGGTGGAACATCTTTTTCACTACTACACTTGCATGTGTAACGTCTCAGGTCGAAAAATGAACTGTCACTTTTTGTAGTTGGGCAATTAGTGTAAACAAAGCGTAATAAATAATTTTAAGTGATGCTAACAAGGAAAATCACTATAAATCATCCACAGATTGATTTTTTGGAGAAGTTCGGGAGCGATTTTCTTTTGCGTGATTTGCCTCCTCTCTCTTTCGCGGGTGAAGAAAGTTCGCAAGCGAAAATGATTTTTTTGCGATTATCCATCCCTTCTAGTTCTATATAAGCCATTTCTGTGTATATGGAGCCAATTGTACCCAAAAATAACATTTTAGAAGGGCGTAAGTTATTTAAATATTTTTGCATTTTGTAATTTAAAAATTACTGTATCTCGAAGCCGTTGCATCGTGTCAAATATTAGTCAAAGACAAACTTGTAGGAAATTAGACGGGCTTTCTGAAAACAAAATAAACTGAAATAAAAATATACGCTACTTCTATGAGATTTTTTGATTCTTAAGTTTAAAAGTCAAATTTTAAAGTGATGTCACATTTTTTTTTCGTTCGTTTACTGACGATAAATGCAGGATGGTACACTAAAAAAAATAGTTCGCGTAAACGTGAACAAAGTTCATACCACCTAGAACCAGGAAGAAAACTGTTCAACTTTTATAGTGCATTGCACCATGAAAGTGAACAGCTTTCTTCCTGGTTCCCGTTTGCATGAACTCTGTTCATGTTAACACGAACTCATTTTTTGAGTGTTTGTAAAAAAATACAAAAATCGTTTACTAAAACTGTTTTTTTTTTTTTTAAATGGTCAAAACATCAAAATTAAAAAAAAAACGATAGTAAGTTAATTGTCAATTTTGATGATGTTCAAAATATTTTAAAAATAAAAAATATAATATAAGGACATTTAAGAATGTTCGTCAATTTCAATGTTTCTTAATCTTTACTTGGCAATTTAGGAGGTACGAAAAGACAAAATTTCATCACTTTTCAGACGAAGATTTTTCAAATTATATATTTTAAGCAATGTGCTGTCATGAGCACTTTTGAAAAATTAAAAAACTGAAGATTTTTTGTCAAAATCAAACTAAACATCAAAACCAATGATTTTATATGATAGCATATGACAGCTCAAATCAGAAATTTTTCTAATACTTTTGTACCCGACCCTCTCCGATTTCAATGAAACTTTGTAGACATGTTTCCTAGTCCTCAGCGAAGGAATAATCATCATCAAAAGAAAATCTTTGGACGTTTATCAAGAGAAAAAAAATCCAAAAGGAGCATGGCTCTCCTCTCTCGCGCTTGAAAGATCGGTAAAAGGAATCTAAAAAAATCATCATCTTGATTATTCGGTGGAACATCTTTTTCACTACTACACTTGCATGTGTAACGTCTCAGGTCGAAAAATGAACTGTCACTTTTTGTAGTTGGGCAATTAGTGTAAACAAAGCGTAATAAATAATTTTAAGTGATGCTAACAAGGAAAATCACTATAAATCATCCACAGATTGATTTTTTGGAGAAGTTCGGGAGCGATTTTCTTTTGCGTGATTTGCCTCCTCTCTCTTTCGCGGGTGAAGAAAGTTCGCAAGCGAAAATGATTTTTTTGCGATTATCCATCCCTTCTAGTTCTATATAAGCCATTTCTGTGTATATGGAGCCAATTGTACCCAAAAATAACATTTTAGAAGGGCGTAAGTTATTTAAATATTTTTGCATTTTGTAATTTAAAAATTACTGTATCTCGAAGCCGTTGCATCGTGTCAAATATTAGTCAAAGACAAACTTGTAGGAAATTAGACGGGCTTTCTGAAAACAAAATAAACTGAAATAAAAATATACGCTACTTCTATGAGATTTTTTGATTCTTAAGTTTAAAAGTCAAATTTTAAAGTGATGTCACATTTTTTTTTCGTTCGTTTACTGACGATAAATGCAGGATGGTACACTAAAAAAAATAGTTCGCGTAAACGTGAACAAAGTACATACCACCTAGAACCAGGAAGAAAACTGTTCAACTTTTATAGTGCATTGCACCATGAAAGTGAACAGCTTTCTTCCTGGTTCCCGTTTGCATGAACTCTGTTCATGTTAACACGAACTCATTTTTTGAGTGTTTGTAAAAAAATACAAAAATCGTTTACTAAAACTGTTTTTTTTTTTTTTTAAATGGTCAAAACATCAAAATTAAAAAAAAAACGATAGTAGGAACCGATTCGCCAGACAATTTTACATAAAAATCTCCATATTAATCATTGTCCAATGTCTAATTCTTGAGAAGATACAGCGGTTTTAAAAATAAAAATGTCAAAAAATAGGTTTTGTTTGTGGTTTTTGGCACTGACTTGATTTTTCAGTCTCGAAATATTTTTACCGGAAAGCTCGTCCAATTTCTCATAAGTTTTCGTTTGACAGTTCTTAAATTTGTCTCGGTTTCTACCACACTGAAAAAAATCTATTTTCAGTTATGTGCAATGTATTTAAGCTTATATCTGTTTTCCCATACATCTAATTGGAAAACTGTCCAAGGCAAACTTATGAGAAATTTTTATCTCTGGGCCAAGTTTCAGAAGGTTTGCTGATGTAGTTTTCGAAATACAGCCATTTTAAAATGATATTTCCGATTTTTTCTAAGTAAATTTATAAATTAATACAATTTTAGCACATTAAAGAATATGCAATTCGAGATAATGATGGATTTATCTTCATATGACTGTCAAGTATCCCTGGGCCAAGTTTAAGATAGTTTGCTAATGTAGTTCTTGAGACACAGCCATTTATGAGCCGATAATGTAGATTCTCTGAGAAAAATCGAGAACAACATCAGAAAATCTTCTGAAATTTGACCCAGAAATACTTGACAGTCATATGAAGCAAAATTTTATCGAATTGCATATTCTTCAAAGTGCTGAAATTGTATTGATTTTATAGATAGTTTTTAGAAAAATCGGAAATAACATTTCAAAATGGCTGTTTCTCGAGAACTACATCAACAAACTATCTGAAACTTGGCCCAGAGATACTTGACAGTCATATGAAGCAAAATCCATCAATATCTCGAAATGCATATTCTTTAAAGTTCTGAAATTGATTTATAAAACTACATCAGCGAATGTTTTCATTTTTTGCTCAGAGGTGCGTTATGGTGTGAGGAATCTATATACACTAAATTCTCGGGGTTTTTTTTTTCATTATAACGGTATTTTGAGCACCGTGTCAGGAGTATTCAAAATCACCCAAAAGGAACAACATTTTTAAATAATTATCAATTTTTCATCTAGTATCGGCAATTTTAAATCTCAATTTTATTTACGCTTTCAAAATGTCTTCAACACAATTTGATGTGTATACCTATTTTAACTTATTCAAAGAGCTACTTATATTTTAAAAAGCAAAAAAAAATACTTTCAGCTGGGGTGAATCGGGACACATCGGGCATAGAGACCCTATAAGGAGAGGCGAAATGTCACTCTCAGGGTTCCAATTGAACTGTCAAAACGGGGTTCCAATCGAGCAACAAGACCATGCAAGAGCAAGGTTGGAATTAATTTAAAATCATTTTGACTAAGAAAAATAGATTTATAACAATCACATGCATTGTAAAACTTTGGTTTATAATAATCGGGTAGTTTTTGTTATGCTCGTGCTTGTTCGGTACAAGAAAAGCGCCAGCTCCAAAATAAAACCACAAGTTTTCCAACCTTAAATTTGAATGACTTTGGATGTTTGAAATTTCTTCCAAAAAATTTCATTTCCTTATATAGGTCCCTAATCGGCCAAATTGGGACTGCTGTTATAGCAATGTCGCAGCCACACAGAAATGTTTCAACGTTTTTAATGTTTCAAAGAAATCATGTTTATTGAAGTAAGACAGTTTCACAATTTGATTTTTCGACCTCTTTCGATCGTTTGCTCATTCGACCTTTTGGAGTTCGACCATTTATTATTCCGACCTAATATTACCGTACTTTTCTCGGTTTGTGCAATATTTATGCTTTTCAATGATTTCAACGTCAACTGTTAACTAATAGTTCGTTTAGTTGTGATATTTTGATTGAACTTAGACATTTATTTTTTTGTCATTCCTCAGCTGCTTTTTGTTTGTTGTTGTAGTTGTTAGTTTTATTGATTTTTTAAAGAAAAATATATCAATAACTACAACGTAAAACGTCTCCAACATTAATTACACCCAGAGTTTGTGACAACTTCTTGGGGTGATCATCGTTAGTGCGTGTCCGTAGTTAAACCTCAATTAGGATTTCGTTTTCCAATTTGGCGACTACAAATTTTAATGCCGATGCCTGCGGGGCAAACCCGGTGCCAGAAAGTGACCCCTCCTTGAAATCATAGTTCCCAGAATGCGCGTAGCAATCAATCATCGGTGCGATCTTCCGAGAAGTCATTCTGAGCCGGGGTCGTGCACGATGATCGGGCTAGAATTACGCACTTTTTTCTCTAGTTGGTTGGATGGTTAGGTCTGTCTTGCGGCTTCGTAGATCATCTTTATTTCCTCCAAATTTATGGGCCTCCCTTTTTAAGGGGCTCGGGACAGCGGCGGGTTCTGCAGAAAAACCTCCAATTGGCAATTCATGTGTATGTCCGGTGGTGGCGGCGGCGACTTGGAAGCCCTCGAAGGGAGGAACACGCGGCGGCCATGGTGGCGCGACGGCGACGGTCTGCGAAACCTATAATATTAGCCCGAAAGGATCATTTCAAATCCAACAACATGTGCGTACAGCGGCGAAACGCATGTTTGGAAGGGTTTTGGTATTTAATTACAACCGTCGGTCGGAGGGAGGACGCAACAGAACATAGTCCCCAAGGGATATTATTGCTGGTGGCAGGCCAGCTCGCGAAGACAGATGATGGGCTGACGACGACGAATGGCGTTTGAATTGGCTTAGTTTTATTATTATTTTCACATTAGGATATAGAATTTCGTGAGTTTCCTTGTGCGATCGGTGCGTATGGACGGACGTGTTCAACTCCATTTGTGATGTGTGTTTGCTTGATGTTGAATTCTTTTTTACTTTTTATTTTAGAATACTGTGCCACCAACGCGGAATCGCCATCACCTTTTGATGTTTTGCGCAAACGGGAATGACCCATCTCACAATGGCTTCACTTGGTAAGGTGAGGTTTCGCCAATTCCGCGAACGGTTTCCAGGATTTCATTGTTTTCCGATATTTTCCATGACTCAACTGCAGCACACCATTTTTTTTCCAAAAAACCAATGTACATAGAAAACCTATGGTTGTTTTGAAAATGTCATTAAGAATTGTTCAATTTGGGTTATTCTCTACCAACTCACACGAAATTGGGAAAAGCTGCCCCGAACCCTCTTTGATTTGCTTGAAACTTTGTTCTAAGGAATAACTTTTGTCGCTGATCACGAATCCGAGGTCCCTTTTTGATATCTCGTGACGGAGGGGCGACCCCTTTCATTTTTGAACTTGCGAAAAAATAGTTATTTTTCAATAATTTGTAGCCTGCAACGGTGATGAGATAGAAATTTGATGTTAAAGGGACTTTTATGTAAGACTGGACGCCCGATTTGATAGAGTACTCCAAATTCCGAAAAAAAACGTATTTTTCATCGAAAAAACAAATAAAAAACTAACTTAATCCACCTATGTGGTTGGAGCCTTCCTCACAACAATAGCTGTACACAAGTTTCATCTATTTTTTAGATCCGGCTTCCAAAAAGTACATCGCTATCACTTAAGTGGCCATATCTCGAGACAGGGTTGCCAGATCTTCAATGTTTTGGATTCGTTGGAAAGGTTTTTTGATAATCTAACCAACAATAGGTCGGATGGTGGATTCGGACATAGTTTACATACATTTAAGTGAGATCCGGCTTCAAAAAAGTACATCAATATCACCTAAGTGGCCATATCTCGAGACAGGGTTGCCAGATCTTCAATGTTTTGGACTCATTGGAAAGGTATTTTGATAAGTTAACCAACAATAGGTAGGATGGTGGATCCGGACATAGTGGCCATATCTCGAGACAGGGTTGCCAGATCTTCAATGTTTTGGACTCGTTGGAAAGGTTTTTTGATAATCTAACCAACAATAGGTCGGATGGTGGATCCGGACATAGTTTACATACATTTAAGTGAGATCCGGCTTCAAAAAAGTACATCAATATCACCTAAGTGGTCATATCTCGAGACAGGGTTGCCAGATCTTCAATGTTTTGGACTCATTGGAAAGGTATTTTGATAAGTTAACCAACAATAGGTAGGATGGTGGATCCGGACATAGTTTACATACATTTAAGTGAGATCCGGCTTCAAAAAAGTACATCAATATCACTTAAGGGGCCATATCTCGAGACAGGGTTGCCAGATCTTCAATAATTTAGACTCGTTGGAAAGGTCTTTTGATAACCTAACCAACGAAGGGTCGGATGATGGACCCGGACATAGTTTACATACATTTAAGTGAGATCCGGCTTCAAAAAAGTACATCAATATCACTTAAGTGGCCATATCTCGAGACAGGGTTGCCAGATCTTCAATGTTTTGGACTCGTTGGAAAGGTCTTTTGATAACCTAACCAACGATGGGTCGGATGATGGACCCGGACATAGTTTACATACAGTTAAGCGAGATCCAAATATATATGAAAACACATTTTTATACATAACTTTTGAACTACTTATCGAAACTTCAATCTGTATAAAACTCGATCTATGGGACCCTAAACCAAGTCGAATGCAACAAGTTCGGGTCAAATCGGTTCAGCCAGTGCCGAGAAACATGAGCTAGTTTGTTGGTCACATACATACATACACACACACATACACACAGACATTTGTTCAGTTTTCGATTCTGAGTCGATATGTATACATGAAGGTGGGTCTACGATGTTTTTATACGAAGTTCATTTTTAGAGCAGGATTATAGCCTTACCTCAGTGAGGAAGGCAAAAATCTTAAAAACTTCCATTTTCAGTTACAATCAAATGGTCAAATGTATAAAATGATCGGAATTTTGTCATACATTTCGAAAGTAACAACAACAATAATTGATACACTTCAATTTCGAGAGTAATAACAATATTTTTTGAAAATACTCCAAATTTTCACAAAACTACGTATTATCGAAATTAATATTTAAAATTTCAGCTTTTTGCATTAAGGGTTCAAAGGATCGGAATTTTTTCATGCAAACATTTTTCCATATTTTTTTGAAAATACTCAAAAAATTTCACAAAACTACGTATTTTCGAAAAAAAAACTCATAATTTCAGTGTTATACAATATGGGTATCAAATAATCGGGGTTTTTCATACATTTCGAATGTTACTAAATCATTTTGTAAATACTTAAAATATTCACAAAACTACGTTTTTTTCGAAAAATGTACTAAAAAAATCAGTTTTAACAATAGATTGTGGAAACTTGACAAAATATATATTATCTATATTGAGTATATGTTCAAAACTATTTAGTTTTGCGAAAATTATGAGTACTCTCAAACAAAACTTTTTCTATCGAAATGTATGAAAAATTGCCGATCGTTTGATACCCAAATTGTGTAAACCAAAATTGTTAGATTTGATTTTCAAAAATAGGTAGTTTTGGGAAAATTTTGAGTGTTTCAACAATTTGTTTTATAACATTCGAAATGTGTGAAAATCCCGAATAGTTAATACCCATATTGTTAAAAAAAATCTAAAATATTTAGTATTTTTTTCAAAAATACGCAGTTTTGTGAAAATCTGGAGTATTAAAAAAATGTGAAAAAATACCGATCATTTGATACCCATATTGCAAAACCTGAAATTTTGAGTATTTTTTCAAAAAATACGTAGTTTTGTGATTTTTTATAATCTTTTTTTTCATAAATTTGTGTTATTACTTCCGAAATGTGTGAAAAATCCCGATCATTTGATACTCGAATTGTAAAAAACTAAAAAAAATTAGGTTAGAAAAATAACCTTCTCAATTCGATTTCCAACCAATTTCGTGAATTGTTGGATGCAGGAATGCCAGGTTAAAACTGAAAAAAATCTGGAAAAATCTAATTTTTCAAAACGACGCAACCTGACGTTATCTGAAAACCTTCCAAATTATTATGATACCGTGTTTATATAAACTGCTGTCAAATTTGTAGGGAAAATTGTATGGATGAACCAATGCTTCATTTGTCATAGAGGTGTTCCCTTCTTTTGACGACTTTAATAAAATTCGCTCTTTTGATTTAAATAACGCATAAGGGCAATTAAATGCTAAATTGAGAAAGACTCCATATAGTTTAAACCTATTATGTTTCAAATTCAATTCAGCAATACTTAGACTTATTATATCAAATGTTGTGAGTGAGATTTTTCCAAATTATGTGACCTAAATTTTTGAAACTATTATTTATTATTTTCGTTAGTATTTTCTAAAACACTAAGAAGAAAACAGCATTGGACCTGCGTCAGTTCTGTTTACAAAGCATGAGCTATTTTTATAAAACGCATTTGGAAAAAAAAACAAACTTCATCCTCACGCCACCACGCAAACCCAAACAGTCACATCTAATCACACCGGCCAAGGTATATAAAAAAAATTTCGTCGCAAAAATAAGAAAGTGCTAAAAAGTGTTGCTTCCAACTGCACAAAACCCACGTAAAAACCTGCACATTTACCGCTTCTAATACCCTCAACCGGTGTAATTTCTAAGCAGCCTCGCCGTTTGTGTGCGTGTCCTTGAAATTGAAACGCAGTTTGTGTGCCGAATGAAATAAAAATTTAGTCTATTTCACGTCCATATACCTATTTAATGCAACTTTTTTTTCTCTCTCTCTACGGCGACTTTTTCGACGTAAATAAGATCGAAAAGAAAAACGCAGCTCATTCACCTAAACAGCGCCGCGATTAGGTGTGTTTTTCGGTAGTATTTTTCTTTTTCATTGTTTTTTTTCTCTTTTTTATGGACCACGCGCACTCGAGCGTTATTTGCGCGAGTCACACACGCTAAATTCGCACGTAACCTACGCAAAAACATTAAACTGAGCTGGGATGGTGTGTGTTGGTGGTAGGCTAGAAGTATTAGACAGCAAACACGAGGCTAATGACCTGCAGCGCCTAGGATGACGAAATTGTTTTGTGCACTTGGGGAGTACACAAAAGTGTTCGGGTTTCTTCGGGAATTTTCGCACAATTTTTTTTTCTCTTTCTCGCGAAAAAATGAATAGAGAAAGCGCTGGCGGTGAATGACTGATAAGGCGTCATTTTTGTTTCTTGTTCGACACGGCAAATCTCACGCATGTGGTTGTGCGAGGCTTCTAAACACAAGCAACCAATTTTTGAGCCTGTCAAGATTCCAATCGGTTAAGTGCACAAATCGTGAAATTATAAAAAAAAAGTCTTAGTCAATTGTGGATTCTAGTAAACCTTATTAGGCCGTTGTGAATATTGTATAAAGTAAAAAAATCCTAAACTTTATGCAGTACTCAACTTCCAAATTTCAACAAATATACAACGTACTTTAAAATAAGGTGAAGTATACTTAAAATGAAAATGTATTTCAAATTGTTATCTGTTGATTATGTTCCGTGTGGCCTCCAGATTTTTACGAATTTTTTTTTAAACATTCTTCGTCATTGAATTCTTGTTTGGATGTTAATTGTACTGTGTGAAAATATCGTTAATTTAAATTTAAATTTTCAAGACACAATTTTAAACAGTTTCAGCAGTTGAATTATGAATTTATTTGACTTTCACTCTAAAGAGTGTGATTAAGTTAAATTAAATTAAAATAATGCAAATTACTTTTTTGAAGAATTGTACAAAATTGATATCAAATACTGAAAAAGAATATCATAAGAAAATACTCTTTCAGAATTATTTGTAGTTTAACACAATTTTTGATTGTGAAATTTTTGAGTTTTTTTTTTCTAATTTATTCGATAAAGTTGAAAGTTGAAATATTTGCATTATATCATCTTTTTTAGGAAAATATATTCATAATTTGAAAACTGCAACTAACAATCGAAAATCTCTTTGATCAAGACACAAGCTTTATTAATATTTAAAAAAATATAAAATATCCGTAATTTAAATTTAAACCTTTCAAGACACCATTTTAAACAGTTTCAGTAGTTGATTTTTTAATTTGATTTTACAATCACTCCAGGGAGTGTGATCATTTCATAAGTAAAGAATCACTGCAAGAATAGAAAGAAATAAAAAAATGTTATTCATCGCAAGCGCTGAAACTAACAATGGAAAAAGTATCCTCTTAAATTTGAGTTTAAAAAATCAAAAAAAGATGTGTGCATTTATCATGAATAATGCATGTTCCCGTAATTTTGAGTAACATTATCTGAAATTTCCTTACACAAGAAATAAATTGATATTGTTTCTCACAGCTTTATAAAATCTTATTCATTAGTTGGCTACAGCTGCATATACTTTCAAAAATCATTACTATTTCGCCGCTATGTTTGTCTGAACTTTTTGAAAATAATACAATATTATAACCTTCTACAGCTACTTTTTCCATTGCCAAAATTCGCCCAAAAAAGAATTAATCTGCAAAACGATGACAAAGTTAACTAAAAACAGACAAACTACCAAACTCGTACAATTCAGAAAAGTTGAAAAAAAATCCTTGGTTTTGGAAGATGAAAACAATATTTTTTTCCAAATTTTTAGATTTCACCTCTAGGCTTAATTATACGATGATATTACAATGTTTATAGATAATCCGATATTGGATTTTCCGAAGGTTCCTTAGAAACTTCCTTAGAAACCTTAGAATAATCGAATCATGAAATAGCAGTTAATGCAACAAGTTGCAAAAAGCAGATTTTTCCACATTAGTGGTACATTTATCCAACGAGGTTTACCGTTGCTTACAACATGCTTTGCAATTCCGAAAAACGCTTTTTGAATGAAATTTTATGTCAATCATCCATGTGCCAAGTAAATTCACCGTTCAAAACAAAAAAATATTGAAAAATGTTACTTTTCGTTACAAGTGTTGAAAAGTTCAAAATGTAAGCACCAATATCAGCACTGGTGTTAAAAGGTATTAATTTTCCATTATGTAATTTTTGGTAAGGAAAAGTAGGCCGTTTCGTTTCTCCAGAAGGACGGGAAAAGTTGACAGTTTCACAGCGGCCTACTTTTCTGTACCAAAAATAAAAGAATTGAATAGCAACACTTTTCAAAATAAATGCTGAAAAGTTCTACTTTTCAGCACTCAAATAGGTGCTGAAAAGTTGAACTTTTCAGCACTTGTTTCGAAAAATAACACTTTTCAATTTTATTTTTTTTATTTAAACGATTTATTGACAAAATACATGAAAATTCGACATTAAATTTCACTCAGTGTGTGTTTTTTTGGAATTGCAAAAAATGTTGTATGGAACTCGTTGCAAAACTTGATTTTTTCAGCACTCTTCGTATTTATCCAACTCGGTGAACCTCGTTGGATAAATGTACGACTCGTGCTGAAAAAATCCTCTTTTTGCAACTTGTTGCATAAACTACTATTTCGTAATTTTTGTTTTGTCACTTTTAACATCAGATTTCAAGTTCTGCGAAACTTTAGTCCATTATCTTCTCGATATTTGGAACCGCCATGTTGGTCGCTTGGATTTAAAATTTGCAAATCTAAAGCTATTTTCTTTCATTTTCTATTCTACAGAACTTATTCAAAAACTCTAGAAATCATTTAAATGCAATGCTCAACGACTTAAAATAAAACAACAATAATTATAATAATCGTGATTTGAATTGAATTTCTGATAACTTCTGATAATAGTGTCTGAACTGTTATTCATGGTCAGATAAGTTGGCATAGTTATTTTCATAGTTTATCAAATAACTGTATCCAATCCCAATGCAAATTATAAATAAGCGATCATCATGGCATCGAAACGAAGATCTTCCAAGAAGTCATCGGTTTCAGCAAAAACGGGCACGCATTTTTTGTGTGTTCTCGAAGTTACGCACTCGAAAACACCACGACCGCCATTTTTTTTTTTTTTTTGCCAAATGGACGCGCTCGCGATCCTGCGAAGCTACAAACGCATAACTTAGCATAATTTATATCAGTTTTATTCCTAGCATATAAATATTTTGTGCTGTTGTGTTGTCAGAGAGTCAACTCTAGCCGTGAGAGGTCGATCTGTCGTGCGAAAAAAAAATGAACGCCAACGACCAGTTATAAATAAAATCTTCTGAAGTCAACCCTCAAAGAAGAATAGCACGATCGCCAAGAAGAAAGAACTCTGTCCCATTGCCATCTCTCTCGCGCGTACAGATTCTGCACGCACTTTGACAGAACACCGACAAACGCACCCCGAAAAAAACGATCATCACGCGGCACTGTCTCGCGATCGCACACACACACCCCGTTGCCCGCATCCGCTGACTTCAAGTCCTTCCAAAGGACGTTGCGATCAGAGTGTCAAGTCGGCCACTCTCACACATACACATGAATATGCTAAACGATGCGCGGCTTAGAAACGGACGTTAGTGGAAAATTTATGACTTCGGTGCGTTGTACGCACATCAGGCTTGCGTGTTTGATAATGGTGTCAAAATCAAAATGCTTTTATAAAAATCCTAAAAAATACAGATTAACCAAAGCTTTTGCACCGAGATTTCTGTGACAGACATTTTAGTATCTTCAAATTTTTACAATCAGATTCTTGTAGGAGTGGGTCCGTAAGTTTGACAAATATGAAATAAGAAGACAACAACTCCTTGGTTGCTGTGCACTCTTAAAAGGTTAACCATTTGTCTCAAACATCAGGAACCAGATCAGATTTATTTTGATAGTAAGTTCATTTTATTCGTTTTATCTGTTCATACAAAAATGGTACGTAAATATTAGAAAATCTGTTATCTTCGATAAGTTATAGGTATTGATGAGGACTCTTCAGTAAAAAAAAGGTTCAAAAAAAAAGATTTTTTCATTAACTTTTTTTTAGGTTAGGTTTTCGGCTTTTCGGTCTTGGCGGGAAAATTCGAAACAACGCTTATTTTCTCGTATCGTCGAATATGTATTAGGGGACAAAACCCCGCATCGTTTAAGCCATTCAAAAGTATGGACAATGTAAAATGTAAAGCGTCTCATATCGCGGGCTTACGAAATTCCCGGGAAACAAATTGTACAGAATAGCATCTTGAATGGTCAAAATAAGTTAGAAGCTCAATGAATGCCTTGAATGCTTGTTGAAAAAACAAACAACATCAAGAAAATGAATATATTTTTAAATTTATGAAAGTATGTTGTGACAAATATTTTTTCCAGAACAATTCTGACTTTTCGAGCTCATGAATAAATAGATAAACATTGAATTTACCTAAAAAATCTGCTTTTTACTTGAAATACAATTTTTATGCAATCGAAACTCAAAGTTTTAAAATATTTGTAGCGAGTTTTTGAAATATGTTCGTCTTTTTCGGGCATCTTTTATTTGATAGTTTTTTATGTTTTTTGATAGTTCAGCCAAGTAAATGTTAACAAAAATTTCATAGCAAAAAAAAAGTTGTTCAGTAGTTTTATATTAAAACCTCTTAAGCCCTTGGGAGCTCAAGTGTTCTATAAATTTTCAACTTTAAACTGTCATTTCTTTAACACTTTTAACAAATTAACCAAGTTCTTCATGCATAACCCTCTTTCAGACATATAATCAAACTAATTTAATTTTCATCCAATTTGGTCATATTTTCAAATGATACAGTCATCCCACATATTCGGAACACCCACAAATTCGGAACACTTTTGTAATAATTTGTCAAAAGCATGCCAAATGCAACTTTTCTGTCGACCCTACTATTTTTAGGACCTACTCTTGCTATTTCACTAGTAAAAGTAGCACTTTTTAAACAAAAACCTGCCTTTCATGACTATTTTATCCAGAGCAGCAAAACACTGCCTCCAAATTACCTGTTCCATGATTGTGAAATGTTAGTGTGCCTCCCACAATTGTGGAACACCTTAATTTAACCGATATTTTCACAAAAAAAATACCAGACCATTCATAAAACAATACTAAGCATGAGTTTTATTGGTTTCAGAGTATGAAGTCATTATTTTGTAAAAAAAAAACAAGTACTCCTGGACAGAAAAAAAAGTTTGTTAACATCGTAAGAAAAAGTGTTCCAAATTTGTGGATTTCGATGGTAAAAGTTTTTCTTCAAAAAAATGATATAAAAGTTAAAATTTGCAGCTGTTTGATACAGCATTCGAAAGATCGCAAGAAAAGCTTTCGCATGAAGATAAAACCGAATCATTAAGTTCAATTATCGATTTTCTATGATTTTTTCAATATTGGCCGATCTGTTAACTATTCCGAATATGAGGGATGACTGTACAACAACTATTTTCGTTCTTGAAGCTTACCGAAAATATAATTTACGTTTTTTATTTTTATCCCATAGTATCGTAATGTTTGAACAAGATCTATTTCAGTTGGGAATGTTTCAGAAATAAATTTTATCTGCTATAAACCTTGACACGAAACTTTCAAACAAACTGACAAGTTTGATACGAACAGTAAATTAAATTTTATAAAATAAAATTGAATTGCTTCATTATTATTTTTTTTTTTTTTTGTAAATAAAAAAACATGTACCAAAAAGTCCAGAAAACTTAACTGTATACTTCCGTTAAAATTTCAGGAATTCTCAAGATATTCATAAATTTCTTGGTAAACGGGAATTATATTTTTTCGAGAAATCCCGGGATTTTCCGGATTTTTTTCCGGGACGGAAAATTGGACGCTCTTGTAAAATGTAAACAAAAAAATATTTTTGGACTGGAAATCATGGACACTGCTTTAAAAAGTAAAAAAAAGAAATTTATCGGTCAAAATTTTTAATTATGAAAACGGTACACTTCATCAAAAGTATTGTTAAGTACTTTTCAATTGCAAATTCGATTTAACAATAAAAAATGAGGTCAATAAATTTTAAGTACAGGATTTTTTTTACAAAAATCACTTCAAAATAATCATAACTTGTCAGCAAAATGTTGGTCCACATTTCTGAATGGCTCAGAAAATGCGGAGTTTTGCCCCCTTCAACATATAACATAAATCAAAAATTCAAAATTATGGATTTTAGGAAGTTGAATTTTTTGTGAAAAAAGTCAGTTTAAAAAAACATTTTTGTACACGGAAGTGTACCTATTTTTTCTGAATAGTTCTTATCAATACCTACAACTTTTCCTAAGACACCAAATTGATCAGAAAAGGCCCCCACAAAGTTTGAGCCAAATAAAAAAAATATAAGTAAAATCAAATTTCGGGTTTGTTGGAGGGATGCTCTATGAACAAAAAGCACAGAAAATCAAACCTCTAGACCATAAATAACACTTTTTTAAAATAGGTTTTTTTTTTGCGATTTATTACATCAAATGATCAATCTTGCTGGCGAAGATGATTGAAATGATTTGTAGGGCATCCAGAGATCCAGAATTTCAAAAAAAAGATCCTACAACAGCGGTGATTTTAAATTTTCCAACGTAAAAACTCATTTGGCTCACAATTTTTATACATTCATGATTCGTGAAATGAAACCCTACTAAACCTTACGTTCGAAATCTCGACAGGCTAATAATCGTTTTTGCCTGGTTTAATGTCTGATCTAAAACGTTAAATTTCTGATGTAAACCAAGTGCGAAGTCTTGACAAACAGGGTTAAACAAATTTATTTATAATAGGTTTTGATTCAATCCAAAGTGTCAGATATTTAACTAAAGTCAACTACATATCAATAACAATAAAATATAAATTTTAATCGTTCTCCAAATTCTCAAAACGTTCATAACGTCATAATTCGAATTCCCGGACGCTTCGAAACCCGGACACTTTATCTTGTTTCATGAATTATTTGGATTTAAGTTCACATTATGAATGTCAAAACTGAGTTATTTGATGAATCCCAACATTAATTTTAATTTAAAGTTTGTAACAAACGCCAAAACAATTAAATACAATAAAATTATAAGTTTACCAAAAATGCGAAACATTTCAACTGAAATATTTCATTGGCGTTCGAAGCATCGGGAAGGCAAAGCAGAAATTTATGATTTCGATTTTCTTTAATTCTAGCAAATTTTCATATAAACTATCGATTGTTTTGATGTTAACAGCTTATTTGAGACCTAAAGAATGACATTCACTGACATTTCAGTCCAAATTTGTGCGATTCATAAGTAAAATCGAGTGTCCGGAATTCGAAGCAAAAGTGTCCGGATTTCGAATCAGCTATTATCAGTGTCCGGGATTCGAAGCACAACAAGTCATTTTAATTTAAAAATTCTGATGAAAATTTGTTAGAAAATTCATATTTTGCATGTTTTTTCTTGAAACTGACTGTTTATACTACATCCTGATGATATTTCTACATTTCCAACTTATTACATGATTTTTTGCCAGCTATAACAAAAATGATATGCTACTAAGTGTCCGGATTTCGAATCATGACGTTATGACCTGTACAGATATAATACCGAACTTCGGTACTGAACTACCATGCGCCTCCATCAAACCATTTACGTTTACCAGCAAAAACACCACACTCCTCCACTGTGTTTGTGCTGCGATCGCGCATCGAATCACGCGAGCAGCAGCTGAAAGCTCACAACCAACATCGCATCGCACCAGCAGTGACCAGACAACACAACAGCTCGCACTCCTCACTCGACGCTTAGCAAACGCAGCTTGTGTTCTAATCTTTTCCTCTCCTTCTTGTTTTTCCCCTTTTCCGCTGCTGCTGTTGCCGGTCACTCGCTCAACTTGCCCCTCTCTCCCTTGAGAGTGTGTCGATCTTCTTGACTCCTTCCGCACACACTTCTGCACTCCCTGAAATATTCGCATTTTGTGCGTGTGCCTTCGGTGTTGGTTGATTGCTTTGGGGCATTGCTTTGAGCAGAGAGCTGGCGCGAGTTTCTTCTACGCACTCACACACATTTCAGCGCACAGACACACACGGTCAACTTCAGCGTTTAGATTTTGACCAGAGTGTAGTGTGGCGGCGAGGAGCAATTCATTCTTTGGAACGTTGAAAATTTTAAATTTTTCGAAAATTTTAATCAGTATGAATTTTTAATGCTGGGAATTGCTTTGAATACGGTAAATAAAATCGAATTTTCAGAAAAATTCAGACCATTGCAAATTTTATTACAAGTACACACTAGTACATGAAAAACCCTCCAATAATCAGGAGCCAAAAACTGCAAATAGACATTTTCATTTTAAAAAACATGTAAAATTTATTGTAAACTGTTTGAAACACATTTAACAACGCTTTTTTTTAACAAATAGGGCACTTTTTAGACTTTTTGATTTTTTTGAGTGCAGAATATTTGCCATTAAATCTAATTTTATCTTAAATCTACGACAAAAATTTAATGAAAAATTCAAAACTTATCCCTTTTCCACACTGTTCCTGCAATTTCGGCTCTAAATTGCGGCTGTGATCGGTCACCACACCACCATTCCACCAGCAGCGAGACCCACCATAAAGGGTATCTCAAGAGGACCGCCAGGTCGAGCGACGATCATCTCTTGGGACGACGATCAACGCAGAAAAGGCAACAGGTAGCAATAAAAAAGTAAACCCTAACGCACCTTGTCTTCACCCTTCCCCAGACCACTCCTCTCTTAAATTGCTTAAAAAATTAAGCTCCGGTCGTTTCAAGTTACGACTTCTAGGAGTTGTTCTTTTTTTTCGCTTTATTTTTATTGTATTTTCTAAAGGCCTAAATGATTATTATAGAAACCAAAGTGGGCGCGAACGTCTCCTCCAAACCCCTCCTCCCTCACCCCCTTTCGTAACAAGAGAGGGGTGGGCTGCTGGAGGAAAGGAAAAGTGCGGGTCAGGTCCAAAAAATACAAAAAATGCAAGACATGGGCCTCGCAGAAAAAAAAAACTACATAAAAGATCATCGAACACACATGTGCTTTGTGGGTGAGTTCTTTTCGAGTGCGTGCGCTAATGTGTGTGCGCGTGTGTAAGCCAAGAAGTGCGTGCAAAATTGTGTTGGTAAATAAAATATGATAGTCTCGGACTCGGACGGCGAAGTTTATTAACAGCGTACTGTTAAAAATAGTCATTTTTCAACACCATGAACTCGTGAGGGGGAAACAGCTGAAAAAAGTCAACATGTGATTGTTGGATTTATTAGTACAAGTTTTTAAAGAATCAAATTTATGGAAATGCAGACTTTGCTTTAGTACACGACAACACAGCAAAAAAATTCTGTGAAAAATCGCATGCAAAAGCATGCACATCACCTTTGTGAGCAAAAGCATGTAATATTGTATGAGAAAAAGTGTACACAAAAAGCATGTACCGAAAAAAATCAGGTCTGCTCACCCCAAAAATAACATGAATCCAGCAAGAGTCATATTCAGATTACCAAGTCCGCGCCTTAACCCGCTCGGCTATCTCGCCGCTTTGAAAATGGTCGGATCAATGCCAATGTAACAGTAGGTTTTCCGTACAACATATACTGTGACATGTACAACATATACGATGTATGTGGAACCTACAGGTACAGCGGTGAAGATCCACCTATTTACATAGCGAAGAGATAGCTTCGAGGGTTGGGGCGCGGACTTGGTAATCCGAATATTTCTCTCGCCGGTTTCATGTTATTTTTGGGGTGAGCAGACCTGATTTTTTCTTTGGTACATGCTTTTTGTGTACACTTTTTCTCATACAATATTACATGCTTTTGCTCACAAAGGTGATGTGCATGCTTTTGCATGCGATTTTACCATTGGATTATTTGCTGTGAAGTGTTATCATTTTCAAATAAAAGTGTTTTGGGAAAAACAATTGAAATAACATAAAATCATTTTATGAGAATTAATCATCACTCAAAAATTCTCTGTATAAAGTTCAGTTTTAAGAATTTTGGCACCAAAACTTATTGCCTTCAGGGCCTTTGATTGAAGGAATTCTTGTTCTAAATCGAATGTGTAAAAATGTGTAAATTTCGATAGAATGTGTACTGTTAAACTCTATCTGTATAGTACTATTAACTCTATTTTATTTCATTCAATTTTAAATGCTACGAAAATTGAAAAAAATAATTGAAATTATTAAAGGAATCAGAAAGGCCATTAAGTTAAGAATTGACAGAAATATGAGCAATGCATCATGAATTCCGGAAATGGATTTTGTTTGTAATTTTGATTTATCTCAATACAATCTTGGCAGTTGTAATTATTCAAAATCTAGGCTGCACAAAAAAACGTTAAACTTTTTTTCAAAATAGCTCAATTTCGTAAAAACTATATGTTTTTAATTTTTTATTTTTTTTGACATGTTGACACCTGGCAAGTTTTGAGCCATAGAGACAAAAACTGTTCCGTCAAATGATATATTTTTTCAATTGTGGTTTTTGGAAACAAAAAAAAAAGAAATAAAAATTTCGATTCAGTTCATAACATGAAAATTAAATTATAATCGAAAAATACTTTTTTTACTAACAAAAAAGGAGCGTTTTCATCAATGCTTTATTTTTGGAAGTAATAAATATTTTAAATATATTCTCTAATTCCCTCCCTAATTTGCCTAATTTCCTCCGGCTGAAAAACTCTATGATAAAGAATAAAAAAAAAAAATCAGATAGTGTCCATCTTTGTGCACTCCTGATTTTTTTTATTTTCAAATCCGGACCATCCATAAACCACGTGGACACTTTTTTGGGACTTTTTGAAAGAATGTAATTGGTGAAATTAGATTTTGTGACATATATTAGACTTCTTCAAATTTTCAATGTGAAACCATACAAAATTATTGCAAGGCTGATTGATCGATTCTGAATGGCAAAAAACGGAATTTTTAGAGACTTTTCTCAGCAATTCAGTAGAAAACATTTTCAGAAATGAACAGAGTTAGCCTCTGTTTTGTAAAATCAAAAATATTCCTATTTTTACCCTACACAGCAAACAAAAAAATGAAGTACAGTCATCCCTCATATTCGGAACAGTTTACAGATCGACCAATGATCAAAAAATCATAGAAAATCAATGATTGAACTTAATGATTCGCATTTACCTTCATTTGAAAGCTTTTCTTGCGATCTTTCGAATGCTGTATCGAACAACTGCAAATTTTAACTTTTATATCAAGTTTTTGAAGAAAAACTTTGACCCTTGAAATCCACAAATTCGGAACAGTTTTTTCTTACGGATGTAAACAAACTTTGGTTCTCTCCATGAGTACATAATTTTTAAAAAATAATGACTTCAGGCACTGAAACCAACGAAACTCATTCTTAGTTATGTTTTATGAATGGTCTGATAACTTTTTTTGTAAAAATATCAGTTAAATTCAGGTGTTCCACAATTGTGGGAGGCACAATAACATCCCACAATTATGAAACAGGCAATTTGGAGGCAATGTTTTGATGCTCTGGATAAAATTATCTTGAAATGAGGTTTTTGTTTAAAAAGTACTACTTTTACCAGTGAAATAGCAAGAGAACGTCCAAATGAAGGTCCTACAAATAGTAGGGTCGACAGAAAAGCTGCATTTGGCATGTTATTGACAAATTACCACAAAGTGTTCCGAATTTGTGGGTGTTCCGAATATGTGGGATGACTGTAATCCAGCTGCGTGTAAAAGGCCCGGGTGTAAAATAAATTTGGCATCCATCAACCACGTGGACACTTTTTTGAGAACCTTTTCAAATTCCCCAAGCAAAACATTCTGACCCGGGCCGGTACAGAAATTCTCAGCACGGAAAGTAAAAATTTTAAATTTCAGACTAGGAACTCGTAATCGGGCTGTAGTGAACGAAATTGGATGCTTCAAAATGCAAGAGGTCTGACCACCACAAAATTTCCCTCCGAGTAGTTAAACCGGTTCCGGGACAATCCGGATTGTTTAACTGCATTGTTCCGAAACAGTATTTTGGTCGAAAAATGTCAATAAAAAAGATGAAAACAATGTATATTTTGAACAAATATTGTTAAAACTTATTCAATAGAGACTCTTACAACAAAAAATAGCAATTTTATAAAAATAGTTGTTTATAAACTAATGTTTTGAAAAGTTTTACATAAAAAACTAAATTTAAACCAATTTTAAATATAAACTAACTTAACAAAGTTATCAGAAGTCCAAAGTTGTCACAAACTGGCTAGAGGTACTAGTATTTGACACAGAAACAACATTTCATAAATGAATTCACTTAAATCGATCAGATTTTGTACTTTTATTAGGGGTACGGACAATTATTTGACCTCTTTTTTGACTTTTTTCAGTAAACTATTTTTGTATTTTTAAGATTTTTTTTTTTTGCAGATCCAATGACAGTGTCTTAAAGAGGACATTCTGCCGCGTCGATTGATGCATAAAACATGGTACTTTGGTCGTTTTTTATGAGCTTTTATATCACAAACATTCTGATGGCCGAGCGGTCTAAGTTTGTTTTTTTTTAATTCTCGGTTTCCGATTAAAAAGTTTAGAAAAATTCAAATTATTTTAAGAGCCTAAGCTTGTAAAAGATTTATGAGCATATTGAAAACTAAATTGAGTTCAGTTATTATCAGAGTTTAAAAAAATCCAAAGAAAAAACCAAGTGATATCCAGAATACTTGAGACAACAAAATAGCTGGATTTGAATAAAACTTGTTGATTTGTAAACATAGCAATTCATAATTTGAAAATCATTTCACAACATTCATAGTAAAACTAGTGACATCAATTAATTTGAGTTTGGATCTAAAATTCAAAAAGCATGTGTTTCTTAAAACATCTAATCACCGTATGCCTGCTCAGCTCCCCTCCCCCTGCATGTGTGCGTGAGCAGCCCCCCTTTGAGTTAGAACTGAGTTGCCAAATTTTGTTACCCCAACAGACTTAGATCTAATCGTGCGCACACACACACACACCTTTTAAGGAACTCACAGCGAGAGTGAAACAGCAAACTACCCCCTTAAAATCTGTTGCAATCTATCAGTGTGCCGAAAAGTTGTTTTTATATTTCTTCTAATATTGACCATGTGTGCGTGTGTGTGAGGTTCCTGTCTACCCCCTCCCTACCACCACACGTCGCTAAGTCTTCTAAATTTGCTTCTTAGAAAAAATAAAGCAAAAAATACACGTTTATTCGCAGCGGAGCACATTGCGATATTGTTTGGTAGTATTGCTGTTGATGGCGATGAGATAACGATATTTTGAACTTGGTCAGCACATCGAGTCAAAGTCAACACGCGTGTGAGTTAGGCGAAACTCGCTGAGAAAAGAACAGCAAGAAGAGGTAGAAGAGAACTGACTTAGACAACACACTGGCACTGGCTGCTGGCTCCTGCTGGTGGTGCGTATTGGTCGTCACCCCACACAAGGCAACAGGGGGAGAGCATTCTGCACAAAACGCGAGTGGTGTGTTCGTTTGAAATTTTTATTCTTTACTTTTGTATTTTTTATTTTTTTTTTTCGTTTCGCATCCTGTCTTCTTCTCTCTAGCTTTTCTATAGCATCTGCAACTAGAGGAACTGCTCGAAAGGAAAAATAAAAAAAAACTCTGCTCACACACATTTATTGGTATTTGAGGAGGGTAAATAAGACTGTCCAAATTTAACATTTTCTGGCCGCGCAGTTAAAAGTCCGGTATAAATCAACGCACACACCACCACCAGCGACGTGGAGGGAGCAGCACGGGAGAGGAACGCATTTTTACAGCGAAGTGGCCCATCTTTAGAGATGTTTTGTCTTGGCTTTTTTTTGATATTTCGGACAAATCAAATTTGTTTTATTTTAATCATTGTATTTATTTCCAAAATTTTCTACAAAGCTCTAAAGTTTTTGAAACTGTTTTATGTTTTTTCATGATTTATGCATTATGAAACTCTAAAATAATGTCAAGTTGTGTTGTTTCTGTTTTTGGTTATAGTTATCCTTATTCGAAACAAAAACAATGACAAAATAGCATTCTTTTAATGGATGAACTATGGCCTTCTTGGAACGAGCTGTCAAGTACCTTTTTCTAGCTTTTTCTGTCAAGAAGGGCCGCGAAGTTTTTTGTTAAATATCCATTTTAAATCCTTTGCGGTCCTAAAAAGGGCAATTGTTCTCAGAAAAATGAATGGTTTATGAATGGTCCCAAAGAGCAAAAAAACAATCGTTGACAAAGTGTAATACTTTAAAATAAATATTAGTTTTAAAAATATCATGCAAAAGGTCGAACTATTTTTTAATTTATGTTTAAGATTTTTTTTAATTTGTAAGGCAACTTTTTTGAAGAAAAAACGCATTTTTTACTTTGAAAACCAAAAATAATATTCAAAAAGCAGAAAATATACCCCAAATTGATTGGTTGCTAAATATATCCATGAAAATATTAAAAATACCAGGAAAAATGAGAGTTTCTCAGTGTTTCCTAATCGCATAGTCCGATTTACAATGCTGAAAAATAATAAAAAAATGTGAAACGTCTGCTCACTTAAATTAATATTGTATCAAAATTTTACAATCAAGAAAAACTTTATTAAAAGGCTTGAAACACTTTTTTGTAGTCTTCAAAAAATCGGAATAAATAATATAGAAAAAGAGCAGAAAACTTCTCAAAATTTGCATTCTTCAGTAGTGTTGCAATCGGATTTAAAAAAATGAGCAACACTTACTTTTCCTGTTTTTTTTTATCTTTGCATGGCCATATCTTAGCACACAAAGACCGTATCAACAAAGTTCAAAAAGGCAAAAAGCAGGGTTTTTTTCTGATACTCGTTTTTTTCTTTCGAAAATTGACAACCATTGACAATTTAAAAAAAAAACTTCATCTTTGGGATGAACTTTATCGAAATTTTACTGAAGTTCTTTTAAGTTGCCAATTTAATTTAACATTTAAAAAATAAGTCTACAAAATTTTTATATTTTTTTTTTTGCATTTTCTAGAATTTTCTGAAAAGATGGCATTCCATGTCCCCTTAAACATTACATAAAAGTGTTTTTTGGAAATCAATTTAAAGTGACAAAATGGAAGTTTATGCAACAAGTTGCAAAAAGATGATTTTTTTAGCTCGAGTCGTACAGTTATCCAACGGAGAAGCAATTTGCCACAAAATCGGCCGATTTATTGAGATTTTTTTTTTTTGATTTGTTTTATTTTTTTATTTTGTCTCAACTATCCACAAAAAAACGGCACCGAAATATTCGAAAATCAGTATCTTGAGAAGGAATTTTCTTGTGAAATTCGGTGCCTTTAGCCAGTTTTTGGTAATGATTTCAACTCTTCAGAAAAAATACCAACAGTTTAAAAAAATACTTAAGTTCTCAAAATCCACATTTTGATGTTTCTGTGTTCTCTTGCACTTAGCTTGCTGGTTTTCCTATCTAGTTAGTAGTTAGTATATGAAAGCACAGAGGCATCGATTTATTTTATTTTTTTCTTCACGCAGAAAAATATTTTGTAAAATCAGCCTGTACGAGGTTTGATTCAACAACATTTTTGTTGAATATAATCAACGCCGATTTTGCGTTGAAACAAACCTTGAATTTCTCAATTCCACAAAAATCCTTTGTTGTTTTGAAAAATTTGCTTTGACGTTTAGCGTTTATTCAACAAAAATTTTGATTTTCAAATCAACAAAACGTTTTGTTGATTCAAATATGCCTAATTTTTCTGCGTGTTTAAAAGGGGACAGAAAACTGTCACCTATGTTTGAATAGCTCATATCTCAGAAATCGATTATCTGATTCTCAATGTTGAACATGAAATATTTGTAAAATATCCTGCTGCAGTAAATAAAAACACAATTAACATTTCACAAGGGAATATTAATTTAATATTGATTGAATATTCCTTTATTTTCAAATGCAAGTAATAAATTTCAAAATTATCAATTTATTTTCAAAACATTCAAACGCTTCTTTGAACATCCTTAAAAGTTGTTTTTTGAGAAAAATTGCCATTCTTGATTAGTGATTACGATTCTGAAAATCTAATTCAATGTTTCATAGATGTACGAACCCTCCCATTATAAAAAATTCATCCCCAAAAATGTTTTAAACAACATGCTTTTTGTGAGATCATACTATAACGATTATAACGTTTGATAATTTTATATCAGGTTTTCAAGTTTTTGTTCCAAATTAAATTATTTTGACAAAGTTTAAATTAACTTAGAGTCAAGATTGTGGGGTCAGAGTCGAAGTCGGTAGGGTTGGATCTTTTTGAAGAGCCGGACTAGAGTGAGTTTGAAATGAAACAAATTTTCATTTATTTTAAGTTTGAGGCTCTTGAAGGACGTGTAGATGAGCAATCTAGAGCATTTTTGATATTGGTTTTCCGTAAGTAGGTCGAATACCGATGCAAAAAGAATTTTGTTTAGCAATGGCTATTACGGCTTTTTGAAAACTAATCCGAGAGTTATCAAGTACGAAACAGCCGGAGCTGGAGTCACTAAATTTTCAGAAGTCGAAGTCAAAGTCACTTCAAAGTTACCCGACATTGCTGCTCTGCTTAGAGGTAAAATACACTAAAAGGGCACATATTTTGGTGATCCCGTGATGTTTTGTCCTCTTCAGGAATGGTGACGCTATTTCATAACTCAATTCAAATTAACTAATAACTTGCGCCAAAATCCATTCAAAAGTTGTGAGTACCAAAACATCTATCTAAACGTACAAAACTGAACCGTGTGTGTCGATTACTCACACGAAAAAAAACCACCATCAAACTGTTTGTGTTGATTGGTTGAGCGCGCCCGGTTCTAATTTTCTAATGCAAGCTGAAGCTACGTTTTGAAAGCCAATTCGTAAACATGACCAAATTTCACCACACACAAAGCTCGCCAAAATAAATTAGATCCACCACCGAAAGGAAGAAAAAACAGTCGGTACCTACCTCACACACCGTGCCAGATTTTGAGTGAGTTCCGGTGCGCAAAGTGCTTTCAAGAAGTGTGTAAAAATCGCTCAAAATGTTCTGCGTACCCAGCACTGTTCGTGTGTGTAATTGAGCTAAAATTTGGCGGGAAGAAACGCAAATGGAATTAAAATAACCTTGAGGAAAGATCTTAGGGAAGGCGTTGATTATGATTTGTTATTGATTTAAAACATTGATAAAACAAAACTGATAAAAAATTAAATAGATTCAAATAATTTTTTTTTTCAAACCTACAGCTTGCGCAAAAAACGATTCTGTGGTTGAGGGCACACCACGCATTTCTAACCCTGTTGGCTCAGTATACGAATGTCAAACTTTTTCTTTTTGCACTCTTCGTCATCACTCGACAACTCGTTTTATTCGCGTCGAAGAAGACGATGACCACGACTAAGCCAACGACGACGACAACGCACGATGCGTGTTGTGCGTTCGGGCTCGGCTGGTTGACTTCTTAGAAGAAATTTGCCAGCTTTCGGAATTGGGAAAAGAACACTGCGAAAAAGATGTAACTTAGAAAACAAACACACATTCACGCAGCAGCAGCAGCAGAGTACATAAATTATGGGAATGAGGTGAATGACCTCGGTCAAATGCTTGGATGGTGGCATTTTGCAAAATGGATTGTGGTATTTGTCATACACACATAAACCGGTTGATTGATGCAGTGAGGAATTGTGAAATTGATTCTGCGGATTCAAGTTAGTGTTTGCAATTTTCAAGAAAGCATACCATTTTATAATCAAAACTTTGAGATGCATTTAAATACACTTAAATCTTTTGATCTTCTCTCATCATGAAGAAATGAAAAAAAAGAAATGAAACAATTCAATCAGGAGGCCGTTTTTAATCGTTAGTTTTCATAAATCCCAGAGTTTTAATAATAATTTTGCACATTTATGCATCTTAATATTTAAAATTACAGTCCAGACTCGATTATCCGATGCCTCGATCATCCGAAGGTTTGTGTGGGACTTCGGATAGTCGAATCACGAACAAAAAAATCGTCTTTATTTATTTTCTTATTTCCCGGGCAGACGGTAATAACAATATTCATGCCATTTCAATAACAAGTACTGTTAAAATAACAATAAATGTTATGGAATATTTTTTCAAAATCTATTTTTACATAAGAGTTTAATAACATTTAATGTTATCATAACAAAATTTGTTATTGGTCCGATATTGATTGAAATCAAAAACAACATGGGAATACCCGGGCAGACGGTAATAACAAAATTAATAATATTTCAATAACAAATCCTGTTAAAATAACAAAAAGTGTTATTATTTAATCCTGAAGTTCAACTTCAAGAAGAAAAAATAATTACAGTTTCTGATAAAATAACAAAAAATTGTATTGAAGTGATATTATATTGAAAATGTTTAATAACACGCTAATAAGAGGAAATGTTATACATTTCAAAAACTCTCCTAATATCAAAATTTGTTATTCGTTCGGTATACTGACTTAGAAATAAAATTACCATAAATCGCACAAATGGAAAAGTTTCTAAGTGTCCATAACACAATCTGTTATTATTTTTTCTTTTGTTAAATATGTTTAGATCTTTGGGATAATTTTGACCAATTTCGTCGGGATCATTATTTTGGCCATGAAATGGGGTCCTTAAGCTAAAATTATTCTAAAAAGTTGAAATTTCGGAAGTTGATTTTTAAAATTATTTGATATACCCCCTAATCTAATCTAATCAGACCCTAGCGCAGCCAATCTTTCGAAGGGATCCTGGAGAGTGCCTTAGGTTAGATGACGCCTAGCAATCTTCTTGTCATTTATTAACATTTGTAGTGCGCCATTGCATTGAAAATGCACTGAAACAACACAAGCGTTAATGCGGCCAGGCCTACTGCGTAAAGCCGTATCGCAGAGATGACTCGTAATTGGGTTGAGTTTGAGCACTGAGTGTTCGAACAACAACACAATTCTGAATCGACAGGGGAGGAAGAAGCGTGGGGACACACCACCATACGCTCCGAGATTTGGTTGTATTCGTTGGGAGCACCATGCTAAGAATGTTTGGTACTCCGGGACCCTCTGGGATGGGACATTGTATTTCCACGAATGCCCTGGACACTATTTGCCGTGGTTATAGCGCCACAACTCGCTCTCTGTAACAGTATTTCTAATTCCAGTTCTAACTTACCAAGTCGTCATGGCCTAGTGGTTAGCATTTTTGCTTACCAATCCAAAGGACGGGGGATCGAACCCCGCCTCGAGCGACTTTGATTTTTCGTTCATATTCATCATTTCAAATTTATGTGTTCTAAACTTTCTCGTTGGGAGCAGATGGGCATCGAACCCAGAACCATTCGCTTACAAAGCGAACACCGTAACCAGTCAGCCACGGCCGCTCAAAATTATTTGATATACCCCCTAAGGGACTTTACTAAAATTGGCTAGAACTATGGGATAATTTTGACCAATTTCGTCAGGGTCATTGTTTTGGCCATGGAATGGGGTCCTTAAGCTAAAATTATTCTAAAAAGTTGAAATTTTGAACGTTGATTTTTATAATTATTTGATATACCCTCTAAGGGATTTTACTAAAAATTATTTTGACCAATTTCATCGGGGTCATTTATTTCACCATGAAATGGGGTTTCAAGCTAAAATTAATCCGATAAAATTAACTTTTGAGAGCTCATTTTTTTTTTAATTTTGTTATATTTCCTAATGGAATTGATTTATTTATTGAGAATTTTTGAAGTGTGAATGTTATTATTTTCACAGAGCCAGGAAGTCGGAGCTGACGTTGAAGTTTGAGCTGGAGTGAGACCTCGGAGACTGCATCGGATTCAGCAAATTTTTAGCAACTTTTACTTGGAGTCGAAATCTGAGAAGTCGGGTATTTTTGGAGAGCTGATGTCGTCGTTGACGTCATATCCTGCAACCAGAGTCGGAGTTGTCTTCAAAGTATGGATTCAAAGTCGCTTGGAGGTACCCGACTCTGCAGCCCTGACTAGTACAGAGGAGTTATGGCAACTGCAGGTTTATTTGCAAATTACAAATAATCCAAAACAATAACTTTTTTGTTATGGAGACATACCAGTTCAATTGTTTTAAAATGC
The DNA here is from genome assembly GCF_016801865.2 of Culex pipiens pallens. Lineage (NCBI taxonomy): Eukaryota > Metazoa > Arthropoda > Insecta > Diptera > Culicidae > Culex > Culex pipiens. The sequence continues at coordinate 64,196,483 of NC_068938.1, read as the reverse complement.
ATTTTACACTAGTTCAGTTGTTTTGCAATCATTAGTTTTCAAAAAATCTAAGATCTGAAAAAAAAATTGTATCGAAAAAAAAGATTTTTCATCGAAAATTTTCAAAAAATCTTAAGATTTTTTAATAAACCCAAACATGCTAAAAATGATTTTAAACGCAGAAGAATGTATTTTAATTTGATTTCAGCTGGTTGCACATGATTTTTCATTGAAATTTTGAAGTTTATTGTAAATTTTTTTTTTGCCCGCTGATTTTTCGGGCCAATTTTGAAGGGGGGGGGGGACAAAAACTTTTAAAAATATTTGTACCAGCCTAACCAGGTCCCAGTACCGAAAAGGACCTAATAAAAATAATTTTATGAAAAAAACATAATATGTTATTGGCCTAGTATTTTCAAATATCAAAAAATTGTTATTCCCACGTTATTTCCGTCTGCTCGGGTTTCAACATGAAATTCGAGTTCTATGACCCAATTTTAGTCAAATTTGATTGGTTGATTGGCTATTAAACAAAAAAATTGGATTCGAAAATGATAAATGATTTTAAAGTAGTGTAGGGACCATCCATAAACCACGTGGACACTTTAGGGGGGGGGGATTTTTTTAAGATTTTTTTTGTATGGACAATTGTCCACGAAGGGGGGGGGGGGGTAACAGATTCCCAAAAAAGTGTCCACGTGGTTTATGGATGGTCCCGTAGGGGTTATGCATATAAGCTCGACAATCAAAAATAAAACAGCGTGATTCGATTATCCGAAGTGAAATTTTGCCAAGGCCTTCGGATAATCAAGTCTGGGCTATTATCTATGATTCATGTAATGTTTTCGGTTGATTCTATTTCAGTGCCCTTCGATTTTCCCGTAAAATTTTGAAGAAGGGACAATTCTAGAGTTTTTTTGAAAACGGTTCTTTAAAAAACAAAAGGAATCCTATAGCTTACAGGACATTAAAAAAACGCAAAAACGCTTTCCATCATACTTGTGCAAATAAATTTCCATACATTTTTGGCAGCTGTCCATACAAAAAAAATAAAAACTTATACCTCGAGAACGAACTTACTTAAATTTGAATTCCCAAAATCCATGTATTTTTTTATCGGTGAAAATGTATTTTGTGATATTAAAAAACAAATCACTTTTTCAATGCTACAACTTTCAATAGTTAAGCCGTTGCAAATATTTATCAGATTGATTTTCTTTATTGCAAAAAATTGTGAGTGAGACCTTCTTTTTCCAACTTGTTTCATAAAGTACTATTTAAATATTTAACAATTACATTGCTAGGGTTTTGTTTGCTTTAACCGTTTCATAAGACAAGGCCTTCGAGGGTTTAATCCTGCAGTACAAAGAAGGCCAAATTGGGACGCATTACCGGATTTCGACCACTGTTACTGCACTAATCACCATGCCATCTCCATAAATAATCCCCGTGAGAAATAGCTTTCCTATGGCCGATAATTACACCTTACCCTTCGACACGAAAAGGTGGACTGCCGTTTCTGATATGAATTGCAAATCGCCATTCGTATTGCGTTGAATAAATATTGGCCTCTTTTTATTACACTTATTTTTTTTCGGACCACACTGCAAAAGCCGCTGGAAAAAGGGCATAAATTTAACGTCAAACAAACACTACTTTTCTGCTACCGCGAATGACGAGGACCAGCCCCCATCACCCCCGATAGTTCCATTGGAAAATCCTTCACGCGGGGCAAGGGTGAAATGTTCCACTCTGGGTATAATGTCGCTAATATATGCACCATGTAATTATATTTTACCCCTGAACGCACACCCACCCCCGCCATTTCACGATCACACGGTGCGTACGCCGTTTGATGGGTTACACTTCTTTTTTTGTATATTTATTTTCTTTCTGGCGGTGAAATTTAACTCCCGTGCGATAATCACGCACGTTTGGCCTCCTCGTGAAACGGGGGCAGGGGCTGTCGAGGGTGATGGTCAGCAACAATTTCAGATTACAACAACATTCTAAGGGTTCAGGTCTCAGATTGGCGGGGGAAATGGCGCCATTGGCTGAAGGATTAAAGAAAACTTTGGGAGAGCATAGGCGCACGCCATAGCGAAATTTGATGTACCTAAAATGTTTTTTCGTGGAAAGGTAGCTGTGACTTGGAAAATATGTCACCTAGGGATTTTCGTTTTTTTTCTATTTTTCGGTTATTTAACAATATAATTGGAGACACATAGTACTTTTGTTTACTGTGCTGTGTCACTACCCCTCCCAATTGCCTTTAAATGCAATGAATAATTCAAAAAATATTAAAAATATAAAGTAACAAATTTTGCTTCCTTTAGAACCATATTGCCTAATTATCTTAAAGTGAACATCAAACATTTTTGTTAAACAAACTAGCAGGGCCGTTGCAAATATTTTTCAAAGTTTATGTCGCCCCCGGCTTCAAAATCGGTCCAAAAATAAAGGGGACAAAAAAAATATTATTGTTTTCAAAAAAAATCCAAATTTTAATGGTAATAGAAGTTTTATCAACTGAAAACAAATCGAAATGCACGTTCCTGTGTTTAAAATCATAATAAGCATGATCGATCAAAAATTTGTTGAACTTTTGTGAAATTCCGTTGCACACCCAAGTAACATTTTTTTCCAGGAGTTCTACAAGAGCTCTTCAAGATAGCTACAGCATAGCAGTTTGGACTGCGGTAGGATAAAATTCTCTTCAAAACTTCTTCAGGAGTTTGGAAGAGTACTTGAAGAGAGTTTTATCCTACCGCGGTCCAAATTGCTATGCTGTAGCTGTAGCTCTTGTAGAACTCCTGGAAAAAAATGTTACTTGGGCAGTAATGCAAAAAGATATTTTTTTTTGCTGAAAAAAAGTTCGTCAATACTTAGTTATATTGATAACTAATGGTTGCAATACAACTGGGCATTTTAAAACTATTTTTTCATTATATTGTTAAGACCATGGCTTGTTATTTCATTTTTTTAAATTTTTGTGTATTTTATATTTTGAATAATTTACCCAAGTAACATTTTTTTCCAGGAGTTCTACAAGAGCTCTTCAAGATAGCTACAGCATAGCAGTTTGGACCGCGGTAGGATAAAATTCTCTTCAAAACTTCGTCAGGAGTTTGGAAGAGTACTTGAAGAGAGTTTTATCCTACCGCGGTCCAAACTGCTATGCTGTAGCTATCTTGAAGAGCTTTTGTAGAACTCCTGGAAAAAAAAATGTTACTTGGGAATTCGATATAGGAACCTTCCTAAGGAACTGGTATCTTTTTGGAATCAGGATGTATCTAATTGGGACAAACCGGCTCTGTGGCTTAATGGTTACGGCTTCTGTCTCCCAAGCAGAAGGTTCAGGGATCAAATCCCGGTCGGTACCTTTGAAATTGGGAATCAGGAATTTGAATATGAATAAAAACTAAAATGAATCAGGTGGGATTCGAATTCACACCTTTGGATTGATAGTCTGGGACGCTAAGCAGTCGGCTATCAGAAGGTATACACTCTAGCAGTGAATTGATCCGTAGTGTTAAAACATGTTATCTCTTCTTCTCATATTATTAAATACGCGCTGATCCCTGATTTGCCTGAGGGGATTGGAAGTCTAAATATAGATCGAGTTTCCTTCAGATGCTTGCTTTTATGTTTAGGCGGGGCCGAACAATGCCCAGCGACCTCGGAATTGGACCGCAAGGAGCTCTGTCATTCTGAAATGGGTCGTTGGAAGCAGCGCGAGGGCTATCACCACCTTATACCCGGGACTGAGATAAGCTGTATCAGCATTCGGCATGTACATAGTCTGATACAAATTATACTTTCCCATAATTTCGCTACCGGTTAGCGGGTATTGGATTGGACCACACACACACACACACACACACACACACACACACACACACACACACACACACACACACACACACACAGGATGTATCTAATTGGGACAGCTGTTGAAGCCATATTTTTTGCACAATGTTATAATGTTAATGTTTAATTTAGGATAAAGCAGGAGCAGAACAACACAAATAGTATACTGATTTACCTGTGCCTATTCAAGCTGAAGTCTCAATTGGTATTTGTGACTTAAACAATGTTTAAAATTTGAAATTAGCATAGTTTTATTTTCATTGCTTTCGTATTTTTTTGTTTGGTTTTTTTATTTTTCACTGAAGGAAAGAAGGAAAGCCCGTGTGGATCAATTGGACCGCGCACTGGACTCACAATCCAGAGGTTGCTGGTTCGAATCCCGCGGCGAGCGCTCTCAAAATATTAAGTGTAAATATGGGTAGTCGGCACCGTCGCTCCATGCCGTACTCAAACACTTAGGAGCCCAGGGCGGCGAAGTCCTTGTAGTTAAAAGGAAGACACTAGTGGTTGGTACTAGCAATGGTGGCCGACAGCTATAAATTCAACTTCGTTTCGAAGGAAAGAAATTTATTGTTAACAAACTTATTCCATCTAAATCACATTAGATGAAGAATGTTATTGTTTTAAAATCCACATCAACAATTTCATCATCAAAATACATAAAAACTTTGAAATTAATGCTCTTAAGCTGTCTGTAAACTATTGTCTATGTTTGTTCAGGTAATATTCTAGATTATCACTATATCATGGTTATCAAATTCAATAATTTCAAGCTTCAAAATCATAACAAATGTATTGAAAATTGGTTTTAAAACCATTTCAAAAATATCTCGGGATTCGCAATATTTTCAAAACCCGATAAATTGGACGTCCTATTGAATTCTCAGATATTTTGTAAGAGTAAGGTGAAAGACATTTTGTTATAAGCTTAAGGGTTTTGTCATACTCTTTGCATGACAATTTATAAAAATAAGGTTAGAATTAGATTTTTCATTATACCAAAACGGCTTGATCAAACTGAGCTTTGTAATATAGAATTGAGGGCTTAGATTTAATTCAGTCTACCCGAGCAGACGGAAATAACTTGGGAATAACATGTTATTTATAACAAGATTTGTTACTCGTCGTTTTGATTTTTTTGTTATTGGATTGTTATTGTAATAACAGACTAATAACATTTTTAGTTATTCTTCGAACAAATCTTTGTTATTATTTTTTGTTATTTTAACAACTAATCCGATCATCCCATTAACAGTTCGAGGTATTCTTCCATAACAAAAAATGTTATTCTCAAGTTGTTTTGGCATTCAACCAATATCAGACCAATAACAAATTTTATTATGATAACATAAACTGTTATTAAACTCTTATGCAAGAATGGATTTTTCAAAAGATTCCATAACACTTTCTGTTATTTTAACAGTATTTGTTATTGAAGTGGAATTAATTTTGTTATTACCGTCTGCTCGGGTATGGATATAGTGTCAAACAACACGGAGAAAAAACCGTTCCGAAAATCGTGAACAATGTACCACGAAATCAGGAACAACGTGATATCCCACGGTACGAAAACGTACCATGAACACTTTCCATGAACAAAACGCAAATCATGAACGTTTGTTCATGATGCTAAGCTTCTCTAATCCCCTAATTTTTAAGCTTAAAGCTTTTAAGCGTTTTGAAACGGTAACAGCGCCATCTGATTGTCGTTCACACCACTGCCACTGAAAGCTTTCGCCCTGACATCTAGCGGTGGGTAATGCAAACTTCATGCTTCCTGAATATTGTTTTTATGAGATCTTTTATTTTATTTAAAACAACTACAACACAAAATTTGACTTTATTCGTAATATTACATGTAATTACAATGCACAATCTTTTACAATAACATTCCCTCGAAGAAGATTCTCCCAGATACCACGGTCCCACTGAGCTTGAAAACGGACCAATTCCAGTTTCGGCCGGTCATCGCCGTGTCCCCGGGGAAAACAAAAACAACGTCCGCCTTTGGAATCTGTGAAGGCAGACCACAGCCTGCAACTCCGGGAGTTTCAGACGCTCCTGCGAGAACGACGCATCGAAAATCGATCGATTAGAAACTGTTTTTCGTTCTGCAAAGAATATTCTTCATCAGCATAAAATAATCTAAAAAATGACATTTACATACCAAACACACGCAGATCTTGACCAACGGAACAAAGACCGGGACCAGGACAGTGGCCAATGTTTAAAAAACGGTCCATTTCAGCTGGACACTCGGGCACTTTGACAAGAAACGTTTCAACGTGTTTTGATGACAGGCGATGACGGACGACTGAGCTTTTTTGGGGACGTGCAGAGAAAACGAGACGCGAAAACGGGATACCGTTCAGATATTCCGCAACGATAAAAAATAAATAAAATTAAAACTTTTGATTTGTTTTATGGAATATTTCTAAAATTTACCTTTTGTTTTCGTAGCGCGTTGGAAACACTGACACTCTACACGGACTAATGTCATATAGTGGGAGATGTGTGTGTGTTTGTCTAAAATTCTAAAATTCTAAAATTCTAAAATTCTAAAATTCTAAAATTCTAAAATTCTAAAATTCTAAAATTCTAAAATTCTAAAATTCTAAAATTCTAAAATTCTAAAATTCTAAAATTCTAAAATTCTAAAATTCTAAAATTCTAAAATTCTAAAATTCTAAAATTCTAAAATTCTAAAATTCTAAAATTCTAAAATTCTAAAATTCTAAAATTCTAAAATTCTAAAATTCTAAAATTCTAAAATTCTACAATTCTAAAATTCTAAAATTCTAAAATTCTAAAATTCTAAAATTCTAAAATTCTAAAATTCTAAATTCTAAAATTCTAAAATTCTAAAATTCTAAAATTCTAAAATTCTAAAATTCTAAAATTCTAAAATTCTAAAATTCTAAAATTCTAAAATTCTAAAATTCTAAAATTCTAAAATTCTAAAATTCTAAGATTCTAAAATTCTAAAATTCTAAAATTCTAAAATTCTAAAATTCTAAAATTCTAAAATTCTGAAATTCTAAAATTCTAAAATTCTAAAATTCTAAAATTCTAAAATTCTAAAATTCTAAAATTCTAAAATTCTAAAATTCTAAAATTCTAAAATTCTAAAATTCTAAAATTCTAAAATTCTAAAATTCTAAAATTCTAAAATTCTAAAATTCTAAAATTCTAAAATTCTAAAATTCTAAAACTCTAAAATTCTAAAATTCTAAAATTCTAAAATTCTAAAATTCTAAAATTCTAAAATTCTAAAATTCTAAAATTCTAAAATTCTAAAATTCTAAAATTCTGAAATTCTAAAATTCTAAAATTCTAAAATTCTAAAATTCTAAAATTCTAAAATTCTAAAATTCTAAAATTCTAAAATTCTAAAATTCTAAAATTCTAAAATTCTAAAATTCTAAAATTCTAAAATTCTAAAATTCTAAAATTCTAAAATTCTAAAATTCTAAAATTCTAAAATTCTAAAATTCTAAAATTCTAAAATTCTAAAATTCTAAAATTCTAAAATTCGTAAATTCTAAAATTTTAAAATTTTAAAATTGTAGAATTTGAAAATTCTAAAATTTAAATCTTAAATTTGAAAATTCTAAAATTTTTAGTTTTTATCCTACTGCTAACATAATTCCCTTTTCATTTGTTTGAACTTATGAACATATGAATGACAATAGCTTATAGAACTTTAAAAAAAAACTCGAAATTTCTAAGTTTCGTACATGTACTAACAAATTTAATCATGGCAATTTTGAAATAATGTGAAATTATTAAAGACACCCTCATATTACAAAATTAGCTTATTCTAAAGAGTCTGATTATATTAAACATAAATCAGAATGTTTGGTTTTGGCTTTATGTGGATTGATCTTCAAAAACATGTTAGAACACGTCAAAATTCGTTCCAATCCAAACACGAACAAAAGACTGCGTTGAATTTGTGTTAGTGTATGAGATGTTAGAAAGCTCCCTAGACCAAAACAGGTCAAAAGTAGATGGCGTCACGAAACGATGTTCTGTTGACAATCAGCACGAAACAGGAAAGCTTTTTCAGACATAAGATTCAGTTCGCGATTTCGTGAACAATGTGCACGATATCATGTTTTTTTCTCCATGATATCATGAACAAGTTCACGATTTCATGAACAGCGAAAGTACGCGATTACATGCACATTTGTTCATGAATTTCAGAACGGTTTTTTCTCCGTGAAAGATGGTAAGATTGAATGAAAATCAGTTTTATAATATATTTTATGGCGATTTCTCACAAACAAAACTGTGTTTTAAGTATCAATGAGTTAGTACTCATCATAAATTATATTTGACCCTGAAGTTCAAAATAATACCAGGTTTTGGATTTGGCTTGTCTGGCAATGTATATTCTGAGTTATTTTGGGCAACCTACTGAATGCTTTTTAGTTTTGTATTGTCTGATCACTCAATAAAAATAATTATGTGTCTATAATTGTAATAAATCTTAATAGACTTTTTACGTCTGAAATATTTTTTATGTCTTTCCAAAACTCAGGACATTTTTTCCTGCCCCTCCAATGTAACTTCCATGTCTCATTCTCAAACCCGAAAAATGAGCCTTTCCTTTTCGTGTCGGGCCATTTTTCTTCTTCTAGTTTAACGGAACGACGCCGATACGTCCAACTGACCACCGTTGCTTTGGCCGTGCGATTATTTCATTTTCCGCATTTGCAATAAAAGTCCTTCGCGAAGAGTTCACCACCAACTACTTTGCCCAGGGGAGGTGGGTGGGTGGCATAATTTAGTGATTGGAATAAAAATACACAAAACCTCCTTCTCGCTGGTGACCGGTTGTTCCGGAGCATGCAAAAGCCTGGCGTGTCCTATGCAAATGCGAGTGGTTGGTCACGAATAAAAGTGCGTTTTCATATTTTAACAACATTCTTTGGTTAGAAAGAAAGAGAGAGAGAGAGTGGTGGCCAAAGGTTACAGCAATTAAATCGTTATACCCTTCAATTATGCCGAAAACGCACAACAATCCAACGCCACGAAGGGGGAGACCCTTACTGGGTGGTCCACCCCACCCCTCTAGCATGGCAGTAATAAAAATGGCACGAAAAGCGTTTCTTCAGCGGGGAGGCAAACTTTTATTGGTCGAATAGTTTTGTGATGGATTTGCATGCGTTTTGAATTACAGAAATGCGCGAAAGGAAATGGAAAAAAAGCCCCGGGAAAATAAGCTTTTCGCGTTTCGCTGATTACGAGAATTGGGCGAAATATTTTAGCCCCAGAGCTGATTAAGTTTTTTTCCCACCCAATTTGGTCCTTGGCAGTTCGAGAAATGTGCCCGCGAAAGTTAACGCATAAGTGGGTGGGAGTGCGCGATAATTTAGTGCTCACGCAAAATCAGCACTTTTACAATGGCATCTGGCCGTGGATGGAAATTGAACGCCTGGCCTGGGAAAACTCTAGCCTCGCGTGGGGATTAATTTATACCATCAGGGCTGAGTGGAAGTGATTTTTGTGTTGCGACACAAATCAAAGTGGAAATATCGCCTCCCCCTGGCAGGGGAGGGCGAGCAACTAAAGTGCTCCTGCTTTGCATTTGCATGAAGGTGTGACATATTTCATTTCGGTATTTATAAACATTTTGGGAAAAAATAAATCATAAATTTGGTTAAACTAAAAAAATGAAAGCCAAATAACATTCAAATGATAGTATTAATGATCCACTCGAACAGTTAAGCTTACAAAGTCTGGGGTGAATCGGGACTACAGTCTGAACAGGGACAGCATTGTTTAGAGCATTTAATGGTTTTAAATTTGGAAATGGGTGTACACTAGGGTGACAAGAAAAATTGAAAATTTCGGAAAATCGCAAGAGATACCCCCTGGATCGATTCTTTAGGCAAAAACAAGTAACTGTGCCAATTTTGAGCCAAATCGGTTAAGGCTAAGGGGTCGCTTTTCATCGTTAAAATTTATATGGGGAAAATCGCAAAAATTTATGGGGAAAAACATCGCTTCAGGATTTTTGCAGCAGGTGGCGCAGGTCTCGCTCAAAATTGTCCAAGTGTGAGATTCTTGTAGGAAATTTAATTACCTACAACTTTGTAGAAGGGTGCAAGACGATCCGAGTTGATCCTGATGAGTTATTAGCAATGCGATGAAAAGAAATCGGCTTATATACTTGAAAGTATACAAGGGGTATATACTGCCCCTGATCGCATAAATGTCCCATATGCATTTTCATCGATTTCGAGTTATTGATGCAGTTTGGTTCAAAATTGTGTGCTCTTTCGAAAGAGCCTATAACATCCAGTACTTTGTTCTAGAAATCAGCAGGAAATCCAGTTTTTTCGCGAAAACTTAACACGTAGCCTTATGTATGGGATAAACTTCAAATGCGTTTTTCTCAGCTTGCTGTTTTTGCATATGGGACATTTATGCGAACATGGGCAGTATAGCAAGTATATAAGAAAAAAAAAATTTCTAGAAAAATCCCCAAAAATCAGGATCAACTCGGATCGTTTTGCACCCTTCGACAAAGTTGTAGGGAATTAAATTTCCTACAAGAATCTCACACTTGGACAATTCGACGATGTTTTTCCCCATACATTTTCGTGATTTTCCCCATATAAACTTCAACGGTGAAAAGCGACCCCTTAGCCTTAACCGATTTGGCTCAAAATTTGCACAGATACTTATTTTTGCATTAGGAATCGATTCAGAGGGTATCTCTGATGTCGATTTTTTTATTGTCACCCTAATGTACACATTATGCTGGTCTGAGTCTGTTCTAACCGAAACCAACCAGAAAAATCAAAATATTGCGCTCCTATATGGTTAAAACTGTTGTCCCGATTCACCCCAGTTGACGGTTTTATTACATCTGAAAAATGTGTTATTTTACCTCTAAAAATTAGTCAATTCACCACTATTCCAGTCTTATTTCCACCCAATTTGCAAATTCTCACTATTTGTTGAATAAAAAAATATAAAAGGAACCGTATTGAACCATACTGAACAGTAGACAGTAGATGAAAGAAAGTTAGATGGCCATAATTATGAAAACATAGATTCATGGGATTATTTAGATACTCTTAAAGTGTCATGGTTCTCCCAATTAAAATAAGTTGGAATCGGAAAATGAACTACATTATCGGATACTTTTGACAATTCTACATTTAAAACAATTAATATAAGTTTCCATGTTTTATGTTTTAAGTGTTACTAAAATAGAATTAAAAAAAATTTAAAGCCTTGAAAAAAGCGTTCAAATAGCCTCGTATTTCACTTCAAATCATAGTTAGGAGTCCTACCAATAATGCTAAAAACTAAACATATTTTTAATGTAAGCAATATTTTTTTATTAGATAGCAATATTCATCAAAATCCTGAAAAATGTTATTTTGATGTACTAAAGAAGGTTAATTGAAAATACTTTTCTTCGTCATGGCGCCTAAGTTACATAGTCAAATCAATGAAAACCATAGGTTTTGCTTGAAAATTGCTGTTATGAAAAAATGCAAAAGGTTTGGAAACATATAAATGCTTATAGCTGAAACAATGGTGTAAGAGATAAAATTGAGTTTTCATTTGGAATTTTGAAAATTCACCATTTCTATTTTACTAAAACCGCTGTATCTTGGCACTGCAGTGACAAAAACTAATTGTTAAAAAAGTAAAATTGTGAGAGAAGTTCGTAAAAATTTCAGACAAAAAATTACATTTTCCAACTTTAACATGCTGACAATGAAATATGACTTCCTGGATTAATATGAATACAGAGCATTACTGGTAGGACCTTTAACTACACTGACCTACAAAAAATTGACAAAAATTAGGCTCAACTCGAGGGGAAGCATGAAGTTTGGAGCCCCAAAAACCCGTGCATTTTGAATTTTTCAAAAATATTTAGCCTGGGCCGAATGGTTTTTCTCCAAAGTTTGTATGGAGAACTAGTGCGGTTCGTCGCTGTTGCATGCAATATGTGGGAGTAACGAACAGCACTAATTCTCCATACAAGCTTTGGAGAAAAACTAACTTAATCCATCTATGTGGTTGGAGCCTTCCTCACTCATTACCAACAATGGGTGATATGATGGGGTTGGACACAAATTTCATCCTTTTTTTAGATCCGGAATAAAAATGTACATAAATTTCACTTAAGTGGCCATATCCCGACAGGGTTGCCAGATCTTCAATGTTTTGGACTCGTTAGAAATGTTTTTTTGATAACCTAACCAACGATGGCCGAATGGTGGATCCGGACATAGTTTACATACATTTAAGTGAGATCCGGCTTCCAAAAAGTACATAAATTTTACTTAAGTAGCTATATCTCGAGACAGGGTTGCCAGATCTTCAATGTTTTGGACTCATTGGAAAGGTCTTTTGATTACCTAACCAACGATGGGTTGGATGATGGATCCGGGCATAGTTTACATACATTTAAGTGGGATCCGGATATATGTGAATACACATATTTATACAGTAGTTTTTCGGTAACTGGGCGTTGTTTAACTGGGCTGCTTTTTAACTGGGCGCTCGATAACTCTGCCGTAGCCCAGTTAAAAAAAAACAAAACAAACCAAAATGACCGAGGGGTTAATGGATGCAAAAATCATATTTGATTAATAAAAAAAACTTTTTTCAAACTTTTGTTAAACTTCAAGTTACAATTAAAGAAATATGAAAAGTAAGCATTGTAAATACTTTTGAGTTACTTTTGTTTTTATATTTAATTTGGAAAATATTATGCATCGGTGGTCCCCTCGTTATTTTTTGTTCAGCCCAGTTAACGAGCAACATGCGGTGACAGAGCTACGTTCTCAGCCCAGTTACCGAACAACTACTGTATATAACTTTTGAACTACATATCGAAACTTCAAACAATTCAATAGCGATGTATAGGACCCTAAACCAAGTCGAATGCAACCGGTTTGATCAAAATTGGTCCAGCCAGTGCTGAGAAAACTTGGCAAGAATTTTGGGAACATACATACATACACACACACATACACAGACATTTGTTCAGTTTTCGATTCTGATAAGTATACATGAATATAGGTCTGCGAGCTGTTTTTCAAAAGTTCATTTTTCGAACAGGTTTATAGCCTTACCTCAGTGAGGAAGGCAAAACCATTCGGCCCAGTCTAAATATTTTTGAAAAATGCAAAGGTTTAACAAGGTTTTTCGAGACCTTTATAAAGAAGAATAAAAAGAATTCATTTTGAGTGATAGAAAGTAAAAGTTTTTCTAAGTGGCTTATTATCCCAAAAATATTCTTAAATGGGTTTTTTAGAGTGTATTATTTGAAATAAGTTTCTTCCATTTTCCGAACAAAGCTAAAACTTTGATATCTGAAATATTTTCATAAATTCCAAGTAATATTATCATTTTTTTTACACCACTCTAATGTCGATTTGTCAGAACAGTACAGTCATCCCACATATTCGGAACGGTTTCCAGATCGGACAATGTTCAAAAAAGCATAGCAAATCGATTATTGAACTTAATGATTCGCTTTTACCTTCATTTGAAAGCTTTTCTTGCGATCTTTCGAATGCTGTATCGAACATCTGCAAATTTTAACTTTTATATGAAGTTTTTGAAGAATTACTTTGACCCTTGAAATCCACAAATTCGGAACACTTTTTTCTTACGAATGTAAACAAACTTTGGATCTCCCCAGGAGTACATATTTATTACCAAATAATGACTTCACACACAGAAACCAATGAAACTCAAGCTTAGTGATGTTTTATACATGGTTTGATAACTTTTTTTGTGAAAATATCAGTTAAATTCAGGTGTTCCACAATTGAGGGAGGCACAATAACATCCCACAATTATGAAACAGGCCATTTGGAGGCAGTGTTTTGCTGCTCTGGACAAAATAGTCTTGGAATGAAGTTTTTTGTTCAAAAAGTATTACTTTTACTAGTGAAATAGCAAGATAATGTCCAAATAAAGGTTCTTAAAAATAGTAGGGTCGACAGAAAAGCTACTTTTGGCATGCTATTGACAAATTATCATAAAAGTGTTCCGAATTTGTGGGTGTTCCGAATATGTGGGATGACTGTACTTAGGCTTCACATTGCTTAAAATCACTCCCCCTTAAACGTGCAACTATCTTCTTATCACCACCCACAAGTTCGCGCATACGCATACGCATGCAAGATAACACTGACGCGTCACTTATGCTCCTCGTCACGCTTCGCAAGCATCACCTTAATTCACACAATTTGTTGAGTAGGCCTAACAACCCTTCTACTTTATGTGCTTTATCTTATCACACACTTTACCGTGTGCTAGAAGGCAGATTAAAACCCCAAAACTCATCACCCCACACTCCGGTGTGTGAATTTGAGTTAGTAGCTAAGCCTAACTAAGCAGGCAGACACTAATAACAATAAAAAAGCGGCGGCCCTTCCGCGTCGCATTCCAAAATGGCGGCCACTGCGACGACATTGACCTTGTCACAGCAACTTCTTTGTCCGCTGCTGCTACCCTGATCGCGCATCTTGACCCAAGGGCTCGGAAGTCATTCCGAAAAAGGGAGTTTCGAGAGGCTTAATTGGGTGCTTAAAATTCATTTCCGCGTCAAAATCAAAGCGCTGGGTCTTTTTTTTCAGCAGCGATGGTGACGCGTCACTCCAATCTAACCAAGTTTACAAACATCAACGTGGTGCGACACGACACTGACACTGGTGTTGCAAGGTCATCCCTCGAAACAGGTTCCACGTGTGTGATCTTCGTCAAACCACCGCCGGTGGCGTAGACATTGAAAAAAGGCTTGCCACGCCACATGTACCCACTAACTAATCGTACCAAAAAAACATTCACATTAACGCATTCAGCCGGTGAATGGGCCCTTTTTCAAGAGCATCTCACGCACACAAACACGTACGCATACGCATAAGCATACGGTGGGGCCACGTGGGACAGCGAGCGAATGTCATCGCAGGTGTGGCGACGCGCATCGATGTTTTTGAGCCAACATTTTACAGCGTTGTAACAGCAGGCAGCAGTCAGCAGTACATCCACGTTGCGTAACCTCCAAAAAGTCAACCAATTAGTAGAGCCAGTGACTAAATTTACATCGACAAACGTGCGTGGGGCACGGTGGGAACACATCGCTAATTTGTGGATAAAAATGAAATTTACAGCGGACAATTTTTCCAGTAAAATCTTTAAAAAAGACGTAGATTTAATCTAACTAAAAACAACA
The DNA here is from genome assembly GCF_016801865.2 of Culex pipiens pallens. NCBI lineage: Eukaryota > Metazoa > Arthropoda > Insecta > Diptera > Culicidae > Culex > Culex pipiens. The sequence goes on along the minus strand of NC_068938.1, from coordinate 64,181,410 downwards.
CCTTTAAGGATAAATAACACCACAACAAAACTAATTGAATAAACATTAAACAAAAATTTATTAAAGGAAAAAGAACATTATTCCAAATCAAAATTGGAAAAATAACAACCAAAAGATGTCGTCGACAAATTCAAATTCTTGAAAATATTACTAAAGACTCATAGTAGCATAATCAAATGATTTGGAGACAAAATGACGCAGGTTCACATCTAGATGGCTCTACTGAAGATTGATTGATCAATTTTTGATAAAAAAAAGATCAATGATTTACGTCGACTTGTCTGTGCAAATACAAAATCTTTAGTTACCACAATCTCAGAGTTCCAACAGAAATCCAGTTTAAATGAAATTCACTTAGAAAATGTAAATCGACTAAAAACAATACATTAGATTGCTTAAAAAAATTATTTTGGTATGTTTATAAAATAAGTTTGCTCAAATTCTTTAAAATAAATTTGATATCCATAAGAAACAAAAGCTCTTCTCAGTTGCTATTTAAAATATTAAAAAATCTGCTTAAACATCGTCCAAGTCGAGAGAATCGTTCCCTCAAAATCCAAAATCGAGAGAATAATGCTACCAACTCACACCACCATAACAAATGAGTTCATTCGTCAATTGAAACTATAAATCTCCAACAAGTGGCATCGACATCGACATCTGCCCACTCTTTGTTCATCAAGCTGTGGTGGCCGAGGCAGTTAAGTCATTGGGTTAGTATGTCAAAGTTCTCTGGTTCGATTCTCGCAACTTTTGGTATTTTGTTTTGAAGGATGATTTTGTTTTTGAAAATGAACCTCGAGAGAATTATTGTTTCGCTCATCACGAGCTGTGTTCTGTGTGTCCGTAAATGGTATCACTATTCTCTCGTCTCGAGGCTATTATTCTCTCGGACTAGCGCTGCCCAGCTTTGGGTGTACAATAAAAATGAGTTCGAATCCAAAAACGAATTTCATTGTCGGATTCTTTGTACAATTTTGCAATAAAATCAGTTAAAACAGTTTCTTAGATACAAGTTTTTAGTGTTAATAATAAAGAATTTTAAAATAACTTCAAATTTATAGGCAATTTAAGTAGAAAATAATAAAATTTGCAAAATTTTTGATTCATGCTACAAAACTGGATTTATTGGCAAAAAAGTGAAACTTGTAACATTGTATGAACTAAGGCTAGTATACATTCCATTTAAAGATAGACCTCCGCTCTCCAAGGATCATTTGAAACCGGCCCGAAAAAAACCAGAAATAGAAGCCTAATCAACTGATAACAATTTGAAATGCATTTTCCTGCGATGATGATCATCTTTCATATTGGGCTCATTTAAAAATATTTGAAATTTTTGTGAATTTGCTTTGTACCGCAAAATAATTTATTCACGCAAAATATTGTCATCATTAGCTAGATATATTGAATACTAATGATTGCAAAGCAACTGAACTGGTGTATAATGCATTTTAAAACATTGTTTCATTGAAACATTCAAACTATTGCTTGTAATTTCTATTCCTCGACTTTGATCAGAGTTTAAAAAATTAAAATTAAAAATTTGTTAAAAGATTGAAATGTCTTTATTCGATTTAAAATGCATAAATCTCAGATTAGTTTTCAAAAAGACGTAAGAGCCATTTGTAAACAAAGCCCGTTTTACATCGGTATTCGGCCTACTTACAAATAATTAATTTCAAAAATCATTGAGACTGTTCATCTACACGTCTTTTAAATGTTCTAAACTTAAAACAAATGGAATATTTTTTCAATTAAGAGAAAAATGAAAATGAGTGGCTCTTACGGCTTTTTGAAAACTAACCCGAGAAATATTCGTTATGCAATGTTTTATAAACAGTTTTCAATCGATTTTACAAGTTTGCCGATGAAAATTTAAACTACAGTTAATAATTACTTTTTTGTCTCATAAAAACTCATCTAAACTTCAAATTTAAAAAAAAAAACTCGGATTTATGTAAATTTGAAAGTAAAACTAATCGTCTTACATTTGAGTCTAAGACAGGGTGGGTTTTACGAAAATCGGCAAAAAATGGGAATTTTGACCACCGTTATTCGTTTTGATTGATTTTCACAAATGATTTGCACATTGTGCACAAACCTATACCACAAACTAAAATTTGGAGATTAAACAAAATAACTGAAAAACAAGCATTCAGCGGTCCAACACCCACCATGCCACCGGACCTCTACCCATCGCCACCACCAACCCATTCATCACCCTTTCAATCAGCCCTCGAAAAAAAAATGTCCAAAAACGCAATCGCATTCATTACCTCGTTATAATTCATTGCCCTATCCCTTGACATTTAAAACGCGCTGACGCTGGCCAACGGCAGAGTGACTAACCAACGCACGATTGGAAGGCCACCCTTTTAGTGTGCGACGGTGGGGGCAGAAGGGTATTACTATAGTACTAGTATAGTACCGGAAGGTTGTTTGCGTTTTTTGAACGCGTTTTTTTAGTTCAGCTGCAGCGACACCAAAAAACTTAAAATCAACACAGATGATCAACATCAACTTTTAGCGAGGTTGGGGAAGTATAAGATCGTGTTTTGATAGCAGCGAACATGTACCCAACGTGGAAACCACGTGGAGTACTTGCTAATAAGAAACACTTGCGTGTAAGATTTTTTGGAACAGATTTGTGTATTTTGGATGAATATGAGCCTTCAGCACGTAATTTTGAAGAGTTTTAGAACTTGATAACGTATTTATTAAAAGCAAATTTAATCTACTCTACTCTACTCTACTCTACTCTACTCTACTCTACTCTACTCTACTCTACTCTACTCTGCTCTGCTCTACTCTACTCTACTCTACTCTACTCTACTCTACTCTACTCTACTCTACTCTACTCTACTCTACTCTACTCTATTCTACTCTACTCTACTCTACTCTACTCTACTCTACTCTACTCTACTCTACTCTACTCTACTCTACTCTACTCTACTCTACTCTACTCTACTCTACTCTACTCTACTCTGCTCTACTCTACTCTACTCTACTCTGCTCTACTCTACTCTACTCTACTCTACTTTACTCTACTTTACTCTATTCACTCTCTTTTCTTTACTTTCATTCCCATTTCTCAAATTATGCAACTCATTCACCACGTGCTCAACATACAAAATTTACCAACACAACTCTTCCGGCTAGACAACCACTTGTCGCGATCTTTGTGTAATTGTCCCAAGAGAGTACGTGCGTGAGTGCGTGTGCAATAGCTGGGAGATACAACATCCGTCAGAAGGTGAAGCATCTGTCTAGTACATAAACCTTAGAAACCGCAAATACTATGTGCCATAAGCAGCAGGGACTACTCACATAAATTATTTCTGCTTTTATTTATATCAGTGGCAATAGAAAACATTCACTGATACTACAAAGTTGTCGAAAAAAAATGTTTTCTCTTTACTTGTCGTACACTAAGATGATTTAAACTGATTTCCATAAACATTTCAGTCAAAATTTACAAAACAATAAATTTTGTACTATAACTCAAAACAAAATTGGACAAAAAAAAGTGAGGTTAGGTGCTTAGGATTCTGTCCCAAAACCCATTTCTCATAACACACCCCTCACCACATGAACTGCTTAAAGGAAGTGAGGGTTAAACGGGGGGCTTTTTGGGGTTTGGTAGTTTTAGTTGGAAGAAGCTTTACCTTCTTTTTTTTTTTCATCCTTCCCTACGCACATTTCGCTTGATGCTAGTGCGTTTGGTCTATTTTTTGCCTGCCAAGAGGTAGGTATTTACTATTTGCGTTGGTCGTATCAAAGTTCTTTCAGGGCTATGTGTGTGTTTTTTTTTCTGTTCGTTGCGGTGCGGTTTGTTTGCAGTTTGGTTTAGAATAAAGCTGCCTTCCCCAGATTGTTTGCTATAATGATGGGTTGGAAAATGATTTGAAGGTACACATTTGAGAGCGTTTTTTTTTCAAGAAGGACGTTTAGAATTTGTCAGGTTCATATTTGGATGCTTTTTTCGATGTATCTAGAAATAGCTTTCTTCAAACTGTAAAAAAATCTTTGAAAACAATCGGCATTAAAACAGTCAAAAAAGTGCTTACTTTTCTATCTAATCTATTACCTGTGCAGTTTTTTTCTCTCGGTCAAGAGGGTGAGGATATTCGCAATTTTTGGAAATGTTTTGTAAAATATTACAAGGAACCAGGGAAAAATATTTTCAGATATGAGCTCTTTGGTCCCGAGAGGCCCGAGAATTAGCAAATGAAATTTTCATAAGACCTTTTCGAATACTCTGCTGGCTTGTTCAAACCTTTACATATTTTTCCTTTAAAACCCAACTAAAAAGCTTTCCCTTTAAAAGTGGCGCTCTGAAAGTGGTTCAGCCGTTCCGAAGATATGATTTTTTTTGAAAAATTTGCTTTCTACTCTATTTTGGATATGAGCACCCTAATCGCCAAACAAGAAAAAATTCGGGTGTAATTATTTGGGTCAAAGAACACCCACTCCAAATTTGAGCCAAATCGGAGCACTTTTGATTTGGAGACTTCCTGTTTGACGTGGAATGGCTGTATAGTCCGGAAGTTTCATGTCTTTTCCCGATCTGTGGTCTCAACATTCAAAATTTGTAAAAAAAAGTCTTAAAAGTATACAATCGACTGTACTTGTTTATTAAATCATTTGTTTTAATGTTTATGGATGGAGACAAAAAATTACACTTGTAAGCCTTAATTATTTGATTACAAACTTTTTATAACTTCAATTTCAAATTGTAAACAAATTACAAGCCGTTGCAAAAAATGTTAAGTTTTTGTCTATATACTATGCTGAGGACAAAATGATTATCCGAAGTAATAGGCAAAATTTAACTTCTGATAATTCGAGTCTAGACTGAACTATAAAATAAATTATTAATTTTATAAACAAAACTTACCACGCTTCCATCAAAACGAAAAAATAAAAATTAAATATTCTGGTGAAAAACTTGAAAAATCTATTGTAAAGTATTTGAGCAATTCTCTACCAAAACCGGAAATGGATTTATTTGAATTTTTTTATTTGGCTCAAACTTAGTGGGGGCCTTCCCTATGACCAAATAAGCTATTTTGTGTCATTGGTTCACCCATACATGTCTCCATACAATTTTGGCTGCTGTCCATACAAAAATGGTATGTAAATATTCAAACAGCTGTAACTTTTGAGTGAATTTTCTGATCAATTTGGTGTCTTCGGCAAAGTTGTAGGTATTGTTGAGGACTTTTGAGAAAAAAATAGGTACACGGAAAAAAATTGCAGATTTTTTTATCAACTTTTTTTTCACTAAAACTCAATTTCCCAAAATACGTATTTTTTTGATTTTCGAGATTTTTTGATATGTTTTAGGGGACAAAAATCCGCAACTCTTGAGCCATAGAGAAACATGGTCAAAAGATCTGCCGCCGAGTTATGAATTTTGAAAAAATAGTGATTTTTGGAAAAAAATGAAAGTTTCATGCAAAAACAAGTTTGACATTATTTTTTAATGCAAAATTAAATTTGCAATCGGAAAGTACTTTAAAGATTTTTTGATAAAGGGCTCCGTTTTCAAGACATAGCCACCGAAAGTTTGATTTTAGCAAAATATTTGCAGTTTTTCAATTTTTAAAAATAGTGACCATGAGTGACCATTTCTAAAAATTTTTTTTTTTTTTTAAGTTCAGAAAATTCGCTATAAAATTGTCTAAGAGACATTGAAGATTGGACCTCGGGTTGCTGAGATAGAGCCGCTTTAAGAAAAAGAAGCACGAAAAATGAAGTTTTCTAAGTCTCATCAAAACAACCCACCATCTTCTAGAGACCATATCTCAGCAACTAATGGTCTGATTTTCAATGTTAACACATGAAAAATTCGTGAAATTTTCCGATCTTTTCGAAAAAAATATTTTGAAAATTTTTAAATCAAGACTAGCATTTTAGATGGGCGTAATTTTCAATGTTTGGCCCTTTTAAAATGTTAGTCTTGATTTAAAAATTTTCAAAATATTTTTTTCGAAAAGATCGGAAAACGGAAAATTTCACGAATGTTTTCATTTATTAATATTGAAAATCGGACCATTAGTTGCTGAGATTTCGTCATTAGAAAATGGTGGGTTATTTTGGTGAGATTAAGAAAGCTTCAATTTTCGTGTTTCGTTTTCTTAAAGCGGCTCTATCTCAGCAACCCGAGGTCCAATCTTCAATGTCTCTTGGACAATTGTATAGCAAATTTTCTGAACTTTTCAAAAAAAATATTTTTAGAAATGGTCACTCTTGGTCACTATTTTTAATTCAATTCAATTCAATTAGTTTTTATTAGTAAATAATCAATTCACAATTTCGTAATTCTTATAACCTAATAGAGTTTTGGAGTACCTTTCAACTATGATTTGTACTATAGATCATTTTGATGTAATTGGATATTCTAACAATGGATTTGCCAACAGAAGGAAAAAATATTTTAAAAAACCTTCTAAATTTGCTAAGGAAAAGGATAGAGATAGAAAAGCTTAAAACTAGATCACAGTTTGTTTTGTCTTTTGACGTCGAAAAACTTCGCTGCACAAGGCAGCTTATCCGTTGTTGATATACTTCATCATAAGCTCACTCAGAGCTTGGAATTGTTCTGCCTTGTTCCGGCAGGCACGAAAGCGCGTGAGCATCTCTCCAGCAAGAGCGAAAAACTCGGGAAGCGTGAAGAGATCATCTCTGGTAACGTCTGCTTGTCCCGGTGAAGTACCGCTCCCAGAAGCGGCTACTCTAGCGTACAAACCTCCCCAACCGGGAGGGAACGCTGGGTTGGTCGATGGAACCGCTCCGCCGCCAGCTGCTGCAGCGTTCGTGCTCGAAGTCTTTGGAGGTTGGCGGGACGCTGGCGCTTTCTTCTTCTTGTCCTGCTCCTCGAGGTACTTTTTCCGCGCGGCACAGCCACGGAAATTCGCCGTGTGGTTTCCACCACAGTTCGCGCACTTGACGCGCGCTTTGTGCTGCTGGGCGTTTTCCCCCAGCTGGTCTTTCCGCGGAAGATTGCACCTTTCGGTGAAGTGGGTCTCACCGCACTTTACGCACCGGGGCGGAAGATTACAGTTTCTTGAACCGTGTCCGAATTTTTGACAGCGGTGGCATTGCGCTGCGTCGGTCGGATTCTTCGTGTAGAATCGCCACGTCACGAAGAAGCCGTCCAGTGCTTTGATCTGCCGTAGGTCCTGGATTTTGACCGACCCACGATCGAAGTACAGGAGGTACAATGTGTATGTACCTGTCACCGTTGTCGATTTTGAGAGCACCTTAACCTCTCGAGGCTTAACCTCGACGCCCGCCAGGTGTTCTTCCAGGTCGGAGATCGGGCGGTCCGGATATCCCTGAAGGACGATCTTCACTGGGACCTTCTCTGCTGGGTCAAATGTGAAGAATTTGAAGTTTCGCAACTTCAACTTCTTCACTACCAAGTCGAAATTCTGTTTTTTATGCGTAATCACTTGCACCGAAGTTTTACTAATTTTAAGACAATATTGGAGTCCCTCAAGCAACTCGTCAACATCGTCCGCCAACGTATGCAAAACAAAAATTGGAGGTGGTCGTCGTTCCTTCGGAGAGTTACAATTTTTCTGCTTTCCTTGCTTGCGCGCAAGTTCATCATCGTCATCGTCGTCGCCAGCACTGCTGCTGTCACTGGCGGTGTTGTTTTCTTCTCCACTCAGCATCTCAAATTCGTTGCTGGTGGGAACGTTGGAAGTGGTTGTTGTCGTAGTGCTGGTGGACTGCTGCTGCTGCTGCTGGTCGGAAGTACTTCCGGATGCTCGGGTCGATTGTCTCGTCCGTACTGGGGACTCACGTGGACGGTATGACACGTGTAAAAAAGAAGGATCGGTGACGTCACCGGGCACGCTCCCGTGCGCGATGGCGGTCGATGCGGCGTTGGTATGTTTACCTTTTTGCACTCTGCCGGTAGATGAACTTCGCGGGTTTTTCGAGGCCGCACTCGAACTGCCACGGCCACGGCCGGCCCTTGGCATGCTGGAGCAGCAAACTCGCGGGTAAACACTGTTAATTACGGCGAAAAAATCGAAAAGTTTGAGGAGCTCCGAACAGCTGACTGTTGCTGGCTGGTGTTGCCAGTCCCGATGTGACACTATTTTTAAAAATTGAAAAATTGCAAATATTTCGCTAAAATCAAACTTTCGGTGGCTATATCTTGAAAACGGAGCCCTTTATCAAAAAATCTGTAAAGTACTTGTCGATTGTAAATTCAATTTTGCATTAAAAAATAATGTTAAACTTGTTTTTGCATAAAACTTCGATTTTTTCCAAAAATCACTATTTTTTCAAAAAAAATCATAACTCGGCGGCAGATTTTTTGACCATGTTTCTCTATGGCTCAAAAGTTGCGGATTTTTGACCCCTAAAACATATCAAAAAATCTCGAAAATCAAAAAATAAGGTTTGAGTTTTAGTGAAAAAAAAGTTGTTAAAAAAATCTGCAATTTTTTTCCGTGTACCTATTTTTTTCTCAAAAGTCCTCAACAATACCTACTTTTGCCGAAGACTCCAAATTGATCAGAAAATTCACTCAAAAGTTACAGCTGTTTGAATATTTACATACCATTTTTTTATGGACAGCAGCCAAAATTGTATGGAGACTTGTATGGGTGAACCAATGACGCAAAATAGCTTATTTGGTCATAGGGAAGGCCCCCACAAAGTTTAAGTCAAATAAAAAAATACAAAAAATAAAAATGGTCGAAATCGGCCGATTTCGTAGAGAGTTGCTCATTTCAAGAACATTGCGTATATTTTTGCATTTTTATTCAATCAGGCATTCAGTTCTGAATTATGGAACCATTGATCGGAAAATAGAATTCAGGCAAAAAAATATGATAATGAATCAATACATATTTTGATAATAATTAACAGATGCATAACTGTGATAGTTTTTATCATTTTGTGTTAATTTATGCTTTAACAACTTTAAAGTTGTGCTTGAATTTAGTTTTTTTTATTTCAGCTCCCCCACATTGTCCTGAGCTGAGGAACAAAAACTTTGAATAACAAGTAAAATGAGTTATTTTTGCGGCTTTGTGAACATAATTTTTAATAAGAAAATTCAAAAAAATCAAGATTAAATTTGAAAAGTTCTGATATAGATAATTTTCCTCTCTTGATATTTTAAATCAAATTTAACAATTTTATAATTATTATTACTATTAAAAATATCAGAACATTGCACCAAAAGATTAGAAAATTGAACCGATTGTTTTTGAGTTATTGTCAGTTGAAAATTACATTCTAATTAGGTGACACTTAGAAACACTCATTTTCATAGATTCAAACTGTCCAATTTCCAAAGTCTCAGAGTGAAAATTGTTGAAAATATTTTTAACATTTCTAAAGTAATTTTTTAGAGGTTTCTGTCTCTAAAAAATCAATTTTTCAAATTAAATTTAATTTTTTTTGTCAATTTTTGCACCACCAACCTCGTTTGTGGCCAGAGTCGAGGGACATAAACTTCAAAAAATATTTGCAATGGCCTTACAAAAAAAATATTTTTAAAATCTTAATCAAATTTGCTATTAAAAATTACGTTATCGAAATTTTGATAAAGTTCTTTGGAGCTATAACCACTTTTAGATCATGTTTTTCGGAAGTTTAAACATTTTTTTTTAAATACCATTTTTTTGCATTTCCGAAAGACATGATCTAAAAGTTGTTATAGCTCCAAAACGGTGCACTTTATCAAAATTTCGGTAAAGTAATTTTGGGCTGAAAATTCAAAAAAACATGAAAATTAAAATTACAAACCATGGGATTAACAATAATCAAATCAAATTATTCGCTCTACAGCATTGCCTTGGCGTTCTCGATTGCGAGATTCCTACTTGAAACTAAGTATCCGAAGGCTTGATTGTTGAGGCAATTGCATACCTCTTTTTACACCTTAGCTTCCATCCAACACGGGATTCGAAATGACGACCTTCGGATTGTTAGTCCAACTGCCTACCAGCGACTCCACCGAGGCAGGACCCAGGGAGACGACTCCTGCACCTGGACTGAGCTATCGACCTAACCCTTTAGGTTAGACCGGGGCCAACATTTACTTCCCCATCCGACGGAAGGCGTGGTCAGACAAATCTCGTCTCGAAAAATGCTACCGGGACCGTCTGGTATTGAACCCAGGCCGATTGGGTGAAAGGAAACCATGTTTACCCCTACACCACGGTCCCCATGGCATTAACATTGGAATGAAAAAAGGGTTTAAAATGCATTTTACAAATATTCGGAGTCTTGTAGAAAATATACCCGTCTTAGTGATCATGTTTTGATATTTGTACAGGTAAAAAGTTAGAAAATACAGTACAGATAAGTTAATCATAACTATTTATGATGTAAACTTGGAACAAAAACAGTTCCTAGTATTCCTTAACGATTAAGCAAAATTTACCCTAATTGAGTTAATTGAAAAGCTCCTGTTCCCAAAAACCATATCCAGAGCCGTACCAAGGGTCCACGGCGCCCTTGGCGAAGCATCAATTTGGCGCCCCTCCAAATTTTTCATCATTTTGATATGTTTACTTAAATTTTCAGCGATTGCTTCAAAGAGTTTTAATAATATAATGGTAATTGATTGAATAAATATAACAGCAAAAAAATCCAACCACAATTTAATTCTTTGAAGAATATTCAAATTAATGTTTTATTATTTTTAAACCATTTCAATCGATTTATATCTTTCCAATACAGATAGGTTGTAACGAAAAGGTGCTTTAGGATAAATGTTGACTGAAAATAGCAGAGTGTTGTTTTATCGTTTTAAACAGAATTTGATCTGACCTAGCTTAAATTTCATTGTATCAGCATTTTCCTGCATTCCTGAAAAAAATAGTTTAACTGATTAGAAAATGGACTCCTTTTCAAACTTGTTTTTGGATGAATTCCTTTTGAAACTATTTTTTTTTTTCAATTTATTTTTGAAAACAATATTTCTCTTCTCTGTGACTGTGTTTTTTGATTGATATAAAATTCCTAAAATTTGTTTTTTGAAAATTCATAGCTTCAAACAAAGGCAATTAGTTTTTACCTTTTTAACACATTGAAATTTTTTGTGTTTATTTTTCGACATCTAAAGTTTCTTAAAATTTTGTATAAAAACCATTACACTCAAATAGAGGGTGACGAGCGGGAATTCACGGGAAATCGACCATTTTTGGACCTCTCGATTCCCGGGAAATTTGGTCGAAGCAAAATTATATAAACAAATAAAAAAAAAAAAATGAAAATTCGAAATTGTTCAGAACATTAGGTGTTCAATGTAAGATGTTCAAGTTCGAATGAACCAATGCTTCTCTTATCTTCTAATTCAGAAAGTGTAAATTTTAACTTATTAAAAATTCCAATAACTATAATTGGGAAAACTTAAAATAATGTGGACCCCAAAATTAACCTTAACACATACTTAGCAGTTAGCCACAAGAAGAAAGTCTATTTTTTATATTTTTTTGTTATTTCTAAGAGTATAATTTTTATTTCCTCTTTCAAGCATAACAATTCTTATAATCCATTTTTTTTTATTCTTATTATTTTAATTTCGCTGTATCAAGGTAATTTCCTTTTTTGATGTCATGGAGTAATTTTGTGTTTCGCTTAAACCTCAATATTAAATTATATCTTAGAAAAAAAACTCTGGAAATCTTTGTAAAGTCCGCCAAATGTGAACATTCGGGTTTTCCGGATCACTATTTCTTCAATGCATATTTACAGTTTTAAAAAAGAAAAAAAAAATATTAAAATTGTTGTTTTGAGTCGCTATTTATTATATTGTAAAAATCCCGATACTGGGAAAATATATATTAGCTATTTTGTTATTTCACAAAAATCTGATAACAAGTTCATACAACAAGTTGTATTGCAGATTCAGAAAAAAAATTCAAGAAGTAGATCATAGTTCCCAAAAATAATGAGGCTACTAATTAACGTTCCATTAAATAAGCATGAATAAATCGTAACTTAATTCATTGAAAAGAAACACATTTATAACTTTTCTTTATACATTACTGGCACTATTGGCATAGTTATAAACACTACCAGGTCCCGGGAATTCCCGGGAAATTTCCAAATTCAACTCTCGATTCCCGGGAAATTGAAAATCTCGAGAATAGTCACCCTCTACACACAAAGCTTTTAGAACCGTTTGTGTAAATGTGAAAATTTAGGCGAAATTACACTGGATAGCCCAACACATGGAATCCATGAAATAAAAAAAAATGTATGTTAAAGATAAGCAACTTTATCCATTCCATTAAAACATAACAAAACAAAAATTTAACAAAAGTCAAAGCATTTTTTGTGTAAGAAATATTCAATTCAAACACTTCAGTATTTCGAAAACGTAGGCCAATCTCAACGCACAAGTTTGCATTTAAAACGATAAGAATATCTCAAATGCCATTTTCTTTAAACTTGAAATATCTTATTCTTTTTATTTCAGATTTTCAATAGAAATGTGTAAATTTCAATTAAATAGCTGATTATATAAAAAAAATACTTCAAAACATAAGCTTCATGGTTCCTGATGCTGGAAAAAATGGTGAAATTTAAATTGAATTTTATATACTGTAGTTGAAATATAAAATCTTTAGCTATTTCAAAGAATTGTTATAAAACCCTGAAATTTTTGCCACTTGAGCACCCCCTTTGATAAATGAATTGAAAGAATTTAATTTTAAATTTAATTCTGGTACAATTATTGAAATAGTTGATTTTGGCGCCCCAAGTGTTAAAAGTAATATTTGTAATATTCCGACCAAGATTATCGAGTTATTTTGTAGTCCTACTTTAAAATTTGGCGCCCCTTTTGTTCTGAATACCTTTCTAGGATTTTATAATAACATGACAAATTTGTACAATCATCGTTTTCGGCGCCCCCCAAGTGCTGGCGCCCTTGGCGGTCGCCAACTGCGCCAACCCCTAGGTACGGCGCTGACCATATCCCAGTAGCTAGGCAAGGCGTCCTATTTCAACCAAACTCAGTTTACGGCAGTTCCACTTTGAAACAGCAGCAGCCCTAGAAAAGCAATCTCGTTCACATCAGCAACCTCGGCTGCCGCACCACGACGCCACGCGCGCCTCCGGCCAGCATCTCTAATCCACCGCACAGTGGGCGAAATGCAACCCAAAATCGGACTTAATTGAACACGGCTGGTTCCCTGGTATGAATAATAGTGTTTCTTATGTAAAAAAATCCGGGGAATCGATTGGTGATGGTTTCATCCACCGCACGAAACGGCAAAGGGTCCATTTTGCCCCAATTCCCCATTTTTTAACAATTTTTCTTGAAAATCGGTCTGTATTTAGAGCGGAGGCTTTATGCGGCCTTCCAAAATGCATTTGATTCATGTGAAAATGTCCCAGGAATCCAGTAAAAATAACCACTTGCATCGCAAAAATCATCTAGGGTCCATTTAACCCCAATTCCGCAATAAAAGCATTTTTGGCCGTTTTCAAATATTAGGTCAGATTTTAAAAATCTGAAAATATTTTTATCGTAAAGATCAGACAATTTTACATAAGACTGACGATTTGCACTTGAAAGTTTGACACATTTATGTTGATATAGAAATTAAACTAAATAAAAAGATTGAAGAATCACTTTTGGGCCAATTTTCCCAAACACAGAATAAACTGCCTTTCACATACATTTTATTTTTATCAACATAAATGTGTCAAACTATCAAGTGCAAATCGTCATTCTTATGTAAAATTGTCTGATCTTTACGATAAAAATATTTTCAGATTTTTAAAATCTGACCTAACATTTGAAAACGGCCAAAAATGCTTTTATAGCGGAATTGGGGTTAAATGGACCCTAGATGATTTTTGCGGTGCAAGTGGTTATTTTTACTGGATTCCTGGGACATTTTCACATAAGTTAAGTGTATTTTGGAAGGCCGCATAAAGCCTCCTCTCTAAATACAGATCGATTTTCAAGAAAAAATGCTAAAACATGGGGAATTGGGGCAAAATGGACCCTTTGCCGTTTCGTGCGGTGGATGAAACCATCACCAATCGATTCCCCGGATTTTTTTACATAAGAAACACTATTATTCATACCAGGGAACCAGCCGTGTTCAATTAAGTCCGATTTTGGGTTCCATTTCGCCCACTGTGCACCGCCATCAAGAGAGAATCGAACAGTAGAGTAGAAGAAAACCGTTTAGTGTTACGCACTCTTGCTGCGTCGCGTTCCACGGAGAGAAGGGAGGTCCTGAAGCCCCCGAATTGCCGCCACTGCGGACTGCCATCATGGTCGTTTTGAGTCCCCTGAAAAACCGCAACGCTGCTGCTGCCGAAAACCTGCCGCATCAGTATTTGATCCGCACAACCGTTTTTATTAAACGCTATTAGAATTATATTGGTTTCCATTCAAATTACCAGGCAACCACCGCCGACGACGATGGCCATTGCTCAACGACGCCCAACAGCAGGGCCGTTGTCTGTTCCGTTGTTGGTCCAGGAGAGAAAGAGTGTGGGCTTTCCTCCGGACCGGAAACGCCGAAAAAATATGGTTCGATTCGGAGGTATAATCCGGGGGTTGCCAAATTTGGACGGATACTGAAAGTCAGAAGACGTTGAAACTTAAAAAAATCATAAAATGATATTTCCCAATGTAGTTTAATAAGGATGGTAGCATTTCAGGTTCGCTATAGTTACATTGATTTCAATAAAATTTAATTTTCAATAAAATAATAAGGAGACACCCTTGGAATGGAATTTCAAAGGGATGTTTTTTTAGCCCTCTAGAAATGAAAAGTCGATTTGCGAAAACGTAGAGTATTACTAAATGACAGAATATTCGAAAATCGCATGTTTTCATAAAATCTAGTAATTTCACCACCCCTGGGCACATCCCTCAACCCCATAGCGCAAGAGTTATGACTGGGGCCCAGATAAATCGGATGCTGTATGTATCATCATGCAGACAGATATCGAAAATCGTTCCGAACATTCCGGCCCGAGGCCCGGTAGCCTAGCACGACGGTCTTCTATGTGGCAATCGAGAAACAATGATGGACAGCTTTGTGGCCTAGCGTACGGTCCAATTTGCCGGACCTGCTCAAATCTCGGTGGCTGATTGGAATGGTGACCGCAAGATTATCGGGGCCTGATCAAAGCTTGCGACACCATGCGTCTCCATTGTAAAACCGGTAAGGAGTGGCAATGGACGACGAAACGAGCTATAAATGGCATTTTCCCTCCATCACACGGTCACGCAGCAGCAGTAATGGGACTAGCAACATACTCGCCTACGCCTCGAAATACATGCTGTTCTATGGTGAAGGAGGAGTTGGTAGAATGCTCCAGAAAAAATGGCCATAAATTGTGCAGCATATGCGTTCAAGGCCATTGATTGGATATTTATTGGCGTGTGATGGTCGATGTTGTATCTTCCTTGTACTTCTGGAGAAGGGTGAGAGCTTCAGCAATTTTACTTTTTTACAAAGTGGAAAAGTTTAAATGTAGAAGCAAAAAATAACGAAGAAAATGTTTATAGGAATGGTTTGTATTGCTGGAAAATAAATTATCATATACAACAACAAATCAACTATATGACAATCTTAGCAAGCATAGTACAAAAGAGCACACCGGCATCGATTTACTATACACTCAACCCCCGGTGGTTGGTCACTCTTTCGTTTGACACTTTTTCAATTCGTACCCCGTTGGTTGGTCAAAGTCAAACTAAAAACTAAAAAGTGACGAACTGTCACTTTTTACACGGCGCCCACCAAACGTTTGGTTTGATAATGTGTGTGAACTCCGTGTAAAAGGGGTGTCAAATTAAAAAGTGACCCCGTTCGTTTGAGAACAGTTGGTGTCAAACCATCGGGTTTTGAGTACAAATTTAACCAGGCACATTTAATGCTACCTACAAAATGCAAATTGTCGAACATAAAAAAGGACAACAAGTAATTTCAAAAGAAAACATTTCGAAAATTCAAAAAATATTTGTTCGAATGAAAATTTAAATTCAGCGATTTTGAAATCGAAAAACCATTAAACCATGTAAATTCAACAAACTTTTGAAAAAAAAAAAATATATCCCATCTGGCAATCCTGGGCAACCGTGGGACTATCAAGGCGAAAATGTTAGTGCGCCCATCCCGGGATTTCCCAGGACGAAATTCCCGGATTTTTTTTTACAAAACCACGAATCACGGGATTTTATAGATCTATATATTTTGTTCCAGTTTTTTTTTAATTAAAAGAAATATGAAAAATGGTCCGAAAATTAAGATGTGGTTGCCAAAAAAGTGAAATAGTTGAAAACTAAGTTATCAACAGAACATTTAGAGCAATAAAATTGGGCAAATGTATTAGGCCAATATCAGCATAAACTTGGCTTATTAAGGTGTTTTTCTTTATTTTGACGCAAAGATCCGAAAGATGCCTAGCTTTTAAATATTATTTTGATATTTTGAAAAGATTAGATATTATATTTGACGATTGACGATTGACGGTTTTCAAAAAAACTTTTTATTCTTTTACTCGTATATTTCCAAGTATTAGGCTAAAAGACTTTCTTCAAAAAACTTTGAATTTCCTATACAAGAATAAGCACGAAGCCTACACATGGGCTCAAGGCCTACTTTCAGGGGTTTTGCAAATCAATGCACTGGAACATGGCGCAACCAGTTTTGCATAGGAAATTCAAAGTTTTAATTTTTGAAGGGATTTTTCTCGGTAACGGTTTGGGTTAGTTTGAGATATGAATTGATTCTTGTGTAAAATTGTGCGAGGAACGCAATGGTGATCGAATAAAATACATATAAATATAAGGAAACAGTGAAAGTTACGTTTCAAACTATAAACTGCAAAGAAATAATGTTTGAAGGCATTTGAGGGTTGATATTTTATTTTTAATGAATTCCTTGGACAATTTCCTATAAAATGCAACCAGAAGAAAGTCTTTTGGGCTAAAAGTTGTAAAGTTCCGAGTAAAAGAATAAAAAGAAAATCGTCAAAAAGAAGGTTTTTTAATGTATATTTTGTTGTGATAATAACTTACCTTAGCAACCGGCATCTTTGTGGAATCACATGAAGTATATCACGCATGAAACGAATAGGTCAGCTGTTAAAGCCACATTTTTTGCTCAATGTGATGATATTTTTATCGATTTATAATAAAAACGGAACAGAACAATAAAATAAGCATAATGATTTACCTGTCCCAATTCAGATTGCAGGTTTTAGTGACTTAAAGATAATTTGAAAAGTATTAAAAATATTTGTTTGATAAATCTTCAAAAGTCTTAACTTATATAATTTACAAATTGACTAAATATAATTTTCTTTGCTTCCGTTTCTTAATATTTTTTTGTTATTTTTCTGACATTATCAAAAATGTAAAAAATATATCTTTAAATGAAGAAAATAAATTTCCTAATAAGAAACTCATTCCATCTGAGCCACATTGAACAAAAATTTTGGTTGATTTAAAATCCATAGCGTATCAATATACATTACAAAAACAGTATTTTAACATAATCTTGTCTTGCTGTCTATAAACTGTTTTCTATGTTCAGATTGTAGTATAGATTATCGCCAGTTTATGGTTTTCAACTGATTCTATGATTTCAGGCTTAAAAATCTTAATAAATGTATTAAAAAAAGGTTCTTACTATCATTTCATAAATATCCCGAGATCCAGAGAATTTCGGGATTTGAAAAATAGTTTCCCCGTTTCCCGAGAAATTCAAAACCCGGGAAAATTGAACGTCCTAGAAAATGTACACACAGATTCAAAATTAATATTTTTTTTATTTGCTTTTTATTAGGCCGATGCAAATATTTAAAAAAAGTTTTTGTCCCTCGGCCCTGGCCGAGGTTAAGGGGGGGGGGGGGCAAAAAAATAAAAAAATATAAAAATTTTAATAACAAGCCATAGTCTTCACATTTAAATGAAAAAATTGTTTTAAAATGCATTTTACACTAGTTCAGTTGTTTTGCAATCTCTAGTTTTCAAAAAATCTAAGATCTGACAAAAATAAAAATTGTATCGAAAAAAAAGATTTTGCATCGAAAATTTTCAAAAAAAAATAAGATTTTTTAATAAACCCAAACATGCTTAAAAATGATTTTAAACGCAGAAGAATGTATTTTAATTTGATTTCAGCTGGTGGCACTTGAATTTTCATTGAAATTTTGAAGTTTATTGTAAAAATATTTTTTTTGCCCCCTGATTCTTCGGGCCAATTTTGAATATTTGTACCAGCCTTACTGAATGTTTAATTTCAAATATCCTTTTGACAAAGAACTTTGTCCTAAGGGCTCTATTCTGGTGAGGTGTCAATCCAGAAAAACGAAAAATGTCGCGCGTTACGAAAATGTTGCATGCTTGGTACTGCGGAAGGGGTCAGCAACGAATGAAGTGTGGCAACAATGGTGCAACATTCTCGCGTGACAGTTCCAAGCAAGCAGGAGACGAGGCAAAAATTGCACCATGTTGCCACATTTCATGCGGACTATATAAGCTAACAGATAGCCTCTGAACAGTTAGTTTTGACCGAAAATCCGTCAGAGACAGATCGACGGTGGTAATTTTATTGCTCACACACACATACACACATTGAAAGACACAGGTTGTGCACCACCTTGGGAGGAATTCGGTTCTAAAGAACATTGTAAGAACGGTCACTCGGAAACCAGAATGATTCAAGGCAATGGGGTTGGGACCAAACTGGTAGGATATTGGCCACACCCGGAGTGGCCATGGCCCTGAGGGAAGGTTCTACCGGGGGGACATTTATCGAACCATACGACTTTGGGCAATATGGGTATCAAAATTCATGGTTTTTGATACTGGTGATGAAAATGGCCATTTTGACAGGATTGGCCACACCCGGAGTGGCCATGGCCCTGAGGGAAGGTTCTACCGGGGGGACATTTATCGAACCATACGTTTTGGGACAATATGGGTGTTAAAATTCATGGTTTTTGATACTGGTGATGAAAATGGCTATTTTGACAGGATTGGCCACACCCGGAGTGGCCATGGCCCTGAAGGAAGGTTCTACCGGGGGAACGTTTATCGAACCATACGACTTGGGGCAATATGGGTATCAAAATTCATGGTTTTTGATACTGGTGATGAAAATGGCCATTTTGACAGGATTGGTCACACCCGGAGTGGCCATGGCCCTGAGGGAAGGTTCTACCGGGGGGACGTTTATCGAACCATACGACTTTGGGCAATATGGGTATCAAAATTCATGGTTTTTGATACTGGTGATGAAAATGGCCATTTTGACAGGATTGGCCACACCCGGAGTGGCCTGGCCCTGAGGGAAGAATCTACCGGGGGGACATTTATCGAACCATACGACTTGGGGCAATATTGGTATCAAAATTCATGGTTTTTGATACTGGTGATGAAAATGGCCATTTTGACAGGATTGGCCACACCCGGAGTGGCCATGGCCCTGAGGGAAGGTTCTACCGGGGGGACATTTATCGAACCATACGACTTAAGTCAATATGGGTATCAAAATTCATGGTTTTTGATACTGGTGATGAAAATGGCCATTTTGACAGGATTGGCCACACCCGGAGTGGCCATGGCCCTGAGGGAAGGTTCTACCGGAGGGACATTTATCGAACCATACGACTTGGGGCAATATGGGTATCAAAATTCATGGTTTTTGATACTGGTGATGAAAATGGTTATTTTGACAGGATTGGCCACACCCGGAGTGGCCATGGCCTGAGGGAAGGTTCTACCGGGGGGACATTTGAATCATACGACTTGGGGCAATATGGGTATCAAAATTCCTGGTTTTTGATACTGGTGATGAAAATGGCCATTTTGACAGGATTGGCCACACCCGGAATGGCCATGGCCCTGAGGGAAGGTTCTACCGGGGGGGACATTTATCGAACTATACGACTTGGGGCAATATGGGTATCAAAATTCATGGTTTTTGGTACCGTCCCAAGTCGTATGGTTCGATAAATGTCCCCGGTAGAACCTTCCCCAGGGCCATGGCCACTTCGGTTGAGGCCAACCCTGCCAAAATGTCCATTTTCATTACCAGTATCAAAAACCATGAATTTTGATACCCATATTGCTCCAATTTATATGGTTCGATAAATATCCCCCCGGTAAAACCTTCCCTCAGGGCATTTGAATCAATTGATTACTCCTTTATTTGACCTCCTAGCCAAATGGTGTCTTCGGAAGAGTTGTTGAACTTGATAAGGGCTATCTTTTAAAGTTATTGACATACAGGGTGACGACCTTCCAGGGTGTCAACCAAAAACTAACTCTGTTGGATGACGTTGTAGGGCTTTGGTGTATTGCGCAAAGTTGTAGAGGAGAAAATTTCATGAAAGTTTGTCAAAGGCGCCAAATTTGTAGCTCTTAATCTACTACGTCATTTTTGCAAAAATGGTAAAAAAGCACTTTTTTTGTGATAACTTCAAATGTTAGCATTTTAGCGGCCTACTATGTTCTGAAGAGTTGTTTATGACATAAAATTACACATCTTTGCCCAAGACAGCAAAATGTTGTGAGCCTTTATTGAGGAGTTATAACCATTTTTAAGTGATTTTGAGCATATTTTTTATAAAATTTTCAATTTTTTATAAGGAAAAAAAGTCATATTTTGAACAACATAAAAGTATAGGCGAAAATGAAGCCTCTTTAGTATCAATTTGTCGATTTAAAAAAATAGTGCTCATTAGAGTCCATTTCTAATAAAATGTTTGGCCAAAACGCTTAAAAAATTCAGACAAAATCGTCCAAAAGACGTTGAAAATTGGTCTTTCCTTTCTTTAGTTAAAACTTTTTAAAAATATAGAAAGGATAAAATTAAAGATTTCTTATTATCACGTCTTTTACTGACCAGTGGTCTCAAACATCTAATTGTGTAAAAAGTCTAATTTGTTTGTGATGGCAAATATAGACAATACAATCTATTCTAAATAGTTTGAACATAGTTGTTCAATGTTTTTGCTTGGCAATTTCTATTTTAAGTGTACATCGACCATATAAAAAAGCTGATCAATTTGAATCATTTTTAAATCTTTTTCTATCATACAGTTTACATACCATTAACCAATCAGACTTTTTTTACTTTAAATCAAACCAATACGTCAGTAGTAACAGGCATCTTGCAGTTTTGAGTTCTTCCATGAAACTTTATTCATACCAATACCACAACAAACTGCGTTCCGGATTTTTGCGTTCCACGTTTTTTTTTTTTTTTTGGGTAACTCACCACCATTCACGATTTGTTTAGTTTTGCTATGCGATAGCTTAGATATCGCATAGTATCAGTAGTAGTAGTACTCACCAGCAATCTGGGAAGTAGGTGGAGTGGTAGTGGTATGTGCGTTTTCTTTATGGTGTGTAGGCTCATAAAATGGCATAAAACGATATTACGCGCGAGATTCGCTGAGAACCGAACCAAAAACAACAACAAAAATGAGAAGGAAGCGCAAAAAACCCCCAAAAACTCCAAAGCGAGAGTGCAATAGAGTCGAATATGTTGATGACCTAGTTCAAGGATTATTCGCTATGACTATGCTGCTGTGGCGTTTCGATTGATTCTTCTTCTCTTCCTTCCTTTTTTGCGTTATGTTCTTTGGCGTCATCTTTGCCACGATGTTTGATGATATGCTGCGACGATGTTTTTCAGTGGATGTTGTGCGTTTTTTGCGCTTCGTTTTTCTGTCAGATTGTTGATGAATATCGCGGGACGAAATAATCGCATCTTTGTGTGATGTGTTTATTGGTGTTGATTGCTGCTATAAAAATGAACGCTGAATATGCGAAGTCATTAAGCATATCGTTGAAATGTTAAAAAATCTTTTTAAACGATATTTTCTATTATTTTCGTTAACATTATTTATTTTATTAAGTTACTTTCTAAGTATGTTATCTTTATCAAAATTATGCTACATTAGAGGAGCGGCCGTGGCTGACTGGTTACGGTGTTCGCTTTGTAAGCGAATGGTTCTGGGTTCGAATGCTCCCAACGAGAAAGTTAAGAACATAGAAATCTGAAATGATGAATATGAACGAAAAATGAAAATCACTCGAGACGGGGTTCGATCTTCCGTCCTTTGGATTGGTAAGCAAAAATGCTAACGACTAGGCCATGACGACTTGGTGAGCGTAGACTGAAATTAGGAATACTGTTATAGAGAGCGAGTTGTGGCGCTAAAACCACGGCAAATAGTGTCCAGGGCATTCGTGGAAATACAGTGTCCCATCCCAGAGGGTCCCGGAGTACCAAACCTTCTTAGCATGGTGCTCCCAACGAATACAACCAAATCTCGGAGCGTATGGTGGTGTGTCCCCACGCTTCTTCCTCTCCTGTCGATTAAGTAAGCCTGGCCGCTTTAACGCTTGTGATGTTTCAATGCATTCTAATGCAATGGCGCACTACAACTGTTAATAAATGACAAGAAGAGTGCTAGGCGTCATCTAACCTAAGGCACTCTCGACGATCCCTTCGAAAGATTGGCTGCGGTAGGGTCTGATTAGATTAGATTAGATTAGTCAAAATTATGCCACATTGAAAATCTCAACACCCAAACTCTCATGTTAAAAAAAATATCTTGAACTTGGGTTGTTAGTTACAGTGGACTCTCTCGTTGTCGAAATTGAAGGGACCGTCGAGAGCGGGAGTTATCCAGTTATAGAACGAAAAATCAAAGCAATCTTTTTGAAGGGACTGAAAAAAATATTGACAGCTGGAACAATATTGATATAGAGAAGATCGACAACCAGATTGTCCATTGTAAATGAAAATTCCTAAAACCAATCCAACGTTTTAAACGGGAAAGAAAAGAGACTAAATTACCAACAATATTTCAAATAACTTTACTCCGGAAATTCCTCCCTTCATCACATTTGTCTAGGTGGAATCTAGTCTACATCATCACCAGCCACCAAACAAGCCAAAGAAGCTTGAAATCAAAGCAAAATGAGCAAAATAAAATTCTAGTGCAAAAATGTTGTGGCGCTGCACAAGAACTGAATTCACCATGATTTTTTTCCTTGTCTATTTTCGAACTCCTTTCATGCATCCCTCAACTTGAACTATTCTTCTTCCAAGCCCAATTTGGGCACGCTGGAGTAATAACAACAAAAAATGCTCACCGTCAAAGTCCCGGGCCTGTTTTGTTGATTAGATTCGCGGCGGTGTTGTTGTGTGCAAAATCCCAACACTTTTCAGGATATGAGAGGGGGGTTAAGGGGAGGCACTCACTCACTCGACGCAACCCGGCAGCGTGGACTGCACAGAAGAACGTGCTTGTGTTGTTTGGTCTATTCTCTCTATTCCCTGGCCTGGCTTCAGCGTCAGCACCAACCTGCAAGAAATGAATGCCATTTTGGGATGGTTCTTAGCGGCGCGGGTTCCACTGGTCCGATGCTTGATGTCATGCTCTTGCAGGGTGGCAACTGAATATGTACAAAAAATGTAATAGTAGCGAAAAAATGCAAATAAATTTCGAATTACGTAGTGAAAAAAACGTAATTGAAATTTCTGGCTTTTTTATGTAAAAAGAAAACAACAAATACACATTTGTACTTTTTGTGATCATGTAATACAAAATAACATAAGTTTATTTCAAACTAAAGCTTTATAATTCTAGTTATTAATTCAACGGAGTTTTGAGCAAATTTGAGATTACATTAAATAAAAAAAAAATGTTCTTACTTTATTCGCCCAAGTAACCACAAGCACTTCCCAAGTAACCACTAGCACTTAATTGAAGTATTTATTCAGTACTAAATCAGCACTCGAATGCTTTGAGGTAGTAAATAAGCTTTGCGAATGCCTCAAAGTACCAAAACTTTGCAGCATTACAACTGGCATTAAATCACCATTTACGACCTTGAAAATGTGCTTCAAAGCATTTGATGTTTATCAACAAAGTAACCCATCCATACGGGAAACATTTCAGCCAGTCACGCTCTTATTGACTTTTATCCTTCTCCCGTTATACTGTTCCAATAAGCGTGCGGGCTAAGGCGCATTTCCCCCAGTGTGCAACAGTTTTATTTTTGCGTGAACTGGGTTCAATTCCCGCTGACTGAAGTGTTTTTTTTTTTATTTTTTTTTTGTAGAAAACTGCAGCCTGTAATTAAGCCAAATTTTTCAAAACATATGCCCATGCACAAAGGACATTATCAAAAGTTCTCTGGTAAATTGAATGACTTTTCTCGCAAGCAAAAAGCTGCTTTCCGGAAGTCTGATACACTTTGTGAAATTTTGCCAACCGTGGACCAAGCACTCCTCGGAAAAACAGTTTAGGTTAGCCGTTAGCCATTACTTGTCCCTATTAACCCCAAGCCTTCCGTAATTGATTGCACTGCACTTGACTAACTGGCCGCAATTTGCTGAGTGACCCGTCAATAATTTCCGTCCAACGAAATGATAACGTGTTTTTCTCATGAACCAGAATCTCGAAACAGCAGAAAGAAAGCCTTCATTAATGTTCGATGCATCAACCACATCGATTATAACTTTCAAAACAAACACTTATTTCAGAATACATCAGTTGGCTGACGCGCATCCATAAAACGCAACACGAGAAAAACAAAACAAAGGAGGCCCACCACCAAAAGTGTGAAGCAGCTGTTCTTTTTTCCCCCAGCCTTGACGTCGATAAAGCAGTTTATTTTTGTTCGAGCTATCAGTGAGGCATCAAATCGACATCATTGTACGCCACTTGTCAGTTGGCTGACGCGCAATATTTCTCAAGGGAAAAGTGCTGATTGAATGATTTGAAGCATTATTTGCTGGTATTAAATCACCATTATATTGGCATTTAATACCAGCAAATAATGCTTCAAAACATTAAATCAGCACTTTTCCCTTGAGAAATATTTCAAGTTTCGCACAGTGATGCTTTACAATGATATGTCAAACGATTCATTTTAAGATTCCTGGGCTACTTTTGAAATGTTTGAAAACTACCCACTACCTACTATAGAGAACAATTTTATGGGCTGGTCATACCCAGATTACTTCTTGACGTTAAAAGTTAAATTCTCAAAATCAAGTTACGAGCAATTTTACGTAAAAGTTTTTAGAATATTTTATTGGTTTGCAAATTAAAACAAATCTCTTAAGAAAAACAAAATATCCCTCAATTCTAACTTTTTGTATACATGAAAAATATCCTAACGTCATGATTCGAATTCCCGGACGCATCGAAACCCGGACACTTCATCTTGTTTAATCAATTATTTGGATATAAGTTCGCATTATGAATGTCAAAACTGTGTTATTTGATGAATTCCAACATCAACTTTCATTTAAAGTTTGTTTGAACGCTGTAGTTAAACAATCAAATACAATATTATAAGTTTACCAAAAATGCGAAACATTTCACCTGAAATATTTTATAGGCGTTCGAAGCACCGGGAAGGCAAAGCATAAATTTATGGCAGAAATTTATGGTTTCGATTTCCTTAAATTCTAGCAAATTTTTATCTTAACTATCAATTGTTTTGATGTTAACAGCTTATTTGAGACCTAATGAATGCCAATCACAAACATTTCAGTCCAAGTTTGTGCGATTCATAAGTAAAATCGAGTGTCCGGGATTCGAAGCACAACATATCATTTTAATTTTAAAATTCTGATGACAAAAAGAAAAGACATATTTTGCATGCATTTTCTTGAAACTGACTGTTTACACTACATTCTGATGATATTTCTACATTTCCAACTTATTACATGATTTTTTGCCAGCTATAACAAAAATGATATGCTACTAAGTGTTCGGATTTCGAATCATGACGTTATAAGGCCTATATTTTTTGAAGTTTATGTCCCTTGACTTTGACTGAAATTGAGGGGTAGGAGGCAATGTTTTATAAAAAATGAAATTACGAGACATGGTTTGAACATTTGAATTAAAAGGATTTTAAAATATGTGACAACGTGACATGTACAAAATTTCAGACAAATAATAATAAATACATTGATAGAAATTTTTCTCAAAAAAAAACTTGTTAAAACGGTAAAAAATAGAGCATTGTCAGGCACTGAATTTGTGGACATTTTAAAAATGCGATTTTTATTTACTCGTAAACCTGTCCATTTCCGTTTCCGTTGTTTTCAAGGTAATTGAAAAAAAACTTTTGTTCCACAAAAAAAATTATACTGATCCTGTATTGTAATTTGATTCTACACATTTCAGTGTTAATTCAATGGTAATTCATTTTAATTTCAAAAGTTATGCTTATTTTTTATTAGGAAAAATGAATCAATGAACATCGCAAATTTTTATAAGCATTTTTATTGCTTCTTAATTTAATATTTTCAAAAATCTTTCGAATTCCTTAACATTCTTAACAGTACACCAAACAAGTTCACCACCCTGCCCAAACGGCTAGAGACTATTGAAAATATGAAGGTGCAGCAAGGCACCAAGGGAGAGGCGACAGCGTGCGAAAAAGAACAACCACCAACTACGACGAAGAAGGCAGGACCACAGAGTTCGGCGTTTTGTTGTTCGCCAAAAGGAGAAACACAGCCGAAGAACACGAGAAAGCTGCAAAAAACAGTCGAAAATCGGCGAAGACATCAACACGCCAAAGATTCGCGCGCGTACACACAAAACGCGAATGAATAATAATGCTTCATTGTGTTGAGCAGCAGTGGCAGTGGGATAGCAGGAAAAAAATAGTTGGAAGAGTGGTTAGAGAAGGAATAGAGAAGAATATTTGAATAATCGAAATGGAATGGTGGAGAGAAGGGGTAGGAAGGTTGAGTGAAGAGAGGAGAAAATGTATTGAGTCACTCTCTGGATGCGATTTTTTGACTATTATAATGTTTTTAATGCCCGAAAGAACACACACACTCTCTTAGGGTGGCGCAGTTGGAGGTGATGGAGCAGTGCAGTGGTGGTGGAACACATACTTCTAGTTCTTTTCGCACGCGCGGAGCTAGTTTCGCGTTTTTTTGTGAATAGCATTTATTATAATGTAGCAGCTTGGAAGCGCATTTTAGGCAACTTTTTTTTACTTGTTCACTTGTGCAGGCGAAACAAGACAGCAGAAAGATGGCTAGAAAAGAGTTCTGATAATAAACTTAAAAAAAGGTTTGTGTAAAATTAACGAAAATTTTTCAGGAGTAAATACTTACCGATAGTGTAAATTGGTACAGTTAAATTAAGTTAAATTACATAAATTTAATGTATTTTCAATTTCATAGAAATTTTAATCCTTTCTTTTTTAACTGTGTAGTTCAGGAAGCTTGCAGAATAGTGGACCCCTCGCGGTCATCATCCCTTGTGTTGATAGCTGTGGTGATTCTGCTGCTGCTGGCTGCCAATTTGGACATTTTTAAGACATTACGTCAGTGCCTAGAGGCACTCTCTCTCACTCTATCTCTCGCTAGAATTTAGCACTAGCCTGGGGGGAAGTATCGAATTCACCGCTGAAAGGGTCTTGGCGAGGGGGCCAACAAGTGGTGATAGTTTATGATCATGATAGTGCCTGGATATGGGTTTTTTCCATTTCCTGTTTTGAGGTATACGTGCTATTGATGCGCATTTTTTTTTTTTTGAGCATTTGAGTAACACAACATTACATAATTTTTATCAAAATGTATATACTTAACTGAAAAGTTCATCTAGATATCGTAATATCCTCAGAATTAAAGATTACCCTACATTAAAATTAATGATGAACAACACTTAGCCAGTTAAGCTTTTAGTAGAACAAGTGATTCTCAATTAAACCTAAGTAAATACAACATTTTTGTTCAGTGTGAGTTCAAAAAAAGAATCATCAGCAGTTGAATATAAACAGAAGAATAATGTAAAAAAGCAAAAGCATTTTGGTCGAGCCAAAACAGCATTCAAGAAACGAAAACGTGAAGCCATTGTAGAGTCAAGTCAATTGTAGGTCGCATGTTGAAAATCTGAATGGCGATACCAAAGAAGCTCATCCGTCATTGGTAAATGGAACCCTATTTTAGTTTTTGTTGTTTTGAGAACTCTAGAATTCTTAGATTTGAATTATAAGATTTTCCTGAAACTTGTACTTCAGCAACCTCAAATTACATGCAATTTTAGTCGACCTTCCCTGAATCGACCAACAGCTTATTATAACTAACTATCTGTTCTAGCAAATCCCGAAGAATCGACGGGTCACAATAAAACCACGGCAAAAACAGGCACCCACTTCCGGAGAACCCGCGCAAAGATCGCCAATTCGGAGAACACACCGCGAGCATATAGTATTTTGATTCTAGCGTGTTCTTAAGCGTTGTTTGTTTTGTTGACCTTGAAATGCTTTTTTCTCTCTATTTTATTGTGTTCTAGGCCATAAAAAGTAGCAACAAAAAAAAGCTAGTGGGAGCGATTCCGGAGGGAGTTCTTCCAATTTGGACGGCTTTGGGTTAGGGGGCCAGGGGCTTTGGCGGATCCAATGCAACTAGCAGCGATTCTAGGAAGAGCTAGTTTAATGCGATGTGGGCTTGTATATATTTAAATTTTCAAGATTCATATAAAATAAAAAAATGTTTTCTCAATCTTTCAAAAGGGTTTGATCGCTGATTATCAAAAAAAAATCAGTTCTTTACAAACAATATCCGATTATATGATACCCATGTAAAAAAAACTTAAATTTTGAGTATTTTTTCAAAAGTACGTAGTTTTGTGAAAATTTTAAATACTTTCAAAAAATTCTACCAATTGTATGAAAAATTCCCAATCATTTTATACTCATTTTGAAAAAAAAATAAAAATATTTAAGACGTAGTTTTGTGGAAATTTTGACTATCTCACAAAAAAATATAAAAACAACCGACATGTACGAAAAAATCCCGATCATTTGATACCAAATCCTAAATTTTTAATATTTTTTCGAAAACATGTAATTTTGTCAAAAATCTTACTTTTATCAAATATTTTTGTTATAACTTTTGAAATATATGGAAAAACCCGATCATGTGATACCCATATTGTAAAAAACTTAAATTTTTAGTTTTTTTTTTTTTTTTGATAATATGTAGTTTTGGGAAATCTTTGAGTATTTCACAAATAATATTATTACTAGTAAAATGTATGAAAAAATTAAAATAAGATTGATACCAAATCTTAAATTTTTAAGTAATTTTTCGAAAAGATTTTGAAAATGTTACTATTTTCAAAAACTTGTGTTATAACTTTCGAAATGTATGGAAAATTCCCGTTCATTTGATACCCATATTGAAAAAAACTAACATTTTACTAATTTTTTAAGCAGTTTTGTGAAAATTTTGACTACTTTCACAAATATGTGTCTAATTTTGAGTATTTTTCAGAAAATACGTAGTTCAAAGCGGTGCTAAACCCAGGACTAAAGGCGTTTTTGAAAAAAAGAAGGAAAAAAAAGGAAAAAAAGTTTGTTGGACCTTTGAATTGTCATAAAAATTCAAGTTTTGACAAAAATGGTTGATTTTGTTTAAAAAAGACTTATTGCAAAAATATTGCTCAAAGTAATTTTTTTCATGCTTAAATGAATATCAACGTAGGTTAATGTCTTTTAAATTGTTTACGGTTGAATGCACATCTATTTTCATTAAAATGTTGAAGTCCCTTAAAAAAAGGGTTGTCCCTTGATACCTCTGAAAAATATTTGCAACGGCTTTTTCAGGACCGCGTAGTCGTTGATTCTTTAAGCTCTTTCTCATACTCTTTATAAGGTATGTTTCAACCTGTTTGCATCCTCGTTGACACATTCATCAAAAAAAAACACAAATCCCATTTATGCCAAACAAATTGCTACACGCCCTCCAAAAATGCGGCCTCTTAATTGAAAGCCAAAGTCATCCGCCGAAAAGTGCGAAAATCCCGGCCCTGATATGTCCGAGTCGTACATGGAAAATCAATCAGCTCGGTTACCGGTCGGCGACAAACTGATTGCACTTTTTGCACTATCCCACGTCCGAAGGTGTCACTTGCTGGCTTTTCCGTCCACGGTCCTTCGAAAAAAAAGCGGTCCTTGCAAAATGCATACAAGTCACCACGCACAATACGGGCTGGAATCTGCCCCAGACTGGTCTCCCGGTCGTGGCCACATATTTCACAAAATACACACACTCACACACATGTGAGCATCCATCTGTCAACTGGGATAACGCGCAGGAAATTAAAAATGTCAATCACAGAATAGACGGAGTGCAAAACGCATCAAACGGCGACGGTGGCTGGTTTGGTTGGTGTTGCTGTTGTTGTTGTCACGTGGTTGGAGCTGGGTAAGGTAGATGAAATTCCAGAGGGGACGAGCGACTACTGGCTGGCCAAAACCGAACTAGGAGCTGTTATGAGGTGTCTGGTGAGGAATATTGCTACACGGAAAAAAAAGTGTTCCGGAAATCATGCAAATCGTACCATGAAATCGTGAATATCGCGATTTTTGCTTTACGAATTTTTGAACTATGCATATTGGGCACGAATTATCCAGGAATCGTGAATAAATATGCATGACTTTCCATGGCTGATTTCACTCGTAAACGTGAATAATGTTCATGATTTCATGAAATAGATGCATGTAGTCGTGAAAAATATTCACGATTTTATGAATAAAAATTCATGATTACGGTCGAAAAAATATACATCGTGAATAAAAATTCATGATTTCATGCATAAAATTCATGAAATCGTGAATTTTTATGCATGAAAAAATTCATGAGTTCTGGAATATTTTTTATGATTTATTTTTGAAGGCGTAAAAAAATTCGTGAAATCATGTATAAACTTCATGAAATCATGCATAAATTTCATGAATTCGTGATTTTTTTTTATGAAATCATGAATTTAATTCACGTTTACGAGTGTATTCGGGCATGTCTAATCATGCATATTTATTCACGGCTCCTGGTTTATTCGTGCCCAATATGCATAGTTCAAAAATTCGTAAAGTAAAACTCATAATATTCACGATTTCATGGTACGATTTTCACAATTTCCGGATTACTTTTTCTGTACATTTACCATATCGTTCCACTGGGTGCAAGATCGGAATTGACAAGGAACTCTGTTTTGTGATAAAACGGAGGACATTTTATGTGATGCCAATGTACTCTGGCCCCACCTGGCCACTATGGAACCGGTCACCGGTTACCGGTGGTCACTGGGGACATTTTGGAATGTGCAAGGAACCCTGTCATGTGACATATCAAAATTCATGAAATTCAAATCTTTGGCCATTTTAAGTGATGCCAACGTACTCTGGCCCCACCTGGCCACTATGGAACCGATTACCGGTCACTGCAGAAGAATTCTAAATTTACAAAGGTCCCAGTTATGTGATGTTCAAAAATGCCTTAAATAAATGAAAAATACAATCATAACTTTAGTAAAACCAACATTCAAAACTTGACATGAGCATTTCGGAAAAGTTAATTGGGTACCGATCGTTAAAATATTTGAAATTCGCAAAATACATAAAATAAATAAAATGCTCAAAATACTTAAAATACTTTTTTCTATACTTTATTACAGAGTTTTTAAGCCGAAAACGGGTTCAACTCTTTACTTAAAATAATTAAAATACTTAAAATACTTAAAATACTGAAAATACTTAAAATACTTAAAATTCTTAAAATACTTAAAATACTTAAAAACTTAAAATCCTTAAAATACTTTAAATACATAAAATACTTAAAATACATAAAATACATAAAATACTTAAAATACTTAAAAGACTTAAAATACTTAAAATACTTAAAATACTTCAAAAAATGAAACCATCCACATTAACGACCCCCGGGTCTTTTGTGGTCTCTATTGCAAGTTTCTGCTCGAACCTAGGAGTCCGAAGGCTTGAATGGGGAGAGCACCCAAACCTCTTTTTACTCCAAGGAACCTTCCACCCCAGTGTTTGAACTGACGACATTTGGATTGCGAGTCCAACCGCCGCCAGCGATTCCACCGGAGTAGGTTTGGTTTGGTTTGTTGTTTGTACTTATGGCATGGAGACGACTCCTACACCTGGAATGACTAAACGGCCTAACAACCAAGGCCGGGACCGACACTTTACTTCCTCATCCGATGGAAGGTTGCAGCAGATGGTAATCGAACCCAGAATCATCCGCTTACAAAGCGGACAGCGTAACCATTCAGCCACGCACTGCCACTTAAAATACTTAAAATACTTAAAATACTTAAAATACTTAAAATACTTAAAATACTTAAAATACTTAAAATACTTAAAATACTTAAAATACTTAAAATACTCAAAATACTTAAAATACTTAAAATACTTAAAATACTTAAAATACTTGAAATACTTAAAATACTTAAAATACTTAAAATACTTAAAATACTTAAAATACTTAAAATACTTAAAATACTTAAAATACTTAAAAAACTTAAAATACTTAAAATACTTAAAATACTTAAAATACTTAAAATACTTAAAATACTTAAAATACTTAAAATACTTAAAATATTTAAAATACTTAAAATACTTAAAATAATTAAAATACTTAAAATACTTAAAATACTTAAAATACTTAAAATACTTAAAATACTTAAAATACTTAAAATACTTAAAATACTTAAAATACTTAAAATACTTAAAATACTTAAAATACTTAAAATACTTAAAATACTTAAAATATTTAAAATACTTAAAATACTTAAAATACTTAAAATACTTAAAATACTTAAAATACTTAAAATACTTAAAATACTTAAAATACTTAAAATACTTAAAATACTTAAAATACTTAAAATACTACAAATACTTAAAATACTTAAAATACTTAAAATACTTAAAATACTTAGAATACTTAAAATACTTAAAATACTTAAAATACTTAAAATACTTAAAATACTTAAAATACTTAAAATACTTAAAATACTTAAAATACTTAAAATACTTAAAATACTACAAATACTTAAAATACTTAAAATACTTAAAATACTTAAAATACTTAAAATACTTAAAATACTTAAAAAACTTAAAATACTTAAAATACTTAAAATACTTAAAATACTTAAAATACTTAAAATACTTAAAATACTTAAAATACTTAAAATACTTAAAATACTTAAAATACTTAAAATACTTAAAATACTTAAAATACTTAAAATACTTAAAATACTTAAAATACTTAAAATACTTAAAATACTTAAAATACTTAAAATACTTAAAATACTTAAAATACTTAAAATACTTAAAATACTTAAAATACTTAAAATACTTAAAATACTTAAAATACTTAAAATACTTAAAATACTTAAAATACTTAAAATACTTAAAATACTTAAAATATTTAAAATACTTAAAATACTTAAAATACTTAAAATACTTAAAATACTTAAAATACATAAAATACTTAAAATACTACAAATACTTAAAATACTTAAAATACTTAAAATACTTAAAATACTTAAAATACTTAAAATACTTAAAATACTTAAAATACTTAAAAAACTTAAAATACTTAAAATACTTAAAATACTTAAAATACTTAAAATACTTAGAATACTTAAAATACTTAAAATACTTAAAATACTTAAAATACTACAAATACTTAAAATACTTAAAATACTTAAAATACTTAAAATACTTAAAATACTTAAAATACTTAAAATACTTAAAATACTTAAAATACTTAAAATACTTAAAATACTTAAAATACTTAAAATAATTAAAATACTTAAAATACTTAAAATACTTAAAAAACTTAAAATACTTAAAATACTTAAAATACTTAAAATACTTAAAATACTTAAAATACTTAAAATACTTAAAATACTTAAAATACTTAAAATACTTAAAATACTTAAAATACTACAAATACTTAAAATACTTAAAATACTTAAAATACTTAAAATACTTAAAATACTTAAAATACTTAAAATACTTAAAATACTTAAAAAAATTAAAATACTTAAAATACTTAAAATACTTAAAATACTTAAAATACTTAAAATACTTAAAATACTTAAAATACTTAAAATACTTAAAATACTTAAAATACTTAAAATATTTAAAATACTTAAAATACTTAAAATACTTAAAATACATAAAATACTTAAAATACTACAAATACTTAAAATACTTAAAATACTTAAAATACTTAAAATACTTAGAATACTTGAAATACTTAAAATACTTAAAATACTTAAAATACTTAAAATACTTAAAATACTTAAAATACTTAAAATACTTAAAATACTTAAAATACTTAAAATACTTAAAATACTTAAAATACTTAAAATACTTAAAATACTTAAAATACTTAAAATACTTAAAATACTTAAAATACTTAAAATACTTAAAATACTTAAAATACTTAAAATACTTAAAATACTTAAAATACTTAAAAAACTTAAAATACTTAAAATACTTAAAATACTTAAAATACTTAAAATACTTAAAATACTTAAAATACTTAAAATACTTAAAATACTTAAAATACTTAGAATACTTAAAATACTTAAAATACTTAAAATACTTAAAATACTTAAAATACTTAAAATACTTAAAATACTTAAAATACTTAAAATACTTAAAATACTTAAAATACTTAAAATACTTAAAATACTTAAAATACTTAAAATAATTAAAATACTTAAAATACTTAAAATACTTAAAATACTTAAAATACTTAAAATACTTAAAATACTTAAAATACTTAAAATACTTAAAATACTTAAAATACTTAAAATACTTAAAATACTTAAAATACTTAAAATACTTAAAATAATTAAAATACTTAAAATACTTAAAATACTTAAAATACTTAAAATACTTAAAATACTTAAAATACTTAAAATACTTAAAATACTTAAAATACTTAAAATACTTAAAATACTTAAAATACTTAAAATACTACAAATACTTAAAATACTTAAAATACTTAAAATACTTAAAATACTTAAAATACTTAAAATACTTAAAATACTTAAAATACTTAAAATACTTAAAATACTTAAAATACTTAAAATACTTAAAATACTACAAATACTTAAAATACTTAAAATACTTAAAATACTTAAAATACTTAAAATACTTAAAATACTTAAAAAACTTAAAATACTTAAAATACTTAAAATACTTAAAATACTTAAAATACTTAAAATACTTAAAATACTTAAAATACTTAAAATACTTAAAATACTTAGAATACTTGAAATACTTAAAATACTTAAAATACTTAAAATACTTAAAATACTTAAAATACTTAAAATACTTAAAATACTTAAAATACTTAAAATACTTAAAATACTTAAAATACTTAAAATACTTAAAATACTTAAAATACTTAAAATACTTAAAATACTTAAAATACTTAAAATACTTAAAATACTTAAAATACTTAAAATACTTAAAATACTTAAATACTTAAAATACTTAAAATACTTAAAATACTTAAAATACTTAAAATACTTAAAATACTTAAAATACTTAAAATACTTAAAATACATAAAATACTTAAAATACTACAAATACTTAAAATACTTAAAATACTTAAAATACTTAAAATACTTAAAATACTTAAAATACTACAAATACTTAAAATACTTAAAATACTTAAAATACTTAAAATACTTAAAATACTTAAAATACTTAAAATACTTAAAATACTTAAAATACTTAAAATACTTAAAATACTTAAAATACTTAAAATACTTAAAATACTTAAAATACTTAAAATACTTAAAATACTTAAAATACTTAAAATACTTAAAATACTTAAAATACTTAAAATACTTAAAATACTTAAAATACTTAAAATACTTAAAATACTTAAAATACTACAAATACTTAAAATACTTAAAATACTTAAAATACTTAAAATACTTAAAATACTTAAAATACTTAAAATACTTAAAATACTTAAAAAAATTAAAATACTTAAAATACTTAAAATACTTAAAATACTTAAAATACTTAAAATACTTAAAATACTTAAAATACTTAAAATACTTAAAATACTTAAAATACTTAAAATACTTAAAATATTTAAAATACTTAAAATACTTAAAATACTTAAAATACTTAAAATACATAAAATACTTAAAATACTACAAATACTTAAAATACTTAAAATACTTAAAATACTTAAAATACTTAAAATACTTAAAATACTTAAAATACTTAAAATACTTAAAATACTTAAAATACTTAAAATACTTAAAATACTTAAAATACTTAAAATACTTAAAATACTTAAAATACTTAAAATACTTAAAATACTTAAAATACTTAAAATACTTAAAATACTTAAAATACTTAAAATACTTAAAATACTTAAAATACTTAAAATACTTAAAATACTTAAAATACTTAAAATACTTAAAATACTTAAAATACTTAAAATACTTAAAATACTTAAAATACTTAAAATACTTAAAATACTTAAAATACTTAAAATACTTAAAATACTTAAAATACTTAGAATACTTAAAATACTTAAAATACTTAAAATACTTAAAATACTTAAAATACTTAAAATACTTAAAATACTTAAAATACTTAAAATACTTAAAATACTTAAAATACTTAAAATACTTAAAATACTTAAAATACTTAAAATACTTAAAATACTTAAAATACTTAAAATACTTAAAATAATTAAAATACTTAAAATACTTAAAATACTTAAAATACTTAAAATACTTAAAATACTTAAAATACTTAAAATACTTAAAATACTTAAAATACTTAAAATACTTAAAATACTTAAAATACTTAAAATATTTAAAATAATTAAAATACTTAAAATACTTAAAATACTTAAAATACTTAAAATACTTAAAATACTTAAAATACTTAAAATACTTAAAATACTTAAAATACTTAAAATACTTAAAATACTTAAAATACTTAAAATACTTAAAATACTTAAAATACTACAAATACTTAAAATACTTAAAATACTTAAAATACTTAAAATACTTAAAATACTTAAAATACTTAAAATACTTAAAATACTTAAAATACTTAAAATACTTAAAATACTTAAAATACTACAAATACTTAAAATACTTAAAATACTTAAAATACATAAAATACTTAAAATACTTAAAATACTTAAAAAACTTAAAATACTTAAAATACTTAAAATACTTAAAATACTTAAAATACTTAAAATACTTAAAATACTTAAAATACTTAAAATACTTGAAATACTTAAAATACTTAAAATACTTAAAATACTTAAAATACTTAAAATACTTAAAATACTTAAAATACTTAAAATACTTAAAATACTTAAAATACTTAAAATACTTAAAATACTTAAAATACTTAAAATACTTAAAATACTTAAAATACTTAAAATACTTAAAATACTTAAAATACTTAAAATACTTAAAATACTTAAAATACTTAAAATACTTAAAATACTTAAAATACTTAAAATACTTAAAATACTTAAAATACTTAAAATACTTAAAATACTTAAAATACTTAAAATACTTAAAATACTTAAAATACTTAAAATATTTAAAATACTTAAAATACTTAAAATACTTAAAATACTTAAAATACATAAAATACTTAAAATACTACAAATACTTAAAATACTTAAAATACTTAAAATACTTAAAATACTTAAAATACTTAAAATACTACAAATACTTAAAATACTTAAAATACTTAAAATACTTAAAATACTTAAAATACTTAAAATACTTAAAATACTTAAAATACTTAAAATACTTAAAATACTTAAAATACTTAAAATACTTAAAATACTTAAAATACTTAAAATACTTAAAATACTTAAAATACTTAAAATACTTAAAATACTTAAAATACTTAAAATACTTAAAATACTTAAAATACTTAAAATACTAAAAATACTTAAAATACTTAAAATACTTAAAATACTTAAAATACTTAAAATACTTAAAATACTTGAAATACTTAAAATACTTAAAATACTTAAAATACTTAAAATACTTTAAATACTTTAAATACTTTAAATACTTTAAATACTTAAAATACTTTAAATACTTTAAATACTTTAAATACTTAAAATACTTAAAATAATTAAAATACTTAAAATACTCAAAATACTTTAAATACTTTAAATACTTTAAATACTTTAAATACTTTAAATACTTTAAATACTTTAAATACGTTAAATACTTAAAATAATTAAAATACTTAAAATACTCAAAATACTTAAAATACTTTAAATACATAAAAACTTTAAATAATTAAAATACTTAAAATACTTTAAGTACTTAAAATACTTAAATTACTTAAAATACTTAAAATACTTAAAAATACTTAAAATACTTAAAATACTTAAAATACTTATAATACTTAAAATACTTAAATAAATTAAAATACTTTAAATACTTTAAATACTTTAAATACATAAAATACTCAAAATACTTCAAATACTTTAAATATGTTAAATACTTTAAAAAGTAATTAGCTACAATATTAAAATTATTAACATACTTAACATACTTCAAAGAACATCTTTCAAAGGCTTAAAAAACTTTAAATACTTAAAAATTTTAAAACCTGGAAAAATAATTGAAATACTTAAAAACTTTAAAAACATAGAATATTAAAATACCTGAAAAAATTAAAATACTAAAAATCACACCTTAAAAAATGAATATTTCAAATACTTAAAATATTTGAAATACTTGAAATATTAAAATACCTAGAAAAATTTAAATGCTTAAAATTATTTAAATACTTAACAAATTTTAAACACTTCAATAATTTCAAATACTTGAAATGATTAAAAACTTTAAAAACATATAATATCAAAATACCTTAACAAATGAATATACTTAAAATCATTAGCATATTAAACATACTTCAAAAATAAATATTTTAAATACTTAACATATTTTTAAAACTTATACAATATTAAAATACCTAGAAAAAAAAATGCTTAAAATTATTTAAACACTCAACAAACTTTAAACACTTTGAATATTTAAAATACTTGAAATACTTAAAAACTTTTAAAAGTCACAATATTTACATACCTGGAAAAATAAAAATAATAATAGTAATTCAAAAAACTTATTATACATTACAAAATTAAAGTACCTAAGAAAATATAATTGCTTAAAATGCTTAAAAAAAGCTTATGCTTACAATATTAAAATCATTAAAATTATTAACATACTTTACCTGTCCCCATTTCTAGCTCAAAACAAATCGCCGAAATGTCACTCAGCGCATCCACGGGAACCAATAAAAAAACGGGATTTTTTCGTTTCCAAAACCAAAACAAACCTCACAGTCTGTCACACGCGTAGAATGCCCCGACAATTGACAGAAAACCGAAATCCCTACGAGTCCGCGACCAAGAAACTGTCACACGCGGAGAACACGGGAACAGTCTTATGGACCATGTTCCCTTTGATTCGGCAATCAAAACAAACACGCGAACCAACCGGGAACTGTTCTGTCTTTTGCAGATTGTCCTCACTCTTACCTTGTTACTCCTCCTGCCGCTCGGTCCTCCTCCCGCGTTCTGTCCTCCTCCTGCCGCTCGGTCCTCCTCCTGCCGCCCGGTCCTCTTCCTGCAACTTGGTCCTCCTCCTGCTAGCTCTTGGCTCCGTTGCCATTTCCAACGGAACGGCCGCAGATGTTTTCCCGGTTCCGGTGGACAGCACCTCTAAATCCCGGGTCCACAAATCACGGTCACTTTCACCGGCAAACACAACAAACAGGACACGACAAGTCACAACGCGATTGACTTCGTGGCTAATAAACACGCGGCTGAACTG
Source organism: Culex pipiens pallens (assembly GCF_016801865.2). NCBI lineage: Eukaryota > Metazoa > Arthropoda > Insecta > Diptera > Culicidae > Culex > Culex pipiens. Next base: position 64,141,693 of record NC_068938.1, on the reverse strand, counting down.
GCAAGCGAAAAACAAACTTGACAGTTCGAGCGAAACTGTTCTTGATTGATCAAGATTACTCGTCATAAACATGGATAAAAATTCATAAACCCATGAATGTTATGCACGAATTCATGCATTTTATTCATGAAATCATGTAAACTTTCATGAAATCATGAAAAACATGATTCATAAATTCGCGAACAAAATTTTACGGCGTAAAATTTACGCATGCATAAATAATCGTAAAATCATGAATATTTTTCATGAATTCATGAAGTTTAGTCATGACTTCATGTAAATCAGTCATGAAATCATGAATAGTGATATGCATGATTTCATGAAGGAAAATTCATGAATATTCGTAAAAATATTTTAGCCATGAATAAAATTCATAAATTCGTGCATTTTTATGCACGATTTCATGAATAAAATTCATGAAATCATGAAAGGTATCACGAAATCATGCACAAATTTATTCACGAATTCATGAATCGAAATTCACGATTTCTCGCACACCTTTTTTTCCGTGTAGGAAAGGAATTGGCCAACTTGTTAGGGCTTCAAAACTTTTAAAATTTTGTTGGAAAATTTAAAATTTACTGGCTTATTTTAAATTAGATCAGTAGCCTATCAGGTGTTAACTCCGAGAATCCTTTGGATTACCCAAGACATCCAAACATAGCAACAAAGATATCTACCGTACTCACTAAAGCTATACGGATATTACCTTGGTTCACCATAAGAGTTTCTATCACACTCTCTGAAGCTATGAAAATGTTTGGTTGTTGAAAAATCCTTTTGATGATCCTGACATCCTTTGATTTCATGCAGGATAAATCTAATATTTGAAATGACTCACTTAATACTGATACAAACATTAACTAAGGTGTGACTTTATTTCATCCAGTAACTTCAGATCATTAAATTAATCCATCTCCATCGCATCAGTGATATGATCCATCAAACCCCAGAATCGCCGTCACAAAAACTATACGCCGAAAGATTCAGGCATTCCCACCACGGTCCATTTCCTGCCAATCAGCCGGCAAACATCAGCAGCGCATCCAGTAGCCGCCGAGTCCGGGATAGCTTTCATGTACCTACCCACGAAAACGACACCAAAACCCATGACCGCCGGCTCCAGCATCCAGGCAGTGCGGATACCCGTACAAGGTGCATAAAAGTTGGCCGACTCACCACTTGAGCTCGTCAACGCGCTTCTTCGTTTCGTTTCCACGACGAGCGAAGAGAGCGCCTAGAACTTGAGTCCAACACGCGCTAATTGCGACTCTTGCGCAGATCTTCTGAACCCCCAGAATCTTCTTGTTGCGCGCTGCTTACTCTTACTCCTAATCCTAATCTCTCCCCTCTCGCTCCCTGGTTCTAATGGTGCCTGGTGATGACGCTGGATGACTGCGATGATGTTCGCGATGATAGTGTCAGAGAACGAAGAATAATCACGTTGCGCAATCTTAGGTCTTCTCTCAGCGACGACTTGGGCGCGCAAAGTTCTTTGGCATGTGGCATGAAGACCGATAGAGAGTGAGATGCTGAAGAGTGAGAGGTTAGGTTGACGGCGGGGTGGTTGATGGGCGCAGCGAACTTCGAACCGCGGAACAAAAAAAGAAGTAGTTTTGGAAGATTTGCACCGAAGACCTAGCCCGAAAACACCACAGGGCATCGCAGGAGATATTCTGCGCTTTTTTTGCGCAGCGGTGCGCCGCGCTGATTGACGAAGAGGTCATTCACTTCTTCCGCGCCCCTCTAGGAGTGGAGTGGAGTGGAGTGTTGTTGGGGTGTTGCTGATTCTGCCATAGATGCCATACACCGGGAATGGGTTCTTCTTCGCCACTTGTGCGGCACAGGCTTGACCACTTGACTTGCGCTCTTTTATCTTCTCTTGCCTAGGCAGAGATGTAAATGACTTTTGTGTGTGCATAATTTTGACGTCGAGGCACATCAGTAGTACAAAAAAAATGGACGTTGGATCCCGCGAGTATCAGATATTTGGCTAGAGTTTTGCAGAGAGGGAACGTGAGAGCAATGCTTGAGTAGGAAATTCTGGTTGTTAGACACCTAAGAATAAGATTAAATCGAGAAAAAGGCTAGGTGATTATCATCATGTTAACACCTAAACTTCTAAGTGCACGTAATTTTAGAGACACCAAAGTTTATGCTTCTCGTAGAGTTGAACCTGCGCAGTCATTCTTGTAATTTTTTATTGGTCAGTTATTAGACCAATTTTAAATTTCAATATACTTAGTAGGACAACAATGGACAACATTTAAAATTCTCATCGGCTACAAAAATGTAAAATTATCATACAGTCATGCCTCGGTTTGGCACCGCATATGGGGGATGCAAAACCGAGGCGTGCATAACTGAAGCATTCTTTTAACATCAATCCCTTCCCTACTAATCCCGATAGGCCACGGGTAATCGGCTCCCCTCCTATAACATTTACACACAAGATCCTCTCTGTAATTACTCTTAGCTTTAAGAAAAATGTAATTACAAAAGCCGACTCGGTCCTAACCAGGTCCCAGTACCGAAAAGGACCTAATAAAAATAATTTTATGAAGAAAAAAAAATGACGCACAGAGCTTTTGAGATTTTGGCACAAAGCTTTTGAGATTTTGGCTATATGGCTATAATCGTATGAAAATCATTCAAATAAAAAAAATAGTGTTTTGGAATCGGAATAATGGCAGCTATCCATTACAATTACAATTACATGAAAATTTTAAAAAATGCGTATTTTCTTGTATTTTAAAATGCCTAAAACATCCTCAAAATAATTGCTATTGCAGGATGGGCACGGACGAACGGACATGACACGGGGTTTCAAAAAGTGAAGCAGGATTTCTTTTACTTTTTCTTGGCGAAAACCTGCTCAAGCGAGATCGCCTGTGTCAAAATCTTTGCGCCACAAACTCATGGGAACTTTTTGAAATGGTCCTATGAATTTACATTAAAAATACAATTTCTATAATTTTATCGGCAATTTAGTATCCATGATAAATTTCATAGAATCCTAAAGACAAACCTAATGCCAAAAAACTGTTTCGGGCACAATACTAAATGTTTTAATTAAATATTGCAGAAGACATTTTGAGAAATTACGCGTAATCGCGCGATACTACTTCGACAACTTGGATGTAGATGGCGCAAGTGATAGTTTGCATCAGAAATTTGAAGAAAATATGTTCCCAGTGTCATGTCCGTTCGTCCGTGGTATGGGTATCAAATGACCGGAATTTTTTCACACATTTCGAGTGCCATAACATTTTTTTTTTTTTTTTGAAAATGCTCAATTTTTCACAAATCTACGTATTTTTTAAATTTTAGTTTTTCACAAAATTGGTATCAAATGAACTGGATTTTTGGAAAATTTTGAGCATTATCAAAAAAATATTTTATTACATTCGATATGTATGAAAAAATCCCGATCGTTTGATACCCATATTGTAAAAAACTAAAATTTGAAGTAATTTTTCGAAAATACGTAGTTTTGTGATTCTATTTTGTATTTTCCAAAAATGTTGTTATAACATTCGAAATGTATGAAAAAATCCCGGATTCGAGTTCTGCTACCCCATTCCGATCAAATTTGAATGGTTGATTGTCTATTAAATTGAAAAAAAAAAACATTACTTAATCCAGCCTTCCTCACATTTAGAGGGTTATGCTATCCAAAATAGATACAAAAGGGCGGACCTTTCAGTATTCTATCAAATTGATTTATTATTCATACCATCAGATTGGGTAGTCAGGTCTTCATAATTCAGGGCACTAATGTGCTTATAACTTTTGATAGGGTCGTCAGATCTTCAATCTTTTGAACTCGTTGGAAAGGTCTAAAAATTTATAATAACATTTAACATAACTTTTGAAGTACTTAACTAAACTTTATAATTTTTAATAGCGACTTATGGGACCCCAAGGCGGATCGAATGAGACCAAAACGGTTCAAATCGGTTCAGCCAGTGCCGAGATAATCCAATGCAATTTTTTTTATCAACATCTTACCGCACACACATACATTTGCTCAGAATTTGATTCTGAGTCGATATGTATACATGAAAGCTGGTCTAGGAGGTTAAATTAAGAATTTCGTTTTTCGAGTGACTTTAAAGCCTTTCATCAGTAAGGTGGGGAAGGCAAAAATGATTTAATCAATATTTCTTCACCGCCATTTTGGCCACCATCTTGAATTAAAGAAATCTAAATCACTTAAGAGGAGTTCAGGAGTCAAAATCAAGCTCAACAACCAAAAATAGGACAATAAAAAAATATATTTTTTCGTAATTCGACTATCCGAAGTCTGGATTATTCGAAATTAAATTTTGCCAAGGCCTTCGGATAATCGAGTCTGGTGTGTATTGTGAAAAACTAAAATGTTGAGTATTTTTTCGAAAACACATAGTTTTGTAAAATAAATTAATAAAAAACATATGGTTGGACAATTTTCGAATTTCGTTAGGGTGGTCCCATACACTTTTCCCTTAAAATTTTTACATTTTCAATGGAAGATATCTCAAGTTTAAAGGAAAACACCCCTGAATTATTTTTCAGCATTTGTAGTGCTAAATCTCCCCATTTGAATGCAACCTGGAGTTTAAAATTTTGCTTGCGCTTTTTTAATATATTTAAATTAAAAATTTGCATCTTTTTTAACTTAACATGGCTGTAACTTTTGACTCTTAAGTTCAAATTTACCTGTCTAAAAATATAATTGTTTGTTTTTTAGAGCTCTAAAAGTATTCCAAACAACACAATTCTCTAGAAATTACCTCGAATTACTACGTTCAAAAAAATGATTTTTGAAGGTTTGCTCAGATGCTTTCTCTAAACTTGATCGTAGAAGGCGTAGATGGAAGATAAAACTTAGGTGTCTTCGACATAGTTGCTTGGATTGGCAAGGCCATTATTTTTTTTAATATGCTTGAAAAGTTAGATTAAAAAAAAATAAACAAATTATTCGCTCTATACAGCATTGCCTTGGCGCTCTCGATTACGAGATTCCTACTCGAAACTAGGTGTCCGAAGGCTTGATTGTTGAGGCAATTGCAAACCTCTTTTTATACCTTACCTTCCATCCACCCCGGGATTCGAACTGACGACCTTTGGATTGTTAGTCCAACTGCCTACCAGCGCACTATGGGCCATCTCCATACAAACAGGCGGCCAAATTATTTTTTTGCTTTTTAAATGTTTTTTCATACAAATTTGGGTAATTGTATGGTATTGAAATGATATACGTCGATTTTTATGACTTTTCATTTTTTTTTTTTTTTTTTTTTTTTTTAATTTATATTTATTCAAATTTCTTTTCCATGTACATTCATTCAGTTAAAATATTATTGAGTGTCCAATCACAAACGATGACTTTTCACCTCAATTTTAAATACTAGCAACTTTCATTTATTCATGAAATATTGTAGCTTTCGCTATTCAGTGATTTCAAATGTAGGAGGTCCTACATGTACAAAAGGGAAAAGGGATACCTTAAAACTAACTTATAAACTATATAAAGAGCGGATCAATGCAGCTGAAGACTGCAATGATTTTTGTCGAAATGCATCAATTATCTTATTGGACATAACATCCAAAGTGTCAACTTCGGCTAATTGATGAAGTTCACTGGTGCTGAACCAGGGAGGAAGTTTCAGAATCATTTTCAGAATTTTGTTCTGAATCCTCTGAAGTTTTTTCTTCCTGGTTAAGCAACAGCTTGTCCAGATCGGCACAGCATAAAGCATGGCAGGTCTGAAAATTTGTTTATAAATTAACAGTTTATTCTTGAGACAAAGTCTAGAATTCCTGTTTATAAGTGGATACAAACATTTAATATATTTGTTACATTTAACCTGGATACTTTCAATGTGATCCTTGTAAGTAAGGTTTTTGTCAAAACCAAGTCCAAGATATTTCACTTGATCCTCCCACTTTAAATTTACCTCATTCATCTTTATAATGTGATGACTTTTTGGTTTAAGAAAATCAGCCCTTGGTTTGTGAGGGAAAATAATAAGTTGAGTTTTTGCAGCATTTGGAGTAATTTTCCATTCTTTCAAATAAGAATTGAAAATATCCAAGCTTTTTTGTAATCTTCTTGTGATGACACGAAGGCTTCTGCCTTTGGCGGAGATGCTTGTATCATCAGCAAAAAGTGATTTCTGACATCCTGGGGGCAAATCAGGCAAGTCAGAAGTAAAAATATTGTATAAAATTGGACCCAAAATGCTTCCTTGAGGGACGCCAGCACGTACAGGTAGTTGATCAGATTTGCTATTCTGATAACATACCTGCAGAGTACGATCCGTCAAATAATTTTGAATAATTTTCACGATATAAATCGGAAAATTAAACCTTTTCAATTTCGCAATCAAACCTTTATGCCAAACACTGTCAAATGCTTTTTCTATGTCTAGAAGAGCAGCGCCAGTAGAATAGCCCTCAGATTTGTTGCTTCGAATTAAATTTGAAACTCTCAACAACTGATGAGTAGTTGAATGCCCAAGGCGAAATCCAAACTGCTCATCAGCGAAAATTGAATTTTCATTAATGTGCGTCATCATTCTATTAAGAATTATTCTTTCGAATAATTTACTAATAGATGAAAGCAAACTAATGGGCCGATAGCTTGAGGCTTCAGCAGGATTTTTATCCGGTTTCAAAATCGGAATTACTTTGGCATTTTTCCAACTACTGGGAAAATATGCCAAATCAAAACATTTGTTGAAAATTTTGACCAAGCTACTTAAAGTTGCTTCTGGTATTTTTTTAATTAAAATGTAAAAAATGCCATCCTCACCAGGGGCTTTCATATTTTTAAATTTTTTGATAATAGATTTTATTTCATTCAGATCCGTATTAAAAACTTCATCTGATGAAAATTCTTGTTCAACAATATTCTGAAATTCTATTGAAATTTGATTTTCAATAGGACTCAAAACATTCAAGTTGAAATTATGAGCACTCTCAAACTGCTGAGCAAGTTTTTGAGCTTTTTCCCCATTAGTTAATAGAATATTATCACCATCTTTTAAAGAAGGGATGGGTTTTTGAGGTTTCTTAAGAACCTTTGAAAGTTTCCAAAAAGGTTTGGAATAAGGTTTAATTTGTTCGACATCTCTTGCGAACTTTTCATTTCGCAGGAGAGTGAATCTGTGGTCAATAACCTTTTGCAAATCTTTTTGAATTCGCTTCAGTGCAGGATCACGAGAACGTTGATACTGTCTTCGGCGAACATTTTTCAGACGAATCAGAAGCTGAAGATCGTCATCAATAATGGGAGAATCAAATTTGACTTGGACTTTAGGAATAGCAATATTCCTAGCATCCAAAATTGCATTAGTTAAAGATTCCAAGGCTGAATCAATATCAGCTTTGGTTTCTAAAACAAAATCATGATTTAAATTATTCTCAATATGATGCTGATACCTGTCCCAATTAGCTTTGTGGTAATTAAACACAGAACTATTGGGTCTGGTAACTGCTTCATGAGAAAGTGAAAAAGTTACTGGAAGATGATCAGAATCAAAATCAGCATGAGTCACTAAAGGACCACAATACTGACTTTGATTTGTCAACACCAAATCAATTGTTGATGGATTTCTAACAGAAGAAAAGCAAGTTGGCCCATTCGGGTATAAAACCGAATAAAGACCAGAAGTGCAATCTCTGAACAGAATTTTACCATTGGAATTTACTTTTGAATTATTCCAAGATTGGTGTTTGGCATTAAAATCACCGATGATCAAAAATCGAGATCTATGCCGAGTAAGTTTATTCAAATCCCCTTTGAAATAATTTTTATTTTCCCCAGTGCATTGGAATGGCAAATATGCAGCTGCAATCATAATTTTCCCAAAAGAAGTTTCAAGTTCAATGCCCAAACTTTCAATAACTTTTAACTTAAAGTCACGTAACGTGCTATAAGTCATACTACGGTGGATAACTATTGCAACTCCACCGCCATTTCGATTCATTCGGTTATTAGTTATAACTTTATAATCTGGATCACTTTTCAAATAAGTGCCAGTTTTTAAAAATGTTTCGGTTATAACAGCAACATGCACGTTATGAACTCGTAAAAAGTTGAAAAATTCATTTTCTTTCGCTTTTAAAGAGCGAGCATTAAAATTCATAATATTGATGGAATTACTTAGATCCATGATTAAACTTCAGGGTAAGAACAACATTATTCGCAAATTTTAATCCAATCTGGATTGCTTCCATCATGGATGTAGCATTACTCATTGTTTGAATCAAACCAAACAGTGAGTTTTGCAAAAAAGTCATTTTTTCAAACGTAACATCGCCGAGATCAGAAGATCCCAAAGCGTTGCCAGCAGAAAAATTTTCAAATGAGATTTGAGGTACCTGCCCAATTTCAGAAAGATTGGTAGAGGATTTAAAATTCGTGGATGAACCCGAAACGACGTTAGCATAAGAAATGCCATTGTTGTTACCTAACTTTTCCACGGTAGGGGAATTTCTAGAATTGTTCGAGTGAGACAGCACGAACGTTTGATTTAAAGATGCAGGTACAACCTGACTTTGAGAAAATTTCGGTTTGGATTTCGGCTGATGCTTAGCGCGAGAATCCAAAACCTTTTTTCTGATGGGGCAATCCCAGAAATTTGATTTGTGATTTCCACCACAATTTGCACATTTAAATTGGGTGACTTCTTTCACGGGACAATTGTCCTTGTCGTGAGAAGAATCCCCGCAAACCATGCATTTTGGAACCATGGCGCAATGATCAGTACCGTGACCGAATGCCTGGCAACGCCGGCACTGGGTCAGATTCTGGCCATTACCGCCATGTTTCTTAAAATGCTCCCACTTTACCCGTATATGGAACAAAAACTGAACTTTGTCCAAAAGTTTCAAATTGTTGATTTCATTTCTGTTGAAATGAATCAGATAAAATTGTGAAGTCAAACCAAAGCGAGAAATATTCCCGTTTAATTTTTTCTTCATTGGTATTACTTGGGATGGGGCAAAGCCAAGCAACACCTTAAGTTCGTTTTTGATCTCATCCACCGACAAGTCGTTGGAGAGACCTTTCAGGACCGCCTTGAATGGACGAGCATTCTTGGTCTCATACGTGTAGAAATTGTGTTTGTGGTTTTTCAAATAACCAACAAAAGTTTGGTGATCTTGTAAAGATTCCGTCAACAAGCGACATTCTCCTCTTCGACCAAGCTGGAACGAAACTTTCAAATTGCAAGTTTCCTTGCAATTCTTAAGTTGCGTTCGAAAGCTGGCCAAATCGGAGACGGAAGTCACAACAATTGGCGGAGCCTTTACTCGTTTCTCGACGGCAGAAGGCTCAGTACGAGGAGAAGGTTCCTTGTCATCAGTTTCGGATAAAACACCAAAACTGTTTGTCAATGGAATTGGAGGATTGGCCTCACATTCAGAATCAGAATCAGACCTCAGAAGAGGCTGTTTTCTTTTTCTGTTTCCGTTAGCCGGTTTAGCGTTCAAACGCTTCACCGACGTAACGACCAAATCTTCAGAAGATTTGCGTTTACCTTTGTTTTGACGCATTTTGCAAGCAAAGTTCTCTTAAAAAGATGGCTTCGTTTGTAAAATACAACAAAATTTCAGGTGGTGTTAGTCTTGAAAAGACTGTTTAGAATTTTGGAAAATAACTCAGGTAGTCTTTAAAAAGACTGTGAATTTTGTTTTGAAATAACTCTGAGCTTAGGTAGTAAAAAATACCGCAGCTCTAGTGTCCGTTCACCACGAAGGTTCGCAAGACGTTATGACTTTTCATGTTTTTCAATAGTTGATTGTTTATAATAAATAGTCTTTTCATACATTTGCAAGTGCAACAGAATTGCATATATATTGTATTGCAAGTTTATATTATTAAATTATGGATAAGCTAATACATCCCCACTTTATGGACACAACCCCTCCCTCCTCTTTCTTTCACCCCCCCCCCCTCTCCTCCTTCCCTCCAACAAAATTTTGTTAAGCGTAATAAATTCATTTTAAGTCAAATATTTATTATTTACTGCTGTGTGTTTCTTTTTGTGAGTCCATGCCATATAACTTGAGACCCCCCCCCCCCCCCCCCACTCTTACGGGCATAAATTGCGAAAATTTGAATTGTTAAATCTAATAACAGAAAAAATAATGTTATTCAAAATATTAATTATGAAGTAAAACGATTAAATACAAACCATATTCTTAAAATTTATTTGATTATAGAGTTTGTGACAGCTTCAGGATATGTTAAAGGTACTTTTTATGATGTTTTGTACTAACCAACATAGAATCAGAATCAGTTTCATGGATTGATCGCAGAAATTCATCATGCTAAGTCAACATTTTGATGAATACTTTTTTTGGTATCAAACTGAGATTCTCCAGTTTCGCTTGAGAAACTTCGGTACGAATACCTTATTTTGACTAAGTTACTCAATTTTAAATGTAGGCAACAGAAAATTCCAATAAAGTCATTTTGAACTTCTTGAAACCAGGTATTGATTTTTGAAGCGACGATGCCCACGAAGTAGGTAGCAAAGCAAGAGAAATAAACGGGCGCATATGTAGATTGCAGCAAATTTTGATAAAACGTAAATGTTCAAAATGGCATATCTCCGAAAACGCAAAAAATCGCAGGCTGGAAATTTCAGCAATGTTAGATTATAATCCAATCTTTCAAGTGATCTTAGTTTCATGTTTAGCATCGGTTAGCAAAAAAGTACTCGATTAACAAACACAAAAAAATATGATTTGTCAAAAAAATGCTCCAGTTATTCGATGAAAACTTCAGTTTTTGGTTTGGAAACAACATTTTATCTATTAATAGTTTCAAAGCTTATTTCATTACCTTTCCAACGATGTATATTTGTCCTAATAAAACATTTAAAATGGCTGAGCTATGTTAAAATTTAACAATCAGCCTTTTTTACGAAAAACGCTAGTTTTTACTCCATTTTTTGACTTTCAGCTTGCGTATCTCCGTAATGAACAAACTTAGAGCTTTGAAAATTTGGATTTTTCTTAGTTAGAATGTTTACTTTCGAGAAAAAATACCAAAAAATATTTGGAGAAGGTCACTTTTTTGAAACTTGGCCATCCAATGTACCATAGTGCAGCGACTCCACCGAGGCAGAACCCAGGGAGACGACTCCTGCACCTGGACTGAGCTAACGACCTAACCTCTAGGTTAGACCGGGACCAACATTTACTTCCCCGTCCGACGGAAGGCGTGGTCAGACAAATCTCGTCTCGAAAAATGCCACCGGGACCGTCTGGGATCGAACCCAAGCTGACTGTGAGAGAGGCAACCACGCTTACCCCTACACCACGGTCGCAGACAGATTTTTAAAATCACCCTAATTTTCAATCAAATCAAAAATTGCTCCTTTCAATTTGTAACAACTCGTCTGAAGGCACCAAAGCTCCAAAACTTTATTTTTTTCGGAAAATCAATTTTCCATTTAATTTTGCGATCTGGATCACTGTGCAATGATGTTTGAAAACTTTTTGGAGAGTCATACCATCAGATTGGGTTAAACATGTAATTTTCCAAATTTACTATTTGAAGAAATGAATAAAAGTTTGCTAAATTGAAAATTTAAATGAAAATGTGATTTAAAATTTGCGTACTATTTTCTGAATAGTCTAGTTTATAATCTGTAATTTGGCTAAAGACATCAATAAGACAATTAGAAAATTGGTTACCAAGATAATTCAACTTAAAATGGAGTAATTTTAAAAATTTATTTTCGCATCAGTCTTATTTCACTTAAACACGAGGGTTTTTTTTTTATTTTATCTAAAATTATCCATTCATTGCCAACATCCATATCTTCTCCTCTGCCCAAATTGCAATGTTTAGCATTTGTATTTGCAAAACACACCCGATTAGAAGCGCACTCACACACATCTTTGCCCCAAAGTTCATCGGCCTCTCGTGCCCAAAAAACGAACGTTTGTTTTTTTTTCAATTTCTCATTTTGCAATCTGGTTCCAACCGCCTCTGCGCCACTGACTGACGCGCTGCTCCTTCTAAGCATTTTTCGTTTGCATTTGTGGTGCACACACGAAGCAGCAACAACAACAACAAAAGTGTAGAACCTGACCACGGCAAATTATTTGCTCGGAATAAATACTCAAATATTCAAACAAAAACACACACACACTCACACGCTAGGAGTGCAAAATGAAATGCCAAAATTTCGTCAAAGTGTCGTTGAACTCTGGCTGTCTCTCTACCTTCCTTCGTTTTTATTTCTTTTTTTTTTTTTTTTGCTAAGCGATGCGCGAACGACGACCGCAACCGATGCCCGTTGCAAGTGTGTGCAGTTCTAAGTCGACCGAACCCGAAGCCGAGTTTATTCGTCTAATAAAAAATTAGAAGCGCAAAATATCACCCTCTTGCACACACATCCATGCACCACGACCGGAGCTTGTATGCGCGTGAGTTCCCCATTCAGCAGAAGGGGGATTCCGGCCGCCTCGGTGCAACCCATCTTCGTGCTTTTTTGCTTCTTCAACTTTTCTTACGAAAGGGAAGATGTGGTCTAAGCAAAGTCACTACTGCGCGATTGACTCCCAAAGAATACACTTTAAAAAATATTTTGATAAACGTAGCCCTGAATGTGTGTATATCAAAAGTCTTTATGAATAAAAAACCTAAAAAAACAATAGAAAGCTCACTCGATGATACAATCAGATACTCACTCACCCAATCGCTCACTCACTCACTGAATCATTCACTTGCTCACTCATTGTCTTACTGATTCACTAACCATCTTGCTGATTAACTTATCAGGCTACTTTTGCATTCTTCAAAAATTTGCTTTCAAAAAATTAAATTCTAAATAATTCACTCTACAGCAATGCCTTGGCGTTCTCGATTGCGAGATTCCTACTCGAAACTAAGTGTCCCTAGGCTTGATTGTTGAGGCAATTGCAAACCTCTTTTTACACCTTAGTTTCCATCCACCCCGGGATTCGAACTGACAACCTTTGGATTGTTAGTCCAACTGCCTACCAGCGACACCACCGAGGCAGGACCCAGGGAGACGACTCCTGCACCTGGACTGAGCTAACGACCTAACCTCTAGGTTAGACCGGGACCAACATTTACTTCCCCGTCCGACGGACGGCGTGCTCAGACAAATCTCGTATCGAAAAATGCCACCGGGACCTTCTGGGATCGAACCCAAGCCGGCTGGGTGAGAGGCAACCACGCTTACCCCTACACCACGGGCCCGGATCAAACATTTTCTTTATACATAATACAAAATTAATCGTAATGCATTAAAAATAAGATCTATTAAAAGTAACTTCTTTCTATATCGGTGCATTTTTTAATGTAAACGCATATTGTATTTTTTAAAGCAGATTCAAGCATTAAGAAGTTCTTTTTCTTGCCTATACAAACATCACCATCAGACCTAAGATTGTGAAGTGCAAACTCCGTCATCATCTCCGGGGGGCTCCACTCTCCAGAATGATGCAGGAAAAAAGAGCAGGACGGAGTGATATGTATTTGTGAGTGCGATTTGGGGAGCACCACATGCACACCATTATTATCGAAGCGAAAAAATAGAATCGTTTTAGAAACGAAATAATAATCAGCGCACATCTCGGGGGGTTCGCTTCTTTTTCGCTTTTTGTTACTTTTTTACGACAGCTTACTTTGTTGCAACTCACTCAGGAAGCACGACCAGGATTGGGTGCAGAAGTGTGAGTTGTGGGAGCGGAGGTTGGGGTTGGGGTGCAAATTCTACGAATTTCAAACGCTAAATTCACTCTGCCAGGGTCAATGACACGAAGTTGCGCAAGTTGTTTGTTGCCGTTTTCGGCGGTGCAGATTGCGTCTTGAATATTTGGAATAGAGATTTGAATCTGCAAACAAATATCAAAGAAGTGTATTTTTCGTCAAATTATGTGGCAAAGTATGTTTTTGTTACATTCGTAATATTTTATTCAAAACAATTTGCTAAATAGTAAGACACTCGAGGAGAGGCAAAGAATAAATATTATAGTTTTAATTACAAGCCATGATTTCACCAAATCAATAAAACTAGATTAAGAATTCATAATACACTGCAAAGCAAAAAAAAGTAGTAATCCAGCTGCGTGTTAAAGGGCTAAGTGTAAAAAAAATCAAGCATATGGCCCATTTACCAATGTCGAAGTGTAAACAAAGAGTCTATTCTTCTTGTTCCTAATGTAAACACCAACTCTGGAGTTTTTTTTAAAGGTCCAATAAACCAAATTTTCAGTTTTTGTTTTTTGGGTGTTTTTAAATACCCCTGACTCAAGGCGGTTTAAAAAAATACCCAAAAAGCAAAAACTGAAAATTTGGTTTATTGGACCTTTTAAAAAAAAAAACTCCAGAACTGATGTGAGCAGGATAGACTTTTTGTTTACACTTCGACATTGGCCCATTTACATGGTTTTGCTTGATATTTTGCATTATTTTATGAAATTTAATGTAATATAACACCCAGAAATATGTAGCCCATCATTATGGGAAACATACTTGACCGAAATGTCAGACTGATATAGAGCAATTCCAGCTCAAATCAGGATTTTTTCCGGTACTTTTGTACCCGACCCTCTCCAGTTTCAATGAAACTTTTTATACATGTTGTCCTAGGCCTAAATAAGCCATTTTTGTGTATATGGAGCCAATTGTTCTTAAAAGTTACATTTGATAAGGGTGTAAGTTATTTAAATATTTTTGTATTTTGTAATTTAAAAATTACTGTAACTAAAAGCCGTTGAAATTTATCAAAAAGTGGTTTAAGACAAACTTGTAGAAAATTGGACGAGCTTTCTGTTAAAAATACAATAAATTGAAAATACACGCTGCTACTATGAGATTTTTCAATTTTTAAGTTTAAAAGTTAAATTTAAGATGATGTCACATTTTTTTCGTTGAAAATTTTTGAACAAATAGTCTTAGATGTTACAAAAAGAGTCACGAAAAATGCAGGATGGTATGCCTCCTCTAAACGTCAGAGTTTACAAAAAACAATTGTGAGAATCGATACCTCAGACAATTTTGCAAAAAAGTCTCTATATTGACCATTGTCCTATGTCCAATCCTAGTGAAGATACAGCGGGTTTTAAAAAAATGATGAAAAATATGTTTTTGGTGGTTTTGGGCAAGTTCTATATGACAGACTTAATATTTCAGTTTCGAAAATATTTTTACCGGAAAGCTTGTTCAATTTCCCATAAGTTTGCCTTTTACTATTTAATTTGATGCATGTGCTTAAGCTTGATTACATTGCTCAAAACTGAAAATAGAATATTTTTTTCAGTTTGGTAGAAACTTTCCGGCAAAAATATTTTTCAGACTAAAAAATCAAATCTGTCATGCAGAAATTGCCAAAACCCACAAAAAAACTTTTTTATCAACCACTGTATCTTCACAAGGATTTCCTCAAAATTCTTGAACGAAAAAAAAACCTTAAAATATAACTTTTAAACTTAACAATTAAAAAATCTCATAAAAGTGGCATGTATTTTTCTTTCAGTGTATTTTTTTCAGGAAGCTCGTCCAATTTTCTACAAGATTGTCTTTGACCACTTTTTGATACGATGCAACGGCTTTGAGTTACAGTAATTTTTAAATTACAAAATACAAAAATATTTAAATTACTTACGCTTTTCTAAAAGGTCACTTTTGAGTACAAGTTGCTTCATATACACAAAAATGGCTTATATAGGCCTAGGATAACATGTGTAAAAAGTTTCATTCAAATCGGAGAGGGTCGGGTACAAAAGTACCAGAAAAATTCCTGATTTGAGCTAAAATTGCTCTAAAGGCATTTAGGGGAAAGTGGGGCAAGTGTAACAAGCTAAGGAAATGCTCGTTATAACCCATTAAAATCATTAAAAAATCTGTCGGATTTTGTATAACCATCTTATTCCAGGTCTTGACTGAGTCTTTGATAGAACAAGTTTTTGAAAAATCCTGTTTTTAATGTAAAAAAAAAGATTTTCCGTACGTTCTACTCAACTAGTGGGGCAAGACGAACAACCCGTTGGGGCAAGAGGAACAATGCATGAAACAACATGTGAATTTGCTAATCATTCTAATCTGATAACATATATCAGATTAGAATGTATTTGAAACGTTTCCTTCATTTTTAGATTATAAAATAATATTTTACTAGAAATTTGATCGTTTTTACGAAAAAAAAATATTATTTAGATGATAAATAGTAAATTTTCATGATATTGCTTTATTTTGTATGGATTTTTTAACAATTGTTTATCAGTTTTTAAGAACTTTTATGTATTTATTATGTTGTTGCAGCAATTCGTATTTTTTTCCATACTAAAAATCCATATGGTACACTTGCCCCACCTGAACATGATTTTTTAAAAGCTTTCAACAAAAATAACCAAAAGTTAAATTATACTTTATAATAGGTACAAGTTATTGGTAAGGACACTACTGATCTAGGAAAAATAGCATTTTGAAAAAAAACGAACCCTAAGCCTCATTTTGTACTTTCCAAAAATTATAAGAAAACTAAGGTTTTGACAAAAATGTCATTCAATCTTATGCCCCGTGGCGTTTACGTCGTTCTGGCGGTTATGTGGTAGTAGAATCAACTTATTGCATAGGGGGATGGCGTCGCTATTTTTAGACAACATTTTCCACTTTTTCTCATCGAAACCGACTACTTTATCGACTTCATTTTGCTGGGCGAGATAGGACGCCGTCTATTTTTAGACGATGACTCAGCACTTTTACACTCTTGCGCTTAAAAAAACCAGGTGGCAGCACGATGTAACGCCACGTCCCTATTGCTAGCAACAATTTCTCATTCTGGGAATAATCAAATTGTAAAAATTACTGCCGTACGAGCGATTGTTCCTCTTGCCCCATATGGTCGTCTTGCCCCACCTTCCCTATCCTTCCCACGCTTCATCAGTCTGATGACCGAGCGGGCTAAGGCACCAACCCTCTCTGTTGGTGCTGAGTTTGTATCCCGTCGGTTGCATTTTTATTTGTGTGTCGAAGAACAGTATTTACATGTTGTGTGTAATATTAAATGACTTTTCTTACAATGGTGATGTGAATGCGATTTTACAATCGGATTTTTACTTTTTAGTACAGAAGTTTTCTGACAATATGGGTAATTGATTTTTTGGTTAACTGTCCAAGCTTTCACCATAGTGTTATACCTTACCACGTTGCGTGTATGGCCACAGTACATTTGCCACGTGGTGCTCTCCCACACATACATACAGAATGCAGACGACGACCAGCAACCGCTTTAACGGCTTAACTAATGAATTCTAACAACTGCCAGAATGTGTTTTTGGTGGTCCTTGCCATGCTGCTACTGCTGCTGCCTCCACTTCCGGTAATGCGACTGCCGTGCTGCCATTTCAGGAGGGTCGTTTATGCACGGAGAGAGAAAGGGCATTTTCTTTTATGTGACATTAATTAACTGTTATTAGAGACATGTTACGCATTTTATCAGGATAATTAACTTTATATTAGATGCGATTTTTTACTTTTATGGCAATGGGCTTTCACTGTGCGGTGCGTGTATGCGAAGAGGTTGGTGAGTCTTCAGAAGACGTGGGCTCGAAGTAACTTAGGCTTTTATGGTACACTTATTGCAGTAAGGCTGTAGTGTTGAAGTTTGCATTAAACATATTATTCTGGAGCACTTGGAAAATATGTCCTAGGTGAAGGTTCAAATTAAATAGAGTGAGTTTAAATTGAGCGCTCACACTTGTAGGTCACACGTGTGTTCTATAAAAAAAATCTAAAATAATTTCGCAAATAGCTAAGTGCGATTTGCGTCATTTCTTAAAATGCCACCTGCGAATATCGAAAGTTTCAAAAAGCCTCATCGTGCCACTTTTACCCCCTTCTTTCGAAACCAATGCTCTAAAATTCATTAAATTTCGCCAATATTTATTCTCTTCAAGCGTTGTGTACCATTATCACAGCTAGGCCCCCGCCTCCCCAGCACATAATCCTGCGATACCACCTACCACCACTCTCGAAACTTGACATTCCGTGGCGAAGGCAACACTGCGTGCAATTTGTAATAATGCCCATAGTGCGAGATATTATGCCGAGAACCGAAAGCATACAAACAGGCGCGCGTACACGTGGCATTTCCACCCCACCCTCCCTCTCCACAGCTTTGAAACCCCACCACCCATTTCAGGGCCTGTTCGGTTTCACCTTTCACCCAAATGAAGCCTTTTTCTGAGCTGCCCGAGTAGAAAACTTTCTAATTTTTTGGAAACATGACTTTTGAACTTCTTTGATGTTTGTTGATATTCCTTGAAATAATTGTTGAATATGAAAAAATATAAAAAATTAAGGATTAAACATTTTGCTCGGGTACCTCTACTAACACAATTTTCTAGTTCATCTTGCCAGCAGCAACACAGCACAACAGTTTTCCACTTGCGATGATTACTTCTTCAAATGGATCCCAGTGAAAGTTGCTGGCTGCTGTTCTGTTTGTGTGCTCTTCAGCTTTTCCCAGGGTTAGGAAAACTTTGGAAAATGACGAGCTTTGCTCACTTCTTTTAGTAGAGTTACTGTGCGATTCAGAGGTGCTTTTTTGATAATATGATTGTTATTTTTTTCTTCTTGTTTTTTAATAAACAAACTATAGTACTTTAAAAAGCACGTTTTGCGAAATAAAAATTTAAAACAGAAAAATATTTATTTAGCTGTGTTAAACTTATATCTGCTTGTTTTTATTTGTAAATTTCTGAGGTACAGCAGTTTTTCGAGAAAAAATTCTTCAATACCCAGATGCTTTGCAAAGTAATGATTGCAATACAACTGGAATGATGCAAAATGTAATTTGAAACACTTTTATCATTCAAAAGTTGAAAATATGGCTTAATTTTTTTAAGAACGTTAAGAATTTCTTGGAGCAGTTCCAAATACTGAATTGAATAGTTAAACAAAAGCAACTAGAAATATGAACAGATGTTTATTATTATTATTATTTTTTTTTTTCATTTAATAAAGCTTTATAAAATAATATTTTCATGACAATTTACATTTCATTCAATATAATCAATTATCAAAATGGTATTAAAACTTTTATGAACGAACCAAAGATGCAATTTTTTTCTAGTTATGGGAAGGTTCCCACAAAGTTTAGAATTGACAATATCTCTTTTGAAGCCTTCTCTCTAGAGCGTCCAATTTCCCGGGGTTACAAAATTCCCGGGAAACGGGAAATTTTCAACAAATTTCCCGGGAAATCCCGGGAATTCCCGGGAAATTTTACATTAAACGAAAATTATTCGATTCCAGTTTCTGATTAATCTTTTGCAGCGAAATTGTATAGAACAGCAACTTTAATGGTCAAAATGAGTGTGAGGATCAATTAATGGTTTGACTGCTTGTAAAAAATCATGCAACTTTGAGAAAATATAAAAACTTTCTAATTTTCAAATCTTTCAAATCGTCCCAAATGAAAGAAAATATTATCAGTATTTTTGTTGAGAAGGATTTTTTAAATCAAAGTGTTTGGATAGTGAAAATCTATGCTCCACAACCATAAAATTGCTTTTTAATTTGTCTGAGTGACCATAAAGTTAAAATTAAAAAAAAAAAAAAACAAAAAATTCTACTTGTGAATAAATGAATAATCATTGAATTCACCTTAAAAATCTAATTTCTAGCGTTTTATAACTTGAAACACTATTTCATGAAATCACAACTCAAAGTATTGAAATATATGGAGCGAGTTTTTGATATATACAATGCGCACCTTGGGGACAGAATGGACAAGCCTAATTCCTTCTGGAATGTGTTCATTGGACCATCCCCTACACACCTGTCTTTATTCCGAGTGAATCCATGTTGTCCCAAGACCTGTAGGAACGATTGAACGAAAAGCATAAAAATCCCATAGTAATTTCCATGTAAACTTGAAACCGCTGGGGACAGGCCAATTCTCAACCAAATGGGCTGATATTTGGCATGAGAGTCCATATGGGTATCCTCTACTAGGGGAACCTCGGTTTGCCTGATTCTGAGAACTTTTGGTTTTGGATGAAACACCCTAATATATATGCATTCTTTGGGTAAATTTCATATGATACGAAGTTGTTTTTTGATGATTTTTCATGGTTTTATGATATGATTTTAGTTATATGGTATTCAGCCTAATAAATTAACTAGAATAAAATAATTTTGAGTATTTAAAAATGGTTGTAATTGAACGATATTTTTTAATACATAACCTTCTTACGCCCTTGGTAGCTCACGTGCTTCATAAATTTATAACTTCAATCTGTAATTTCTCGAATACTTAGAAACAAATTCTTTTCACACAAACCTTTTTTAAAGAAATAATTATATCAGTTCAACTTCCATCCAACATGTTCAAGGTAAAAAAAGTCAAACAAATCTCAATGTTGATCT
The DNA here is from genome assembly GCF_016801865.2 of Culex pipiens pallens. NCBI lineage: Eukaryota > Metazoa > Arthropoda > Insecta > Diptera > Culicidae > Culex > Culex pipiens. The sequence continues at coordinate 64,121,280 of NC_068938.1, read as the reverse complement.
TGGCTGCAAGATGTAAATATCTTATTTTTAAATGATATTTAAAAAAAACATTAAAAAAGGTTGTCAAAAATAAAATAGTTTATATTCATTCCATAACAGCGTATGTTTTATGGTCCAACATATAAGCAAACAATATTCCTAGTGGTGAATGCTTCAGAAATAAATATTATCTGAATTAAACCTTGACATGAAATGTACAGAAATAAATAAAATCAAGTCAGGTTCTCCAATTACTATGTTTTGTATAATTTCAAAACATTGGTTCCAAAAAGGTAGGAAAATGTATACTTCTGCTTGTTTTTCGGGAATTCCCGGGAAATTTACAAATTTCCCGGGAAACGGGAAATATTTTTTTCCGGGAAATCCCGGGAATTCCCGGGAAATTTTTTCCCGAGACGGGAAATTGGACGCTCTACTTCTCTCCTACACTGAAAAAAACCAACATGGCAAAATCAAATGTTTTTTTCACGTGAGCTACTCCAAAAACCAACACGATAACTTCACATGCTTTTTGCGTTGACTCTCACGTGCTTTTCATTTCAAATAAATGTGGAATTCATTCAGCTCCAGCTGATCATTGGCAAACAAACATTCACTCATTTTCCGCATGGTGTTCACGTGAGATTCAAATGAATTTCATTTTGGTTTGCTTCAATCGAACTTCTTTGATTTCCAAGTGAAATTCACGTTAGTTTCAAATGCTATCAATGACGAAAATTAATCCTAAAGCAAGATGGCAACTTTAATAAAGTCCGAGCTAGAGCTAGAGCTCGCGCTCTTAATTTCAATTTCTTACCGAAAAATTGGATTTAATTGCATAAAATATTGCTGGATTATGTTTAATAATATGGTAAGTTATTTGTGATGAATTCTAAAAACATCTTTACAATATCCAATACTTAGCAGAAAATTTCTATTCTAAATATTTCTACAGGTAATCACGGATAGGAGAACTTCCGGCGAAACCTAAGGGTTCCCATGGAAGAGGACTTTCCAAGACCCCGTCCAGGCTCCGGTGTGTGAGAGTGTGAGAGATTCGGTTATTGCTATGTGACTTTCTTTCAGTGTACAAGAGTCACAAGCTAGTTGAGATGAATGCTGAATAAGGTAACATTTTGTGGTAACGACTTTAAAGGATCTCCTCTTGAACGGTACATGGTGGTATACTTCATTAGCTCCCGCACTCGTTCACGTCACCGTTTACATCGTTCACAGCACCAACCAGCTTCACAAGTCACAAGTGGGGACGGACGAAATATATGCTGCCGAAAGCTGGCTGAAAATTTTCAATTAAATGCTTTTGCCTCACGCCTATTGACGCATGAAAGTGAAAGTTTTCATTTCGCACGCACACATACACGCTGAATGTGCGTTTGTACTCGAGTGTGTGTATGTGTGGTGAAGGTGGAAATTGCGTCAGTGTTTTCTGTACAACAGTCTGATGCTAATTAGCCAGGTGTTGACGTTACGGGCTGGGGGGCTAAGGGAGATGGATGGCATGAAAATGATAACGAAGGATTTGTGTCGGATTTTCAGAAATTATAATGTGTAGTTTCTATGCAATGTCTCTAGATTAAACTTTCCAGTGTGATGGAAGAACACTGGAGAAATCTAAAGCACTTTATCTTGGAATCTTTTTCAGTTCTGCCATTATTAAAAATGAAAAAGCTGAAATTGTTTCAAAATGGTAACTAAAAAGTATCAGATAAAATTGTTTCAATCAACAAATGAAAGTTAAACCCATGAAAAACGCACCCAAACGTGCAAGTTTTCCTAGTCAGGATATCGCGAAAAGATTTTCCAAATCACCCACTACACCAGTTACACACAAAGCTTCCCAGAGGACACAAAAAAACAGCGATAATCATTGTTATCCGAGCATTCGTTGGTGAAGGTTGTCTGAATCAACATGACTCGTCGCGTCCCGGCGCAAAACGCCGGCAATATTGCCCTACCTGCGGCTCAAGCAGGCAAAAAAGTGGGAATTTCCAAAAGGAAGGTTGAGGCCTCAACTGATGGCCAAAAACCGGGGATTTCCAAAAGGAAGGTGCTTTTGGAAGTGACATCGAACAGCAAAAAGACGAAAAAGAGCGACGGTACTGTACCGATGGATGAGGAGGAGGAGAACTCTTCGTCCCACGAGGAGCAGCTATTGAAGAACAACAAGTTTGCTGGACTGCCTGACGAGGACCAGGTAGCGGAAGCAAAGGAGAATGAAGTGAAACAGCGAAAGGAGAAACTGCCTCCTTTTTATGTGCGGCAATCAGCAGCAACGATCGACTTTCGAGCGGGGCTGGTTGAACTCATCAAGTCTGGGAAAGTCCTAGGCAACATTCGTCTGTGTCAGGACGGATTTAAGGTGCTGGTGCAATCCAGGCAGCACTATCAACTGGTCAAGGATTACTTGACCGAAAACGAGGCGGAGTACTTTACCCATGATGTCGCCATGGATAAGCCGTACAAAATCGTCGTCAGAGGTCTGTACGACATGCCAGTGGAGGAATTAGCTGCCGAGCTAAAAGTTTTGAAACTGGATGTGTTGGCCGTGCACAAAATGAGCCGACGCAACAAAGACATCAAGTACCGTGACCAGCTCTACCTGCTGCATTTGGCTAAGGGATCGACGACGCTTCCTGAGCTGAAGGCAATTCGAGCGGTTTTCAACATCATCGTGTCGTGGGAGCGATACCGACCAGTGCATCGTGACGTCACACAATGCTTCAACTGCCTGGGTTTCGGGCACGGTGGTAAGAACTGCCACCTGAAGCGTCGTTGCGCGAAATGTGGTACCGATGCGCACATCACATCCCAGTGCATCCAAGATTCGCTGGTGAAGTGCCTCAACTGCAACGGTGAGCACTCGTCAACCGACCGAAATTGCCCCAAGAGAGCTGAGTTCGTGAAAATTCGGCAGCAAGCATCGACGAAGAATCAGCCTCAGCGTCGTAGAACTCCTCCAGCCCTGGTGGAGCAAAATTTTCCACCTCTTCAACCGCGACGCCAGGTCCCGAACTTGGCGCCGTTGCCGTTGGATCCCAGGAAGAGAGCTGAGGTGAATCATCCGCGGCCGGGTTCCAGCCAGGAGCCGAGACCGCCACCACCGGGCTTCAGCCAGGAGCCAAGACCAACCCAAGAACCAGCAGTTGAGGAAAATGGTAATGATCTTTACACCTCAACCGAACTCCTCAATATTTTCAAACAGATGTCCGCTGCACTGCGTGGATGCAAAACCAAGACCCAGCAGATTGAAGTGCTGACCTCGTTCGTCATCCAGTATGGATCGTAGGTCCCTCAAGCTGCTGAATTGGAACGCTTGCTCCATTAGGAGGAAGAACTTAGAGCTGGTGGATTTTCTTCGCGAGAAGGAGATCGACGTAGCTGCCATCACGGAAACTCATCTGAAGCCCGGTGAAAAAGTTTATCTGCAAAACTACAAGATCGCGACGCAGCTCGATAGGACCACCTCTGGAGGAGGAGGTGTGCTTTTCGCTGTTCATCGTGATCTCAAGCCACGCCGGCTGCCACACTTTAAGCTGGACATCATCGAGGCCGTTGGAGTGGAAATTCCCACTTCGGTTGGCCCAGTACTCTTCATTGCTGCATACTGTCCACGTCAGGTGAATGCCAGAGATGGTTCAGCAGCAAAACTGAAGAGCGATATCCAGAAGCTGACACGGCGGAGCGCAAAGTACATCATCGCTGGTGACCTCAACGCGAAGCATGAAGTTTGGGGCAACAGCAGGAGGAATCGGAACGGAGTGATTCTGCACAACGATCTGCAAAACGGATACTACAACGTTGTGAGTCCGGATCGTCCAACGAGGGTGGCTCGGTCTGGAAATCACTCAATCATCGACTTCTTCATTACCAATATGGCTGAGAACGTGGCTCATCCTGAGGTGTTTGAAGAGTTGAGTTCTGATCACTATCCGGTGGTTGTGGAGGTTGGAGCATCCGTTACTCCGCAGCGGCAACCAACCCGGAAAGATTACCACAACGTTGACTGGCAGCAGTTTCAGCAAGTGGTCGACAGCAACATCGACTATGATCAACACCCGGAAACTTCTGCCGATATTGATCGTTCGCTGGAGGTGATCCAGCAGGCTATCAACCAAGCAGAGGCTGCCAACGTTCGAGAGGTTCCTGTTAATTTTAAGGTAACTGATATTGACGTAGATACTAAACACTTGATTAGACTTAGGAATGTTTATAGGAGACAATATCAACGGACTGGGGACTATGACAAAAAGATTTCAGTTAACAATTTGAACAAAATCATACAAGACCGACTTGACAATATCAGAAATCAAGAATTTTCAAAACATGTAAGCCAGCTTGGGAATTATTCAAAACCATTTTGGAAACTTTCAAAAGTTCTTAAAAACAAACCAAAGCCTATTCCTCCTCTTATTGTTGAGGATTCTCCTTTGATTACATCCGAGGAAAAGGCAAATGCACTTGGGCTTCATTTTGTTAGTTCACATAATCTTGGCGCTTCCATGACCAGCCGTAAAGAAACATCAGTTGCCAATAGTATTTCAACAATCAATGACTCTACCTTTGAATTTCCTGCAGATTCCCATGTTTCTGGTGAGGAAGTCAAAGTTGCAGTTAAACAAATGAAAAATATGAAAGCTCCAGGCTTTGATAACATTTTTAATCTGGTGTTGAAAAAACAGAGTGATCAGTTCTTTCAACATCTAGCCAATATTTTCAATAAATGTTTGCAACTTGGTTACTTCCCCACCAATTGGAAGCTGGGCAAAGTCATACCAATTTTGAAGCCTCAAAAAGATCCAACATCGCCAACAAGTTATCGCCCCATTAGTCTTTTGAGTAGTCTGTCCAAACTCTTTGAGAAGGTCATCTATTCAAGGCTTTTGGATTTTACCAACGATAATAATATAATTTTGAACGAGCAGTTTGGCTTCCGAAAGGGACATAATACTGCTCATCAGCTTACGAGAGTAACCAAAATCATCAAGCAGAACAAGCTTGAGTCTAAATCAACTGCTATGGCTTTGTTGGATGTTGAGAAGGCTTTTGACAATGTTTGGCATGATGGTTTGATACATAAACTATATTTATACGGGTTTCCAATGTATCTTATCAAAATTATCCAGCACTATCTTTCGGAGAGATCGTTCAAGGTTTTTCTGAATGGGATTGCTTCTGGATTATTCAACATTGATGCTGGGGTTCCCCAAGGAAGTATTCTTGGCCCACTTCTGTACAATATTTTTACATCTGATTTGCCTACTCTTCCTGGTAATGGTGTGTTGTCACTTTTTGCTGATGACACTGCCGTTATTTATAAGGGTAAAATAACCAGATATTTAGTTGGTCGTCTTCAGAAGGGTCTTGACGTTCTTTCCGAATACTTTGGCGACTGGAAAATTCGCATAAATGCAGCCAAAACTCAAACCATCATTTTTCCACTTTCCAAATCGGCCAGATTTGTCCCAAAGGATGATGTTTTGATTAAAATGAATGATGTTTCGATACCCTGGTCAAAGGAAGTTGTCTATTTAGGTCTCATACTTGACTCGAAACTTTTGTTTCGGCAGCATGTAGATAAAATATTGAACAAGTGCAGCATTCTCATCAGGTGTTTGTATCCTTTAATTAACAGAAAATCAAAGCTATCCTTGAAAAATAAGTTAGCAGTTTACAAACAAATAATTTACCCCGTTATTGAGTATGCAGTACCTGTTTGGGAGTGTTGCGCTAGAACTCATAAATTGAAGCTCCAGCGTGTCCAAAACAAGGTACTCAAAATGGTTTTGAATGTTCCTGGCTGGACAAGATCAAGTGAGGTTCATGAATTAGCAGAAGTTAAAATGTTGGATCAGAAGATTCAAGAAAAATGTTTGAAATTCAGGGAAAAATGTGCTATATCTGAATACCCCTTGATTCAAGGATTGGTTTAGTTTATGGTAAGATTAAGTTAGTTTTAGGTTAGGTTATGTTTTCTTAACATTTTTTTTTTCCTCATTGTACCTAGTGTTACAAAAATGATAAATCATATACTTTTAAAGTTATAAAAATGAACAGTGTTTAAATCACGAAAAGCAAACTAAAGCTGAAGAGCCACAGCTGACCACTTATTATGTAAACCAAATGTAATTATTATAAGAAAGATTCAATAAAGTATATTTAATTCAAAAAAAAAAAAAAAAAAAAAAAACAGCGATAAAACGGCGAGGGTTAAATTTAAACCAAATGAAACGGAACCGATTGACACAAAACGAGCGATTGCCGGTCCTGCAAAAAAGGATAGAAAAAAAAACATTCAGTTCACAGATAATTGTCATGGCTGTTTAAATTTTGTGCGGAGGCGCGCTTCGATGGAAATCTCGGCGGCCCTTCAAAATCCGTTTAATGTTTATGGATATGGTCGCGGTTGACTGTTTGCTGGTGTGATAATTGTAAAATTCATCATGCGTTGCAGCAAAAGCCTGTAACCGATTCCGTTACGCGTATGACTGCGGAAGCAATTGTTCGTTTGAAGTTAATTTCTGGCCACAACAAAATTCATAAACAAAAAATTTAATTTATCCTAATATTGGGTCAATTTCAGAAATACAACACTAATCCTAATTTAGGCTCAATACGCATCAAACAAATATTTCAAGTCCGAAAGCCTAACTACTTCAAATGTGGCACACAAAGTGCCACTTTATTTCCGTTTTATGGCAAACGCAGTTCGCGGTGTTTCACAGAGCCATTTTACTTTCCTTTCTGGTCACAAAAATAAATGCTGCAACCTAGTTCGGCCTCGTAAAACATAAAGAGAGCTCGTAAAATGACTATTTAATTCTTCATGTTTTCGTATTCTTTTCTGGCCAGAATGCGAATATTTGCGTTGTCCATTTAAGAAGTTCTTTCAAAAATGTAAAAAATGCACAGGAAAAAAAAAGTTTAATTTTGGAAGGTTGAAATTTTGGTAGGTTGAATATTACCACTTGTTTGAGTATTTTTACTTAAAAATGTGTAAAAATGAATGAAAATTCCTCAGAAAATGATGAATATTAACCAATTCCTGATGTAATACTACATATTTTTTACACAAAATATGTAACCATTCCCTGATAAATATCACCATCATTTTTACAATGTAGAATACAATTTTACAATCAATCAAGGGCAAAATATTGAATATTACGCCCATTTGAATGTTAGTCTTGATTAAAAAAAATCAAAATATGTTTTTTAAACAAATCATAAAATTTCAAAAATTTTGCAAATTCCTTTTTTGAGTCATATAAGGCCTATCAGGTCTGAAAAGTTTACGCCACTGTATCTCAGCAACCAGAGATCCAATCTTCAAATTCCCTTAGACAAATTTATAGCAAATTTTCTGATACTAAAAAAATCAGAAAATTGCAAATATTTTGCTGAAATCAAACTTCCAGTAGCATAATCTTGAAAAAGGGACACTTTATCAAAAAATCTGTAAAGTTTTTTTCGGTTGCAAATTCAGTATTACATTAAAAAACTAACCTAATCCACCTAAGTGGTTGGTGCCTTCCTCACTCTGTACCATTTGGGTTTGGACACAATTTTTTTGTAGTTTTTATTTTTAATATTATTATTATTATTATTATTAGTTTTTCTTAAAATCCGCCAAAAAAAAGTACACAAATATCACTTTAGTGGTCATAACTCGAGACAGGGTTGCCAGATTTTTAGTGTTGTAGACTCGTTGGAAAGGTCACTCAATTACCTAACCAACGATGGGTCGGGTGATGGATCCGGACATCGTTTGCATACATTTAATTGAGATCCGGCTTCAAAAAAGTACATAAATATCACTTAAGTGGTCATAACTCGAGACAGGGTTGCCAGATCTTTGATGTTTTGTCGTTAAAAAGGTCTTGCGATAACCTAACTAACGATGGGTTTGATGATGGATCTGGATATAGTTTTAATACATTTAAGTGAGATCCGGCCTCAAAAAAGTACATAATTATCACTTAAGTGGTCATAAATCGAGACAGGGTTGCCAGATTATCAATGTTGTGGACTCGTTGGAAAGGTCTCTCAATTACCTAATCAACGATGGGTCGGGTGATGGATCCGGACATCGTTTACATGCATATAAATGAGATCCGGATATAAATGAAAACACATTTTTATACATAACTTTTGAACTAGTTATCGAAACTTCAAATAATTCAATAGCGATGTATGAGACCCTATACCAAGTCGATTGCAACTGGTTTGGTCAAAATCGGTTCAGCCAGTGCTGAGAAAACTCAGTGAGAATTTTGGTCACATACATACATACACACACATACACACACACAGACATTTGTTCAGTTTTCGATTCTGAGTCGATATGTATACATGAAGGTGGGTCTTCGAGCTTTTAATAAAAAGTTCATTTTTAGAGCAGGTGAGGAAGGCAAAATAGAGTTAAATTTTTTTTTTCCAAAATCGCAGTTTTTACAAAAAATCATGACTCGGCGGCAATTTTATTCAAAAGTAACGGGTTTTTGTTCCCAAAAACATATCATAATATTTCGAAAATCAAAAACTACGGATTTTTGGAAATTTAGTTTTTGTGAAAAAGGCAATTTTTTTCCTTGTGCTTTTTTTTTCTTGATACCGTCCAGACTCGATTATGCGAAGGTTTGTTTGAGACTTTGAATAAACGAATAAGAGTGATAATGAATAAACAATGAAGATAATGAAGAGTACAATTAAAATACGTAAGGAATGGTTTGGAAACATACTGACCGTGGTAGAGAAGTGTTCAAAATACCTCAAGAAGAACTTTTCATAACATTTTGACATGTTTGAAAAGTTAGTTAACTATAGTTAAGAAAATGTTGATGAAAGTAATTATTTTAAACTTCTCAAAATGTCATGATTTTCACAATGAACATGATTTTTAATCGGAAAACGGAATGCATTTTCGGATTCTTTGGACAATTTTTCGCTAGGAGAAGGTTAAAAAAGTAAGTTTGTAAATAATAAATAACATGTGTTTTTGAAACAAAATTTAAAAAAAAAATCTCCAAATTTATAGGCAATTTCAGTTGAACAAATTTCATGTAAAATGTGAAAACTTGTGATTCGTGCTTCAAGTTCAGTATAAAATGCAACCTAAATCGATAATTTTATAAACAAAACTAGTTTTTACAAATTTCAGGCAAAATTCCGACTTTTTAGCAATTTTACCTAAAATTTATATGTATTTTGCTAAAAAGCTTGTACACTTAGTTAACTAAATATTAACATTGATTTTTTTTCTTAAAACCCATTTCAGCTACTTTAGTGATGGTACATTCGCCATCTCGAATTTTTGAATCACATTAACCATTAACGTAATTTAAGGGTCATAAACAATAAAAAAAACAGACAAAATAAAATCCGTGATTCAATTATACGTCTTCATCAACACCTACAACTTTGCTGAATGCTCCAAATTGATCAGGAAATTAATTCAAAAGTTACAGATTTTCGACTATTTACGTACCATGGGTTGTATGGGTTAACCAATGACACAAAATGGCTTCTTTGGTCATAGGGAAGGAACCCACAAGTTTGAGCCAAAAAAAACAATAAAAATAGATGGAGAATTGCTCAATAGTAAAAACAACTTTTATAATTTAAAAAATGCATTTCAAGATAATGATGGGGATTGTTTTAGATGACAGAAAAGTTCTGTTAGGCCAAGTTACAGAAAATTTGCGGAAGTAGTTTAATTATTAAAAATGTGTTTTGCGTTTTTTGTTTTAGTTTCCTCTTGCTTCTAATAAACTCTCTTTTAAACAGGTAATGAGTTTACGAATCTTAAATGAACTTCAAACAGTATAACTGCTCAACACTAAGTTTATTCTGCAGGATCATTGTTCCGCTTAAGTGATTTAAAAATATCACAAACAAAAAAACATTCAATAGCCAAGAGACAAGAGAAATTCTAGAAAGGTACGCAAAATGCATAGAATATAAACGGGACACCACTTTGCTTTGAGGAGGGGTTCATTTCCCACTTTTTTTTTTTTTGTTGCTTCTCTAGCGGATCCTGTTTTGCACCATTGAGGAGGACTGCGCTATTATTTAAAGGAAGCGTCATAATCGTCTTTTCGCGGGACCTTTTCAAGGATATAGCTAGGAACAAGAAGAAAAAACCATCCTTGCAAATGTATTTACGCACTCTTTTATGTTGCGCGACGATTAATTTGCTTGCTCCAGGGGGAATTGGTTGGGACGGAATTTGAATGAATCTAATCAAGGACACCGAGAAAGGTTTTGCGGTGGGGCACAAAAAGTTGTCCCTTAAGAACAATCCTGTTTTGAAATGCAATAACGCACCGGATTTGGTTTTTTGGGTTGGATGTTTAGATAAGGTCGTGGGAATTTAGTTAGAATCGGTTGCAAAAATCATGCCCAAATATTATAACAACTTATGTTAAGAATTGTGTTTATTTCAAAATATAAACTATGTAGAATTGATCAAATTACAAAAATTCCAAAATATAAAGTAACAGATTCAAATCCTTCCAAGTTATTGCAACTCATCACTCAACAAAACGCCACATCTCACAATACTCTTCCCATTTATAAATTCCCAAAACCTATGCAAAACACTCAAAGACAGGTGAGATTGCACGTCAAATTTGAATAATGACTAATTTCGCAATCCGTAATTACACATAGCAAAGTGAAGCAAAAAAAAAGAATAACGCCAACCATTAGCGAAACAGCTAAAAGCCGGTAACATTGACGGTTCTATTCCTCCCAAGTTCTCAACGTTCTATTCCGTCTCATGTTTACGACATCCTCCTGCTGCTGCTGCTGCTGCACAAACCTACACAGGTTCTCTTCCCTTAGAGCACAACACTTTTTTGCTTCGCTGCTGTTTTGCATTAGCCATTTCAAGAATGCCAAAAAAAAACATCATTAATTCTTTCCTAGTTTCTAATGTTGTTTTTTTTTTTTTGCTTCACTATTCTCTATCTCTATCTATCTTTCTATCGTTTCTCTACTGATTCTTGCCAGTTCGTGCGAATGTTTTTTTTTTTTTTATATATTTCTGCATGTGTTTGCATGAAGAAGTAAAAAAAAACTTCTAACGTAAGAGTTTAAGTTGCTTTTCTGTGCATACGAAGATATCTCCGCACCATACACTAGCAAAGTTCGTCCGGATTAGGATGGGATAGATTTTTTTTGCTGTTGCACGTCAAGAACTTCAAGCTATTCTCAACGGCACGATTGATGGCACCAACAGTGATCGTTCTAATGAAGGTGTGTATGGTGAGCTTTTGCAGTGCACATTGGGAGTGAAACTTGAACATAAAATAAAAATTAATGTGGGAAATGCTTTATTGAAATTTGTTTAGAAATTATACTCAAAATTAAGAACGAAGTGATTTAATAACAACATAAAAAATTTGCTCTATTTGAATATTCTTAGTTTTATTGATTGTATACAACCAAACCCCGGCTCTCGACAAGCTTTATTTCGCAAAATCAAACATTTTTGCAGTAAAATCGATGTTTCTCATCAATGGTTTACTTTAGTCTGAGGTTTTCTTTGATTTTTATGTAAAATTGTCCGAAGAATACAATATTGTCAAAATAAAAACAAATAACAAAAATGTATCGAAAACACATTTTAAAACTAAAAATGTAAAAATATATTGGGATGCATTAAAGAGCGAGTCCACGAACAGGGCATACCACTTTGTATGGGACGTCGTTTGGACCTCACCAATCTGCCTGAAATTTTCAAGAGTTGTTTAAACTAGTATCTGGCCAAAATATGAGCAGTGGGGCAAATTGGAACACAATGTTTAAAGGTTCAAATACGGTAAATATCTTAAAAAGGCTTCAATTAAATTCAATTAAATTTCAAAATTCAAAATGCATCTGAAAGGGCTTGAAAAATGCAATAAAATGCAGAGTAGAACATCCCAATTGGTTAAATCTAAAGGGAGTTATTGGCTTTTTAGTAAAAAAATGCATAATTTTCAAACTCAAATAAAAAAGTGTTCCATCCAGATATCAACTCGGTTCAACCTACAGCTTGTAGGGGGCATCTAGGAGTACCACCTGAGACTGAGAACGCTTCGGGTAAGGCAGTTTAACATATTAAATAGACACTTTTACTTTTAGTGAATATTTTGGTTGTAAATATTTGCTCGGGGAACCCCTTAGACCCCATTTTCTGGTGATATTTTATCATATTCGTGTTCCTGAGACAATTTCACAAAAGAAACATGCATTAAACTGTTTATTTTCATGCATTTTAACCCTTAAAAAAATGAAAGTTAAAAAAATCTTCGATACACATTTATTGAAAATCAAGTTCGTTTCCAAGGATCCTAGATGACACCAGAAAAAAAGCACCTCTTATTTCGTCTCAAAATTTGCCACCGGGACCTTCTGGGATCGAACCCAGGCCGACTGGGTGAAAGGCAACCACGCTTGCCCCTATTCCGCGCAATTTTGTTTCACTTGAAAAAAAAATCTATGATACAAAGGTTACCTTCTTTTACACAAACATAACTTCAAGACAAGTTGATTATATTTATAAGTTCATGTAATATTTTAATTGATTTAGACGTAGAATATAAAAAAAATAAGAAGAATAAATATAATAACATAAAAATGTAAAAAAATATGAAAAAACATCATTAAAAATTACATGTTTTCTTTAACTATGCAGGGTAATTTTAACAATTTAGATAACAAATTTCTACAAATCTGTCGAGTTCTTCATGCAGAGATTCCACGTCAAACAAGCCTTTCAGCATGGGAGTTCCTTGGCCAAAATAATTAATCCTACCCGAAATAGGGTAGTCCAAAAAAAATGCGTTTAAACGGTATTCGCAAAAACTCCTTTTTTAAAAAAATGGCGCGTAAAATTTTTTTTAATACGTTACATAACGAACCTTGAAAAATCATATTTCCAGCTGTGAGTCTCAAAACCTTCAAATCCACAAAAAGTTTTCATTTGATTCGCAAGTTTATTCAGCTGTGTTATGAAACAGTCTTAGTATTTTTTTTTTTCGTTTAAAGCCCAACTGATTACCTTTTCTTTGAAACGTGGCGACCTAAAATTGGTTCAGTTTTTTGAAAAACGTGGTCGTTAAAAGCACCATTTTTTGACCACCCTTTTCGGATAGAACCACCATAATCGCCTTGAAATGGGTTCCATGCCAAATACGAGCCAAACCAAAGCATTATTGATCTTAATCCTGCTGGTTTACATGGAATCGTTGTATATAAATAAACAGAGGTGCGCTTGCTGCAATTACGATAAATCATAATTGAACCGAAAAGATTTTTTAAGTAACTAGTTAACTAGTGTCAAGTAACTAGTTAACTAGTAACTTAATTTTTACAAACTTCTACATCTAGGTTTAATCGTGTAAATTCGAAAATATTTTTCCAAAAATTGAAGCAAATTTTGCATAAGATTGACCCTTATAACGTTGGTTCGTGCAATACCAGATTGGCAGTGTCAAAAATTTATCAATTAATTTAATATTTACTTCATAGAAAAAATGTGACATTGAATCAAAAAACTAATGAAACAGGTTGACAACTGTCGACAAAATTAACGTAACATAGCATTAACCATGCTCCATGGACAGGAGATGAAAAGTAAGAACCAATCATCACCACTTCGTAGCTCTCAAATTCCCCTATTATACTGATCAATCACGGCGCCGGCCACGACCAGGAGTGAGATCACGGAGAAGTCGATGGGATAGTTAGTCCGATACTTGAAAGATGAGTTGATAATTGTCGACAAAATTGGCATGAAACATAAATTTAAGAACATACTTTTAAAAGTATCCGAAAACACAAATTGTAAGGCTAAAGCTCATCGATTATTTTTAATTATTTAAATTAACATCAAAATGTGGGGAAACACCTTCCCACAGTGCCTCCCTAGCAAAGCCCCGAAATTATCTAATATTTCAAGGTCCACAAGGTTGTTGCACTTTTTCCGCCATCGAAACCGGAATACAGTGACCTTCTCGATTCTCTTTTCCTCCCGGGAGGGATTTTTGCCTAGAAGTGGCGTCTTTTGCTGACAGAGCATTCACTGCCTGGTGCTTCCCTGTCCGCGACCGATCATTTGAGTTCTTCGTGTATGCATGCAACAGAGGAGGCAAAAAAATACTGATCTTAAAAAACGGCAACAAAAGCAGCAACGATAAAATAAAGCTCACCCAAAATGGGATTCTCTATGACGACATTGGAGATGGGATAAACTTGGCAAAGTTGCTCGTTAGCAAGATAAGGGTAAAAAGTCGGGACAAAAAGTGTCGGCATTTATAAAAATACTCAACAATGTTATTTTGTTTTTTTTTTCAGTTCTAAAAGGACAACTAGTAATATAAAAAATAACAAAAAATAAATAAAAATCAAGTGACTATAATTTAGTCCAGCATTAACCAGTCTACCCTACGAAGATTGTTCAAAAAGCATTCTTGCTGACTTTCCGGGTGTACACATCGCAGAATCAAACCCAGCGCATGTTCCTTCCTTTTTTTAGAGCCAACAATCATCAACTAAGAATCATCGACAGCATCACACACATTGAAAGCCCCCTTTATAGATTCAAGTTCCGCGAATTATTACTTCGTTAAGCTCAGATCGGCTGATTAGCAAAGGTAAATTCGACGGCGGGATGAATGCGACCATAAAACAGAACAAAACATGCAAGCTTTGTTATTATGAAATTTTATCAAAATAGCAAGTTCATAAAAAATAGTGGGTAATCACGAATCCAAGGTCCGTTTTTTGATATCTTGTGACGGAGGGGCGGGGCGACCCCTTTAATTTTTAAGCAAGCGAAAAAAGAGGTGTTTTTCAATAATTTGCAGCCTGGAACGGTGATGAGATCATGTGGTGTCATAGGGACTTTTATGTAAATTTGAACGCTCGATTTGATGAAATTTATTGTACTTTTCGAATGTACCTAGAAGGGTATTTTTTTTATTTAGAACAAAAATTTTCATTTTAAAATTTCGTGTATTTTCTAACATTGCAGGGTTATTTTTTAGAGTGTAACAATGTTCTACATATAAACATAACGGGTTTGCTTATACCATCACGAATTATCGCGATTTAATGTACAAAAGTTCTGAAAAAGTTACTTTTTACCTTAACTTACAATTGTTAGTAACCAAATTGATTTAAATACGTCAAATTGACCATAAGTATGGTTTCTTCTAATGTTTCATTTGAAATATTTACAATTAAATGTTTGTTTAACTAAGTTTAGACTGGTACAAAGTTTATTTTGTATGATTACATATCACCTATCAATGTGGCCCCGGTTATCGTTAAACATTTTTATTTTTATTATGTATTTTATTTTTGTAAACAAATTTGATATTTTCTTTGAAATCAAAAGCGAAATTTTTGTATTTCTACACCGCATTTAAACCTCAAATCGAAGCATTAATAAACTACTCCCTGGAATTTATTCAATCTTATCATGACGCAAATTCAACGCAGAAAATTGTTTTTATTTCAATTTGAAATCTAAGTGGTGTGGAATAATCAACCTCTGTAAATTTTCCAACCATTACGGCGCAAATGTAAACCAATTCCAACTCCTTTCCCGCAGTTTCCAGCTTACGCATACGAATCTTTGCAAACTATTAGTCCTTTCGTCAGCGGGAAAACACACACACACGCTGGCACGCACTTTCCCCTCCAAGAAAATAATCTACGCAAATGTTTATGATGATTTTGCCATCGTTTTAAATTCATTCACATGCAAAGGACGATCTTTTTCCCGTGCTAGGCTGGTACCTCTGATTTCAATTTTCCACCGTGTGGCTGCTCCCTCGGATGAAATGAAG
Organism: Culex pipiens pallens; assembly: GCF_016801865.2. NCBI lineage: Eukaryota > Metazoa > Arthropoda > Insecta > Diptera > Culicidae > Culex > Culex pipiens. The sequence continues at coordinate 64,105,441 of NC_068938.1, read as the reverse complement.
AACGCTTTCACCCGGGCACTACATTTCCTCGAAAATTACAAACAGTTCGCTCTGCCTTTTCGGTGGTGGGGCGGGAGGAGTGAAATTTTCCGTAAAGAGAAAGTGGCGCGTAATTTTCGCGTTTGCCGTGTGCGCCGGAATCGTCATCATTAGTGACGCATTCATTTTCAATTTTCCTTCACGCTTTTCCTCGACGTCGAGGCCATCTCGGCAAGGGGGAAAGGGGAGGGAGGGAAACCCCAAGTCTGTCAGTCAGTCAGTCAGCCAGTCAGTCAGTAAGCTTGCAAACCGGTCTCGAAACAGTGTGCTTTTTTCGAATGAAGGACCAAGATGAAAATTGACAATTTCTGATTAGGGTGGTGAAATATCTTTTATTAACGTAAGATGGCTGACTTCTGTAAATATAATTCAAAAAGACAAGGGGCGAATGTTTTTTTTGTTTTTTGTTTTTTGTTTTTTGTTTTTTGTTTTTTGTTTTTTGTTTTTTGTTTTTTGTTTTTTGTTTTTTGTTTTTTGTTTTTTGTTTTTTGTTTTTTGTTTTTTGTTTTTTGTTTTTTGTTTTTTGTTTTTTGTTTTTTGTTTTTTGTTTTTTGTTTTTTGTTTTTTGTTTTTTGTTTTTTGTTTTTTGTTTTTTGTTTTTTGTTTTTTGTTTTTTGTTTTTTGTTTTTTGTTTTTTGTTTTTTTGTTTTTTTGTTTTTTGTTTTTTGTTTTTTGTTTTTTGTTTTTTGTTTTTTGTTTTTTGTTTTTTGTTTTTTGTTTTTTGTTTTTTGTTTTTTGTTTTTTGTTTTTTGTTTTTTGTTTTTTGTTTTTTGTTTTTTGTTTTTTGTTTTTTGTTTTTTGTTTTTTGTTTTTTGTTTTTTGTTTTTTGTTTTTTGTTTTTTGTTTTTTGTTTTTTGTTTTTTGTTTTTTGTTTTTTGTTTTTTGTTTTTTGTTTTTTGTTTTTTGTTTTTTGTTTTTTGTTTTTTGTTTTTTGTTTTTTGTTTTTTGTTTTTTGTTTTTTGTTTTTTGTTTTTTGTTTTTTGTTTTTTGTTTTTTGTTTTTTGTTTTTTGTTTTTTTTTTTGTTTTTTGTTTTTTGTTTTTTGTTTTTTGTTTTTTGTTTTTTGTTTTTTGTTTTTTGTTTTTTGTTTTTTTTATGCTAGTTCAGTTGTTTTGCAATCAAAAATTAAAAAAAAAATTACGAAAACAAAAATTTACACGAAGAAAAACAGTGCGTTACTGAACATCAAAAATTTTCTAAAATTTAATAGTTTTTTGGATAAACTCAAACATGCTAAAATTGATTATAAACGCAGAGGAATGCATTTGAAATTGATTTTTTTTTTCTGCCCCCTTATTTTTTGAACCAATTTTGAAGGGGGGGAGGATTACAGAAACTTTTTAAAATATTTGTACCAGCCTAAAATTAAGTAGAAAACAGAGCAATAGCCTTTTTTGCCAATAATTCCAAAACAGAAATCTACAAACCCCAAAGATAACTTTCCTCAGGAACCACCCTACTGTCCCTGTGTTTACCGAAAAGTTTCCCAGGCTGATGAAATTACAGAACGAACACTCGTTTCAAACACTCCTCCATTCCTCACAGAATTGCCACATCAACCACCCCCCGCTGCCTTCTGCCTCCCCCATCAAGGAGCAGGGAACATTGTATACGACCATCGCACCGTTCAACGTCTTCTGGCTTTACGTACGGAAGAAAAGTAGATTTTTCATTCCAGCTCAATGAGTGCTAAATGTGGAGCAAACTGGAATATTTTTGAATGTTGATTAAAAGTTTGCGCGCCCGCCGTTGCGTTGGAAGGGAAAATTGAGCCAATAGTGCGGAACATCAAATGCCTAAATAAATGGCAAATGAGCTCCTCGGGAGGAAAATTCGAGCCGATTTGAGCTCTGAAGAATTGAAAGTTTTGTTTGGAAAAGTGCGTGAGTTTCCTTTTCACCGGAGAGGCAAAAGATTCCGGACCCATTGCCAGCACCTGGGTTGACGAGGTTTTCCAGGAAAATTAAGCATGATTTATCTTGATTAAATTAAAATTTTATGCACACGCTTGCTAACGTTGCTCAGCTTAAGATATTTGTTTAATTAGAAATACTATGATAAACTAATTACATTTAAGTTCCAACTCTTCTGTGAAACTTTACCAAACCTGCCGTCAAAGTATCAACGCGGTCATTTTGGGACTGGCATAGAAACGCGAGGCATAAAAAGCGCAGCAATTTCCAGAAAGCCATTTATCACTCACATCTCGATGGCCGTACGAGGAGATTGATTGCAAATATTAAATCCAGCCGCCATTCGAGGTGTGCGGTTTCAACTCCATTTGGGCTGTGCCATCCATTCCCAGAGGTTCGCGTTCACTTCACCGCACCCTTGCATACACATTCTTGCAGAACTTGATCGGTTGGAAATTTTCGAGAAGAGAGATGGAGTTGAAAAAAAAAAGTTCAAGTCATAAATCTTTTGTCTAGTTCGGAAATTGCGGTATGACCAGAAATCAAGCTTTGCTATTCACTATTCGCACTGTTCCCCGAGCCTTAAGTCAATGGACTTTTGAGCACCTTTTCGAGCTATTGCTCGACGTTTAAACACCCTCGGGGTTTGAACTTCACTGGACTTTTTAGATGTATCTAAGATGTCGACACGAGGTACCCACCAACTGGTGACCGTGACAATGAACTTTGCCAATTTGCGTATGCTTTGAGTTCAGCATACGAAGTCATTAGACCTGGTACTGGGTACAAATTCCCCTGCCTTTCAATCAAGATCAAAAATGATCATTCGCAACCATTCCTCTAGCCTTCAGTTCCCTACATCAGTACTTACTACACTGAACTAGCTGGATAATATTTAAGTTTTATGGGAGGAAGAATTGAAAATAGGTCCGAATTCAATTACTCTAACTCTGTTTTAGCCTTGGTATAAGCAATAGATCAACCACACTACTTTGATTTTTCTTAATTTGAATGATTTTTAGCTCATTAAATGTTCTCATTGCAAAGATTAGTTTACTAATACTAATGTACCATTTTCAAAATCAATGGACCACCCTAGTAAAATCACCAGAAACCTTACAAGAACTTACAAATATATGAATCATAGTGCTTATAATTTGAAATGTTCCCTTAAATGTTGTATACTTGGTTGATGAAAAATATTTACCAACATAGCTTCAATGAAGTTTGATCATTTTTATCACATAAATTGACACTAAGCAAGACAATTAATAAGGTAGGGTAGTCATCAATAAGACACTTTTGGTTTTCAACTTTCAACGATTTATGTATATTTTTCATCAGCATGTTTTGATGAGCTTTTTGTTGCATTTTCTTTCTTTTAATGTGTTCTAACATTGACCCAAGTATGAGATCGATCCAACCTCTACTGCCAGAGCTATTCAACTGTCTCATTGTAGACGCACTTGGCAGGAACAATGAGACTGGTGGGTATCAATGAGACACACTACTCTACTTTTAAAGCAATTTTGCCACCATTTAACATTGATTAATAAAAGTTATACTGAAAAGTATTGAAATTTTGTATAATCCATATATTTATACAGCAAATCCATTTGAAAAGAGCCTAAACCGCAAAAAAGTTCTTCGATTGGGCTCAAAATTTATTGGGGGGTTCCTTGGCCAAAATAATTCGACTAGTTTTTTTTTTTGTTTGGCCATTAGGGTGACCTACATCGTGCTAGGGTGGTTCGAAAAATGGCAGTTATCGTCATTTTTGCAAATACCGTAAAACGGGGCGACTTTGATAGGTTTCATATTTTTTCCGAAAAATGAAGAGTACACAATGTGTACGTATGGAATGGTTCGGAATCATACTGAACATGGTAGGGAAGTGATCATCGTACGTAGAGGGTGACGATTCTCGAGATTTTCAATTTCCCGGGAATCGAGAGTTGAATTCGGCAATTTCCCGGGAATTCCCGGGACTAATAGTGTCAATAATGTTTAAAAAAAAAAGTTTTAGATGTGTTTCTTTTTAATGCATTCAGTTACAATTTATTCATACTTATTCAATGAAACGTTTTTTTTTTTTTTTTTTGGAACAAAGATCTACCATTCTATTTTCTCTGAATCTGCAAATACAAGATCGTTTCTTGAGCTTTTTGGGAATCAAAATTGTATTTTAAACTGTTTACGAATCTTAATTCGCACTGAATGATTTTTCAAAAGTTGTCAAGTAAAAAAATAGCTAATGTATAATTTCCCAGTATCGGGACTTTTGCAATATGATAAATAACCACTCAAAACAACAATTTAAAGTTGTTTTTTACTTTTCAAGGTCAACTGTAAATGTTCAATGAAGAAATAGTAATCAGGAAAACCCGAATGTTCATATTTGGCGGACCTTAGCTTTACAAAGATTGCCAGAAGATTTTTCTTCCAAAATATAATTTTATATTGAGGTTGAAGCGAAACACATTATGACTTGTTGACATCAAAAAATTAAATTTAGAAAAACTGAAAAAACTAGATCATGTGGATTGCTATGCTTGAAGAAGATATAGAAATTATACTTATCTTGGAAAGGCTTTTCCCTCTTTAAAATAATAAATAAAAATAAACATTACATTTCCTTTTTGGGGTCTAACTGCTAAGTTTGCTTTAAGGTATATTTTGGGGTCCACATTATTTTGGGTTCTCTCAATTATAGTTAGTGGAGTTTTTGATTAAATTAAAATTATGAGATGAATTTGGTTTATTCGAACTTGAACATCTTACGTTGAATATGCAATGTTCTAAATAATTTCGAATTTTACAAACATTTTTCTGATTAGTTTATATAATTTTGCTTCAATATTTATAAAATTAAAATTTCCCGGGAGTCTCGACCAAATTTCCCGGGAATCGAGAGGTCCAAAAATGGTCGATTTCCGGGGAAATTTTTCCCGGGAATTCCCGCTCGTCACCCTCTAATCGTACGTCAAGAAGAATTCAGTTTTAAATGTAATATAAATCGATAATTTTATAAACAAAATTAGTTTTAACGAATTTAAGTAAAAATTCCGACTTTTAAACATTGTTACCTAAAATGTATATGTATTTTGTTAAAAAGCTAATAAACTTAGTAAACTAAATATAAACATTAGATTTTTTCTTAAAAACTATATCAGTGAACTTAGTGATGGTACATTTGACTTAAAAATAAAGTTTCTGATTTTAAAAAGAAAAACTATGACTATCAAAGTCACCCTTAATTAACTTAGTAAACTAAATATAAACATTGGTTTTTTTTCTTTAAAATACCTGTTTTTTTTTTTTTTTTTCAAAAAATCATACTCTGCGTCATTTCATCTGATTTTTAGTTTTAACGAATTTAAGTAAAAATTCCGACTTTTAAACATTGTTACCTAAAATGTATATGTATTTTGTTAAAAAGCTAATAAACTTAGTAAACTAAATATAAACATTAGATTTTTTCTTTAAAACTATATCAGTGAACTTAGTGATGGTACATTTGACTTAAAAATAAAGTTTCTGATTTTAAAAAGAAAAACTATGACTATCAAAGTCACCCTTAATTAACTTAGTAAACTAAATATAAACATTGGTTTTTTTTCTTTAAAATACCTGTTTTTTTTTTCAAAAAATCATACTCTGCGTCATTTCATCTGATTTTAGCTGTCTTAGACGCAAATGAAAGGTGATTAGTTTGGCTATTTGAGAAAAAAGTTTTATATTTTAATTACGAAAATTTTGTTACCCAAACATGTATAGGTCATCGCTGAAATTTTAAAGTTTTCGCAGTTTTAGTGAAAAAAGTTGTTATGGCAGACGTGTACACGGAGAAAAAAGAGTTCTTAAAATCGTGAACAAGCGTTCATGCAAATGGGAACCACGAACAAAGTGTTCAAATCCCATGGCACGATTTCCAAAAACGTACCATGGGATTTTCATGAACGCTTGTTCACGATTTTGGGAACTCATTTTTCTCCGTTTATCCAGTAGACACACCTTTCCCCCAAATATGAGCCTAATTGGTTAAAACTACGACTTGTGAGAGCCATTTTATCATTGTTCCCCATGTCTCATTGATGACTACTCTACCCTACACATTTTTTTAAACAAATGAGCATCAACATGACGGAACAGTAGGGAGGTTCAAATCAGGGCTTTCTCGGGGTTATCACCTGAAATCAAAGCATGACCCATCACTAGGCTAAATTGCAAATTTGAGTTCATTCTGACCACACGGAAAAAATCGATTCTCAAAATCGTGAATTAAATTCACGAATGCGAGAACCACGAAGGAATATATTCACGTTTATAGTGCAAATGCACCATGCTCATGAATAAATTCCTTCGTGGTTCTCACATTCGTGAACTTAGTTCACGATTACGAGAATTGATTTTTTTTCTGTGCACGGGAACCGCTCCCTCTAATAGCCTGCAGTTTGTATAGGAAAAAACGTAAAAATGTATGGAGAAAAGCAACTGTTTCAGTTTTTTACCTGTTGAGGGCGCAAAAATCATCGAATCTTTATCAATTGTCAGATGCAGGACCATCATTCAATCTAGAACTTTTTTCCCGAAGACACCATATTTTTAAGATTTTTTGCTGAAAAGTTGTTAGCTTCTGAAAATTACTATTTTTCTGCAGATTCATGCTGTTATTTTTGGTGATGAGGTAGGTCGTTTTGTCATTTGAGTACCCATTCCCAGATGTAATATTAACATGATGTTTTTACTGTGTAGTTTGAAATGGGAATGCCACATTTTTTATAAACTTTTTATAGCAAGATTGGGAAAGCATCAGGTCAGTTGATCAACAAAAAAATGCATATGATTTGCTCGTTAAAAACAAATATCGCTTTCCCCTTCAACAAAAGCATACACACACAGACAACATTTCCGCTTTTCCCGCCTCGAATCGAACCAAACACGAACGACGCCTGGTGCCCTCCATTCGTACACGTTGCGTGCACCAGTTCTCTTCCCTCTCATTTTTTTTGCACTGAAGGGTGGCAATTTTCCGCCGTGCGGCGCCAAAATTCACTTTCACTCGTTATGTACCAAGGAAGAAAATTTATTTTCTTTTTGCATTCTACTTTCCACATAACAACACACTCTCACACCGCCCAAGAGAAAGCAGGGAAAATTGTGCGTGAGAGCTTTCACCAAAGTGAGAGAGTTGCTCGAGCACCTTCTCCTCGCGAGAGCTTTCGCGTTGCACAAAAGGAGAGTGGAGTGAAGAATCGGTAGTGGCGGTAGTAGTGTGAGTGTGGTGTGGGGCCATCGGGAAAAAGGGATGAAAGCACGAGCACGAAAGCACTATTGGGAAAAACACCACAAAGCAATGAAAGGGCAGTTTGGTTGGAATCTGGATGGCTATAAATTTTCCCCGGAAACCGCATATTTTTATTGCTTTTCAAAAGGCTGACGAGCGATGAGGAGGAGTGTTTATGGAGAGGGTTTGGAGGAGCGTTAGTTCCTGGTTAACTAAGTTTGTGATTTTTCAAATGTTATAGTATAGGTAAGTGTATCTCTACACCCAACTGGCAGTCGCATGATTATGATGCATGGCGGCATGAAAGTATATCAGAATCTGCATGAAATCTGTCCTCATGCATTTTTTGCGATATAGGGGTAAGACATTTTTGCCCGTTACCGACAATTATCGACAATACCGACGGCTGATTGATTGTATTGGAGAAAAAATCCTAAACAGAACGAGGATTGAACCATCAACTTCTTGGTTGTTGGTCCGACACGCTACCACCGCGCCATGGACACTTGATGATTTGAGAGGAACAGAGCACCAACATAATCTTCTATCTGGAGTGTTGCTCGGGGACGCGCCAGCATTATATGTGTTGGTGAGAACTGCAGATCACTGACATGTTTACACGCGGGCAAAAATGAGCTATGAACTTGCTGCAAAAACTGTAAGAAAATGTAACATTTTCTGCAGCAAATCCAATGTTGCAGATTTTGATATATATTTTTCCTTTGGGTGTAAAAATGAACGTTGTATAAAAACGCCGTAGACCCACCTTCATGTATACATATCGACTCAGAATCGAAAACTGAACAAATGTCTGTGAGTATGTGTGTGTGTATGTGTGTATATGTATGACCCGAACCTGTTGCATTTGACGTGGTTTAAGGTCCCATAGATCGAGTTTTATACAGATTGAAGTTTCGATAAAAGGTTCAAAAGTTATGTATATAAATGTGTTTTCACATATATCCGGATCTCACTTGAATGTATGTAAAGTATGTTCGGGTCCATCATCCGACCCAGCGTTGGTTAGGTTATTAAAAGACCTTTCCAACGAGCCTTAAACATTCAAGATCTGGAAACCCTGTCTCGAGATATGGCCACTTAAGTGATATTGATGTCCTTTTTGGAAGCCGGATCTCACTTAAATGTATGTAAACTATGTCCGGATCCACCATCCGACCCATCGTTGGTCAGGTTATCAGAAGACCTTTCCAACGACTCCAAAACATTGAAGATCTGGCAACCCTGTCTCGAGATATGCCCACTTAAGTGATATTGATGTCCTTTTTGGAAGCCGGATCTCACTTAAATGTATGTAAACTATGTCCGGATCCACCATCCGACCCATCGTTGGTCAGGTTATCAAAAGACCCTTCCAACGAGCTTTAAACATTGAAGATCTGGCAACCCTGTCTCGAGATATGTCCACTTAAGTGATATTTATGTACTTTTTTATTCCGGATCTAAAAAATAGATGAAATTTTTGTACAATTCCATCATTTCAGCCATTGTTGGTAATAAGTGAGGAAGGCTCCAACCACATAGGTGGATTAAGTTAGTTTTATCCTAAATATTGCGACTATCAGGATTATTTATCATTCTGCTCAGAGATTAAGTAGGTTACATTTTGCCATGTCCGATCAACATGCTTTATTTCATACCTTAATAAGTCACGGGGTTGCAAAAAATGACATGCTGGTTTTTGGTATCCTGAAGTGACAAGTGGTCGAAAATGCGTTGCGATAATCAAAGTGCGCTTTATAGTCGCAGACAGACGCTCTCTAGAACCGCAGAATGTTAAATTATCTTACAATGCATCATCGATAGCGTAACATATTCTGAAATTCAAAAATAAAGGTCCGAAGCGATTAAATCCGTACAACAACTCTAATCTCTGTGAAGCCTCTTTCGATTCCGACAATCGGTTCTCAGCAAATAAATAAAATCATACTTATTTGAACAATTCCTCGAAAGCCAGCGTTCATAGCTGAAGGATAGTATTATATACTATACGCACAAGTGCGTGCCCGCCTGCAATCATCCCCGCCCCGTTCCTATTCTACTTCCATACCATCGAAATTGACATTTTCACCGTCGACAGCATCCGGTTCCGGAATATCCCCCTCCCCGTTGCCTGACAGTGCCGGCCATCTCCAAACGAGCCCGATCCGAACAAAGGAACCCAAAATGCGGAAAACTGCGTGTCGCAATCATCTTTTCTCAATCCTCCTCCTGCCGCCGCCTGGCCCCATTTTTCCCGGAATAGATTCGAGCTTCTGCTGCTGCTTGGCGGCTCCGTGTGGTGTCGGAAGATGTATCATTAGAGATGGAAGCCCCAGGATTTTCCAATGCAGCAAAGCTCGAAACGCCAGAGAGCTCGACGTAGCACACAAAGCCTTCGGCAGCAGGTTTATGTACAAATGGCAAACCGTTCCGTTCTTGTCGTCCTAGTCGCCGTAGCCGTTGTCGTCGTCGTCAGGTTCGCTGGAACGGCTCTTCTTCTAGGGCCTAGCCTAAATTGTTTGTACCACTAGAGAATATTGTACTTTCGGATTGGTGGGCTCACAGCTTGGAACCCGAGGTGGAAGATTTAGTAATATTTTGTATTTATTTAACAGTTGTAAGTTATTTGAGAATTTGTAAAATCATCTTCGTTTCACCTCGCTTGGATTTTACCGGTTTGCAGACTGTATTTCACTATATAAAAGATACACCCAGAACTGGGAATCGGCATACGAGAGGATAAAGAGCACGGTTCGGTAGTAAAATGGTACCAGGTGCGGACGGAGAGGATTAATCACAAAATTACCGAGAGTATTATACTCATGGGTTCATTTTCCAAAAAAGTTCATTTATCAAAAAAAATACCGAAACCGAGACTCGAACCCAAGACCTTCTGCTTATTGAACCGTGCCTTGCCGTATGGGCCACCATGGTTCGGTGACTAAGTGGCGGTCATTTGTCTATATAAGCCACTCAATAGGATGAACTGATTCAATGAACACGCGAGAGATCTTTACTCTCGCAAAATAGTACTTTCCTCACGATTCTTTTCGGGAGGACTATCCTCTCGGTCTTTAACTGTGGGTGTATGATTTTTTGAGCCCAAGTTACCACTTGATTTTTGTCATGTAATTTATAAAAACTGCGGAATACAATTACAAAAAAATATGTTTAGAAAATCATTTCAACATTTTGATAAAATTTACAGTTTTTGAAGCAATTCTAGTCTTTCACACCACTCGGGCTTCTAACATCGGCTCTAATTTCTCATCCTCTCAACTGCAGCATCGTCAGGCTTCAAAACAAAATTCCTCCTCCCATCATCGACAGTGCGGCCTCCCAACAAGGACAACGAGAAGCCTTTCTCCGGCACGACACGAACCTCCGTTTGGCGCTCTGTGCACCACATCGCCGTCGTCCTGCTTGTCGTCGTCTTTCCTAGCGGATACACACGCACATTATTTCCTTCAGCATCGAAATATATTTCAACTTGAATGCTCTCCCTTCATCCCCACCACCCCCCTCTTGCTCCATTCGTTATCCTGTCAGGTTCGGCTCGTTTTCGTGCTGCGTGGCGTCATTCACCACCCACCCCCACTCCCTTCTTTCCACCCAAAGCAAGTATCCACCACCTGCTGATGGCGTGTGCGTTTCGGTCGTGACCTAAATAATACGCCTAGGATAGGCACACCACAGCACTACAGATGCATAGGAGAAGACTCTCCACTCCACAACACAACAAAACACAACAATGATGATGCCCAAGGATCTCATTCTCCGGCGACTCTCTCTTACTCTCACGCTTGCTTCTTGATGTTATCGTACAAGAGACAAGCATCCTTCAACGGCGGCGGCAAGGATTCTGGCCAAATACATAAGGACTCACGCATGCACACAGCGCTACCAATACAAGCGCAAAAAGAATTTCTGGTGTCTACCAAACTGCCGGCTACCATGCTTGTGATGGATTTTTGATAACAACACGCACTTGTGTGTTGTTTCAAACTATCAATTGCTGAAAATATATCGAATTTTATCATTCACAGTCTGATCAATTATGCATAATATTACATTATAAAACGTAATTTTCTTGAAAAAATAACTCAAAAAGTTTAAAATACAAGCATACGTAATAAAGAAGAACAGACTCGACTATCCGAAGTTTCGATTATCTGAAGTTCGAAGTTCGATTATCCGAAGGTTTGTATGGGACTTCAAATAATCGAATCAAGATCAATTTAAATAAAATCATTTAGAACAATATTTTTCATTTTAAAATTTCGTGTTTTTTATAACTTTGCAGGGTTTTTTATAGAGTGTAGCAATGTTCTACAAAGTTGCGTCCAATTTTTTTTCTATCTCATCACCGTTTCAGGCTGCAAATTATTGAAAAACACATCTTTTTCGCATGTTAAAAAATGGAAGGGGTCGTACTCACCCCTCCGCAAGAATAAATGTAATTTTTAAAAAGCTTACTTTAAAATCGAGCAATCAATGTAAATGTACCGTAGTGAGTATGTGAAAAATCAGTGCATCATGCAAGAAAGCTGTAGTGAACCTGGCTCCATATACACAGAAAAAATCAATTCCAGTATACGGGATTATAATCGTGAATTGTTTTCATGAACTTGAACGTAGGAATTTATTCATGAGTATGGTGCATTTGCACTATAAACGTAAATATATTCCTTCGTGGTTCTCAAATTCATGAACACAGTTCACGATTTCAAGAATTGATTTTTATCCGTGTACACAAACATGGCTTATATAAGCCTAACATGATCACAAATTTTCGTTGATATCGGAGATGGTAGGGTACAACCAGTGCCGTACCTACACGGAGAAAAAAGAGTTCCCAAAATCGTGAACAAGCGTTCATGAAAATGGGAACCTCGAACAAAGTGTTCAAATCCCATGGTACGATTTTGAAAAACGTACCATGAAATTTGAATACTTTGTTCGTAGTTCCCATTTTCATGAACGCTTGTTTACGATTTTAGGAACTCTTTTTTCTCCATGTAGGGGTAGGCGTTTTCAGCTAAAACATCCTCATTAAATATTTGAAACAAAAAGGGCGCCGAATTTATAAAATAGAATTACAAATAACTAGATAAATTTGGTTTAAAATATAAAAAAAATTAGGGGTGCCAAAGTCAATTGTATGAATATTTTTACTGAAGTGTTTTGAAATACTTAATGCTAAATTTATTTTTTATCAAAGAAGGGGCGCTCAAGTGGCAGAAAGTTAAAGAAATTCTAGAAAAGTTTCTCAAAATAAATACACGTTAAAGTTTGGACCGTTGTATAATGAAGTTTAAGTCATACCTTCCATACTAAAAAAATGTCCAACTATATGTTATTTTCACGTTAATTTGGCTGTAAATCACAATCAGCCAAATTGTAAAAAAATATGATGATATTTTGAGCTTCTTTGAAATAGGATTAGTTTTAACATTAAAACATATATCTTTCTTTTGAAATTTTTACACTCTCGAGTTAAAAAAAATTGCCTTTGAAATATTTTCAGCTCGATTTCCCCTATTGTAATTAACTTCGTGCATTAGAATTTGCATACTCTTTTTCAAAATAATAGAGTTTTGAGATTGGAAAACTGCTGTAAATTTTCACCAATAAGACCAACATTATTTGTTCAAGAAAAAACATGTTTTTGAGAGCACATTACTTTTTCAGTTTAGCTAAACCGGTGTTGTTTACTTTTTAAATCGTTTGAAAAACTTTTTTTTTTCAGTTAGGCCGTTGCAAATATTTTTTGAAGTTTATGTCCCTCGATTCTGAGTCGAGGGCACTCGAAGTCGAGGGAGGGGGGGCAAAAAAATAAAAAAGTATAAAATTTGAAATTACGAGCCATGGTATCGAAATTTTAATGAAAAAAAGGTTTTTTTAAAATGCATTAAACACCTGTCCAGTTGTTTTGCCATCATTAGTTTGCAAAATATCTAAGTATTGACGAATATTTTATTTTTTGCGAAACATAATTTTTTTTGCGGTGCTGTACATTGGAATTTCATAAAAATGCAAAACAAGCCCAAACATGCGACATAAATATGATTATCAATGCAGAAAAATGCATTTTAGATTGTTTTCAGTTGATTAGACTTCTATTATCATGGAAATTTTGATGTTTTTTGGAAAAAAGAATTTTTGCCCCCTGATTTTTCAGACCAATTTTGAAGGGGGGTGACATAAACTTTGAAAAATATTTGCAACGGCCTTAATAACAAAAAAAAAATTATCAAAGTTTGAAAAAAAAATAGTTTTGCGCAAAAAAAGTTTTTTTTTCAAGAATATAAAATTTTATTTTAGGAATTAAAAATAAACAAATAAATACTGAAGAAAATTAAAATAAATGCAAAACATAATTACAAAAAAATAAAATTATTAAATATATTCTCAAATATCGTATGGGCAAATCATGAAGGCTTAAAAATATAAAATTAGCTTACAAGTTATAGCAAAATTTATCATGATTGAGCATTTAATTCTGTGCATTTATCTAAAAAATAAATTTTAAAGACAACACAAAGACCTGCTTATTATTATCGATTTTATGAAATCTGAGAAAATATTCAGCCAACTTAACTCCTATACTAAATATTCAATTCAACCAATCTCATATTATTTGAAAAATAAAACATAATATAACTGTGTTTCTGAATTTGACCATTTAAAGGTATCCAATTGCAATTATAAAGTCGAAACACATATTGAAGAAATCATTGAAAATTAATATAAATTTATCACAATGCTTGTAAATTTGGAAGGGGCGATAAATTGATGCTTCGCCAAGGGCGCCATGGACCCAAGGCTATGGGTACAACCGATTCCCTTTTTGGCATGAAATTACTCTTTATGGGAGCGTTCTTTTATTACGTAACGCAGTAGGGGGGAGGGGGGGTCGGAGGCCGTGTTACGCTCCATACAAAATTTTAAAAATTTGTATGGAAATTTTGTTACGAGGGAGGGGGGGAGGGGGTCTAAAAGTCCGGTTTTTCGCGTTACGTAATAAAAGAACGTTCCCTATGTTATGAACTTAAAGTTGCTACAAATAACGGTAAAACATATCTAGAGTGTTTTTGAAAAGGTCCTATAAACGAAAAAAAAACTCTGGATGTAGTCACTGATCATTTCTCTACAAAAAAGAATGTTAGTTTTGTCGTGACGTCTACAGGAAAAAAAAACAACTTTTTTCAAAATGAACACTTGGTCATAACTTAAAAATAGGGCATTTTATCAAAGAATTTTGTTACAATAGACAACACAGCCAAATGAATAATTTTTTTTAAATATGATTAAGTCTACAATAAACTTATCTATGTTTAGACCTTTCCAAAACTTAAGCTTGATTTTAATATTTCAAAATAACTTTTTAGTAGATCAGAAAATTTTGCAAAAGTTTCAAAAGAAAGTCGGAATAACAGTTACCATGATATCGCCAGTTGGCACACCATTCGAAATTGTTTTTTTTTCTGATCAGGCTCAAATTTGGTAGAGCTTTTGATACTATCAAAACATTTAAGAATCCCGATTTTGAACCAAATTGGACCACCCCTTCTTTTTGGTACCGCCCCAAAGTTTTGTGATTTTGGCCATCTGTTGGCCATCCCAAGTAACATTTTTTCCAGGAGTTCTACAAGAGCTCTTCAAGATAGCTACAGCATAGCAGTTTGGACCGCGGTAGGATAAAACTCTCTTCAAGTACTCTTCCAAACTCCTGAAGAAGTTTTGAAGAGAATTTTATCCTACAGCGGTCCAAACCGCTATGCTGTAGCTATCTTGAAGAGCTCTTGTAGAACTCCTGGAAAAAAATGTTACTTGGGATATCTTTGAAACAATAAAGGATAAAGAAAAACCCGACTGCTTTTTTTTAAGGAAATTGGACGCTGAACTGAATGGCTTCATCGGGTTTTCGATTGGAATTAAACTTTGATGCATTTTGCTCATTAGAATTCGGCATCACTGCCAAATACAGTTAATTTTTATAGAAAATTCAGATTTTGCTGATTTCTGATTTTTTTTTGTTTAAATAAATATAAAATGCATTGCCCTTAAAAGTTTTTTGATGGTTTAGAATATTTCTTCAATTTCAAAAATCCAATTAAATTTAATTCGTCAGTGTAAAGCAATCATTTATCAGCTTACAAACACCATCTGAAGAATCATTTTCCCAGAACCATGCCACGTCAAATAAACGTTCCGTATTCCTTGAGAGAAAGTCGTCGCCATCGTGCTAACTTGTCGTACGTGCATTTTGGGCCAAATTGAGTTAAGAACGCCATTTTGTGCAGCTCACAATGCCTCACCTTTTGACCGTCACAGATCCCCAAAATTCGATTTCAATCCTGAGATATTCAACAAAAACCGAAAAAACTCCGTGCATTTTTGTCACTTTACATATGAAAGTAGTTTCAATCTTGTCGTGCTATCTTGTCACTCCATGAAAATTGATGCAAGTGCGACAAAAGGCCAAAGGGATTTCAGGCCAGGAAAGTCAGGATGCGTTTGTCGCACGTACAAGCTAGACTACCGTAAACATTTGTAATTATAACTCGGGACTCCAGAAACCAACTTCAACCAAACTTTGGGACAATGCACAGAAAAGTGAGCCAAAAAAAACGTGTTTGTTATTGTTTACATTCCGTGCTCTCGTTTTTGTATATTCAAGGTCAAACATTAAAACGCGTTTTTCTCGGAACGTCGAAATGGCGGGTGCGACAAGATAGCACGACGACGTCGAAGTGAAAGTGCACACCCAGCACATCCCAGCATGACAATTCGTTAGAAAACTCAAGTGGGAGGTGGGTCTGTGGGCAGAATCAGAGGGTAAGACGAAATGATAAGAAGTTTCCAGTGAAAGTGAAGGGAAAAGTAGTTTAGTGAGTCTTTCTTCGTTTTTACCCTCGGGTGCCACCAGCCATCCTTGCTCCCCACTTCTCCCACCTCTGGTTCCTTCTTAGTTACGGCCATCATCAGAAGAGAATGGCATTTGGAAAAGCAGGAAGGAAACGGCAATCGATGGGTGGTCTTCGTCGTCGTCTTTGGTTCATGTCCTCGAGAGTCTGTGTGTGTTTGTGTGCTTCAGGATAGAGCTGGTCGAGAAGCTCCAGTGAAAGTGAAAGCGTTTTATTATGGGGTTTTTGTGAAGCAACAGAAGATGATGCTGCGCGATCGGAAGAAAATACAGATCCTTGAGAATTCGGTCGTTTCCTGTACTTTGGGAAGGGCGATTGATGCAGTGGTTCTATTTCGACGTTTTGCCCTCTTCAGTGAGGAAAGCATAAATCACTCAAAAATTAACTTCTTAAATAAATGTTTCAGGCTCAGGTATTTACAAACAGAGGCTTTTGCAATTGATTTTAGGAGGAAGGATTCAATCACTTATGTGGTCTTACCATAATAATTAAAATGAATCACCCTGATTTAGACCCCAACTATACTGTCCAGAATGTTCACATTTTTAAACACTAAAATGTCTATCAATCTTGAAATATGCATTACTTAAAAATAATATCAAAATTCAGAACCTCTGACTAGGACTCCATAGACCTGCACCACTGGCCGTGTCCAGGTCCTGCCGAAAGTCTGTTATTTGCTGTCGTGTTCATCTTCTGCGTCCTTTTTCCCAATCCTGCACCGCCAACCGTCTTCAGCAGTAGCAACGACAATAACATCCATGCCCTGGGTTTCCCTCGACATCGCCACCCCCCACCCCCTATGGATGGGTTGCTCTCCCCCGTATGTAGGGCTCCACCAGGATCGGGTGACCAACTCGGTGTGTGTCTGCTAGCGCCGCCGGTGGGATGTTATACTGCCTTCGATATTGTTTTTCCGCGAGCTTGATTTATCGGTCCGGGTAGACCGTTTTGGCGTTACGAGAAAACTATGTCTTTATGGGACCCGGGAGAAGAAAAACGCACAACAGTCCTGGCCAGGCCTTCCAGCTCGACGAAAGATGCTGAAATGATAAAAGTTTTCCCCGTTTACAGATTTCAGATAAATGGGTTTCCGGCGTGCTTCGGCGGGGACTTTTCTTCCCTCGAGGAGCTGTTTTGTTGGGTTGGGGGGTGGCCTGTATTTCATGGCTAAATAATGACAAAATTGCATTTTAAAGCAGCGCGCGTGAGAGATTTATTTGCGATATGGGAAAATATGGGCCACCGGTACCGGAATTAATTGTGAAAGTTTGCGACGTAAATGGGGAGGATCAGTTTGGCCCAGCTCTGATATAGGAAGCGAACCGTGACGATGGGGGTATTGATGCTGGGTGAAGGTGTTGTTGAGCTTAAGTTGAATTGAATTGATTCTTATAACGATTGGAGGAAATTGGAGTAGATATTTAGTAAAAGTTCAAATAATAAGTTTTGAGATTTTTTATGAAATAAAGAGAAAATTAGTATTACTGTTACACGGAAAAAAACAATTCTCAAAATCGTGAATTAAATTCACGAATGCGAGAACCACGAAGGAATATATTCACGTTTATAGTGCAAATGCACCATACTCATGAATAAATTCCTTCGTGGTTCTCACATTCGTGAACTTTATTCGCGGTTACGAGAATTGATTTTTTTCTGTATAGGGTTAGTAGTTTTTAGAGAACCTAAAGCTTTTAGTTTTAAAATAAAAAAAAAATTAGTTTGCCTAGATAGGACCTAAAATAAATAAATATGGAAAAATAGATAAAAAAAAGCTATTTCTTAACCTTCTACACTTACGATGTATTTGCAACGATAAGTTCCATTGCCAAAGTCAAAAATGAAACTTCTGTAAAGGTTTTTGAATTCCTCAATAATACAATACAACAATACAAAATTGGACTAGGGGTTCCTTGACAAATATAATTAGACCGGTATTTTTGTGTTTGACAATTAGGGTGAACTACACTGGGCTAGGGTTAACCGAAAAAAAATCGTTTTCGTCCATTTTCGAAAAAAGTAATATTTTTTGAAAAAAATCATGACTTCGCACCATTTTAACCAATCTTACCTGTCTTGGCGCAATTAGTTTGGCTTTCAAAAAAATAGTTTTGTGTTTCAAAAAAATATATTGTAACATTTGAAAAAGTTTTAAAAAATGTGGTTTTTGCAAAAATTATCGAAAATGATTTTTTTTTCGGACCACCCTAACACAGCGTAGGTCACCCTAATGGTCAAACAAAAAAAAAGCAGGTTCAACTTTGAGCACTTTTGTTTTTGGCCGTGCTGTTTTCGTGTAGAATTGCTGAATAGTGGTCTATGCAATACGTTGCAAAATAGTAGTTTATTTAACAAGTTGCGAAAAGAAGATTTTTTCAACTTCAGTCGTACATTTATCCAACGAGGTTGACCGAGTTGGACAAATATGACGAGTGCTGAAAAAAACTAGTTTTGCAACGAATTGCACTTACGCATTGCGCATTCGTCTACCGGCCGTGTGCAAAAAGGTAAACAAACCAACGCCGTGTCGGCCGCCATCGCGCAGGGGAGCGTGAGCGCAGATGGAATCGACAAAAAGTTACTACATCCCGGATACGTTCCGAGATCACCAGTGCGAACCCGTTCCGGTACTTCCGGTGCCACGACCAGTGGCACATCAACATCCGCCAACATCCCCATCAGGAACGAGTTCCAGATGCTGAGCTATGATGAAGAAAACACCGACGGTAGCAGGACTACCGACGACGACGACGACGATGATGGTCGTGCATGGAAAAAAGTGTCGACGTCAAAAAAGAACAATTCTCCTACGGAACGAAGACCACCTCCAAGTTTTGTTTTGGCCACGTTGGCGGACGATGTTGACGAGTTGCTGGAAGGCCTCGGATATTGTCTGAAAATCGGCAAGTCTTCAGTGCAAGTGATCATACTAACCAAAAAGAATTTCGACCTGGTGCTTGAAGGATTGAAGCGTAGCAACTTCAACTTCTACACATTCAACCCCGAAAAGCCCCCTGTCAAGGTCGTCTTGCAGGGTTACTAAGACCGTCCGGTTTCCGACCTGAAGAAGCACCTTTCGGACGCCGGAATAAAACCGCGGGAGATTAAAGTGCTCTCGCACAAGACAACGATAACAGGTACACACACACTGTACCTGTTGTACTTCGACCGAGGCACCGTCAAGATCCAAGACCTGCGGCGGACTAAGACGTTGGACGGTTTTTGGGTAAACTGGCGGTTTTACGCCAAGAACCCGACGGACGTAGCGCAATGCCTCCGTTGCCAGAAATTCGGCCACGGCTCGCGGAACTGCAACCTCCGGCCCGCTGCGTGAAGTGCGGTGAGTCACACCTTTCGGAGGCGTGCGCACTGCCACGATAAGCGGACTTGGGGGACAAGGCAGAACAAACCAAGCCGCGCGTAAGGTGCGCTAACTGTGACGGTAACCATACCGGCAATTACCGCGGATGCGTCGCGCGCAAGGCCTACCTCGAGGAGCAGGAAAAGAGGAAGAAGAAAGCAGCAGCGTCCTACTCTCCTCAGCGAAGTATGAGGGCAGCAGTTCCTGCAGCTGGACAGCGTACGGTTCCAGCGGAAAACTCAGCGTTCCCTCCTGGTTGGGGGCGTTCGTTCGCCAGCGTGGTCGCTGCCGGTAACGGCAATGCGGCCCAGCAAGAAGTCACCGGGGAAGATCTCTTTACCCTGTCGGAGTTCTTTGCTCTCGCGGGGGAGATGATGACGCGGTTTCGGAGCTGCCGGAATAAGGCGGAACAATTCCTGGCCCTTGGGGAGCTGATGATTAAGCACATCTACAATTGATTTTTTCTGTGATCTAGTGTTAAGCTTTCTCTTTATCTATCCTTTTCCCATTGCACTTTCTGCAAGTTTTTTGAAAACTTTTTCTAACTCTTGCCTTCTATTTAATATTTATAAGTAATAATACTTCCGATTGAATTACGATGTAACACACAGCTGAAAGGAACTCCAAAACTCAGTTATGTACCTTAATGAACTCATTGTATCTTGATTATTCACAAATAAACTGAATTGAAATTGAAATAATTTTAAAAATCTGATGAAAAATTGTAACAAAAGACCTATTTTGCATGCATTCTCTTAAAACTGATTGTTTATACTACATCCTTATGATATCTCTATATTTCCAACATATTACATGATTTTTTGCCAGCTATAACAAAAATTGCATGCTACTAAGTGTCCGGATTTCGAATCATGGCGTTATTTGGGCTAAGTTTTACCTTACATTTGTTAAGTTCCTTTCGATTGCAAATTTGATCAATCAATTTATAAACAAGCATTGTTTGAAACGGTTTACGAAAGATTTG
Organism: Culex pipiens pallens; assembly: GCF_016801865.2. Classification (NCBI taxonomy): domain Eukaryota; kingdom Metazoa; phylum Arthropoda; class Insecta; order Diptera; family Culicidae; genus Culex; species Culex pipiens. Next base: position 64,084,924 of record NC_068938.1, on the reverse strand, counting down.
TTTTTGTTGTTGGATATTATCATACAATTATACTAGATTTTTAAACACAATCAATTTGTTCACTAAGTTCATTTTTTCCTCTCTGGTATGAGTTTCCTCAAGGACGATTTTCAGTTTCCGGAGCAATATTTCTCCACTGCTTCACCTCTCCATTGCACCCCCCACCAGGTTTTCTCCTCCCGCCTAAAATCCAACCATCTCGATGTCGTTCCACTTTCACTTTCCGTTGGCAACGTTTTTCAAACTAGAATACAAGTAAACATCCCCTTTCCCTCATCCCTTTTCCTTTCCAGCATCATTTCCCAGCAAGAAAAACCCCCTCCACAACCGGTACACAAACCGGCACCTTCATCTTCTGCACAAAGAAACAGTGCTGGAAATTCGTCTCTACATCAGAAAAACCACCTTCCCACCACCCCACTGCTTTCCTACCAGCATCGTCAGCCAGCACGCACCGAAAACGCACACAGCACTCCTCCTTACGGAGGAGGAGGAGAGGAAAAACCAACCACCCACAACTCGAACTGCTGCTGGCGAGGCTGATGCTGCCGGCTCTGCCTGCTTCTGCTAGTTCAAATTCTAGAGAAGCACATCCTTCACCTTATGTCTTGTCGTCGTCGTCGTCGTTGTGTCGGTTACCTAAAAGCACGCCCCTGCTGTGCTGTCCTCGGGAGAGTGTGGGAAGAAATAGAAAGTTTTGTACATAAAAGTAGTTTTTTTCGCCTCGCAGGCTCAGTGCTTGCCCCCCTTCGCATTTTCCTGTCCGACCACCCTCCGTTGGCAAACGGTTCCCCCCCGTGATGGTTTCTCCAGTGTTTTAAATTTAAGCCCCATCATGCTTTTGCCAGTTTTTGTTCGGTGAGCAATAGAAAGGCATAGGCGTCAGGTTGAGTTTCTGTGTCAAATAAAATAAAAGTAAAGTAAATCTTTCCCAGTTCTTGAGGGGAATACCCCGGCATTTACAAAGCGGATTCAGTGGCAGTTTCATTCTCAACTAATTGTTAACATGTTAAGGTTTATGTTGACATTCCATAAGTCCATAGGTCCCTAAGGTGTCTTGATAAGGTCCAGTTTGTGACAATACACTACCTTCCCTTTACTAATCAATCGAATCCAGAAGGGAAAAGATCACCAGTTGTGTTGGTCCGAGCCGGGATTTGAATCCCGATCTACCGCTTACGAGGCGGAAGCGTTACCACTGGGCTACGTGGCTCGGTCAAATAAAATAAAACCTAGAATTAATTTTTAAATCCTACAAAGATTAAATAACAAAAGGTCAGGTTCAAAAATGGACAAAAAATCAAAAGGGCAATAGATCGATTTTTTAAATTGTTCTTTTCGACCTTTTGCCCGTTAAATATTTTGCCCTTTCGATTATGTTTTTCGAACTATTGTCATTCCAAATTATTTTAAATACCTCCAATAGCTATTATTCATCATCGCCATTTTTGCAAACCATCTCATAATGTCATTTCAAATAATTTGGCAAGACGAAGACTATTTTTTGTCAAAATTTTTTTTTCGGCATTTAACGTTTAAAGACGTATGAAACGTTATTTTTCCATAACTCCTGACTAGGTGTTAATAAAGGTTTCATTAAGGCTTTGAGGAGGTTGTTAAGATTCAGTTGTAAAGCCTCTAGCTCCTACACAGTAAAAAATATTTGTGTAAAATCGCATGCAAAAGCATGCACATCACCTTTGTGAGCAAAAGCATGTAATATTGTATGAGAAAACGTGTACACAAAAAGCATGTACCGAAGAAAAAAATCAGGTCTGCTCACCTCAAAAATAACATCAATCCGGCAAGTATCTTATTCAGATTACCAAGTCCGCGCCCCAACCCGCTCGGCTATCTCGCCGCTATGAATATGGTTAGATTTTCACCGATGTACACAGCTAAAAAAGTAGTAATCCAGCTGCGTGTAAAAGGCCTGGGTGTAAAATAAATATTGCATTTTTTTAAGCAATTTTATGTAATTTTACACCTTGAAATATGTAGCTCATCAGTATGGGAAACCTACTTGACCGAAATGTCAAGCCCATATATGCGTTTATCCTTTCAGCTTTTCATCGTTCTGATGGCCGAGTGGGCTAAGGCGCCAGTCCTTACTGTTGGTGCTGGGTTTGAGTCCCGTCGGTTGCAACTTTTTTTTTGTGTTTGCAAAAATTGTACATGCAGTGTGTAATATTAAGTGTTTATTTTGACGAAGGTGATGTGCATGCTTTTGCATGCGATTTTACCATCGGATTTTTTGCTGTGTAGCTGTAGGTTCCCCATACATCGTTTGTAGTTAACACAGTATACAACGTACGGAAAACCTACTGTTACATTGACATTGATCCATCCATTTTCACAGCGGCGAGATAGCCGAGCGGGTTGGGGCGCGGACTTGGTTATCTGAATATGACACTTGCCGGATTGATGTTATTTTTGGGGTGAGCAGACCTGATTTTTTTCTTTGGTACATGCTTTTTGTGTACACGTTTTCTCATACAATATTACATGCTTTTGCTCACAAAGGTGATGTGCATGCTTTTGCATGCGATTTTACCATCGGATTTTTTGCTGTGTATGAAGGTTTTATAAATAGGCCTACCCAAGTAACCACAAGCACTTCATTGAAGTATTAATTCAGCACTAAATCAGCACTGGAATGTTTTGAAGTAGTAAATAAACTTTGCGAGTGCCTCAAAGTACCAAAACTTTGCAGCATTACAATGGGCATTAAATCAATATTTACGACCTTGAAAATGTGCTTCAAATCATTTGATGTTTATCAACAAAGTAACCCATCGATATTGAATGGCTTTTCTCACAAGCAAAAAGCTGCTTTCCGGAAGTCTGATACACTTTGTGAAATTTTGCCTACCGTGGACCAAGCACTCCTCGGAAAAGCAGTTCACGTTAGCCATCCGCTAGTGTCCCTATTAACCCCAAGCTTTCCGTAATTGATTGTACTGCACTTGACTGGCTGGCCGCAATTTGCTGAGCGACTCGTCAATAATTTCCGGGGATTTTCTCATGAACAAGAAACTCGAAACAGCAGATAGAAAGTCTTCCTTAATGTTCGATGCATCAACCACATCGATTAAAACTTTCAAAACAAACACTTATCATAGAATACATCAGTTGGCTGGCGCGCATCCTGGAGATCGACGAGAAAATGCAAGAATAACATTAAAGTGTCACACTCACACATGAAACGCAACAGGAGAAAAAAACAAAGGAGGTCCACCACCAAGTGGGTGGAGCAGCTGTTCTTGTTTTGTCCCCAGCCTGGACGTCGACAAAGCAGTTTATTTTTGTTCGAGCTTTCGGTGAGGCACTAAATCAGCATCACTGTGCGCCACTTGAAATATTTCTCAAGGGAAAAGTGCTGATTTAATGTTTTGAAGCATTATTTGCTGGTATTAAATGCCAATATAATGCTGATTTAATGCCCTATTTAGTGCCTCGCGGTTACTTGAGAAGCGGCCGTGGCTGACTGGTTACGGTGTTCGCTATGTAAGCGAATGGTTCTGGGTTCGATTCCCATCTGCTCCCAACGAGAAAGTTAAGAACACATAAATTTGAAATGATGAATATGAACGAAAAATCAAAGTCGCTCGAGGCGGGGTTCGATCCCTCGTCCTTTGGATTGGTAAGCAAAAATGCTAACCACTAGGCCATGACGACTTGGTGAGCTTGGACTGGAATTAGGAATACTGTTACAGAGAGCGAGTTGTGGCGCTATAACCACGGCAAATAGTGTCCAGGGCATTCGTGGAAATACAATGTCCCATCCCAGAGAGTCCCGGAGTACCAAACCTTCTTAGCATGGTGCTCCCAACGAATACAACCAAATCTCGGAGCGTATGGTGGTGTGTCCCCACGCTTCTTCCTCCCCTGTCGATTCAGAATTGTGTTTTTTTTTATTTATTTGCGTTTAAGGACCACTTAACTCAAGAGTCATTCGGGTCCGATCAGAATTGTGTTGTTGTTCGAACAGTTAGTGCTCAAACACAACCCAATTACGAGTCATCTCTGCGATACGACTTTACGCAGTAGGCCTGGCCGCTTTAACGCTTGTGATGTTTCAATGCATTCTAATGCAATGGCGCACTACAAATGTTAATAAATGACAAGAAGAGTGCTAGGCGTCATCTAACCTAAGGCACTCTCCAGGATCCCTTCGAAAGATTGGCTGCGCTAGGGTCTGATTAGATTAGATTAGATTAGATTTAGTGCCTCGGGGTTACTTGGGATGCTAATGGAAGGTGTTTTTGATGAACAACAACAAAAATCGTAAACACCTGCAATATCAATACTTAAGGGGTTACATACATGTAGAAAATCACAAAACTCCATATTACAAAAAATTCAATTAATACACAAAAAAATATATTCAATCTCTCCTGAAAGTTTCATGAAGATATTTCGTTACTAAACGGAGTAAGAATCGCTTTAAGTTCACAATTTCGCAATGCGCAAAGCGAACTGTCAAACTTTGTGAACGTTTTTTTTCTCTAAACACCGAGTTGATTTACGGGTGCCACGATAGACGGGAGACCAAATTGGCTGAAATTTGGGATGAAGACTCCCAAGACATGTCGCGTTTGCATGACGAAGCCCGATTTCGAAATTTTGCTTTTAAAAAAATACATGATTTTGACAAACCTGAGGGTCGTTAAAGTGGATGGCTTGATTTTTTGAACATCAAATAGCTAAATCTCGGCAATTATACAGTAGGGTGGGTACGGTTTTTGAAAAGTTCTCAGATCAAGTTCTGGTGTGGTTCACCGTGTAGGGCATACCCATTGGGACTCTCACGCCAAATTTCAGTTCATTTGGCTGAAAACTGGCTTGTCTCAAGCTGGTTCAAGTTTACATGGAAATTACTATGGGAAATTTGGAATTTTCGTTCATTCGCTCCTACAGGCCTGGGGAAAACATGTAGAAACTTCTAAGATGGCTAGAAATTAGCGGAATCGTCTGGAGAACAACTTTTCCTAAGAGACCAGGTCGATTCGTTCAACCCCCATCGAGCTCAACGGCAATACATCCGGGGTTTTCGGAACCAACGATTTTCCCCAGAAAAGCATCAAATTTTCCTTAGCATGCTATGAATGCTTGATTAACACCGCGACGCCACATGTAAAACAGCTACCACGTGAATGTAAAATTTGCACCACAACAGTTTTTTTTTTTTTTTTCATATATGGAGGTTTAGAATACAGCTAAATAGTATCAGGATCACCATAAATGATAATTCTATAGTTCAAAAAATAATAAAAAGTAATGTTTTTATAGGCGATGCTAGTCCACGTGGTAGCTGTTTGACATGTGGCGTCGCAGCTTTCAACAGCAAATTTCTAGAGTTTTCTTAAAAAGGTTCTATAAACTATTGTCTTTCATATGTGTATAGGACCATTAAAAAAAAAGATTTATACTTTATTGATGTTTATTAAAATAAGTCAAACAAAAAAAATCAAGGGAAGGAAAGGGAAACGTTACGAAACAAAAAATAGATACCCTCCTACATTATCCCGCCACTGTCCTCACGCACAAAGCACAAAAGCACTAGAGCCTATGGATGCTGTTTCTACGTTCGCTCCATCCTACCAACCAACCAGTCCCAGAGCGCAGCAAGGACACAAGAAGTGGAGTGGTTTCGAAACCGGAAAATTGTGCGTGGTGCGTAGAGAGCTTTTCTTTCTTCCTTCACTTCCGCTCTGACTCCCCCTCTCATCTTTCTTTCCTCCCCACTTTCCTCCTGCTCTGTGATATGCTTTATGTATTTCACTGGAGCAGCCGCCGCTCGACGTTTTTCCTGAAAATGCTGTTTTTTAGTTGCCCGGCAGTGCAAAAAGTACGCCATCAGCAGCAAAAGTGCGTGCGTGCGTGCGTGTGTTTGTTCGCTTTTCCTGCACATAGAGTTGAGTTGGGTTTGCTAAAGGGGGCCCAGGGGTAGGCATGGGGGGTTGGCCCTGACGCCGCAGGGAAAACCGAAAACTCTGCCAAGCCTGAAAAGTGTGTTTTTGGGGAACCAATGCGACTCCGTTTTGGCGTCGTGTCAACGGCAAAAAGAAGGACACTTGGCGTGCCTTCTACTTCCTGCCCCCCCTGACTCCTCCATGTTCTGCTGCACAGCACAGTATCTTCCGCTGGAATCAGGACCAGGACTTGGAATAAATGACTTTGAAAGGACATTCGCCTTGTGTACCTACACTAGAGCGCCACTTAGTAGTGCCGGGAGTTCCGCTTTCCGCCAACTCTCGAGAAAATGATAAATATATAAGCCCGTGTCGCTGTACATGAAAAACGAGCGAGAATTTTGAAAATTTGTGCGCCGTTAATTGAATCAAATCTACGCGGGCTTTACTTTCTATTTTGTTTCACGGCGCCATGGCGCGATGTCGCCGCCAGGCAGGCTGAAAGTTTAGGGGCCATTGGACAATTTAATCAATCAGCAGAGATTTGGGGTTCGACATTACCCAGACTTGCGTCTAGATAGTACAACGGTGATGAAATGATAAAAATTAATAATAAACTTTTAGTCTGTAGAAGGATTCAAGAAACGGTTTAAATAAATTTCCTTCGAAAATTTTCCAAGAAATCGGAGGGCATAAATTAATTATTTTTGATTTTTTTTAAAGTTAAAATTAAATATTGTAATCTATTTCAATTACTTTATATAACATTAATTTGTGCATGTTCAATCAAAGAGTGTCCTTCTTTTTTTTTGCATTTTTCTTTTTTGCCAAAGATAGTAATGCCGACATAAAACTTTAGAAAAAAAAAATACATTTCATAAAATCAATGATATTTTGCAATTCAGGGCGTCCAATTCTCCCGGGTTTTGAATTTCCCGGGAAACGGGAAAATATTTCTAAAATCCCGGGAATTTTTTGGAATAGCCATAAAATCTACGATTTTATTAAATTTGTTATGTCTTTCAAGCTTAAAATCTTAGAATAAGCTAAATACTCTTAATTGGTGATAATCTATACTTAAATCAATCGAAACAAGAACAGCAGCTTCTAGTTAGCTTAAAAAATATTAAAAATTGTTGTTTTTTGCTCCTTGTTGTGCTTTGAGGTTCACAGCAAAAAATCCGATGGTAAAATCGCATGCAAAAGCATGTAATATTGTATGAGAAAACGTGTACACAAAAAGCATGTACCGAAAAAAAATCAGGTCTGCTCACCTCAAAAATAACATCAACCTGGCAAGTGTCATATTCAGATTACCAAGTCCGCGCCCCAACCCGCTCGGCTATCTCGCCGCTGTGAAAATGGATGGATCAATGTCAATGTAACAGTAGGTTTTCCGTACGTTGCACTATGGGGTATTTCCATATAAGCGAGCGGCCAAAAATATTTTTTTGCTTTTTTTGTGACTTTTTTGTGTTGTTTGTACTTAGTATAATGAAAACAAATGAATTTTGATATTTTTCCAAAAAAAAAGTTTAATTTTCGATTTTTTTTATATATTTGAGGCCACAGGCATTAAAGTGGTGAATTTTAATATTCTTGCTCTGTCTATTTGATGCCCGGAATGGCGGTTTATGCTATGTTAAAGTTTCTGATTTCCGTTCAATCTCCCTCCCCTTCTTCTTGAGTTAAAATCCACCTCTCTTTGAAGACTTCCCCCCCCCCCTCCCCCTCCAATTAAAATTTGATTTTTGCGGTGTTTTAGAATTTTAGACGGTTTATTTTATGGAACATTGTATGGATTCTCGTCCACGTTTTTGGTTGATCCACTTGCAAAATTCACGTTTTCCACGATAAATTCTTCTAAATCAAAATCACTATGTAACCGATTGTCTTTAGATTATTTAAAATATGAACTTCTTCTATGGGCTTTTGTATACCTCGTTTTGAAGCTACAGAACAACATGCGTAGTTTTTCATCTGTGGTTTTTCCCTGAGTTGTTCATGTGATGGTTCTGCAATGTTATAATTCTTACAAATATACTCGAAAGCAGTTCTCACGTTTTCAGAATAGTGCTTCGTTATATCGTACAGGGACACTACGGTATTATTATCCATACTTCCAAAAGAACACAACAACGAACTGATATGAATATTCGACGAATCGTTTCTGTAAAATACTTAGAATAGGAATTTCTAATTTTATTAAACGTGCTTAGGGTATCAACAAAGTCATGAATATCAAATCAATTTCAAAACATACATAGCAGGTATGTCATTTCTGCCCCCGCAGGTAAATAATGTGATTTAACCAAGCGTATACGCGAAATCATTAATTTTCTTGCATGAATCAAAATGTTCAAAATGGCATAACTCAAAAAGTGCACATAAGTGCACTTTGAAATTTGGAGACAAGTTAGGACATGGTTCAAATTTTAAGCTGCAAAATTTTCAGATCGCACAAACGCACACAAAAAAAGTACTTCATTAACAAAGTTGAAAAAACTAAATTTTGAATAAAAATCCATCTTTTTTGATATTTATTATTTTTTTTAGCCTGTAAAAGTGTGTTTTGTAAAATGTTATTGAAAAGTTGAATCAATTACCTTTCTGATGCTATATAATGATGCAGGAAAAAATACATAAACAGCTACACAGTACAACTATGAAAAATAATCATTTTTTTGTCAAAAAACATGTTTTTTCTTACCATTTTCGCCTTTGAAGGTCTGCAATTCAGTGAATTTTGAACCTACAACTTTCAAACTCCGGATTTTTCTTAGTTAGAATGTTTATTTTCGAAAAAAAATACCAAAAAAATAATTAGAGTATGTCGGTTTTTCGATTTATGGCCGCCTGAAACCCCATAGTGCGTTGTATACTGTGTTAACTGCAAACGATGTATGGGGAACCTACAGCTACATCGGTGAAAATCTAATCATATTCATAGCGGCGAGATAGCCGAGAGGGTTGGGGCGCGGACTTGGTAATCTGAATATGACTCTCGCTGGATTTATGTTATTTTTGGGGTGAGAAACGAAAACAATTAAAATGATACCATCCAATGTAAAATTTTAGAAAAGTTTAGAATTTCATGTTTTATATAAAACATATTTTACAAATCTGGAGTTTTTTTTGCAAAGGACCAATAAACCAAATTTTCAGTTTTTGCTTTTTGGGTTAATACCCCTGACTCAAGGCGGTTCTAAAAACACCCAAAAAGCAAAAACTGGAAATTTGGTTTATTGGACCTTTTAAAAAAAACTCCAGAAATTATCTTTGAGTCACTACCGCCAACTGGAAGAAAATTGGGACTGCAGTCTGAGTAGGTATAGGATATTTTAGTGCAATAAATTTGAAAATCGGTGTACCGTAATCTGGGGTGAATCGGGACTACAGTCTGAATAGGGACAGCAGTTTTTAGAGCACTTAAAGCTTTTAAATTTGGAAATGGATGTACACATCTTGTTGGCCAGAGTCTGTTCTAACCAAAACCAACAAGAAAAATCAAAATATTGTGCTCTAACATGGTTAAAACTGCTGTCCCAATTCGCCCCATGTGTCTCGGTTGACCCCAGTTTACGGTACCAATTATTTTGTTAATTAAAAAAATATCAGAACATTATGCAAAAAATAATGGCTTAAAAAGTTTTCTCAATTCGTTAATATTGTCCTGATTTGCTCCAGATGCCGATATTTGATGAAAAATAATTAAATATGATTTTTTCATATATAAAATCATCATTAAACGTAAATATTTAAAAAATAAATAAAACTTAATGATTTTTTTTAAGCATCAAGCATTTTGCGGAACCGTAAACTAAAATTTTAATTATTTTGTTATAAGCCAAATATAATTTTGCTAATGCTTTAAAATTCTTATCGAATACTAAGTATTGAACTGTTCATCTATTTCCACAATCTAATCTGAGTTTCAAGACAGAATTAGTGTTTTCCCGGGAAATCTCGGGAATTTTGTCCCGGTAATTCCCGGGATGGACGCAATATGTTGCAAACTGTAACAATTTGTGAAGCATTTAAAGAGTTGGGATTGAATTTTGTTTCGAGCACCTACTTCTGAAAAGAATACACATTGTTATATCTGGGATACCCTTTGGCTTGATTCTTTAGGCTTTAGGCAATAATAAGATACTGCGCCAATTTTGAGTTAAATCGGTTAAGGTTGAGGGGTCGCTTGGCAAAAAATCATGTTATAAGTTGGAAATGTATAAATATCATTAGGATGTAAAATAAACTGTCAATTTTAAGAGAATGCATGCATAAAATGCCTTTTCCAACAATTTTTCATTAGATTTTTAAAATTAAAATGACTTGTTGTGTTACAAATCCCGGACACTGATAAAAGCTGATTCGAAATCCGGACACTTCTGCTTCGAATTCTGGATACTCGTTTTTGCTTATGATTTGCACAAATTTGGACTGAAATTTTAGTGAATGGCATATCAAAACATTCGATATTTTGCATAACATTTTGCTAAAATTTTAAAAAATCAGAACCATAATTTTCCGCTTTGCCTTTCTGGTGCTTCGGACGCGTATGAAATATTTCAGTGAAATGTTTCACATTTTTGGTAAACTTATAATTAAATTTTATTTAATTGTTTTGGCATTAACTACTGCGTTCAAACAAACTTTAAATGAAAATTGAATTCATCAAATAACAAATTTTTGATATTCCTAATAAATAATTGATAAAACAAAATGAGGTGTCCGGGTTTCGAAGCGTCCGGGAATTCGAATCATGACGTTATATGGGGAAAATCGCGAGAATGTATGGGAAAAAACATCGTATCAGTATTTTTCTGCCAGGTGGGGCAGTTCTCCCCTAAAATTGTCCATGTGTGAAAATTTGTAGGAAATTCAATTCTCTACAACTTGTTCGAAGGGTGCAAAACGATCCGTGTTGATCCTGATTTTCAGTGATTTTTTTTAGAAAAAAAAGGTATGTTCTTATATACGTCATACAGAATGTAAAAAAAGTATTTACACCCCTTGGGCACTATGCACATTTTGTGATGAAACATGTTAAAAATTTAAAGTTTGACAGGAACCTAGTACAACGTTTTGTTCAGAAACTCATGCCAAACATTTCGCTACAAAAAGCTCATGAAAAGATGATTTCTATAAAAAGTTATATAACAACGAAAATAAAAAATAAAAACAAATAAAAAAGGTGCAAAAAAAGTTTGTACACCTTTCAAAAAATTAACATAAATAATGTTATTTGTTGACAAATCACCATATTTCCAGTCTCCCAACTCCAAATAGGCATCCTTGACTGATTAAAAAAATAATTTGGATTGCATATAAAGTTTACTAACTACTTAGTATAAAAGTTTATATAACTCTGGAAATTCTATATAAAACTTATCTAAACTTAATTTTGCAAACTTTTAATTCAACTAAATGTCAATATATTACCATAGAATTGCTAAATAAACATTTTGGAGTGGGTATAACACCGTTTTGGGGGTATTTGTATCGATAGAATAGATTTTACGTTGGAATTTCGTACTAACCCGGAATTACGTCGTCGGAAAATCCGCCGGCATCGGAACCGGTCCACAATTCACAAGTCAACCTATGTGGCATCAGAAAGGGCATAAAATTTCCGATCTTTTGATACCCATACATCCAGGTTTTCTATAAAACCCACGTTTTTAAATACCTAAGCAAAAACGTTGTTATGGTTTCGCTTGAGCAACCTGCCAAAAATGTATGGAATTTCGTAATTTTTGTTCTTGTGGATCAAACTTACTTTTTGCACAGGTATTTAAAAACGTAGGTTTTAAAGAAAACCTAGATGTATGGGTATCAAAAGATCGGAAATTTTATGCCCTTTCCGATTCCACATAGGTTGACTTGTGAATCGTGGACCGGTTCGTATGCCGGCGGATTTTCCTTCGACGTAATTCCGGGTTGGTACGAAATTCCAACGAAAAATCTATTCTATCGATACAAATACCCCCAAAACGGTGTTATACCCACTCCAAAATGTTTATTTAGCAATTCTATGGTAATATATTGACATTTAGTTGAATTAAAAGTTTGCAAAATCAAGTTTAGATAAGTTTTATATAGAATTTCCAGAGTTATATAAACTTTTATACTAAGTAGTTAGTAAACTTTATATGCAATCCAAATTATTTTTTTAATCAGTCAAGGATGCCTATTTGGAGTTGGGAGACTGGAAATATGGTGATTTGTCAACAAATAACATTATTTATGTTAATTTTTTGAAAGGTGTACAAACTTTTTTTGCACCTTTTTTATTTGTTTTTATTTTTTATTTTCGTTGTTATATAACTTTTTATAGAAATCATCTTTTCATGAGCTTTTTGTAGCAAAATGTTTGGCATGAGTTTCTGAACAAAACGTAGTACTAGGTTCCTGTCAAACTTTAAATTTTTAACATGTTTCGTCACAAAATGTGCATAGTGCCCAAGGGGTGTAAATACTTTTTTTACATACTGTATATACATACCTCATAAATACATTCAAGTATAAAAGCCGATTTCTTTTCATCGCATTGCATCGCATTGCTTATAACTCATGAGGATCAACCCGGAGCTTCTTGTACCCTTCGACAAAGTTGTAGGAAATTGAATTTGAAGAATCTCACACTTGAACAAAATTGGATGAGACCTGCGCCACCTGCTGCCAAAATGTTTAAGCGATCTTTTTTTCCCATATATTTTTGCAATTTACCCCGTATAAAAAATGCATTTTAAATGATAAAAAGCGGCCCCTTAACCTTAACCGATTTTGCTCAAAATTGGCAAAGTTACTTATTTTTGCCTAAAGAATTGAGACAGGAGATTTTCCAAAATTTTGTTTTTTTTTTCTTGTCACCCTATTATAGAACCTAATACTACCCATAATTTTAAATTCGACTATTATGCCAAATTAAGTATTCCGAGAAAAACGCGTTTTAGTGTTTGTCACCAAATCTTCATCAGGGCAATTTCCCATAAAAATGGCAAATTAGCCGTTTGGTTTTTTGCATCGGTAGCCAAATCTAAACTCTATTTTAGTGAAATTCAAGTTTCAGAAGATGCGATGGAACATCCTCCACCACCTGGTGCTAATAACTCGTTTTTGCCAAAAGTGGATATTAGCCGTTTTTTCAATGGTGGGCAGAATAGTTATTCCAAGAACTGTTTAAGTTTGAGAGATTGTAATAACCCAAAAAAATTAATCTTAACAGGGTAATTCTCTACCAACTCACACGAAATCGGGAAAAGTTGCCCCGACCCCTCTTCGATTTGCGTGAAACTTTGTCCTAAGGGGTAACTTTTGTCCCTGATCAAGAATCCGAGGTCCGTTTTTTGATATCTCGTGACGGAGGGGCGGTACGACCCCTTCCATTTTTGAACATGCGAAAAAAGAGGTGTTTTTCAATAATTTGCAGCCTGAAACGGTGATGAGATAGAAATTTGGTGTCAAAGGGACTTTTATGTAAAATTAGACGCCCGATTTGATGGCGTACTCAGAATTCCGAAAAAACGTATTTTTCATCGAAAAAAACACTAAAAAAGTTTTAAAAATTCTCCCATTTTCCGTTACTCGACTGTAAAAAATTTTGGAACATGTCATTTTATGGGAAATTTAATGTACTTTTCGAATCTACATTGTCCCAGAAGGGTCATTTTTTCATTTAGAACAAAAATTTTCATTTTAAAATTTCGTGTTTTTTCTAACTTTGCAGGGTTATTTTTTAGAGTGTAACAGTGTTCTACAAAGTTGTAGAACAGACAATTACAAAAATTTTGATATATAGACATAAGGGGTTTGCTTATAAACATCACAAGTTATCGCGATTTTACGAAAAAAAGTTTTGAAAAAGTTACTTTTTGCGTTTCTCTTTGTTTCGTCGTCCGTGTCTGTCGCGGGTGACCATGAACGGCCATGATCGATGACGACCAACTTTTTTAAAACTTTTTTTCGTAAAATCGTGATAACTTGTGATGTTTATAAGCAAACCCCTTATGTATATATATCAAAATTTTTGTAATTGTCTGCTCTACAACTTTGTAGAACACTGTTACACTCTAAAAAATAACCCTGCAAAGTTAGAAAAAACACGAAATTTTAAAATGAAAAATTTTGTTCTAAATGAAAAAATGACCCTTCTGGGACAATGTAGATTCGAAAAGTACATTAAATTTCCCATAAAATGACATGTTCCAAAATTTTTTACAGTCGAGTAACGGAAAATGGGAGAATTTTTAAAACTTTTTTAGTGTTTTTTTCGATGAAAAATACGTTTTTTCGGAATTCTGAGTACGCCATCAAATCGGGCGTCTAATTTTACATAAAAGTCCCTTTGACACCAAATTTCTATCTCATCACCGTTTCAGGCTGCAAATTATTGAAAAACACCTCTTTTTTCGCATGTGCAAAAATGGAAGGGGTCGTACCGCCCCTCCGTCACGAGATATCAAAAAACGGACCTCGGATTCGTGATCAGGGACAAAAGTTACCCCTTAGGACAAAGTTTCACGCAAATCGAAGAGGGGTCGGGGCAACTGCTGTGTGAGTTGGCGGAGAATTACCCAACAATCTTTTTCATTTTTTTAACTTTAGCTAATACACGTTATTTTATGAATCTTGTTATTTTCATAAATTTGCTTATGTTTGCAAAATCGCTCAAATTCTCTGGCTTTATCCATAAAGTACGTGACGCTAAAATCATCCAAAAAGCGTCTACAAAGTTTCATTGAAATCGGAGGGGGTCGAGTACAAAAGTACCTGATATAATACTGTTTTGAGCTGGAATTGCTCGAATGTTTAGCGGAAAAATTTCCATGTAAAAAAAGTAATATTTAAAAACAGTTTCTTTTTTTGCGCTTTTAAAATTCATAATCAAACCAAGAAAATGAAAAATATAAAACAGCTCAAAATGCACTGCAACCAGACAGCCCCACCGAAAGTGAAATTCCCCCAAGGAGGAAACAATTTTCAGACTGCAGGTTTCGCGCGCCCCCCATGGAAAAGAGGGTGGATAATACACATAAATACTGCATTGCACGTGCAAAATAAATGCAGAAGGGTGGGATTTAAGGAAACCGCCCCTTGATCCCTCCCTTGACTGCAAACTGGTTTGGCAGTGAATCACAGTATCAAAGTTTTTCTGTTTTCTATGTTCTGTCGGAAATCATTTTAAAAATTAAAACTACAAAATGTTCAAGAACACTATTTGTTGAAGAAGAAGAAAAACATTTTTTTAGCAGATGTTCTTACAATTAGGAGAATTGACAAAAAGAAATGTACAAAAATACTAATTTCACAGAGATTTTCCGTGGAAAGAAGAACAACTCGTAATCCTTCAGGAGCGTCTCGCTGCAGTCTCGTTGCATAATTTAGCACGAAATTATGTAGCATGACCGAGACCGTGTCTCGAGGGGAAGGGGAGGTGGTACTCGAGGAATGTTGCTTTTTATGCTGCATTTTGGAGGTGCTGGCAGCAAAAGGAAAGAAAAACGAAAAAACACTTGACGAGCGCAGTACGAAAAGGCAAATAATTTTATTTCGTCTGCGTCGAGTTCTTGAGTTTTGACGCGGGGTAGCGTCTTGGAAGTCATTTGGCGATGGAAAAGGGTGAAATTGGTTGGTATTTTGAATGTGTCTGAAAATGTTTTCAAGACATGTAATATAATTGGTTTCTCAAACTCCTTTGTATAGAAACTATCACTTCAAATATTGATTCCTTTTGAAATTTATATCGTCAATCTTTTTAAATAAATATTATGATTGAGAAAATTAAAAAAAAAAACATATGGCTAATATCAGCTATTTTGTGCTCACCAAAAATAAGAGAACCATTCTTCTCTGCACAGTAAGACGAGTTATGAAGAATTCAACCTTCATTTCGATGCAAAAAGAGAAAGACTTTTCATCATTCTCGACACGCACATACGTAAAGTTGGCTACTTTTTAATCCAGTTTCATCATTTCGTAGCAAGGCTACCTTTCCCGAGCAAAAAAAAAACTAGGCAAAAAAACCTGATAAAACCCCATTCTGGGACCAAACCTCACAACATCATCCTTTCCCACCGACCGGTTTCGGACGAAACATTCAGAAGCTTTCCCAACCCCTCAAAACGGTCGAAAGGGGTCCAAAAGTCACCCCAAAACTAGTTTTCTATGCAGGCATCCGCAAAACGCCACCACCAGAAGGAAAAAGTTGAAACCGAAAAAGGAAAAGCCCCACTTTTTTCCCAGACCCAAAACCAACAGAAAACGAGGGGGGAAAAGAGGGGGAGCAGCAGTTGCTCTTTGGTTTGAGCCTCCTGATGCGGACACATTTCCAGGGAATTTGGGCGGTGCGTCTCCTCGTTGTTGATGCTGTTTCGGTATAGTTTATTCAAAAGCCTCCCCGTTTTCCATTTCATCTCGGATGCTGCTACACCCGGAGAAACCTGCAAGTTAGGTGCTTTTTTCCCAACGGATAGGGGAAACTGGAGGATGTTTTGTTTATTTTATCTTTAAAGAACAAAAAAAACGTTCATAGCTCTCTATTGAAAATATGAACCCTATAGGCTAAACAGTCCAAATGCACTTTTGCGCGAAAAACCTTTTTCTTTGAAGAAATTTATTCGAAAAATATCGCAAATCTGGCAACTTTATCTTAAGTTATGAGTAATTTTCTAATAACTTAAAATTTACAATCAATTTTATAACAGGATTTCATGAATCAAAGGTATGTATAGTTTTGTGTCTTACTGTTCATAGTTGTCCAGGGATAGGATAATTTATGATAAACTTTGAAGATCTGGCAGCCCTGCCATGAATCATCTCTACTTAAAGCTGTATATGCACTTCGGAATTTTCTTTTCGGAAAATTTCTGGGACAACATGGGTTAAAAATTATAGATTGAATTGAGACATGATTTATTACTGAAAAGCCTTGCTAAGAAAAGCGAACATGATGGAAAAAGAGGAAGAGGAGATAATTTTTTCTGAATTATATTCCACCAATTTCCATGTGTTTCCGTCTATCAATATAGGAAGCAACGATGCTATGGATACTTATGAGCAATTCTCTACGAAATCGGTATTTTTTCTTCAATTTTAATTTTTGTATTTGAAGCCATTTTGCATCATTAGTTTGTCCATATAATTTTCCATACAAATTTGGTAGCTGTCCATACAAAAACGCTGTGTGAAAATTCAAAAATCTGTATCTTTTGAAGGAATTTTTTGATCGATTTGGTGTCTTGGGCAAAGTTGTTGGTATGGATACGGACTACACTAGGAAAAAATGATACACATTAAAAAAATTGTGATTTTTTATTTAACTTTTTGTCACTAAAACTTGATTTGCAAAAAAACACTTTTTTTTTTTTTTTTTTTTTCATTTTCTGATAAGTCTTAGAGGACATAAAATGCCAACTTTTCAGAAATTTCCAGGTTGTGCAAAAAATCTTTGACCGAGTTATGAATTTTTGAAACAATACTGATTATTTTCAAAAAATCGAAATATTGGTCGCAAAAAATTTTCAACTTCATTTTTCGATGTAAAATCAAATTTGCAATCAAAAAGTACTTTAGTGAAATTTAGACAAAGTGCATCGTTTTCAAATTAAATCCATTTTCAGGTGACTTTATTAAAAATAGTCGCAGTTTTTCATTTTTTTAAATAAGTGCAGATGTTTGCCCACTTTTGCAAAAAATATTTTCGAAAAGCTGAGAAAATTCTCTATATTTTGTGATTTTGAACTTTGTTAATACGACCCTTAGTTGCTGAGATATTGCCATGCAAGTGTTTAAAAACAAGAAAATTAATGCTTTTTTAAGTCTTACCCAAACAACCCACCGTTTTCTATGGTCGATATCTCAGCAATAATGGTCCGATTTACAATGTTAAAATATGAAACATTCATGAAATTTTCCGATCTTTTCGAAAACAACATTTAAAAAAAATTAAATCAAGACTAACATTTGTAAAGGGCCAAACATTCAATATTACGCCCTCTTAAATTGTTAGTCTTGGTTTAAAAATTTTGAAAACAAATTTTTTTCGAAAAGATCGGAAATTTTACAAATGTTTCATATTTTAACATTGTAAATCAAACCATTAGTTGCTGAGATATCGACGTTAGAAAATCGTGGGTTGTTTGGGTGAGACTTAGAAATCATCAATTTTCCTGTTTTTAAACCTTTGTATGGCAATGCCTTTCTAAGGTGGGCAAACATGTACACTGATTTAAAAAAATTAAAAACTGCGACTATTTTCAAAAAAGTTACTTAAAAATGGCTTTAACTTGAAAACGGTGCACTTTATCAAAATTTCTCTACAGTACTTTTTGATTGCAAATTTGATTTTGCATTGAAAAATGAAGTTGAAAAATTTTTGCGACCAATATTTCGTTTTTTTGAAAAAAATCAGTATTGATTGAAAAATGCATAACTCGGTCAAATATTTTTTGCACAACCTGAAAATTTCTGAAAAGTTGGCATTTTATGTCCTTTAAAACATATAAAAAGAAATAAAAATAGTGTTTTTTGCAAATCAAGTTTCAGTGACAAAAAGTTAAATAAAAAATCACAAAAAATTTTTACCGTGTCAAATTTTTTTTTCAGTGTAGTCCATATCCATACCTACAACTTTGCCCAAGACACCAAATCAATCAAAAAATTCCTTCAAAAGATACAGATTTTTGAATTTTTATGCATCGTTTTTGTATGGACAGCTGCCAAATTTGTATGGAAAATTACCTAATTTTTTTTAGAAGTGCAAACCTACATTTTTTTATAAGCATATTCATTTTGAAAGAACTGGACCTCGAAATTGGACCGCAAGGAGCTCTGTCATTCTGAAACGGGTCATTGGAAGCAGCGCGAGGGCTATCACGACCTAATACCCGGGACTGAGATAATTTGTATCAGCATTCGGCATATACAAAGTCTGATACAAATTATACTTTCCCATAATATCGCTACTGGTTAGCGGGTATTGGATTGGACCACACACACATATTCATTTTGAAAGAACTGACCATTTTGAAAAAAAAATGCAAGAACTCTTAGAAATGAATAAAATCATGTTTTAACTGTACAAAAATCGAATCATATTCGAGGAGAGAAAAAAAATGTATTTTAAAATATTTTGAACTACTTCGGCCGATGCAAATATTTTTCAAAGTTTTTGTACTTAAGCTCGTCGATGGGGGCAAACAAATACAAAAAAAAATAAAAAGCCATCGTCTCAACATTTGAACTACACTAATTTAGTTGTTTGGCAATCAATAGTTTTCAAAAAGTGTAAGATTTGACGAAAACAAAAATTTTTGCGAAAAAAAACTTTTTGCGATACTAAACATCGAAAATTTTCAAAGATTCAGACGATTTTCAAATCAACCCAAACATGCTTAAAATGATTCTAAATGCACAGGAACGCATTTAAAATTGATTTAAGCTGTTTGCTGTGCTGTGGCAGTGCGTGGCCGAATGGTTACGCTGTCCGCTTTGTAAGCGGGTGATTCTGGGTTCGATTCCCATCTGCTGCAACCTTCCATCGGATGAGGAAGTAAAATGTCGGTCCCGGCCTTGGTTGTTAGGCCGTTAAGTCATTCCAGGTGTAGGAGTCGTCTCCATGCCATAAGTACAAACAACACACCAAACCAAGCCTACTCCGGTGGAATCGCTGGCGGCGGTTCGACTCGCAATCCAAAGGTCGTCAGTCCAAACACTGGGGTGGAAGGTTCCTTGGAGTAAAAAGAGGTTCGAGCAGAAACTTGCAATAGAGACCACAAAAGACCCGGGGGTCGTTTATGTGGATGGTTTGATTAAGCTGTTTGCTCATAAATATCCATTGAAATTTTGAAGTTTTCAGAAAAAAAAATATTTTTTTGCCAACTTATTTTTCGGGTCAACGTAGAAAGGAAGATGAGGGGAATGAGTAACAAAAACTTCTAATAAAATTTGTACCAGCCTGATTCACTCTTCACGATCCGTTTTAGGTCATTTTTTCAATCGGCAAAATGCCCATTCGGCGAAACGACCATAGGCGAAATGTTCCGCACCCGAAAAAAGTTATGATGCAAAATGTTTTTTTTTTTGGCATAAGACATGCATGGACAAATTTCATCTAAATCCAAAAATACCAAAATAAAAATCTCTGAAAAAATCAATTCTTAAGAATAACTCATTACGCTTCCATTATTTAGCCTTGTTGAAATGTAAGTCTCAATTTTATAAATCTTTAAATATTTTTTTCAGGAGGTTGAGAAATTTTACACGAGTTTAAGTTTTTTAAATTAAAAATCGGTTCATTAATTTTAATATATCATCGATTAAACAGTGAGGGCCGAATAGGTAGCGGTCAGAAAAACTCGCCTTTTGTAATTACAATTCGGATCAACAATGTACAAAAAAGAAAATTGTGGCCAAGGATCATTTTATCAAAAAAAAAATCATAAAAGTACTTTTTGATTCAAAATTCAATTTTATATTAAAAAATGATTTTTGGAAAAAAAAATAAAAATGTGGTAAAAATTAAGCTTAACTAAGCTTTTGAATTTGAAAAATGGCATTTTTTCCCGTGTAACTATTTTTCTTAATAGTCTCAGCCATAACCTACAACTCGGGCGAAGACACAACCTAAAAAAAAATCCTCAAGATACCGATTTTGCAAAGCACTTTTATAAGGACAGCATCTAAATTTGTATGAGACGTGTATGGAGAAATCAATGATGAAAATGGAAATTTGCTAGAATTTTATTAAAATTGAAACATTCGGACCGCTGAGTCTCTTAATCTCTCCGAAAACTGCAATGAGAGAACGCGAGATGGTGATTAGGAGCCGACCACGCATGACGTCCCGTGAAACTGCGTTTGCGAAATTGGTTTTGTAGCGACTTTTGTGGTTAAACGCTATTGCGGTAGGATGATCGTGGAAGCGGGAATGAGAGAGAAACCATAGTAATATTTTAGGCTTTATCAAAGTTGTCACAACCGCTATAAAACCTATCAGCCAAAACCAACATTAAAACCCCTTAGTCGTAACAAACTCCCCAGAACCTTGATAAACCCCACTTAAAACCCAAAAGGACCTCCGCAAAAGGTTGTTAGGGCCTATTTATAAAACCTACATAGGAGTTCAAGGCTTTACAACTGAATCCTAACAACATCCTCAAAGCCTTGATAAAACCTTTGTTAAAACCTAGTCAGGAGTTATGGAAAAATGACATTTCATACGTCTTCAAACGTCTTATGCCAAATAGGTTTTATTTTGGCAAAAATAAGTCTTCGTCTTGCCAAATGAAATTATGGAGATGGTTGTCAAAAATGGCGATGATAAATAATAGATATTAAAGGTAATCCAAATAATTTTTACTTTACTTATTTCTCGCAATTGATGGCTCAAATTCAGCTGCGGTTGAAATTTTATTGATAAACGTAGGGGATTTAGAGCCAAAAAATGCAACTCGCTTCATCAAAAATCAATATTTTGTAATCATAGTGTTTATTGTAAAAACATATTTTATTGCAATTCTTTGAAAAAAATGTTCAAAATATTTTTAAACATCTATTGCTATATTAATCATATCAGAAATTCAGCATAAATGTGTGTTTTCATCAAATTTAGATCAAATTTTTCAGTTTTTCATTTTTTAAATCAAGATGGTGGTCAATCATATTCAATCAGAGCACGCGTTTAGCGCCATATTTATGCACTGCTATTTGGCTGCGATAATTGCTCTCTTGGGAGCTTATGGTTTTAAGTTAGCTTTTTACATGCCTAATGGCACTTGACAGCTACAACACCCTAGGTTTTAACAAAGCATGCCATAAAACCGTTTGGCATGGCATTGCCATCTGGTTTTCAATCCTCTATTAAAACTTTCATAAAACCTTATTGAAAGCCAGTCGGCTTTTATTTCCACCCGGTTTTATGTCCGAGGCATAAAACCCTGTTAGAACTCATTAATTAGCTCTTGCTTGTTGGTTGCGGTGAATGCCCAAATAAAACTATTAAGCAATCAAGATGCTACAATAAAACCTCAATAAAACTTGGTGGTGGCTAGTTGGTTTAAAAATGTTACTTGGGAAAGGAAAATGTCAATCGCGAGTGGGTAAACACGAAAACGTGTTCGGCTATGTTCGGCGCTGAGAGTTTCAATGAAGAGAGAAGAGCAGTTGTATTTGATGCATGAATATTCAGGCGGGATAATTGTAGTTGCTGAGAGCTGATATTTTGATATTTTAACAACCCTGGATGTCACGTAATGAAATTATTCCATTTTGCCCAAATTTCCCTAAAAATTGAGATCTCTACTCTTTTCATGAAGTGTGATTTTATAAAGTTTCTGAAAAATTATAAAGGAGAATGGGCAAATTTGTATTGGAGCTGGTCCAAGGATGTACACGAACGGGACCAACTTTGTTCGAAAGATCTCGCCGAGACATGAAAAAAAGTCTTCTGGACCAACTCTCTAAACCCCGGGGTTCAAAAGTTACATGCTGTTGAAGTTTGAACATTTTTGGTTAAAATGTACAAAAAATCGATTTTTTGCTATTTCTAAAATCATTTATAAAATCTCTGTTTCATTATGGATTTCGATTTTCTTGACTTCATTCGACGCGTATCAGCAAAAACTATGAGTTCTGATATGTCTTAGCATGATTGAAACATGATTTCTCTTGTTTTTATCCGTTTGAACCATTTGTGCAAGAGGCATCCCATAGAAACAAGTCGAAACTTCAAGGTTTTGAAACCGGATCCGACCCAGACTGCTTCAGTGAGTATGGAAGGCTTCAGTGCAATGTTGTAACAACTTATTGGGATGGTCTGAGTCATCCGAGAACTCCTTGGAGTTAAGACCGGTGAGTCTACCGCCGTAACAAGCAAGATGTCGGCGGTTTTTGACCACGGATCAAACCCGCATGGCTTCAGTGAGTATGGTAGACTACTATGCTGATGTGTTGGAGTGTCCTGGGTTCTCCTAGGACTCCCTGGAGTTAAGATCTGTGGGTCTACTACCGTAACAATCCAAATGTCGACCGGTTTTGACAACGGAACATACCCGCATAGCTTCAGTGAGTGCGGTAGACTACTTTGCTAATGTGTTAGGATGTCTTGGGTCATCCAAGGACTCCCTGGAGTTATGATCTGTGGAGCTACAGCCGAAACAAGCAAGAGGTCGTCGGTTTTTGACCCCGGAACATACACGCATAGCTTCAGACAGTTTGGTAGACTGCTTTGTTAATGTCTTGGGATGTCTTTGGTCATCCTAGGACTCCCTGGAGTTTAGATATTTGGGTCACTGTAACAAGAAAAAGGTTGATGATTTTTAACCGCGCATCATAACCGCAAAGATTCAGTGAGTATGGCAGACTGTATTGCTGTTATATTGGGATGTTCTGGACCATTCCAGGGAGTCCTTGTAACAGCCGTAGACCTACAGATCATAACTCCAGGAAGTCCTTGGATGACCCAGGACATCCTAACACATTAGCAAAGTAGTCTACCACACTCACTGAAGCTATGCGGGTATGTTCCATTGTCAAAACCGGTCGACATTTTGCTTGTTACGGTAGTAGACCCACAGATCTTAACTCCAGGGAGTCCTAGGAGAACCCAGGATACTCCAACAAATCAGCATAGTAGTCTACCATACTCACTGAAGCCATGCGGGTATGATCCGTGGTCAAAAACCGCCGACATCTTGCTTGTTACGACGGTAGACTCACCGGTCTTAACTCCAAGGAGTTCTCGGATGACTCAGACCATCCCAATAAGTTGTTACAACATTGCACTGAAGCCTTCCATACTCACTGAAGCAGTCTGGGTCGGATCCGGTTTCAAAACCTTGAAGTTTCGACTTGTTTCTATGGGATGCCTCTTGCACAAATGGTTCAAACGGATAAAAACAAGAGAAATCATGTTTCAATCATGCTAAGACATATCAGAACTCATAGTTTTTGCTGATACGCGTCGAATGAAGTCAAGAAAATCGAAATCCATAATGAAACAAAGATTTTATAAATAATTTTAGAAATAGCAAAAATTCGATTTTTTGTACATTTTAACCAAAAATGCTCAAACTTCAACAGCATGTAAATTTTGAACCCCGGGGTTTAGAGAGTTAGTCCAGAAGACTTTTTTTCATGTCTCGCCGAGATCTTTCGAAAAAAGTTGGTCCCGTTCGTGTACATTCTTGGACCAAATTTGCCCATTCTCCTTTATCTGCATTTCACGTTGAAATTTTCATGAAATCGATTGTTAAAGATTTTTAAGCGCAAGTTGTCTATTTTGTCTTAACTGACGATAAAAATATTAAATATTAATATTAGAGTTTTTGCATGTATCGATAGCATAGTTTGAAAAAGGATTTTTGAAGAATAATGGGACGGAGTCAAAACTGTTTTTTTTTATATTCAAGCGAGGGCTCAACCGATTTAGCTGCAGTAAAATACCCATTTTTCAAGATAATCCTGAAAAACAAAGAAAAATACCCCAGCTTCCCTTCCCAAAGACGACTGGAAGCCAAGGATCACCGAGTCGCATCTGGGCCTCCAAAAAATGCTGGGGCCACGATGAAAAACAGGGTTAGGCACTATCGCTCGGTCTCCGGTGGCTTGAAAACTTCTATTTTTGCGTCAAGTCCCTCAACTCCGAGCCGGGGTGGCCTGCCTCCCTGGCGTTGCGTGAATTGCGTGTGATGGCACCGAGATGTGATGGAGAAAAACTTTCAGTACCCCTGCCCCGCTTCCTTCCCCTTTGGTTTTCAGCTTTTGGGGACACTCTTCATCTTTTGGGCGAAAAGTTGACTTTCGTAGAAGATGAGCACGAGCAGGAGAGCAAGAGCTCTCTGGGAAGGCCAACATGGATCGTCCTTCTGCTGTTTATGCTTTTATAAGCTTTAAGGGTTGCTCTCTAGAATGGCTTTTTTTTCTTGTGCCATTTCTTCTTGCATTTTGCAAGTCGAATGTGCCACTTGAATTTTGTTTTGAAAATTTAACAAGGTTTCGAATTTATTATTGGATGTTTGGTTTCATGTTGCAAAAAGTAATAAAGTTATTTAACAATTATTTAATTAGCTGATATTTATTATGACTGATGTAAACACAAATAAATTGATGGTAATGACAACTCGTAAGATTTTCTTTAATTTGTGACAAAAAAAAGCAAAATTAAGCTCACAGTAAATCGAACAATCATTAATTTTAATTCTTCAAAAATGTCCTGTGGTTATGCAGGAAATGAATTCAGTAAAGTCACAAGACCTAATTTGAAACCTCCAGCCAAGATTCACTTTCACAAATTTCACTTAAGTTTCGATATGTTATGTCAGTGTTACCAGATTTTCATAATTTATCAAAGACATAAAAATATTAAGTAGAGAAAATTTTGAAAATGGCTCTTTTCTTGAAAGTAGATTTTTGTCTCCAAAATTCGTACAACGCAACGAAATCCAAGAGGCCAAAAGCCTCTCGAAAAAAAGGACAAAACTTGAGTGTTTTCATCTTACTAAACGCACCCACTTTGACTTGGTTGGCGATCGTTCCGCCCCGAAGAGGCCACCCTTGAAAATGCGATCTGGAGGGAGGGGGTGGAGAACTAGAAGAGTGTTCTCCTCCTGATTTTTCCTCGACAAGATGAAGTCGGTGTCTTCCTTTTGCGTCTGAGGAATTTTTCATAAGATTTCCATTTGGACGTTGCATAAATTGTTAATAAATTTTTGGCTTTAAGCTTCAGTCTTTTTCTTGTGTTGAGGCTTAAAACTAAATTCACATCAGGGTCCAAAACACTTTCCAACCCAGTTTTGAGATAAATATTCTATTGACGAAAAGTGTAAAGCCGATGTGGGCACTAGGTAAAGCCTTTCACCAGTATATTGTGTGTGTTTGTGGAGAGCATATTTGAGGCTCTTCAGCCTAGTTTTATGTTGTCTCTGAAACGAGGGGATGAAGATGAAGCTGCTGCTGCTGCTGCTCAAAGCCCCTGCGGATGGTGGTTTTTGGTCCTGAGATGCAGAGAGGAGATATTCGATGGCTGACTGTTGATGTTGGCAGGTTTCGGGGTAGGATGGGAAAGCCTTGAACAGCCGGCAGTCAACGACGACGACGACGACGACGGTGGTGTCATGGCATCAGGAGCAGTTTCACTTTCACTCCTCGTTCATAGTTTATGTGGGTTGTGCGTGGAAGAGTGAAAGTTGTTTAAAATTTAATAGCGAAATGTGTACGGTTTTTTTTTTCCTCTCATACTAGTTACAGGTACACACGGTGCGTGGGATGACAAAGGATTCCCGGGGACATTGGAAGAGATTCAGACTTTTAGGTACACGGTCTAAAATTTAAAAGCCTGGAGATTCGATTGAGATCGCTGAGCCACTGAGTGCTAATGATAAAACATGTGCTTCTTTGTTTTTCGTTTGGTA
Organism: Culex pipiens pallens; assembly: GCF_016801865.2. Lineage (NCBI taxonomy): Eukaryota > Metazoa > Arthropoda > Insecta > Diptera > Culicidae > Culex > Culex pipiens. The sequence goes on along the minus strand of NC_068938.1, from coordinate 64,058,598 downwards.
AAAAATATCTTTCATGTCAGAAAAAATTTTAGTTTAACCTCTCAAAAAATGTGTAATTTTTCCACTTTTTGGTACATTGTCACTTTTTCTGTCTAAGTTTAGGTAATATTCAACCTTTCAAATTTACACAATTTTTTACTGTGTATGTATGAGCTTTTTTTTGCAAATTGCAAGAATAAAGGAAGTTTCAAAAATACGTCCGTCTAACGATTTGGCAGCACAAGTTTACGTAAATATGTGAATGTCTTTGACACATTCCGCCGTGACGTTGCAACGCTTTGACTTTTCTTTTTTCAGTATTTCGGCTGTAACTCAAAAAATACTTAAAAAAGGTATATATGTTATTACAGATTCGGAAAGGGCATTAAATTTCCTATAAGAAGCAGTGTTGAAACATTATTTTAGGCAAATATTTTATTTTTGAGAGGGGAATATGTAGCGTGACGTTGCAACGCGTGACTTTTTCTCAATCCTGACCCAATTTATGTTTTGCCATTAACTCTGCTCTGTTAAACGGCAAATTTTGAGTTCTTCTTCCATTTTTAATGTAAAATTGACTAACAAATCGAATGCAATCATTAGTTTTTCGAAAAAATCAAACCTCGATTTTTAAAGACCACTTACATTTCGTGACGTTGCAACGCTCTGTTTTTGAAAACAGGGTTTTTCGTTGCGTTGCAACGTCACGAAATTTTAGTTTCAAAATAAATCATAGTTTTTGTTAGTTTGAACAACTTTAGGTTAAGATTTTATTATAAGTCATTAATACACAGTACAAGGACATGTGAATTGACTGGCCCGCCCATGTAAGACCCCCTCCCCCCTCCCCCTATACCGCTTTCACAGTAGCAGTACGATTTACGCAGTTTTCCAATGCGTTTCAAAGTAAAAATAAATATTTGTATTATTCCATTATCACGAAGGACCCCCCCCCCTCTCCCCTTCACTATCCATGTAATGGGACGTCCATGCATTACGTAACGGGGTAATACCAAGGGGGGGGGGGTCCGAGATTTATACAAAAAAAATTATCGGAAATGTATTACCAGGGGGTGGAGGGGGTCTAAAAATATAAATGTTTTGTTACGTAATGCAAGAACGCTCCCTTAATATTTTAATGGTTTTGAGCAGTTTACAAAACACGTGGAAGTTTTAGAAGGGAGGAAAGGAGCTTCAAGTTTTCAGGATGGCTGAAATTTATGAATAAAGTGCCCATATCGTTTGTTGATGGCCCCTTAGGAGTGATCTGCAAACAACGTAACTTATTTTGTTGACTTTTGTGCTTTTTAAATAAAATTTGAGGAAATAATAAAACTGTTTACCTGCGCAACATAACATATTTAATTGCGAACAACTAAACGATGCATACAACTAATTTAGGTAAGGGTTCGTTCAACAACAAAGTGACAAAAGTTTGTAAAAAAAAAACAATCGAATCACGTGATTTTTATTGTTTAGTGAATTTTATTGTAATTTGGCCTAGGTAAGGGTGTGGGATAAAAAAATCGTTGCGTTGTATGAGAATGAACCCTCACGTAAATCAGTTTATCATAAAGGGGCCATTCAGTTACCACGTGATTACTTTTAAGAAAGTTTTAGAATTTTTACCCCTGGTCTATCGGTCTATTTTGATTTGTTCAACAAGTTTCATAAAATATCTACTTTTATTCGAGTTGCATACAAACTTAAGTAACGGAATTTGTGAATGACCCATGTACAATTCTTCTGTAAATATGCTCGGAATCATTATATAAAAAATATATAATATTTAGTATCCTTTTATTTTCAAAAACCAACTACGCATACACCTTTTTTGCCATGTGACTAATATGATTTAAAATTTCGTGACGTTGCAACGCAAACTTAAACCTGTTGTAACTTTGGATCTAGACAACCAATTTAGTCGCTCTAGGTTGCATTTGAAAGCTCTTTCCAAGTACAAAGAGCATCCAAAATATCAAAATGATTGAATGTTTAGTTTTCTGTTGGCATAAACAACTGTCCCTTTTTCGTGACGTTGCAACGCAATAAAATGGTAAACTTACACTAGTTTGAAAAAATACTTAACTTAAGATAAACTGCAAATCCATGACATTTCCGTTTAGTACATCTAAAAACCTACAAAATGCAATCAAAAGAATAATTTTTGGATTTTATTTCGCTGAAAACCAGGAGTTTTTAGAAAAATGTTTTAATACGATGATTTAATCACGAATTGATGCATAACTTAACCAACTTGTACAAAATTATATTCAAATGATCAATTAATGAAAACCATGATTTTTGAAGCTTCAAGTAGTCTAGAATCGAGGAAAAATATCCAAATAGCTCATACACGCTTTTCAAAAATTCATCCCAAGGTGTACATTGCCAGAGAATGTGTCCTTTATATTGAAGAGATTTCCTGTTATCTGCATCAAAGTTTTTGGGTAAGGATTAAAACTGTTCAGAGAAAAAAGTAACCCTTTCAAAACTCAATTCTAAGTTACCTCTCTCAAAAAAAAACTTAAAATTGATAAAAACAGTTATTTTAATAAATGTCTAAATAGACATAAAAAGCTAACATTTGAGCTAATTTCGTTTCACTGAGTAAAAATCTAACTAACCAACTCGTCAGATTCATCGCCAAAATGATATATTCATTGTCATTTACAACAAAGTTCGCGCCTGTTATTGACACGCTGTCAGTTCAGTTCAGTTTTTGTCCAGTGCGCCCTCAGAATTCACACCGGATGTTCCCCAGCGGAAGCCACCATGGACTCAACCAAGCACTCAGATCGCTCGGAGTCCAAACTTTCTTTTTTTTTTCGGCAAACTTTTCATTTTAATGTTATGTATTGAATTAAATCTCTCGCTCGCTCTATCTCTCGCTTGGCAAGGCTAGTTACTCGTTCTAGGACGAACTGTTTAAAACGATTGTGCAGTGACGAAATAGGTACACGTTCAGGTTATGTATGAGAGGGTTGTGGGTTAGGTGGATACGACCTGGTGATGAAAAAATTGGGAAAGCTTTCGGGAAACAGATGAGACTGATGATTGGGAAAGTTTCATTCCTTAAAAATTTGAAATCCTAAAAAAACGAAATTTTTGTTGACATCTGAAATTAACAATCACTTTTAAAATGCAATGCCAGATCTACCCTAAGTGTCCAAGAGCGACTTTACAAGATATTTTTTTAATGTATTACACTCAAACCCCGATGGTTTGGCACCAAGTGTTGTCAAACGAACGTGCATAGAGCAGGGGGGGGCGACATCTATATCTCACTACAGGCAGCTCGCCCGCAGCCAACACAAGCTGTCAACTTCGGCACCAGAACAAAGAGAGCTGTCAATTACGGCGCCAGCACAAAAGATCAGCTGTTCGTTACGGAACCAAAACAAAGCAACTGCGCACTGTAAAAAAAAAGTACAAAAACTGCAGGCATAAAATGGAAATGAAGCAATTATTGTTTTTATGTAAAATTATATTATGTACGAGATTATGTATGTTTTTGTTAGGCGTCATCCATAAAGTACGTACGCTCTTAGGGGGAGAGGGGGGGGGTCACCGTAGGTGTGACAAGATGTGACGAAGGGGGGAGGGGGGGTTTGCGAGACTGTGACGTCACGCCATGTTTTTTTATGATTGCATAATATTAATTCGAAATGAGAAAAATGATAAAAATCCTCTTTCCTAAAATTGTTTGCTTACTATTATTTATTTACTATTATTTAGAAGTATCGCATTATAATTGATTATATAGTCACATTTTTTTGTTCAGTTGGAACTTTAATATTTTGCAAATTCTTGCTCGATAAAAATAAATGCTTTAAAAGCAGGGTGTTCATGAGAAAACTGGTATAGATGGTTTGAACTTATTAGATACAATGCTGTGAAAAATAGTTCTCAAGATTTTTTAATATTTGAATATTAAACCAGGTCTTCTACTTTTAAAAAAATACAAAACTGTTTTTTTATATCGCATTGTTTATTCTAAAAAATGAATAATTAGACAACTTATTTTTTATTAATATTAAAATTGGCAAAAAAACCCCAAAATTATGAGAGTTTAAAGAAATAGAAACTATAAAAAATTCCATCGAAAACAAGGGGGGGCCCGCATAGTCAACAACCATACAGTCACCATTTGTCGAATGATTTTTCCTAAATGATCTTAATAATACACCAAATAGGGTGCAACCGTACATTTTCCATTCCCCAAACAATCCTACAATTTATTAAATAGGTCGTTAGGTAATGTTACAATACATTTTTACAAGGAATTTTTTTCGTGGATCATAGTCATACCCTACCCCAAACTGTTCAATTCTTATTTTATGTGAACCGTACCACAAATTAATAAAATATGATTTTAAATGGTGAACTGCTTTACCGACACTTACCGACACCATTTGAAAAGGGAGGAGCCAAAAAATAAACTTTACAAATGTTCTGGGAACTATGGATTTAACGGGAATGGTAAGTATATGATTATTAATGGTGAGCGTTTTTTTTTTTGTAATGTCCGGGATTTGTTACCGCTTGATGATGATGTCTCCTGTTGATTCTTCCGTGGTGCTGCCGCCTTATCTAATTGAGCTATCTCAGTTACATTACGTTTGGCGGTTTAATAGCATTTTATTATGAAATGTGGCCTCAAAATTTATCATAAATATATCGTAACATGTATGGTAGAACCATACAAATAAATTATAGACCAATCACATGGCGAACAGTTATCGTTCTGATGATAATGGTCAATCAATTGATTAAATTATTTGGACTTATAAAAATTATCACGAAAATAAATTAGCTTTACATACAAATTATATGGCAAACAGGTATATCGTTCCATGAATTGTTGAACAATGGTTTGAATTGTTGGGACTTAGGAAAATTTTCGCTGAATTCAGGTATATCGTTCCATGAATTGTTGAACAATGGTTTGAATTGTTGGGACTTAGGAAAATTTTCGCTGAATTCAGGTATGTCGTTCCATGAATTGTTAAAGTATTATTTGAATTATTCGGACTTAGGATTTTTTTTTGCTGTAGTTCAATTGGCTCAATCATACAATACCTGTTTCAAATAATCCTAAGCGTTTGGCGAACAGTTTTATCGTTCCATGAATTGTTGTACAATTGTTTGGATTATTGGGACTTAAGAGTTTTTCGCTGAGCTTCAAGTTGGAAATACTACGTCGGCTATGGTACCCTTATGTTTTAACAATAGCTGTTCCGAAAAATCTTTACCATATGGCGAAAAGTTATATTTCTCCATGAATTGTTGAACAATTGTTTGAATCATCGGGACTTAAGAAAATTTTCGCTAAAATTCATTTTTGGCTCAATCATACAAAAACTGTTTGAAACAATACCAAACATATGAGGAATAATTATATCGTACCATTAATTGTTGTGCAATTGTTTAAATTATTAGGACTTAGGAAATTTAGGAAATTTTCCGCTTAAGTTTCTTTGACTAAATCATACCGAGTATCATAACTTTTATCATACCGGCTACAGTACTATTATGTTCTAACAATAGCTGTTTCGAACCATCCTAATCGTATGACGAATAGATGCCGTTCATTAAATTGCAGGAAAAAAATTCAACCATTCGAATATGTCAAGATAAGTGTAACAATTCGGGAAATAGTACCATTTTAATTTTGTTATATGGTCGTGACATTATATCAACAATATCACAAATGGTAACCATACCAGAAATAATTTTCTTATGATTTCGACAGTTTCACCTTTGGTATTTGATTATGCGGGGGGGGCTGGCAAAATGTGACGTACTTTATGAAGGGGGGTTCAACCTTGCGTGACAAAGTGTGACATAGGGGGGAGGGGGGGTTGATTTTGTCCGATTTTTGCGTGACATACTTTATGGATGACGCCTTATGTATGTTTTAGTTTTTATGTATGTTTTTGAGGTATAGTTGGGACTATTAGGCACACATCAGGCCGATGGCCTCATTTAAAATTGTACTTTTATCACATGAAACATTTAAATTAACTACTGTGTAATTTGACTTTTACTACAGTAATTCTTATAACAAAAATTGAATTAATAATAAAAAAAATACAAACAAAAAAACTGTCAAACGAAAAAGTGACCAACCACCGAGGGATCAGTGTAGAAGCAAAATAAAGGATTCTTAAACAGGTTGAATAAATCGTTTCCCCCTAACGGTCAGTTTCAAATCCACCAACCAAGTCTGCTGTTCATGGAACTTGTACATAACGTCGAGAGTCAGCTGTCCCATCAAAGCTTCATATATGATATTATAATATCTGGAGCAACATTTGAAAGAGGCGGTACCTCTGCCGGTACGACATTGCTCTTACGGCCTTTCGTCCCATTTAAACGCGTGTAAAGAAAGGCCGTAAGAGCAATGCCGTACCGCCTCTTTCAAATGTTGCTCCAGGTATTAGAAGCAGCAGCAACATGTGTCTAGAATTTTTAGTGTCATTTTTGGGGTCCTGCATTTGGAACCCCACTTGCAATTTAATTTGAGATGTTTTTGAGAGCCCCATATCAGATTTCTGGCTTATGACTTAACATTGTGCAAATCAAATGTTTGAAAAAAGAATATACAGTCCAGTCACGAAAAAAAATGTTTGTTCGTGATTCGATTATCCGAAGTCCCATACAAACCTTTGGATAATCGAGGCTTCGGATAATCGAGTCTGGACTGTATATTCTTTTTTCAAACATTTGATTAATTTGAAGCACACTTACACGGAAAAAAACAATTCTCGAAATCGTGAATTAAATTCACGAATACGAGAACCACGAAGGAGCATATTCACGTTTATTGTGCAAATGCACCAGTACCATATGATCATGAACAAATTCCTTCGTAGTTCTCACATTCGCGAACTTTTCACGATTACGAGAATTGATTTTTTTTCTGTGTAGAATTAAAAATTCAATACTTTTAATATTTTACCGTGTGGTTGATTTTTTTAACATATTTTTTTACTTACGCAAAACTCACATATTTTTCAATGATATATTTATTCCTATACAGATTTTAACACTAAATTAATTGATTAATTGATTCTGTAACCGTTGTCAAATTAAAATATTGCACGTTTTTGAAAATTTCAAGCAAATCCCATATTATTTTAACGTGCAAGCTTTTCCTCTTATCTACGGCCGAAAAGTTTCCCAGAAAAGCTACACTGGATAGCAACACACATTTACTTGGAAAACTGAAAATGCTTTCCCTGACGTGGTGGTGGCCATCAGGGACGACAAAACGGATTTTTTTTTCTACCAGCAGCATCCAGAACATCAGCATTCGTCTCCCGTTCAGTTTGCCGACCAGTTGTTGAAAGTGATAAGATAAGGTCAGAGAATCAGTCATTTTTTTTTGTTTTCGATTTATGTCTTAATTATAGATTTTGAAAAAAATATTGAAATTAGCATTCAATTTAACAAAAAAAAACAAGAGAAGAAAATTACCCAAAACAGAACTTTATACCCTTTACTTAACTTTATTATCAAGAGTAGCACACTGAATGAAAGGCTCACAGCAATGTCACATGTTTCACACGTGAATCTGCCCCATACGACTTTACATGTGAATCTCATGTGCAAATCACTTCGAAAAATCTCATCGCGCGACACGGTAAATTCAACAGCAAAACACGTTACCTTCACGTGACCACGCACATGAATTTGCAATGCTTTTCTTATTAATGTTTAATGAGTTTGTAGTGTAATAGGAACAGATTTCCAATGATTTTCATTTGTGTAAAAAATGAGAGGGGTTTCGTTTTTTTATTAATTTATTTCTCGATTTAAACTATGATTAATGTAAATAAAAACATTTTTGAAAGCATGTAAAAAAATCACTCATTTCAATTCACTTCACTGTTACGCTCGTGGTTACGCTGCGTTGCTAAATTTTGATCAGGTTCCGACAGCGTTTTGATGATCTACCACGAAGTTTGTGCACGCCCTGCCGGACCGGAGAATCACAACGACCAGGACGTTCGGGAACGGGTTTAACCTGGCCGAGCAAAAGTGCACCGAGGCGACCACGAACTTCTCGGTCCGGTAGCTGGCGAATCCGTAGCTCGCCCTGGATATCCATAATGCATCTCGAAAAGCACCTTTTTTCAGGACGAACAGCTCCGGATCTAGAGCAGATTCCGAAGAAAACCCTGATCTTCTGAAAAATAAAACGCATTAATTTCAAACAAATTAACTCTTTCACTATATTATACCTATCACCTGCTTAAAATAGTAAAAGTATCGTTAAGAAATTTGTTATTTGGCTAAACGATCATTTTAATACGAAGCGATCCGAAAAGCAAATTTTCCACCACCATCGTCGGTGGCCATCTTACTAATGGAGATTTTTCGTCAGACGCATTTCAAAACCAAAACATTCCAATCTAACGTGTTTTCCACTTCAAAATCAAAAGAAATGTCGAATGGGGCAAATCGATGAGAAATTCATTTGAATTTGAAGGGAACTTCATGTGAAAAAAGAGTGGAAGGTTTCTCGCTTACGATCAGCTGGTTTCAAGTTATTTTCACATCCATTTGAAATGTAAAACACGTGAGGGCCAATGGAAAAGCACGTGAAAGCATCGTGTAGATTTTTGGAGACACTCACGTGAAAAAACACTTGAGTTTGCTATGTTGGTTTCTTTCAGTGCACCGACGATGCTCTAGCAGAAAGGGCTGGAGGTTGAGAAAATTTTCCTTCAGGGAAAGACATATATTTTAGAACATTTTCAAAATTATTTGAAACATTACGCTTTTTGGGTGTTTTTAAATACCGTTATCAGGCGTGACGGTGGGTCTGTGGGTGCGATTGGGTCATTAGGGTGTAATAATAAAATCGATTTTCCAGCACATCAATTTTTCAGTTTCTTTTGGGGTCCTAAACAACTCCCCAAAGTTTGAGAAAGATTGGTTAAGTCCTCACATTGCGCAAAGCGATTAAATTTTCCGTATAAATTTGAACGAGATTTTTTTTAATTTTGATATTTAAAAAAATCCACATTTTACGCGATATCAAAACCGGATTCATATTTGGATGCTCTGGAAGGTGCTCTACAATTTCGAGCAAAAAACACGTTTTAGACGAGTTTTGAACACGCTCTTTGATCAACAACTTAGACGCAAAATGAAGTTAGTCTCATCAGATAAATATATTTGCGCGAAAAAATCTGTCGAAAAGTCAAAAAGTTGCACTGTGTCTCTGGCTTTTTTTTTATAAAAAAAAAAATACTGCGTGTATGGGACCGTGGTGTTAGGTCGTTAGCTCAATCCAGGTGTAGGAGTCGTCTCCCTGGGTCCTGCTTCGGTGGGGTCGCTGGTAGGCAGTTGGACTCACAATTCAAAGGTCGTCAGTTCGAATCCCGGGGTGGATGGGAAGCTAAGGTGTAAAAAGAGGTTTTACAATTGCCTCAACAATCAAGCCTTCTGACACTTAGTTTCGAGTAGGAATCTCGCAGCCAAGGCAATGCTGCAGAGCGAATAATTTGATTTAATTTGACTGCATGCAAATCTAGAATTAAAAAAAATGGTTATATAAGCTGAAAGATTTCCTAAAATAAAACTCCAGAAATTATATTGAAAAAACACCGTAAGGTGGTTGATGACTTCCTCACATTCATTTATTAAATATATTTAGTAAAAATATCATCATTCCCCTTTTAAAAATTTAACACGTTAAGCTTTTTCACTCATTTCTTTAAATAGGGTTATTAGATCATCAATATTTTGTGCTTGTTGGAAATGTCTTTTGATTACCCATCCAACAATGATGTCGCATGCTAGATCCAGACAACGTTTTCATCAAAATATATGGGATCCGGCTACCAAAAAGTGTACAAATTACACTTATGTGCTAATAACTTTTGATAGGGTTGTCAGATCTTGAATGTTTAGGACTCGTTGAAAAAAAATACCTTTCTAAAAATGTGTAACTTTACGGGTTTTCTTTCAACCACCCTTTTTAGCATAACTTTTGAAGTACTCAACTAAGCATCATGATTTGTAGCTAGCGGTAGCGACTTAGAGAACCCCAAGACGGATCGAATTAGGCCACAACGGCTATAATCCGTTTAGCCAGTCCGGAGATAATCGAGTGACAATTTTTCGATCAACATCCCTACACACGCACAGGCATTTGCTCAGAATTTGATTCTGAGTCGATATGTATACGTGAAGGTAGGTCTAGGACGTCAAATTGAGCAGTTCAATTTTCGAGTGATTTTTTAGCCATTCCTCAGTAAGGTGAGGAAGGCAAAAATTGTCACACTGGATGCACATTTGAAAAATGCCTGCAATTATGCAATCTGGTAACAAAATTTCTGCCCCATTCTAAGCTTGATGATTTCCGATAAGCATATTATTTTCTTGTCTGTCAATCCGATTGGCGGGCTGCATACATGCAGGCTATTTTGATTAGTTTGAACACCAGCTGATCTAATCCCAGCCCTGCGCAAGGTCTTTGACAGCTGTCCAGGGCTACCAGATGATTTAATTCGTGGTTCAATATTTTAGAATAGCTTTAAAATACAATTTGTAAGCGAATTAATCGCTAAAAACGTTCAAGTTATACGAAAGAAGATTTTCAATTCAATTCAATACACTGAGGAAAAAGAATATAAGATTTTCATAAGTCTGCATCTTATGTGCTGCCTGATTTGAGTATCCACTAGCCTCTCGCGATTTTCATAGACAATCTTATGACCGTCACTATAAATTCATATGGTTATAACTAAACTTTACTTATGTATTTGGTCCACTGTTGATAGACTATGAACTTCATAAGAAATTCTAATGGAATTCATCTGTAATTTTTCAATGGTTTTCGCGTAAGATGCTAGTGTGAAATTTTTTGACATTTCAAGATGGCGAAAGGACGGATCAAGCAGACAATTTTGAACGCTCGCGACTCCAAATCGCCCCGTAATTCGTTCCGGTAGCTACTTGACAAAGCTGCCGCCGCCGTTATGAATTTCGGATCGGACGAATAAATTTTCTTATTTACCGCGACCTCCAAGACTCAGGTAAGTTCTGTGGCGGGTGTTTCGTGGGTTTTGGTTCGAAGTTGAATATTTTGTTTTGGTATTTTAGGTAACATCAATGGCTGTTGGTTCCGCCGGCGGCCCTCCTCAGCATCCTCCAGAAGGATTCGGAGAATAGCATCGGTGAGGACAGTTCCGAGCAGCGGTCGAAGGGGTTTAAGTTTGATTGACGCGGTTATGCCGAAGGTGTTGGCAATCCGGCAGAACATTCCGGACGACGAGCACCGGAGGAACAGTGGGGCAGTGGGAAAAACATCTCCTCGAAGCAAAAATGAAATGAAGTTTTGGTTATGTTACGATAATTCAAAAATATACACGTTTAAAATTTAAATAAACTTTTGTTTTCATTCAATTAAAAATTAAAAAAATGGGTATAAAAAACAATGTATGTAAATATGATCTCCATGAGCATTGCCATATATTCTTTACACAATTCCATCTATGAATGTCATAAGATAACTCAATGGAAATCTTAATTGACGGCTTTGTCAAATTTCCCCTCCCAGCCATAAGAAAATCTTATGACATCCGAATAAAATCCTGATGTCGAAAGGTCATAAGACGTTCTTATGGATTTTGCCAGTACTTTTTTCTGAGTGTAGTGTTTTTATTAGAATTTAACAGTTCTGCTCCAGGATGTTACATCTGCAATTCAGAGATTTGGAGAACCTTTCAACTGAGATCAATTCATAAGCCTTTGCAGGGAGGATACATATTTCTAAGTTTAGATTTTGCTAACTGGGTGTTCTTTTAGGGAAAATAAATTTTGAGAAAAAACCCTAGATCTATGTTTGGCTTAAAAACTAATATCACAGTTGTTGACGGAGGAGTGCTTCGATGAGCGGATTCGTTGACATCCCACATGAAGTCCTGAAGGTTCTCGTTGCCCTTTCGATGCTTGCGTCGATGGTGTTGACACCGGCCGAAAGAAGATTTTATTTATATCAAAAACATATTTTTGTTCAACAAAACTTGTAGAAAACTCATAAAGGAATAAAATTTTGACTTTCTCGAAGCCCAAAATATTCCACTAACATCAATCTGGCAACCCTGCCAAGCAAACGTCAAACTCCGCGAGCAAAAAAAAATCGTCTGCGTCTTTTCCTTCAAACGTTCTGTCATCGCGCCTCCTCCCGTCACCAGCCAGTGTGTGTGCTGCTGAAGAGCGAGAAAAAAAAAGTCGGAAAAAGGAAAAATCCATCGATTCCGGAAGACCTCCCAGCAGCCAGGATGATTGGAAACCTCGCCAAGCTGTCGTACGTCCGCGGCGTGTCGCAGAGCGTGGCCAGCGGCCTCAAGGTGGCCACCGTCGCCGTCAAGGCCGAGGGCAAGCCAGGCGCCGTCGCAGGTCAGACCCAGGTCGTGGGAAGCGATCTGCCCCGGAACGTTGTCCGCGTTTCGACCGGATTCTCAGGTCATTAGCGAACTTATTATTTCCGTGCGGTGGTGATGGTTCCGCGGCCGGAAGCGGTTCCTCTTGTTTTCTCTTGCATAAGATTGCACTTTGACAGATGAAAATTTATTTGTTATGTAACATTCGCAAAGGACGAAATATTGCGATTATTAGTTGAGAAATTGTTATTAAAAATTGTTTAAGTGAGAATTTAACAGAACAGTTTAGTGTAACACTTGAATTAAAATAAAAATAGGTTGAAAATCGTAGGAAAATCATTTCAAAACATAACCTATCAAGACAACAACAAACCAGCTGATGAATCCACCTAAAGGCATTTTAACCGATTTGACTTCTCTTGCAGGCCCCAGCCAGATCCGTCTAGCGCACACCGATATCCAGACGCCGGATTTCTCCGACTACCGCCGGGACCAGGTCAAGCGGGCAAATGCCAAGAACAGCTCGGCCGATGAGCGCGCCGCCTTCACCTACCTGATGGTCGGAGGTTGGTCCCATTTGTCAATCGGAAAACCCTAAACGAACGCTAAAACACTCTCCCTTCCCTCGTTTTAGGTGCCTGCGTGAGCACGGCGTACGTCGCCAAGTCGCTGGTGTCCACCTTCGTGTCGTCGATGAGCGCCTCGGCCGATGTGTTGGCCATGGCCAAGATCGAAATCAAGCTGTCGGACATCCCGGAGGGCAAGTCCGTGACGTTCAAGTGGCGCGGAAAGCCGCTCTTCATCCGTCACCGCACGCCGGCGGAAATTTCCCAGGAACAGGCCGTCGCGACCGGAACGCTGCGTGACCCGCAGACCGATGCCGAGCGCGTCAAGAACCCCGAGTGGCTGGTCGTGATTGGCGTGTGCACGCATCTGGGCTGTGTCCCGATCGCGAACGCCGGTGACTTTGGCGGCTACTACTGTCCGTGCCACGGTTCCCACTACGACGCGTCCGGCCGCATCCGGAAGGGACCGGCCCCGCTGAACCTGGAGGTGCCCTTCTACGAATTCCCCGAGGACAACCTGGTGGTGGTTGGTTAAAGGAGAGCGCGCAAGAAGCTATCTTAGCACCAAATAACATACAATTTGAAAACACGAAACCAATAGTAAATGAAAATCATCCTTGTTGCATTGTAAGTACGGGAAAACGACAACAGAACTGGACGCGTAGCAAAAACAAAAACACAAACAAACAGGAACGAGTATTTGCCGGAAAACGAATTATAGAAATGGAACGAACAACAACTGTTCCTGGAACGGAGGAAAAACAACTAATAAATTGAGGAAAATTCCTTCACAGAAAGTTGTTCCCAGTTGACTGCGCAACATATCCAAAACTTCATCCAGGACGACGAACGTTTTTGGAGAATTCCCTGTTTGTCGATAATCTTCATCATCGAAAGGCACCAAGCTTTACTGTTGATTATCACAAAAGTTTTGTTTTATTTTTTATTTTTTTAAAAAGTTTCTAGAATGTCAATCTTCAACAAAAAAAAATGAATGATTTAATACCTTTCAAATTTCGAACATTCAAAACAATCATTCATTAAATAGTTTTAAAAATCAGAGGGCTGTGGAATCGGAGTCGGGTCATTCTGGGAAACTGGACTCGGAGTCGGAGTCGTCAAAACTCGAATAGCTAGAGTCCGAGTGGGCTTGTGGCTTGAGTCGGAGTCGAAAATTTCTGATAAACTAAAATTTAACAAAATTTATGAACTTTACTGTTCAATATTTGCTATAATGGAAGTTAGTTCGCAAAACTTTAAAATATTTTGCATTTATTTTTTTAATCACGATTTTTTGCAAAACATAAATTTTTTCAGATGCCATCACGTTTCTAAGCATCTTTATTTTGAGATATTTCACTATGGTCACTAAAAATAACCTGTTAATCCTGTCTTTTTTTTCTGTCTGAGTAATCTACCACTTACACCTGATTATAGGTCTATTGTCTTACCCATGTTTTTGGTTTTTGTCATAACTCATAAAAAAGTAAACAAGTGTGATTGTGTAGTCAAAATAATAAAAAAAAAAAATCAATTAATTCTTAATTCAATTGACTGCCTCTTTTTGCCAGTATTTATGTATTCTTTCAATTGGGTCCTAAAATGAAGCTTAGATTGCTGATATTATTGTTTACAGCGATAAAGCTTACTTTTCTGAGTACAATGACCCTTTGTACGACCACAAAGAGTTGAAAATGGATTTTTAAATCAATTTTGAAAAATTAACCGCGCGGTCCTTCTTGACAGAAAAGCTCCTACTTGACAGCTCGTTCCAAGGGGACCATAGTAGATCCATCGAAAAAATGTTGTCTTGTCAAAAAAAAAATTTGCGTTAAAATGAAAAAAAGTGATTAGAAATGGTTTTTAATCGTGTTTTTTACCGTTGTACATAAAAATTGACATAGGGCTTTAGTACCCAATTCAAATTTTATCAAACTCTTGCAGAAAAAAAGTACATTGAACTTTTTTTTAATACTACATGTTTGAAATTTTAGTAGTAACATTCTAAAATTCTAAAATGTAGGACTTCCAAAACTTATATATTTTTTATATAAATGAAAAATGTTGTTATATAAATCTCTAAAATATTTTAAAATCTATTTTTTATAGTTTAAAAACTTTTCAAATTCTGAAAGTTAAAAAAAAGTCTTATATCTTAAATTTATTCTTGATTTATTCCGAAAGTTGTTCGTTGTCAGTTCGGGCAATTTTCAACATCATCGTGACTTGGGAACGTTATAGTCCAGTGCAACGTGACGTGACACAATGTTCGAACTGCTTGCAGCTTGGACATGGTGGAAGGAACTGTTTCATCAAGAGTCGTTGTGCAACCTGCGAAGGTGAGCACAAAACCCGAGATTGCAACGCAATCAACGAGAACAATGCTTCAATTGCGGTGGCGACCATTGGACCAAGAATCGAAGCTGCCCAAAACGTGCTGAGTGCGAGGCACCAACCAAATCGTCGCAAAACACCACCAACTTTCACGGACGTGGATTTTCCTGCTTTGGCGTCACCGGGAGCGGGATCTGCTCGAGTGGTTCCAAATCTGCAGCCATTGCCGTTGAATCAGCGGCAAAAAGTTGCAGAGAATACAACACCTCCTGGCTTTAGTCAGCAACCGAGGGAAAACCAACCAGCATCAACGGATGAAGGCGGTACTGACCTGTTTTCACCACAAGAACTTGTGAACATTTTCATCGAGATGACAACAACTCTGCGTGGGTGCAAAACTCGCCAGGAACAAGTAAGAACCCTTGGAGCATTCATCTTAAAATACGGTTGGTAGGCCAGAGTCGGAGTCGTTTGAAATAAGACCGCAGCTCTGAAAAAAATGTTATTTCGAATCGGCACGATTTTTGTTCCATTTATTTTGAGAAATTATGCAGCAATTTGCTACTGAATTTTCAATATTGTCAAAATAGTTTAACTATTGAAACAATTCAATGTTTTCAAAATGCAAAGATTTTGCAAGCAAAATGAGCGCTTCCCAAACACGGACGGGAAGGTCAAGTACCTATTTTGAGGGAAAATGTTCTAGAAAAATTGAAAAACTATGAGAAAAACTGCGATTGGCCAAAAAGTTATTACCATAGGCTTATAGTGCTTGAAATTACATATCTTTTGACCTATAGGAGTATGGGTGTTGGGGGCTGTTGGAAAAAGATATTAAGGTTTTAAAAAAATCCATTTTTGAGAGTAATTTGCAAAAGCTAAGAGAAAAAGTCAAACCAATTCTGGATGTCTATGGAACATTTTGAAGTGCTTCAAAAGACCTTTCGAATGCATCTAAGAGAGTTGGAATTGATGAAGTTTTACGGAAATGCGAGCAATTTTAAGATTTTTTATGTTTTTTCGACCTCAAACTTCAAAGCCCGTTTTACCCCACTTCCCTTTCTCGTAGAGTGCTCATATTTGGCATGAGTTCATCTCATGTATAGATAAACAAACGCTGAAAGTTTCATCCAAATTGGAGCACCTCGATACGACCTGTTACACATTGGTGAAAAACTCGCTCTTAAAGTTTGAGGTCCAAAATACATCAGAAATCTTTTACATAAAATCTCTGTGACAAAGCTACTTTAACTTGTTTATTAATTTATTTAAACTAAAAGCCAACCAATTTTCAGTTATTTTTGTTGCACAATTCCTTAGAATATCAGTTCCCCCCAAACCCAAACATCAATAAGCGAAATGTTGTAATAATCTAAGTCAAAAACGGATGGTCTTGCATCTTCGAAGCCACGGCAAAATAGGTGTATTTTTCCCAGTTCCTCGTGGCATTCTCTCGTTCGATAAATCTTTTTAAATACCTACTGTAACCATATTATCTATAACTTTATAAATTTCAAATTCTACCTTTTTAGGAGGTAGTCTCAACTCCCCTACGTGGATTACCGATTTTCTGTATTTCATTGCCTCCTTTATGTCCCCACGTTCCATTGCTGCCATGGTTCCGATGTTCACCTGTCCGATCAACGGTATGAGATTTGTAAGGCAGTTGGCTACGTAGTACGTACTGTTTCATTAGATCGTTCATATGACCAAGTGGAATCATGCGAAACATTACGTAGCGCTTCTACTTCGCGTGGTACATACATCCGCACCCTCCTCAAAGGTAAAATTCGTTGATCTTTGTAATATCTGCGTTCTAGGATTCCCATCTGCTCGAACCTTCCATCGGATGAGGAAGTAAAATGTCGGTCCCGGCCTTGGTTGTTAGGCCGTTAAGTCATTCCAACTGTAGGAGTCGTCTCCATGCCATAAGTACAAACAACACACCAAACCAAGCCTACTCCAGTGGAATCGCTGGCGGCGGTTGGACTCGCAATCCAACGGTCGTCAGTTCAAACACTGGGGTGGAAGGTTCCTTGGAGTAGAAAGAGGTTTGGGTGCTCTCCCCATTCGGACTCCTAGGTTGCAATAGGGACCACAAAAGACCCGGGGGTTCGGTCCTTTGCCGCTTGACAACCAAACCTCCGCTTCACTCTGTCTTTTAAAGCTGCCTTACGTGGTGATTATTGCATTCGATCGTAATATTACGATCGTAATTTCTCGACTTACGATCGAGATTTCTCGATAGTAAGATTACGACTTACCATCGACAAATCTCGATCTACCATCGACAAATTACGACTTACCTACCATCGAGAAATTACGATCGTAATTTGTAATACCATTTTATGATTTTTTTTTTTTAATTTTAACGGAATATTCGCAATTTCGCAATTCGCAATTTTCAGTGTAAGAACGGGCCTTGACCGATCTTATGCACCAGGTTCCCGACGAACACGCACAGCCCTTACACCTACATCTCACCCTTGCTCTGAGTCAGTACGAGCAGCACGCTAGAACACGCTTTGAGTGTTCGTGCCAGGCATGCACACCTTCTTTTCCGGTTACGCATTTTAACTCGGCCGGGGGTGGTACATTACGTAGGGTTTGATGTAAGTATAAGCGCCTAACCATTTATAGTGTGCCTATCAATTTTCATTAAAGCAAAAACTGTTTTATTTTTAGTTTGAATTCAAAAACTAATTGTTATTTAGTGTGTATTGTTTTCTCCTGAAATCTCCCCTATTGTTGAGTTGTGTTTATCTGTTGCTATTTCTTTTGTCGCGGTGTTGTGTTACAATATTTTGGTCCTAAGCATTTTAGAAAAGTTTTTCAAAAGTACAGTAGTAATATTTGTGTTAATCCTTTAATCATTCCATAAATTGAGTAAGGGCTCGAACCTCACTTGCTTAAGAAAAAGGTGAAGTTTCAAAACAATGGACAGTGAAGGAAATATACTATGTAGTAAAAGGAAGATAGTAATTTATGAAGTAGATATAGAAATTAACAATAGTTAATAAAAAGAGGTAACAAACAAGCTTAGATTGTATTGAGGGCAATTTACAGGGAAGATGAGAAATTATTCAAATAGATAAATAAAGAAAAGGCACATGATAAACAAAATTGACATCGCTGCCAAATTAAGGGAAAGCAGACAGTTTTTTACAGCAACATCAATTGGTAAAATAGAGTGGAAAAGCGTTGAGAAATAAGAGAATCAAATAAGTAAAATCGAAATTAAATGGAGGATAGTAAACAGAAGCCGTTTTAGAAAATCAGTGAAAACAAAATAAACAGAAGATAGCTGATAGCTGAAATGGAAAGAAGAGAAACCCCGTTCTGCGATGCTCAGGTACATCCACAGCAGTTGACTCAACATACTGCGAATCAAAACAATACCGTCTGCAATCACAAATTACTTCCCTTTCCCACATTGTCGCGCCCCTTTCTTTTAGCCGTCTCTACTCTGACCCTCGCTGGTCAAAGGTTTACGAGTCGTTTCCACAGGCCACCAGCTAGGTTACACCTTGTCATCATGATGACTAAACCAAGCCAACGTGGAGGTAAGAAAATAGGACACTTGCAAGGAACCAGAGCCATGCTGTTTTGTTCAAACAGCACTACGGATGTAGTTGGGCTCCTTCCGGGATGTTCCTCGCCTAGGTGTGTCAACCGACGAGTATCATCAGTATCATGCACCCTTGGCCTGCAATTTTAACGGAATATTTAAAAAAAATCCAAAATTTCAAAACTTTTAAAAATTTCAAAAATTTTAAAAATTTCAAAAAATTCAAAAATTTCTAAAATTTTAAAAATTTCTAGAATTTTAAAAATTTCAAAAAATTCAAAAATTTCAAAATTTTAACATTTTTAAAAATTTCAAAAAAAAAAATCAAAAAATTCTTTGCGAAATTTTTGATTATTTTGAATTTTTTTAAATTTTTATGTAGGTATGTTTTTGAAGATTTTGTGAAATTTTTGGAATTTTTGAATTTTTCAAATTCAATTTCTGAAATCTATAAAATTTTTGATTTTTTTAAAAATTTTAGAATTCTTGAAAGTTTTAAAAATTTTTAAAGTTTTAAAATTTTTGATTTTTTTCAAATTTTTGAAATTTTTGAAACTTCATAAATTTTTGAAGCTGTTTAATTTTTTGAAATTTTTAATTTTTTTTTGAAACTTTTAAAAAAAAATCTAATTTTTGAATACTTGAATTTAAAAAAAACACGTATCGAGATTTTCTCGATCGTTAGTCGTAATTTGTCAATGGTAGATCGAGAAATTACGACTTACCATCGACATATTACGACTTACCATCGAGAAATTTCGATCGGAATATTACGATCGAATGCAATAATCACCACGTATATTTTAACAACTAAAGGTCGGATCAACAATATTAATCCTCTACTGCCCACATTTTCATTTTTTTTTTTCAAATTTTAGGCAGAATTACCTAATTTGTTCTACGAACCACTTTGCTACTCTTGTTTTATGTTTTAAAAAAATTAACGAGGTGTTTGGAAAAAAAGAGTTAAGGCATTTGTGATATATCTTTGACACTAGGTACGTTAAAAAAGAGATCTTAGTAAATGTTGATGTTTACAATATTAATTATTGTATTTCTGTGGTTATTCCTAACAATACGTTATTTGGAAAGATTAGTGAAAATAGTTACTTCAAATCAAACGCGGAGCTCGTCTTTCAAGCATCTCTCTTTGAAAAAACTGCCCCTCAAGTTCAAACAATTCAAGTGTACGAACGTAAAATCTTATCGACGAAAGGAAAAAAAAACCTGACCTTATCAAGCTAAAAGAGAAAATCGAATCTACGCATCGGCCTTCGCCTCCGTCGTCACCTTCTTGGTGGCCGGTTCGGCCGAACTCTCGTCTTCGGTCTTTCGCTTCTTGCCACCGTGGCCGCCACCGCCATTCTTGTGATTCCGGTGGCCTCCCTTCTGGAAGCGTCCCTTGTTGCGTCCGCCCTGGGCCGCTCGCCGCGCCGCCTGGTCCTTGACGACCTTGCGCAGGAATTCCGTCTCTTCGTCCCCTTCGAGCAGCCGGGCGGTGATTTCTTCGTCGTCGATTGTGATCTTGTTGTCGGTCAGCTTCTCGACAAACTTCTTGCCGTTGCCTTCGGTGGAGAACCGCACCACGCCGTTGCTGTCCGTTTTCTGGTAATCGATGAAGGCGACCTCCAGCGACTCGTCCAGCTTGAGAATCGTCTCCTTGATGGTTTCGCGGCTAGTTTCCTTGCCGAAGCCGTCCAGATGGACGCAGGCGACCTTTGGCAGGTGACCGATGTCGAACTTTTCCTCCTCCTTCTTTTTGTCCTTCTTCTTGCGTTCGGCCTTCTTCTGCTCGAAGTAATCGTCCTGGCTCTTGCAGATCAGCTCCTTCTCTTTGTAGGTGAGTTTCTCCTTCTTGAGGAACTCCGCGGCTTGTTCCTTGTTGGCGAACGTCACGAACACGCTGCCCTTGAACAGGTACTTCTTGGTGGCCTTGTCGTGGTACTTTCGCATCACAATGTTGGACACCTTCTCGTACGGCTCGAAGAACTCGAGCAGCTCGTTCATTTGGGTGCCGTCTTCCGGGGCGAATCCCTTGACGTAGACGGTGCGCGCGTAGATCTCCTTGCGCTTCTCCTCGTTCAGCTCCGGCACGGGACGTTCCGGGTGGCGACGCAGCTTTTCGCGGTCCTCGCTGATCTCGATCAGTCCCTCGTCGGACTTTTCGATGGCATCGACAATCACCTTCTTGTCCTCGCTCAGTGACTTGAGCCGCTTGAAGGTAAGCAGCACGTCCAGCGGAACCCAGCCTTCCTCCTTGGAGATCTGCTCAAGCAGGAACTTGTCCCGGGCTAGGTTGGCATCGCCGAAGTAGTACTCCAGCTGGCGAATGATGGATCCCTCCAACTTGGACACATTTGCCGGGGTCGTCGTTGCTTCGTCCGTGCTTTCCGGTGCCTCTTCCTCTGTGGTCTTTGTGGGCTCCTCGGCGGCGGCCACCTTCGTCTCGGTTTCAGTCATTGTGGGAAGGTCTGTAACGGATGAAATTTCAATCAAAACTGACGAAATTCTGAGCAACGATTTTTAAGGTTATGTTCCGTTGTCGGTAGGAAAAAGTTGTTTCGTCAATATTTCTGATAATTTCAACGTTTTCCTCTAATCCCAGGCAAATTTCGGAGGTAGCCCAATAAAGCAATCAAAAGCGAACTTTTTCAACACTTACCTGTGCGAAATTACAGCGAAAAAGTCGGAAAATTGTTAGCCGCGTTCTCCGCACGTGTGTAATTTACAAGAAAACAAATCGAGATGCCGAAAAGTGACGTTTTGAAATGACAGCGCGTGCACGCGCTTCATCGGAATGTCTTTTTACCGACTTTACCGAACGCGGCGACAACTTGCCTTTGAGGACCTCGAAGAAGGTGTGTCCGTCAGTAGAAATTCGATTTGGCGCGAAATTTTGTAAACATATTTTGAAATTTGTTGCGATAAACACAGATTGTAAAAATTGTAAGATTGAATTAATTTTAGAATCAACTTTGCCAGTAAAATGTCCCACTACGACAACCTGTTTGGCGATGCGGATGAACTTGGCAACGAAAACGACGGCCGAATCCTCTCCGAGGACGAAGGTCAGCCGGACAACGATGGCGATGGCGGGGACAACGAAGCAGGTCCCAGTAAACCGGTCAAGATCGAGCCGAAGCAGCGAACCGTTCGAAACCCTCGGAACCTGCTGAACGTCCAACGCCTTTGCGGACAGCGCGGAATCGCCGACCTGGAGAACTACTTCAAGGGTTTCAAATTTCGCGGCAAAGGGCGTGAAGCGGACGATCTGAACGCGATCATGAAACGAATGCAGCACTGGGCCCACCGGATGTACCCCAAGTACAACCTGGACGATTGCCTCAGCACGATCGAGCGTCTCGGCAAAAAGAAGCAGATGCACACCTACATGAACAAGTACCGGCTGGGAATGCTCGACCCGGTGGTTACAAACGATGCCGAAGCAGACGACGGCGGGGACGACAATGCCGGTGGGCTGATGTACGAGTCGAACGCCGCCTTCAACCAACCGCTCGATCCGCTGGACAGTATGATCGAAGAGCAGATCGCAATCTCGCGAGCGGCCAACACTTCGGGCGTGGCCGATCTGTCCGTCTCGGAGTGTAACTTTGACGCCGTGCGGGACGAGAGTATGCGGACGCCGGTTCCGCCACCGGTTGCGCCTGCCCCGAAAGAACCTTCTCCGGCTATGACCGAGGAGATGCGGGCCAAAATAGCCGCCAACAGGCTGAAGGCGCTGGAGATACGGAAGGCGAAAATGGCGGCTGCGGCAGCGGCCGCCTCGCAAGATGCTGCTGTGAAGGAGTGAAGGCATTAAACGTTTAAATCTTCAATGTAATGTGAATCAATAAATTATAATTTGTAAGACAGCATTCATTCTTTTTGTGATAACACAAAATTTGTATTTTTTGCTAACACAAAATTACGAGGTGCATGGTGTGTCTGGAACAAAATATTTCAAACCGAAATACCCCATCGGACATTAAATCTTTCCATTTCATTAGGCCACAAAACTTTTGTAAACAACAGTGTATCCCTCTCACACCTTATACAAACTGTCATTCGAGTGAAAGGGATGCACTATTGTTTACAGAAGTTTTGTGCATTTTTAAAATGTTAGGCTCCATTTATACGTAGAAAGATAATTTTACTGGCCTGAATCAGGTACAAATCAAAATATTCTATCGGTAAAAAATGCGTTTTTCAAAGCTTGGTTTTTGGTATTTGGTATGATTTTTTAAGTGGATCGATCTTTAAAAAAATTATTTGTTTTATAACAGATTTGTACACGCAGAAAAATGTTTTGTAGAATCAGCCTGTACGAGGTTTGAATCAACAAAATTTTTGTTGTATATTATCAACCCCATTTTTGAGAAAACGCGAATAAAATTTCCCGACTGATTTCTTTGTTTCTGCATATAATTGTCTCATGGGTTCCTATTCGCCTATATGTCCCTAATCGCCCCAGTTAGCAATTAGGTTTTACAGCGTGACGTCACGAGCGCACACGCACACACATTTTTGCTGAGACACACGTGCAAAACAGGTGCAAAAAATGTAAACAATGCAGCCAAGCTGTCAAATTTCTAACCTAAAAACCGAGTCGGCGTAAAACCTAATGGAGCACACTATTCGAGTGGTAGAAACGAATGAAAATGCTCAGTCTTATTTGCAGCCATGCCAGATACACTCAACCCCCGGTGGTTGGTCACTTTTTCGTTTGACGCTTTTTTAGTTTGTACCCCGTTGGTTGGTCAAAGTCAAACTAAAAAGTGAGGAACTGTCACTTTTTACACGGCGCTCACGCACACTATCAAAACAAACGTTTGGTAGTGTGTGTGAACTCCGTGTAAAAGGTGTGTCAAACTAAAAAGTGACCCCGTTCGTTTGACAACATCGGGGTTTGAGTGTATACAGATAAATCTGTATTATACAGATTATTCGATCCCAAAAATCACAAAAATCTGTATATACAGATTTTTTTAAAATGATTAAATTTTAAAAATTTCAACAATTTTGTAACTGAATTATGATTCTATATGACTAGAATGCTTCAATCTGCTGTTAAAATTCAAAAAAAATCTTCTGTGGCTACGAATTTGACATGATACAGATAAAATACAGATTTATTTTTAAGAAAATACAGATCTCCCATAAAATAATCTGGCATCGTAGCTTATTTGTAGTCCTCTTGCTATACAACAAGACGTGAACAAGCCACAATGTTTCGTAAAACTTGTCTGTGGTAAAACTAACGATTCTGTGATAGAAACTACTTGTTCATTTGGTCCACCTTAGAGGTGGGCAAAGCCGCTCTTTTTTAGGAGCCGCTCATTTTCGTTCGCTCACTAAAAAGAGCCGCTCTTTTGAACGGCTCTTTCGCTCTTTTTCAAAATGTTGATATAAAGGTTTTTTTTAAAGAATTGTGTGATTTTGCGAACTCTTTTCTAAATTCTGATTTCATCGATGAAATCTATAAACACTGAAGTTAAATCAGGCAAGAGAATTATTATTTTACCATAATCTCTCAGCTATTTAGTAGATTTTTGGTAATATTTTACAAGCTATGCAATTTTGAATGTTCAAATTTATATTCGGATAATACTTAAATGTATATGTACGGGCAGTTATATAAAGAAAAGCTTTTCCATTTTGTTTAGAAAATCATTTACTTTTGGAATTTCATAGAAAAGTTGTAAACTGAAAATAAGTTTGAAAACTTTAAGGGCTAGTATGGAGATCGAAAGGAAAGGGGGTCAAGAAACATCTTTACGAACAGCAGGGCAAAGGAGAGGAAGCGTTTTCTTGGGGCTTTCCTTCACCCTCTATGGCTTGCTTCCACTGCCACTGCTGCCCATTTGAAATTTTTCTTGACCGATTCCTTCCGAAGTGCATACACCGCTTAAAGGCTAGTTTGGAGATCGGAAGGAAAGGGGTCAAGAAACAGCTTTACGAACAGCAGAACAAAGGAGAGGGAGCGTTTTCTTGGGGCTTTTCTTCACCCTCTCTGGCTTGCTTCCACTGCTGCTCTTGTCCATTTGAAATTTTTCTTAACCGATTCCTTCCGAAGTATATACACCGCTTAAAGTGGTTTTTGGCAGCAATGCTATTTTGGGATTTATTTTTATAAGCTATAATTTTTCAATTGAGAATAGTATTTTCAATTCTAAAAACACTTTTTTATGCAATTTGTTCAAAATTCGATAAGTTATATTTATAACAAGTTTAAAAATCATTCTATCATGGAACGGTTCTTTCAAAAGACCGGAGTTTAAAAAAGAACCACGGTTCTTGTGAGCCATGGTTCGTTCACTCTTTTTAGTGAACCGGCTCTTTGAGTGGCTCGCTCTTTTTTTGCCCACCACCATCCCATCTCGAGATATCGCGGCAACCGTAATTAATCAACTATGTTTTAGAGAAAAACGCTCACAAAGTTTGACAGTTCACTTTGTGCCTGGCAAAATTTTGAGCTTAAATCTTGGCTTAAATCATCTCTTAGACGAACAGCATCTAATTCCAGCGTGCCTCTAATGTTGGCAGGCGAGAACTTTGACATTCAATTAAAGCTAATTAAAAGCGTTTTCAACTGAAATCGAGTGATAAATAGCACAGACAACAGACGTTTTGGCTCGATCACCACCTTGTGTAAAAGCTTGCAACGGTTTTATTAAGAATGGCAAGCCGTTTGGTTTTTTGTTTTTTTTTTTTTGTTTTTGTTTTTTTGTTTTTTTGTTTTTTGTTTTTTGTTTTTTGTTTTTTGTTTTTTGTTTTTTGTTTTTTGTTTTTTGTTTTTTTTTTTGTTTTTTTTTTTTTGTTTTTTGTTTTTTGTTTTTTGTTTTTTGTTTTTTTTTTTTTTTTTTTTTTTTTTTGTTTTTTTTTTTTTTTTTTTTTTTTTTTTTGTTTTTTTTTTTGTTTTTTTTTTTGTTTTTTTTTTTTTTTTTTTTTTTTTTTTGTTTTTTTTTGTTTTTTTTTTTTTTTTTGTTTTTTTTTTTTTTTTTTTTTTTGTTTTTTTTTTTTTTTTTGTTTTTTTTTTTTTTTTTGTTTTTTTTTTTTGTTTTTTTTTTTTTTTTGTTTTTTTTTTTTTTTTTTTTTTTTTTTTTTTTTTTGTTTTTTTTTTTTTGTTTTTGTTTTTTTTTGTTTTGGCGCTGCCGTCGCTTAGGAGATTTGACATCTCTCCCGCGCTGCTCTCAAGTTTAAACAACAACATTGAAAAGCACGTGGTTGGGCGCATTGTCATTCTCATCAAAATGTTCATGCCTCTTTTTCGTCAAGAAAATTGATGTGTAGACTAAAAATAGTTTAGAAATGTCGAAGGTAATTATTTTGATAATCACTTCAGATAACTTTAAGTTATATTCAGAGCAAAAAAGTCAATTTATAAAAAAAAACTTAGCATCATAAAAATCATGTTGGTGAGAATCAGAATGCGGCTCCTGCAAAGACTGCGGTGCACTGCAGTCTACATTCAGGCTTATTCTTGCAAGTGGCAATAGACTACGAGATGGCGTTAGTTTGTCATCCGCCATGTTTTTACACACGATATTTAAATTATTTTGTTCTAGCTGCTACGTCTGTTGTCTGTGTAAATAGCTCAATAAGAAGTGAGCAAGCAAGTTTCTATCAAAAGTTTTGCAAAATTAGTTGTTTAAATAGTGAAAATCAGCAAATTGGATGGAGTTAGGAGCGAGAGCTTAACCTGCCAAACACACGAGAATTTCCCCTACTCAGTTTGATCATGAAACTTTTAGGAGTGATTGAAAATCATCTTTTTTATCATTTTCAACAAGGTGCGTTTCCAAATCACGCATGATGGCCTATCTACAATCACTTAGCTTAGAAAATTTCACTTAGCTTAGGAATTTGAATCAATGGAAATGAAGCCGAGCTTCTACAATGGAAAAGTAATCAAATTAGAAACTGACGTATGGTTTGAAAAAATTCAAAATCTACGGTAAGTTGACGTTTCAATATCAAAGGTAAACAAACAACTGCATAGCAACGTATATCAGCCCAGCAAAATTTCTAAGTTGATTGTGGATGACGGCCGTAAGTTGCGTACTTTCCTAAGTAAATACTTTACTTAGATGTTCTAAGCTAAGTGATTGTAGATAGGCCATGATCCAGAGTTGACCGTGTTGACCCAAAGCCGCTCGGTAAAATGACAAGAGTTCTACCTTCTTCGCACCCCTGGTGCAAGTTGTAATTTCATTTCACAGTGTAATGTTTACCTCTAATCTGTCAAACGCGAGCATGCTTTTCCGCACTGTTTTCATTCTCGCGCCGATGTTCGGATCATTTTGTGGAATTTAAACGGAATTTGCTTCAGTAAATTGGAATTTGGATCATTTAAAACACTAAAATTGTGCAAACCAAATCCGGCACCATGGACGACTACCTCGGTTCCGTGGCCCTGCCGAGCATGAAGCAGCGCCAGAAAAAGTTGTGCCAGGTGAAGATGAAAGCACGTGCGAACCCTGTTTACAATGGTGAGTGTTTCCCTACCCTAATGGGTTGTTCAAGCCACTAACCGCGTTCCGTCTCCCTCGCAGATTCCACCAACTTTGGCGTGCGGATGCTCGAAAAGCTGGGCTGGTCCGAGGGCAAGGGGCTGGGCAAGCGCGAGGACGGCATGTCGGCGCCGATTCTGCCCAAGCTGAAGCAGGACAGCGAGGGGTTCGGGTACGCCGGCGAAAAGGACGACCACTGGACGCAGCACGATCAGGACTTTAACCAGCTGCTCAAGTCGTTGAATGGCGGAGAGGATGACGACGCGCAAGTGGGGGAGGATGAGGTGGACCTGGCGAAGATGAAGTCGCTGGAGGAAAAGTCGAAAAATTCGCGCGCCCGGGTACATTATAAGAAGTTTACCCGGGGGAAGGATCTGAGCCGGGCTAGCGAGAAGGACTTGGCGAACATATTCGGGAAGAAGTCGCTGGAGGAGGTCAAGAGTCAGATTGTGGGCGGTGAGGTGGCGGATGAGGTGGAGGTGGAGGAGGAAGCTGAACCCTCGGAGGAGAGGAACATTTTGGGGTTGACGACGATTAAGGCCGCCGTGTCGGTGCAGGACTACTTCAAGATGAAGATGCAGGAGAAGATGGGGGTGAAGGTTGCGGCTGCCGTGGAAGAGCCGGAAAGGAAAAAGTCCAAAAAGTCGAAACGAAAGCATGAAGAGGAAGTGCAACCGGAACCGGAACCAGAGCCTGAAGTTTTTCAAGAAGTCGAAGAGATTCCCAAAAAGAAGAAGAAGCGTTCAAAGAATGAAGAACCGGAAGTAGAGGTCGCACAGGAAGTTGAAAAAACTCCCAAAAAAAAGTCCAAAAAGGAAAAACAAAGGCAAATTGAGGAGGAAGCTCAAGAAACTGTAGAAGAGCAGACCAGTTTAGAACAGTTGGAGGAACCTGTTGAGCGAAAGTCGAAGAAAAGTAAACGAAAGCCATCCGACGACAGTGAGGAAGTTGTTGGCGAAGTCGTCGAAGAAGCAGCGACTTTAGAGCAAGTCGACGAGGCGCCAAAAAAGAAGTCGAAAAAGAAAAAGCGAAAACAGTCCCAGGAAGATGATCAGGACTGCCAACCCGTTGAGGAGGAAACCGCTCAGATTCCCGACGAGGCCCCCACGGAAGGCAAAAAGAAAAAGAAGAAGAAACAGGACGAGCACGACGGTGACGACGACGACGACGAAGTGACGTGCCGCGTGAAGGTCAGTGTTTTAAAGCAACTGGACGAGCACTGCTTCGCCGGGTCTAACTTTGCGGATATTGTAGGCTACGGGCTAACGCAGGACGTGAAGCTGGTGCGGCGCGAGGGAAAGACGAAGCAAACGCTGGAGAAGCACCAGTTTGTACGGCAGAAGCAGACGTCGGCCCACCGGAAGCGGCAGATGCTGAAGAAGGTGAGTGCGTTCAAAGGAATTTGAACCGGTTGTGTGTCTTTGAGTTTATTTTTTTTTTGTAAAATTGCAAATAAGAAGAAAAAAACAAGTTGAATAAATTAGGTAGCAATAGTTTAACACGATAGTTGTCGCTCGCTCTGATCCAGCAGAATATCACGTTCCATGGATGGGTTCATTTGTCCATTTGTTCGTACTCGGTCGCGGCCTGGCACAGCAGCGGAATCAGCTGTTTCTTGTACAGGTCGTGCTCCTCGCCGTGCGTGATGCGCAGAATCTTCTCGCTCTCGTTGACGTTCATCAGCGCCTCCTTGCCGTGCTTGAGGTAGATTTCGATTTTGCCCAGCTTGAGCAGCAGCAAAGCGTAAAGCGGATGGAACGCTCCGTTGAACCGCTTGAAGCCATCCTTAAGCCGGCTACCGTAATCGATCGCGTCTTCCCACTTTTCCATTTCGATGGCACTTTCGAACGCAAGATCCAGCGTCTTCAAGTACCAAACGTTGAACGGATGGAAGACCTTCTCCTGCTTGCTCAAACACAGCTGGCAAATGTCCAAATCTAAAAAAAATAAAAGAAATCCAGTTAATACAGAACATCCCACCTCCAAAACCTCACTCCTCACAAGTAACGTCCTTCATCTGCTCCAGTTGGGTCATCGTGAAAGCGCTTATCTCGCGGAACTTGTCCCGCTCGGTCTGCTTGATGGCCGTCGAACAGCCCGGACACCGATCCTGCCGGGCCGTCATCGAGATCGGCTCGTCGCACTGGGCGTTCGCGCAAGCGGCCCCATTCATCAGCTTCAGTTCCTGCTCGTCGCGGCACCGCTCGCAGCCACACTCGAAGTAGTACCGCTTGCGCAACATGTCGCGCCGCACGTCTGTCGGATTGAGCAGGTCGATGTACGAGATGAAAATCTTCGAGAAGTCAATCTCCGCCCCGTGGTAGTCCTCGAGCAGGCGCACGTTCAGGTTGCATCCGTCGAAGATGGCCACCGCGTTCGGGCGGCAGCTGTGGTCCATGATGGACGCGCCCAGGTACATCCCGGTGCCGATGCTGTTCATCTCGTCGTCCAGGATGTTGAAGCTGTTGATGCACATCTGGAAGGGTTGGAGCACACGCGTCTTCAGTTAGTTTTTTTCCGACCTGGCTTATTACACATATTTAACTTAATCCCCTGGAAAATATTTATAAGTTTTAATCTAAATTTTTAAATAAAAGGTTAATTAAAAATTGAAAAAAAAAGACTTTAAAAAAATACACATCTTTCGCAATTCGCAATTTTCAGTGTAAGAACGGGCCTTGACCGATCTTATGCACCAGGTTCCCGACGAACACGCACTGCCCTTACACCTACATCTCACCCTTGCTCTGAGTCAGTACGAGCAGCACGCTAGAACACGCTTTGAGTGTTCGTGCCAGGCATGCACACCTTCTTTTCCGGTTACGCATTTTAACTCGGCCGGGGGTGGTACATTACGTAGGGTTTGATGTAAGTATAAGCGCCTAACCATCTATAGTGTGCCTATCAACTTTTATCAAAGCAAAAACTGTTTTATTTTTAGTTTGAATTCAAAAACTAGTTGTTATTTTACTGTGTATTGTTTTCTCCTGAAATCTCCCCTATTGTTGAGTCGTGTTTATCTGTAGCTATTTCTTTTGTCGCGGTGCTGTGTTACAATATTTTGGTCCTAATCATTTTAAAAAAGTTTTTCAAAAGTACAATAGTAATATTTGTGTTAATCCTTTAATCATTCCATAAATTGAGTAAGGGCTCGAACCTCACTTGCTCAATAAAAAGGTGAAGTTTCAAAGCAATGGACAGTGAAGGAAATATACTATGTAAAGAATCAATAGTAAAAGGAAGAAAGTAATTTATGAAGTAGATATAGAAATTAACAATAGTTAATAAAAAGAGGTAACAAACAAGCTTAGATTGTATTGAGGGCAATTTATAGGGAAGATGAGAAATTATTCAAATAGATAAATAAAGAAAAGGCACATGATAAACAAAATTGACATCGCTGCCAAATTAAGGGAAAGCAGACAGTTTTTTACAGCAGCATCAATTGGTGAAATAGAGTGGAAAAGCCGTTGAGAAATAAGAGAATCGAATAAGTAAAATAGAAATCAAACGGAGGATAGTAAGCAGAAGCCGTTTTAGAAAATCAGTGAAACAAAATAAACAGAAGATAGCTGTTAGCTGAAATGGAAAGAAGAGAAACCCCGTTCTGCGATGCTCAGGTACATCCACAGCAGTTGACTCAACATACTGCGAATCAAAACAATACCGTCTACAATCACAAATTACTTCCCTTTCCCACATTGACGCGCCCCTTTCTTCTAGCCGTCTCTACTCTGACCCTCGCTGGTCAAAGGTTTACGAGTCGTTTCCACAGGCCACCAGCTAGGTTACACCTTGTCATCATGATGACTAAACCAAGCCAACGTGGAGGTAAGAAAATAGGACACTTGCAAGGAACCAGAGCCATGCTGTTTTGTCCAAACAGCACTACGGATGTAGTTGGGCTCCTTCCTGGATGTTCCTCGCCTAGGTGTGTCAACCGACGAGTATCATCAGTATCATGCAAAAAAAAAAACACATCTTTAATAAATAAAAACGGTTGCACAGGGTAAACGAGCTGCCCTAGTAGCAACCTGACTCTTAAAATCGAGATCTACAAACAGACATGGCGGGCGCCGTTGATGGCCAATGACTGTCACCTATTTGCAACTGATCTAGTTTCAGCAATCAATTATTTATTTATTTTATCTTTGTCATTTTTTCTACTTTTTTGTCTGATGAGTTGTTATTTTGTTTGCATTTTAATTCTTTTCGTTTTAATTTTGTGAATCTGAACCAAAGGCGCCGACTCAGGAGGGGGGGGGCACGATACTTTTTGCCCCACTTTAAATTGGGCAGGGGGGGGGGGGGGCAGTCCATACGCTCACTTATCGCTCATTCGTGAGGAGGAGCGCTGCGCGAGCTAGCTCACGTTTGCCCGCGCTCACTTTTACTCCGATTTTTTCAGCTCGCGTTTGCTCCACGCTCGCGCTCACGCTCATATTTCGCTCACGGAGCGCTCATTTTGGACGTGTCGCTAATCATTTAACGTTTATGAGAAACAGCGATGGAATAATCATCATCAAAAGAAAATCATTGGACGTTCATCAAGAGAAAAAATCCGAAGGGAGTATGGCTCTTCTCTCTCGCGCACGAAAGATCGGTAAAAGGAATCTAAAAAAAATCATCATCTTGATTATTCAGCGGAACATCATTTTCACTATTACACTTGCAAGTGTAACGTCACACGTCGAAAAACGACCTGTCACATTTTGTAGATGGGCAATGTGTGTAAACAAAGTGAAATAAATATTTGTAAGTGGTGCTGACAAGGAAATTCACAAAAAAATCATCCGCAGATTGATTTTCTTGGAGAATTTCGGGAGCGATTTTCTTTTGCGTGATTTGCCTCCTCTCTCTTTCGCGGGTGAAGAAAGTTCGCTAGCGAAATTGATTTTTTTGCGATTATTCCATCCCTGGGCTGAAATCAATATTTTTCACCACGGAAAGGTTGGCTCTTCTTTCAACAAGTGGATTTTATTCAACATTTTCGCAACCAAACCTCTGAAAATATTCAATTACAAGTTATATATGATTTCTTGATCATGGATGATTGTTACTGCTTAAAAGATTATTTAAAAATAAATAAAATATACATAAATTTTCAATATTTGTGTACATAACAACAATAAAATATGGTCCAATATGGATTTGATTTGTGAATAAACAGTGCATCTCTTCACGTCAATGAATGTTTACATTATGAATTTAGTTTTTTGTTCCTTGTTCGAAAAATGTCTATATTTTAAATAGAACGTAAATTTCGGTTCGCTGATCAAATCCATTTCATTGCCTACTTTTGTTTGTTCGACCACTTTCTTGATTGTTTTTGCTGCCTGTGCTAAGATAGTTCTAGAAATTTCGTTTCAAACAGGCAGATGCTTCAACAGGAAAAAACAACTACCTACTTTGGCTCACCAGCTCACGTGAGCGCAAAACGCTCCGGTGAGCGTGAGCGAGCACGAGCTACCTGATAAAAACTCACGCTCCAGCTGGAGCGAGCAAGCCTTCCGTGAGCGCTCGCTCATTCGCAACCCTGGCCATGAGTTTCTTAAACCCTTGAATTTTTTATACTAATATTTTTTTTAAGTTTTGGAATATTGAATTTTGTGTATCTGTTATTTTTTTCAAAATTGCAGATTTGAAAAATTGTTGATTTTTTAATATGTATTTTCTAATTTCTGAAGCTCTAAATTTTTTTTTTTATTATCGCCTTCCAAACTTATAAAAAAAATCCCCCTCAATTAATATTCGGGTAATTCTCCGCCAACTCACACAGCAGTTGCCCCGACC
The DNA here is from genome assembly GCF_016801865.2 of Culex pipiens pallens. Taxonomy (NCBI): domain Eukaryota; kingdom Metazoa; phylum Arthropoda; class Insecta; order Diptera; family Culicidae; genus Culex; species Culex pipiens. Next base: position 64,025,444 of record NC_068938.1, on the reverse strand, counting down.
CCTCTTCGATTTGCGTGAAACTTTGTCCTAAGGGGTAACTTTTGTCCCTGATCACGAATCCGAGGTCCGTTTTTTGATATCTCGTGACGGAGGGGCGGTACGACCCCTTCCATTTTTGCACATGCGAAAAAAGAGGTGTTTTTCAATAATTTGCAGCCTGAAACGGTGATGAGATAGAAATTTGGTGTCAAAGGGACTTTTATGTAAAATTAGACGCCCGATTTGATGGCGTACTCAGAATTCCGAAAAAACGTATTTTTCATCGAAAAAAACACTAAAAAAGTTTTAAAAATTCTCCCATTTTCCGTTACTCGACTGTAAAAAATTTTGGAACATGTCATTTTATGGGAAATTTAATGTACTTTTCGAATCTACATTGTCCCAGAAGGGTCATTTTTTCATTTAGAACAAAATTTTTCATTTTAAAATTTCGTGTTTTTTCTAACTTTGCAGGGTTATTTTTTAGAGTGTAACAGTGTTCTACAAAGTTGTAGAGCAGACAATTACAAAAATTTTGATATATATACATAAGGGGTTTGCTTATAAACATCACAAGTTATCACGATTTTACGAAAAAAAGTTTTAAAAAAGTTGGTCGTCATCGATCATGGCCGTTCATGGTCACCCGCGACAGACACGGACGACGAAACAAAGAGAAACGCAAAAAGTAACTTTTTCAAAACTTTTTTTCGTAAAATCGCGATAACTTGTGATGTTTATAAGCAAACCCCTTATGTCTATATATCAAAATTTTTGTAATTGTCTGTTCTACAACTTTGTAGAACATTGTTACACTCTAAAAAATAACCCTGCAAAGTTAGAAAAAACACGAAATTTTAAAATGAAATTTTTTGTTCTAAATGAAAAAATGACCCTTCTGGGACAATGTAGATTCGAAAAGTACATTAAATTTCCCATAAAATGACATGTTCCAAAATTTTTTACAGTCGAGTAACGGAAAATGGGAGAATTTTTAAAACTTTTTTAGTGTTTTTTTCGATGAAAAATACGTTTTTTCGGAATTCTGAGTACGCCATCAAATCGGGCGTCTAATTTTACATAAAAGTCCCTTTGACACCAAATTTCTATCTCATCACCGTTTCAGGCTGCAAATTATTGAAAAACACCTCTTTTTTCGCATGTTCAAAAATGGAAGGGGTCGTACCGCCCCTCCGTCACGAGATATCAAAAAACGGACCTCGGATTCTTGATCAGGGACAAAAGTTACCCCTTAGGACAAAGTTTCACGCAAATCGAAGAGGGGTCGGGGCAACTTTTCCCGATTTCGTGTGAGTTGGTAGAGAATTACCCATTCTCAATCACGTTGTAATAAATTATCTTTTTCAAAAAAAAAAGAATGATTTCCGGATTTAAAAAAAAACTTATCACATCGAAATATTAAAACTAGTATAAGGCCGATGCAAATATTTAAAAAAGTTTTTGTCCCTCGGCCCTGGCCGAGGTCAAGGGGGGGGGGGGCAAAAAAAATAAAAAAATATAAAAATTTAAATAACAAGCCATAGTCTTCACATTTAAATGAAAAAAGTGTTTTAAAATGCATTTTACACTAGTTCAGTTGTTTTGCAATCATTAGTTTTCAAAAAATCTAAGATCTGACAAAAACAAAAATTGTATCGAAAAAAAAGATTTTGCATCGAAAATTTTCAAAAAATCTTAAGATTTTTTAATAAACCTCAACATGCTAAAAATGATTTAAAACGCAGAAGAATGTATTTTAATTTGATTTCAGCTGGTTGCACTTGAATTTTCATTGAAATTTTGAAGTTTATTGTAAAAATATTTGTTTTGCCCCCTGATTTTTAGGGCCAATTTTGAAGGGGGGGGGGGGGGGGGGTGACAAAAACTTTTTAAAATATTTGTACCAGCCTAATTCGTGATTTACAAGAAACTTTAACATCTAATCGCCACTCTTACCTATCGATTTCGGAAAACAACAGTGCCTCCCCAAAATTTTGGACTAGTCGACGCCTCATAAGTTAATTTTTTTATTCTTTATTATAGAGTTTTTCAGGCGCCGGCTGGTTCAATCCTTTCTTTATTTTTTTACTGTTTTGAATTTTTTGGTGTTGTTTTTTTAGTTCAAAAATACACTCAACCCTCGATGGTTTGACACCTGTTGTCTGTGACAAACGAAAATGTGACCAACCACCTGTGTGTACCGTATTTAAAAAAATACAAAATGACTATTTATCAATCTTTCCGAAATGTTGTATACATTTTATCATTGCATTACCATTTTTAATGTCAAATACTTAAATTGTGAAACGGTATTATATTTACTCGAATTTTGTAACTTGCAATATGGGATATCTACCCATGGACGCAACATTTTTTTCATAATTTGCCTACCTTTCCGAAAATCCGCAGCAACTCCTGGTTCCCTGGCATGGCCGCCTCGTCAATCAACGAACGCAGCACGACCGTCAGCGACTGGAAGTGCTCCATGCGCTTCTCATCTTTCTTGATATCCTCCTCATCTGTAACGGGCGTGAGAAATTTCATTGAGGCATTGTTGAGGTGTTGAGAAGGCTGCTGACATTTAGCCGGTTGCGTATTTTTCTTTTTGATCAATCGTCCCGATTTAGAAGCAAACATTATATAAAAGTAAAACGACACCAATCCAGAAATAAATCACCGCCGTGCAACCGGTTCAAACTGAACTCTTCAATCATCAGCAGCAGCAGTTCGATCGATTAGTACGCTAGTGCGACGCCCTTTCAAAAAAAAACAAAAACACAGCGATCACATTGTTAGGGGAAGAAAACAACACAAATGCCTCAACATAAAGTTTCTTACGGTGTCGTCTTCGGTGCGTTCTTCGATGTTGGTCATGTTTCGGAAGAAAAACGCGAGCGCGCGCAAACGCAAAAATCGGTGAACAAAAATAACATTCGCATAAATGTTTCGTCGAACTCGCGAATCTCGCTCGCTGTTTCTCTGTCTGTTAGTCACTTTGGACTCAATGAACTGACAAATCGCTCGTTCTGAGTCACGATTGAACAAAAGAGGTCAGAGGACGAAATGGAACACAAGTTATGATTCTACTCACGAGGCATCAAGTCCCAGAATCGCCGGTAGCACTTGTCTGTATAATATCCCTTCATGACGTCGCCGCCTTTCAGCAGTTTACGGATTATTCGAGACATCATTAGGCCAGCATCCGGAACCACTCGGTCGCCAATCTCCTTCAGCTTGCCGCATTCCTCCTGGTGGTCGGGCCAAGCCTCCTTCTGACAGAGCCGGTTGCAATACCGCACGTACAAACAACTCGAGCACTTCAATACCTTTCCCCTGAAATTAAGGCAATCATCATAATTAGGAAATTCTATCATTAAAATTCTACTCACGGCTTGAAGCACTTGTCGCAGCGTTCCGCCCGGTAACGTGACTGCAGGACACAAGCAAACGGGGTCTCCTTAAGGATCAGGCTGCCCTGTTTGTGGAATAACTTCCTCATTGCGTAAGTGAAAACTTGTACCTCGTACTGCCGTCGCGACTATGCCGGTCTCTGCGGAACGAAAGTGAAACCACACAACCACCGTCTCGAGCGCCAACTCGCAAATGAAGTGATCTGGTCGTGTTTACTGGCCGGCACGCGCGGTTGCTGTTTATGTTGGACGAGACGACGAGTGCAAAAGCTAAAGAGGTGATGACGGCCGGTGAGATTAGGTGCGCGAGACAGTGACGATGGACCTGAAAGTTAGAAAATGTTTTCTTTAGTTTTGTTTGAGCTTTAGTAGGGGTAACTAGTCAAAATCAAAAATTCACCGATTACAACGTGAAGTATCTTTTGAAACAATTTAGAATTTTACCAAATTTTAGCTAAGTATTTTGAAATAATCATTTACTATTGAACCTATTGCATGATTGCGATTAAATCGGTTCCGATCAAAAAGCGACAGCGATTGACTAGATCGTTTCACAGTGCGATTCAAAAAAGCGCTAGAATCGGTAGGTGGTCGTTGAACGGTCGCGCCTTTCCAACCAGAAATGCAGAGCCGCGTACACACACGCGTCACAACATGAAATGCGTTTTTTTTTTCTTCTGTGGAATGAATATTTTTAGAAAACCAACCAAGCGTAAAAGCGTTTTAAAATATTCCAAAAATAAATCGCGATTGTTTTGCCCGAAGAGGTGGTGGGTGGAAATTCGTATGCAACAGCACCACACTCACGAGGGGTTGTAAACAAAACCCAACATGACAGATCAAAGTGAGGTTTGTTCGCCTTTTATGCTGAATGTTGTAGCATGGAAGCAGGTGTGCTCCTGCAGGGGGAGTTTTCCATTTTACCGAGCTTCATTAGGTCAACCGACACAAATGGACGTGTTTTGGAAACGAACCTAGCAGATCAGTAAACCTCGTTGGTTTTACCACAGATTGACAGCGATTCTTGTTAAACCATCGGGATTCCTTTTTTTTTTGTTTTTATTAGTCGAGTTAATAGTTTAAAATTCAAGCAAAACAATGTAAAAGGTCCTAAGTCCAAAATGTAAACAAACCAGATTTTTTGTGCAAACAATGCCAAAAGTCTTTAACTATCGCTACATATCGAGGATTATATAAAAAAACATGTTATTTATATGAAAAAATAACTGTTTTACAAAAGGCCAAAGTCAAAGAAATTTAGTTTGTTTCCAAAACACTCATAGACACTTTATTTCAAAGGGTCAATGTGGAAACTGGGTTGTTTTGTTTTGAAATCGTGTTTGGTCCATGGCCAAAACAATGTATTTCAAAACAAACAACGAAACAAGGTATGGAACTTGGTTCAAATTAGTTTAAAAAACAGCGGACGGAACGGAACAGATTAGCGACGCCGTGGGAGGCCACGGATCACATTTCAACTTCCGGATGCGTCGAAAAAGGACGACCTCACCAACCTGGTCCACGCGAACATCGATCAGTTCAGCCAGTACTGGCGGGAATGGCCTGGCGCGTTCTGTTTCATCTCGGCTTCATCCACCGGTGGAAGTAAGGAAAGCGGTGAAATCAGACATACGGATAGTGATCGCAACAGCAATTCGTTAGTATTTGAATTTAACTTCCACTTTCAGATCCATCAGCCCCAAGATTAGCACACATTCCTGTCCGCGCTTCTGCAATAATTAAATTATTCTTTCGCGATGGAAAACCTTCGGCCGCACGGACGTTTACCATCAGTCCCGCTTAAGCAGCAACGAAGTTAAACAGAACCTACTTCCGCCAACGACTATTTCATGGATCGACTTCCGAAACAACCCGGCAATGTTGTCAAGCACTGATGAGGCATGCGGAAGTGGCCACACGAGCGCCAACACTTCGTCGCCGGAGCAGCGGATGCGCCAGGGTCCAAAACGTTACATGCTGTCCTCGGACGCGGTCATACACCAAAGTGAAGAGATCGAGATCGAGGAAGGTGTTGGTGGAGAATCGCTACAAATTTGTTACCGAAAGCAAAGGCGGCCAGTACAAGTCAGCGCCGTTCCAGAGTCGAAATCCAACACGTGTTACTCATTCTTTGAAAACTACCGCCAACCGCCACTTTGACTGACAAATCCTTCGCGTTTCAACGCCATCCGCGACGTCTCCAAATAACGATTTTACTTTTTCACTAACAAAGATTTACTTTAAATAAAAGTTTCCCAGTATTTCTGGGATCCTCAAGACGTGTGTCATGATGATTCTAGCCATTTACTATACATATTAAAACAAACGACGGCAAATCATATTAATGTTATAATTTATTTAATATCCTTTCCTCATGACTGGTAATGATAACAAACATCGATTAGGTGAAAAGTACAGAATTGATGGTCTTAGTACCAGTATGTATAACTACCTTAAAACATCACTTTTTATCTTCTCTAAATGTTGAATCTCAGATTAGCAATTCCTTGTCGCAGTAAATACGAATCGCTTTTTTTGTCAAATCCACCCGTAAGCTAAGTGAAGCAGTTCACTCAAGACAGCCAAGCATTTTTCCCACCTACTCGTGGCCAAAAACTTCTCAAACCACCGTCCACGGTCTCCAGCGAAGTAATTTCCCTGGTTGGTGCTGTTCCGGCTTCAGTCTCAGCTTACACTCGAGGGATACCGTGCACGAAAAACCAGATGTAACTGGCCAGCTCCAACGGTTGGTTCGGCTTCGAAAAATCCGCGAAGGTTTGCCACTTGCTGGAAGCCAAAATGAAATTAACTCTGTGTTGAAAATTACAATATTAAAACCATGAACTTACCTTTGCGAATGGAGGAGAAACTCAGCGAACACTTGATAACATGAAATTTTGTCAAAAAAAGATCACTAACCGCTCAAAACTATTAAAAAAAATAAATATATTTTTTAAAACGAAAGGCCAAACACGAAAGCAAAAGTTGTTTGGGTTTGGCCTGCGGCCAAAACAACAAAAGGAAAACAAAAACAAACTGTTATCGTGTTTGGCCCGGGGCCAAAATGGAAAATGAAACTGTCGATGTTTGCAAAGGCGCTAACACGCAAAGGGTCTAATCCGATCCCGCACTGGTAAAACTTTCGCTCGAGGCCTATGTGCTTTTTTCATTAATTTTATCGGGATAATTATGTTTTTTCATTAATTTCAACATAAGGATGCATAACCATACTAGTTTTACACAAATTGAGTGAATAATTTTTGCAGACACCTTTATCCGTTTGAAATAGGAATTAAAAAACTAACTGCAAATTTCATCCTTGATTTTCTCAATGTTTTGAAAAATGAGACCGGCCGTTTTACAATGTTTTGCTTGAATTATCGAGAATCTTGTGTTTCATTTTACACTCTGCATCATGGGCATCACGAGTTCTCCCAGTACGACATCTGGAAAGTCTGTGGCCAAACTAGCCTCAGTCGGTAAAATCGAGGGCGCCCACTCCGTTTAGCAAACGGTAAACATGGCGGGAAGCCGAACGATTCGTACGCGAGAGATTTCAGTGAAAAATCAGTTAATTTTTTGTGTTTTTGAACTCAGTGAAGGTAGTTTTACTTTAAAATTTGAGCGAAACTTATAGTTTCTATCCAATTTCCTGAAAAGGACGGGTCAAGTGTTTGCAAATGTGTTTATTGTGCAAATGATTAAAATATGTTTTCGTAGCGTTTGATGTCACAACATAAACCAGCATAAACATGTGGGGTTATGTTGGCACTCAATCTAGTTTAGTTCAAATCAAGTGGAAAAAAAGTTAGTGATGGTGGTTTATGTTTAGAAATCTGCATGTTATGACAAAGTTGAACAGAGTTAGGATAGAGCTGCAAAGAAATTTTCGCCATGGTGCTTGCAGGTAAATCAATACTAGGTTAAATGTCCGTAAATTGGGCCTAGTCAATAAATTGGCCCTACCAAACTAAATTTAAAGTAAAAAATAATTGAAATGGTTAATCAAAAAATCTCAGGAATCTGTCATTATCTTATAATCTATAGAGTCTTTACCTCAAATTTCAATCAAATTGGTCCATCCCATCGTAAATCAACTTTGTGTTCAGAGAAAAACGCTCACAAAGTTTGACAGTTTGCTTTGCGCAAGGCTAAATTTGAGCTAAAATCGTCCCTAACTCAGTTAATGCAGTTTGAGGTGATATTATTGTTCACAACGATATACAGTAGGAATCAAACATGTATGAATAACTCTTCAAGGGAGCGTCCATAACCAAAGTCACTATAATGGCAGACGTGTATCCAGTAGACACACCTTTCCCCCAAATATGAGCCAGATTGGTTGAAACTACGACTTGTTAGAGCCATTTTATCATTGTTCCCCGTGTCTCATTGATGACTACTCTACCCTACTTGTTCGGTAACTGGGCTGAGAACGTAGCGCAGTCACCGAATCCCTGACTGAAAAGTCCGTCGGACGTCCGTCGTTTGTCGTCCGTGCACTCGTACGACGTCGCACGACAATGTCGTGCGACTTTCGCGCGAATGTCATACGTTTTTGCACCAAAAAGTCGTGTTTGTCGTGCGATCGATAATCGAAATTGTACGACATTGTCGTACGACATTCGACCGATGTCGCACGGTTTTGTTATTTAGAATGTCGTGCCTTTGTCGTGTGCTGTCATTTGTTATATTTAGGCTTTTTTTAAAGAAAAATTCAAGTTTTTTATTATTATATAGGATTGTTATTATTTTTTTGTAATTTAACATGATACTGGAATAACCTTCCGAACATTTTCACTATCACTGCACTTAATTTCACTGTTTTCAAAATAACTGAGATAGATCCTGGTTCTGAGGCCATTGGCCATCCCATAGATTCTGGTTCTGATGCCGTTGGCCATCCCACGACGACCGAGTTCGATTCCGTGGGTCGTTCGTCCACCCCCATCGTCTTCTCCCGGATGTCTTTGAGCATCTGGGACCTGCGATACACATCCGGAACCATGCTGGGATTGTTTGTTTGACTGTGATCCGAACTGGCCGCTGTTGCCCTGCTAAGACGGTCGTTTTGGAATGTATCGTTGTCTCATATGGCTCATGTTGCCACCGACTCCTCTTCCTCCGCCACTAGTAGCAGGACTGGCAGCAGCATCTCGGAAATAATTTTGCAACCTTTGATGAACGGTGGCAGAAGCATCTCGGAGATGCTCGCTCATGCCCTTTTCGTTTGGACCACGCACGAGTAGTTCTCCAAGACGTTCTCCAATCTGTTGTGCAGATTCGCGTTTTTTTGTTTTGCATGCCGTTGCCGTATTCTTGAGCTGCATCAGCTGATCGCGCGAGTATTTTCTGCTTTCTGGATGGATTGTCCGGAACCCACTGTTCCGCGTCGTTCTCGATGAGGTTAAGCTAGCACGACTTTTTGGCAGGAATCATCGATGCGGTGGCGGCCTTCGCTGGCCTGTCGGTGGCGCAAATTCCGTCGATTCTTGCGTTTGAACCGCTCCGGCACTTCCGCTTATATTGGGTGACTTCTTGCTTCATTTCCGCGGGGCTCGGATGGTGCGTTAGATGCTGCTGGGTGTTGAAATGATAAGAGAACATAGAGGTTCTCTAGTCCGCAGCGGTGATCGTGCGGGGACATTTGCATCTGTGGCGGTCCGTGTTGGTGAACGTGTGGCGGCGGATGGCGGAGATGTGTTGGTGGTTTATGATGCATCGGTCCCATGCCGGCGGGAGGTCCGCTCAGTTCAGGAGTAGCCTGGTGAGGATGATGTGAGGTGTTTATTATTGTCTGGTTCAACGGCTGGGTACAGTGGAACTTACATTACATTCGGAGGAGTTGTGTTGTAGGTCGGAGTTGACGGCAGGTTGAGGCTGTTGTGTGAAGCCTGCTGTTGTTGTTGTTGAGCTCCGGATCCGGCTGTAGATGTCAAAGAGGAGGTAGGAAAAGCCAAATCGTTGCATGTACGTCCTCATGTATTTTAGGATTGATGATGGAAATGGCTCGCCACGCTTCATTATGGTTTGGGGGGGGGGGGGGGGGGTAGCGAATTGGGCAACGGAAACTACTGCATCTGCGGAGTAGGATCAAGTGGATTAGTGGCACTGTTCGTAAGAGAGGCGACAGGATGATGAAAGAATTTGGTGGTATTTACATTGAAGAGACCGCCTTTACCGCCAGCCGGATGGTGTTGGCCTTGGGCCAGGATCGGTGCTGACTGTGGGGAGGCCAATGCCATGCCCGGCTTCGAACCATATTTCCACGTGTGGCTCGGTATCCGGCTGTACTGCATCTGAATACACGAGGTAAAGAACGGTTCCCAATAAATATTCATAGAAATAGAAAGTAACTAACTACCTCTAACTACTTAAACCAACTTACCAACCAACTTTTTGCTCCGATTTGGTTTTGCACACTACATTTTCAACCTCAATTTTTAGCTTTTGTTCAATCCAGTCTGAACAAATTTTTGCTTGATGTAAACTGTCAAAGTTTTTTTGCCGACGCCGCCGAAACGTCAATCTGTCAGAAAATCGATGCAAAAAACGATGTCATGCATGTCGATTGTTTGTCGTCCATTTGTCGTCCTTTCGACCAATCGATATCGAAACGGTAAAATCAAATCCGTGCGACATCTCGTACGACGTGCGACATTTTTCAAACAGGGATGCTGTTCGCTAACTGGGCTGAACGAAAAATAACGAGGGGACTACCGATGCATAATATTTTCTAAATGAAATATAAAAATTAAAATTACTCAAATTTATTTACACTGATTACTATTTATATTTCTTCAATTATGACTTGAAATTGCAGGCCAAGGATTGATACCTAAGAGCATGCAATGGCACTGACCTTGTTGCGTGCTCTTGGGTTGACGTCCACGTAAGGAACATCCTGGAAGGAGCGTAACTAACTACATCCGTAGTTCTGTTAGATCATCCGAACTATCTTGATCAGAACAGTATAGCTCTGGTTCCTGGCGAGTGTCCTATTTTCTTACCTCCACGTTGGCTTGGTTTTCATGATGACCTAGCTGGTGGCCTGTGGAAACGGATCGTATACCTTTGACCACCGCGGGTCAGAGTCGAGACGGCTAAAAGAAAAGGGCGCGACAATGTGGGAAAGGGAAGTAATTTGTGATTGTAGACGGTATTGTTTTGATTCGCTGTATGTTGAGTCAACTGCTGTGGATGTACCTGAAACATCGCACAACGGGGTTTCTCTTCTCTGCATTCTCAGCTACCACCTATCTCCTATTTTTGTTTTGCTCTTCTGATTCCCAATTCTTCACTGATTCTTCTATTTAATATCCAACATTTGATTTTAATGTTACTAACTTTTGATTCTCTTATCTCTCAAAGCTTTTCCACTCTTTTCTATCAATTGATACTGCTGTAAAAACTTTGTGTTTTTCATTAAAAATATACTTTTCCTTAATGTACTAGTAATATCAAGTCTATTGTTCATTTGCCTAATCTTTTTTGATTTTATTGCGAATTTATTTATTTGAATAATTCTTTATCTGTCCTATAAATTATCATTACTATAATCTAAGCTTGTTTTGCATCTCTATTTATTAACTATTGTCTAATTTTACATCTAATACATCTAGCTTCTCATTTTTATTCTTCAAAATACGCTCATCATCTCTTACTATTGATACTTGATTTTTATAAAATAAATTCTCTTTTACTGTCTATTGTTTTCAATCTTCACCCTTTTTTTCAAACAAGTGAGGTTTGAGCCCTTACTCAATTTATGGAATGGTTAAATGATTAACACAAATATTACTATTGTATTTTTGGTAAATTTTTATAACATGCTTAGGACCAACAATTGTAACAAAACACCGCGACAAAAGAAATAGCAACAGATAAACAGACTCAACAATAGGGAAGATTTCAGGAGAAAACAATACACAGTAAATAACAATTAGTTTTTGAATTCAAACTAAAAATATAACAGTTTTTGCTTTAATGAAAGTTGATAGGCACACTATAAATGGTTAGGCGCTTATACTTACATCAAACCCTACGTAATGTACCACCCCGGCCGAGTTAAAATGCGTAACCGGAAAAGAAGGTGTGCATGCCTGGCACGAACACTCAAAGCGTGTTCTAGCGTGTTGCTCGTACTGACTCAGAGCAAGGGTGAGATGTAGGTGTAAGGGCAGTGCGAGTTCGTCGGGAACCTGGTGCATAAGATCGGTCAAGGCCCGTTCTTACACTGAAAATTGCGAATTGCGAATTGCGAATTCAATTATGACTTGAAATTACATATAAGTTTGAAAAAAGTTTTTTTTTATTTATTGAACGTGATTTTTGCATCTATACCCTCGGTGATTTCGGTTTGTTTTGGATTTTTGACGTTTGTCTGCTTTTTAACTGGGCTACGGCCCAGTTATCGAACACCCAGTTAAACAACGCCCGGTTACCGAACAACTACTATAGCTTATTTTCCTGAGTATCTTTTGTTCGATCGCAAAGGATTTAAAATGGATGTTTAATTCAATTCTTAAAACATAACCACTGATGAACTGACGTGCCACCAGGAACAAATTTCTGGATCATTTCAGACCGCATTCTTCTTTTTTTTCTTTTTGCTTTTCTCTTCTTGAGTGAATGTCAAAATTCGAGTTTGACACTCAACCACCTGTAGCTGAGCAATTCTCTGAGATTTCGGTCATTCGATTTTTTTTTTGTATTTTTTAATCCGGCTGAAACTTTTTTGGTACCTTTGGTATGCCCAAAGAAGCCATTTTGCATCATTAGTTCGTTCATATAATTTTCCATACAAATTTTGCAGCTGTCCATACAAAAATGATATGTGAAAATTCAAAAATCTGTATCTTTTGAAGGAAATTGTTGATCGATTTGATGTCTTCGGCAAACTTTTAGGTATGGATATGGACTACAATGAAAAAAAAAAATATACACGGTAAAAAAATCGGTGATTTTTAATTTTACTTTTTGTCAATAAAACTTGATTTGCAAAAAAAAAAACACTATTTTTATTTTTATTTTATTTTTTGATATGTTTTAGAGGACATCAAATGCCAACTTTCCAGAAAATTCCAGAATGGGCAAAAAATCTTTGACCGAGTTATGATTTTTTGAATCAATACAGATTTTTTTCAAAAAATCTAAATATTGGTAGCAAACATTTTTCAACTTCATTTTTTGTTGTAAAATCGAATTTGCAATCAAAAAGTACTTCAGTGAATTTTAGATAAAGTGCACCGTTTTCAAGTTAAAGCCATTTTTAGGTAACTTTTTGGAATATAGTTTCTAAGTCTCACCCAAACAACCCACCATTTTCTAATGTCGATATCTCAGCAACTAATGGTCCGATTTACAATGTTAAAATATGAAACATTCGTGAAATTTTCCGATCTTTTCGAAAACAATATTTTCAAAAAAATCAAGACTAACATTTCAAAAGGGTGTAATATTGAATTTTTGGCTCGTTCGAAATGTTAGTCTTGATTTTAAATTATAACGTGTTCGAACCGGTTGTTGCGTTTGAAACGGAATTTGTGTACGATTCTAATTAGATTCCGCTGTTGCAACGCGTTAGCAAATACTCACAAATGTCACACAATATTCAAAATGTTTCGCCAAATGGCATATTTGGACCGAAGAATAATCGAAAAATGGCTACTTTGATTAAATAGTATTTTTATCAACGCACACCTCAAACAAACAATAGCATTCATGGGCTGTATGGCTTTATTTTTTTTCTATGCATAGAATATAACTCATATGATGGTTTTAAGTAATATCCCATATATAATAAATTGTTTTCCTTGCTTTTTTCAGGGTTTTTACAATGAGACAAGATCAACTAAAAAAGGTAAGTGCACTACGTCAAGTCAAGTGTTTCAAAAGCAATTGTTGTGCCAAAGGATAGCTATAGAATTTCTTCGAAATTTAGACTAATGTTTGAATACTGTCATTATAAGGGATGGGATTCGTCAGTGTTGTATCCTTGTCAGCGTAAAAATGAATGTTGTATTACTCTTTCACCACTTTATTTATTAAATCTTAACAAAAGTACGGGCTTACAAAGAAGATTTATCAACTTTATCAGTACAAACTAATCACGCCTGCGTCAAGTGATTGGCCATGTGTTTTCGCAGGTAATCCTTACGTGGGTATCCGCGCCCACAGATAGTACAAACAAACGGCTTTATGCCTTGGTGGGCCATGATGTGTCGCTTAAGATCCGTCGAGAATGCATAACTAGCGTCGCACTGATCACACTTGAATGGTTTCTCTCCCGTGTGCAGTTTCATATGAGCCTGCAAACAGGTTTTCCAGGCGAACGATGATGGACACAGCGTACACTGGAGCGGCCGGTGGTTCGGATTGTGGGTAATCAGGTGGTTCTTCAGGTTGGAATTCGTTTTGAATCCTCTTCCACACACCTCGCACTTGTATCGATCCGCTGCTATGGAGTGAGCTCGTACGTGCTTCCGGAATGAGTCCTTCATGACAAAAGTTTTCGCACAAATTGGACAAACGAAGGATTTCCCTTCTTCGTGCGAGCGTTCGTGATCGGCCATTGCCGTTTTGTCCCGAAAGATACGGCCACAGGTCGCGCATTGATACGATTGCACGCGGTACGCTTTGAGTTGATGATCCCGAAGGATTCGCAAGCTTTTGTACCGTCGAAAGCACACGTCGCAAGAATACTGATTGTCTTTATCGTCTGCGGTGAGACTTTCCGGCTGGTGGTTTTCTGCGGCGTGTGCCTTAAGTAGTTCGTCATTTTCAAACTGTTCGTAGCACGCGCAGCATCGCGGTAGTTGTCCCTTGCGATTGCAATACGGTTGAATCATTTCCCTTGCGTGTGACTCGATGTGCTGATCGAGAAGACTTTTGCTCTTAAAGTCTTCCTCACACTTATCACATTTGAATTCGTTTTCAACGTACAGTTGCTCCTTGTGCAGAGCTAGAGCTTTCCTGGTGGTGTACCGTTTGAAACACACGTCACACTCGTACGGACGCGCCTCCATTCTTGCTCGGTCCGTAACCTTGGTGTTGGCATGAACCGTTTGCGAATGTTGGAGCACCTCCTCCATTGTAGACAGCTTCTCTTTACATCTGCAGCATCGTTTGATTTCCTTATTCGCTGGTCTCCGGCCTCTCTTCGTTACTGGCTTTTTGCTGGTTTCCTCTTCATCATCCTCACTTTCCTGCTTAAAATCCGGATCAGCATAGTCTTCATCGTCGTCTTCGGAATCACTATCTTCCGAGACTTCACGGCGTTTCTCTTTCTTCACAATCGGCTTTACATCCACCTCCGGCTGCAGTGGTTCTGCGTAAACGCACTCATCGTTCAGCACGTCTTCGGAGACTTCAGTTTTTATCAAGCTGTCTACCAACTGAGGAAACTCATCACTTTCCATCAACGAATCCCTGAAGGTGTAGATGAAATTGTTAGTGAAATCACAAAAAGGACATCACCGCCTACTCACCTAGCATCGGTTTTGCTATCCATAAGCAACCCCCGGAACTTGGCATCGGACTGATGGCACCGGATGACCAGTTTGTACGCAACAACCAGGTCCGCTTTGCATTGCTCACAGCATTGGTACGGAAGACCATCGTATTCGTTGATCTGGAAAAGGGCTAGATTTTATCCGGTTCTAGACAAGTTTATAGAACGAATTCCGCCTACCTCTAGATTCACACAGTACCGCAGCATATCGGCCAAGCTGCTGGTACTGCTGTCCGGGAAGTTGTTCAGCGGAACAGCGCTCGCTACCACCGACGAGCAGATCCGACAGGAGCTGTGGAATGTGTCCATGGACAGGGTTCCCGGGTGGGCGGTCATCGTACGTCGTGGCAGTGTATCGCGTTTTGGGATTGTAAGATTCGGACGAAGCTCACCAATTAGAATGTAAATAAGAAGGAAGATTGCGAACTGTGTGTGACAGGTGACAACGGGTTTGACGTTTGGATTGTATACAACACAACACCATCAGTGTGTATGTTGTTGTTGACGTTTTCAATGCATCGCGTATTATCCATCAACATCGATGATTGAAGCGTAATGTTTTGTAAACAATCATTAGCAGGTAGTGCATTGGCTTGTGTACTTATCATTTGTTTTGATTTTATCTGATAAAGAAATGGAAGCAAAACAGGATCCCTGCCGGATTTGCTTCGTCTCATTAGAAGGAAACATTTCGTTGAGTGATTCCTTCAATGGAAGCTCGCTTATTGAGATGTTACGGTGCTGCGTTAAGCTAGAGGTCAGTACCAATTACGCCAAACCAAGATTGCTCAACTTATTTGTACTGTGTTTACAAACAGGTTCATGAAAACGATGGTCTTCCCTACGAATGTTGTACAAGCTGTAAAGACGATCTGTTAGTTGCTTACAGCTTTGTGGTTCGATTTCTTGAATCAGATGCCAAATTCAGGAAACTGCTAGAAGATGCGTCTTCAGTTGACAGGTAGCTATTGCAAGATTGGATGTTCTCTTTAGGATGTTTAAAGAAGCTCGAATTTCAGGTTATCAGAAAAAGAGCCACGAACGGTATGTTCGGTTAAGCCGCAGTACAAACTTGGTGAGGAACTTGTATTTGTCGAACAATTTGTGGATACTTGTAACGATGCCGCGGAAATCACCGCAATCAAAGATGAGTCCGCTGACAGTTCTGAAGACGAATTCGATGCGCTCAGTGACGATGGAGATCATGGCGAGCAAGAAGAGGAAGTCAGAGTTAAACGAACAAACTACACGTCGACGCCTAAACGATGTTGTAGGTGTAAAACGCGACTTCACAGTATCAAGCAGGTCCAAGAGCACTCCAAAATCCACGAGGAATCCAGAATCACCGATACTCGTCGCATCAAATTACGACCTTATGAGTGCTCGAACTGCTTCAAGCGGTACACTAAACAGCGAGCTTTGGAGCTTCACCAACGCGAGATGTACGCCGATAAGCCTTTTCAGTGTGACGAATGTGAAGAAGACTTCCATTCTGCATCGCAACTAGAAGAACACAAGGATAGCCACGGAAAGGAAAAGGTTCCCAAGAAAGGACCTTTTCCAAAGTGCTGTGCATGTTACCAACAGTTTGAATCTGAAGATCAGCTCAGAGCACATGGGAACGAAGTCCATCTGCCTGAAAGTCAGAAGTGTTCAAGCGAAAACGAGAACCAGTTCAGCTGTGACGTGTGCTACCGTCGGTACAAATCCAAGCGTATTCTCATGGATCACAAATCAAAGCCATACCGGACAAAGCAGTACCAGTGTTCGCAGTGTGGAAGGATCTTCCGCGATAAATGTGCCCTCTCAGACCACGAACGGTGTCATCAGGGTGAGCGACCGTTTGTTTGTGCCGTTTGCTCGAAAACGTTTGCCATTAAGGATTCCTTCCGGAAGCACGTGAAATCGCACTCGATCGAAGAGGATCGCTTCAAGTGCGAGATATGCCAGAAAGGGTTCAAAACTAAGGGAAATCTGAAGGATCATTACATAACACACGCGCCCGACTATCGGCCGCTCAGTTGCACCCTTTGTTCGGCCACTTTTGCGCGTAAGTCTTGCCTGAACTCGCATATGCGGATGCACACGGGAGAGAAACCGTTTAAATGTGACCAGTGCGATGCTAGCTATGCGTTCTCGACGGATTTGAAGCGGCATCGGATGGCCCATCAGGGAATTAAGCCGTTTGTTTGTACAATCTGTGGGCGCGGATATCCGCGGAAGGATTATCTGCGTAAACACATGGCTAACCATTTGACTCAGACGTGATTGAAGGAAGCATCGTTTAGCAGTATTGGTTTTTATTGTTTTCAATAAATGATTTTAAGCAACTTTCTGTTCAAAAATGCGGTAGAGAAATCCTCAAAGCGTGTTCCAACGAAACATCTCTGCGGTTAACCTTTTGTGGTAGGCCAATGCATTGTTTTCTCAGAAGGGTAGTCTCAACAATTCCAAAAACTCAATATTTCCAAGAAATTTTTATTTTATTGATATATGACAAATCTTTACATGGCTTCGTGGGTCTTCAAATGGACCAACAGCGGCTTCTTCCGGTTGAACGCCTTCGGGCATTGCGTACACTGGAAACTTAGAATTCCTTCGTGCTTCTCGCGAATGTGTCCACGCAAGTCCCGCTGGTATCGATACGAGGCCGGACACTGCTGGCATTTGAACGGCTTATTGCCCAGATGAAATTCGATGTGTGAATCGAGCAGTCGCTGCTGCGTGAATGTGATCGGACACAGGTGACACTTGAATGGGCGATCCTCGGAATGAACGGTGAGATGTCCCTTGAGCAGGCTCTTGGTGCGGAATCCGCGACCGCAATATTCGCACTTGAACTCCTCCTTTGCGTCGTGCAGTCGAACGTGGGCATCAAACGAACCCTTGATGGAGAACCGAGCGTCGCACTTGGGACACTCGTAGGGTTTCTCCCGCCGGTGAGAGTTCTCGTGGTCCCGCAGGAAACTTTTCTCCTTGAACGCCTTTCCACACAAACTGCAAATAAACTTCTTTCCTCTGAACATACGATATTGATGCACCTTCATGGATTGGCGAGTCTTGAAGCGTCGATAGCAAACATCACACTCAATCTCCAAGTCCCCGTCGTACGCTTGGCTTTCCTTCAGATGAACATCGTCAGCGTGGGCTTTCAGTGCTTCCTTGCTTTCAAACTTTTGCTTGCAAGCGCAGCAAATGTGAGATTCCTGGCGCAATTCCTCCATCCGTTCAATAATCAGCTTTTTCTTGTGGTACGTTTTCAAATGTTTCTGCATCACGTAATGGTTCGCAAACTCTTCGTTACACTTTGGGCACGGATGTAACATTTCTACGTACATTTTGCGCTGGTGACGAAGAAACTCCTTCTTGCACTCAAATCGCCTGTAGCAGTGCGGACACTCGAAGGGATTGTCGTCGATTTCCCTTGGATTCGTCACGCGATACCGCAGGTGATACTTGTCCGAGTGTTCTTGAACCTTCTCGTAGCTGTCCAGCAAGAGGTCCTTGCATTCACAGCATCTCTTCGGCTGTGAATCCGCTTTGACGCCGTAATACAAGCGTTTCTTCTTGGACGAGTGACCATTTTCATCGTCATCGTCGCTGTCCGAGCTGCGTGCACTGTCGGCGTAATCAGACAAGCTATCGTCGCTCGAATCAACGTCTGACTCCATAGTCCAGCGCTTCTTCGGTGGCTTCGAAGTGTCCGGCTTAACATCTTCAACGTCTTCTGCAGCTTTCCGGTCCACAGAATCATCATGTATTTCCGCCTTCACGGAAACCATCGGCGGTTGTTCCGTTTTAGCTGCCTTTCTTTTGCTTAGTCTGGTCTTTCGTTTCGGCCTAGGCTGAAACTCTTCTTCGCTTGAATTTCCACCGTAATTGGAAACTTCTCCCGGTTCGAGCTCTTCCGCTTCCGACTTGATGTAGACCTCCGAGATGAAAACCGACGAGATACTTCCGTCGACAGGTTCGCTGCAAAATGAGACTAATTATATAAATCTTTTACAAGTGGGAATCGAAGTACAAACTTACGTGACTTCAATCTTGGGCACGGCAAACATATCCTTGAGTTTGACTTCGGAATCTACCAGGCGGCCGTGGAACCGGAGTGCCGCCTGCAAGTCTCCCTTGCAACTGCTGCAGTAATTTGACGGCATGCCGTCGAGTATGTTGATCTGTTATCAAATACGCATAGCTTTAGAATTCAATCTGATATGGGAACAATTTGGTCCATTACCGTGATTCCGAAGCATTCTTCAATAAAGTGCGCTGGCGTTTTCCCGTCGCCGAACGATTCGTACAGCGGATGCATTTCGTCGCCAGACGCATCCGTGCAAATCCGACAGATTTGGTTGAATATCTTCGCAGACATTTTGTTCTAACAGAGTTCTTCCTTTCTTTTAAATCTAATTTTGTGAGTTACATTTCACGAACAAATTTGTTTCCAAATAAACACCTTAAATTTGCAAAGCTTGGTTTATGTTTTTCTTTGCTTACAATAATCCATCGGTTGTCAAAATGTACTGACAGAACATTAATACCTGTGAAGTACGCACACAGATGTAGAATTAAAATTCACAGAAAGCTTCATTCCTCGATGTAAACAACGCATTTAACAAGTTTTGTTCGCTTTAAGACAACTGTTTTGATTCAGAAGTCTAATGTCGCTATCAGAAAACGAAATCAATCAACAATGAACCAACCGATGCGGTGTCGGTTTTGCTACAAATCCAACGCCATCGCGTTGTGTTCCCTATCGGAGGCTTTAAACGATGGCAAATCAATCGCTCAAGCCATTGAGCACTGCTATCGACTCTCGGTATGTACTTAAAATGGTCAATTTCCTTTGAAAGTCAATCGCTGAATGCTTGTTTGGGTTCCAGATTTCGAAAGACGACCTGTCCAGTTTATGTTGTGAAGACTGTAGACAGGACCTGATCGCTGCAATGAAGCTGTTGACAAGAATCTATGAGTCTGATATTCGATTGAAGTCGGTTGAACCAATACTGAAAGGTGAAATGCAGTGGGTATTTTCCCTAAAATTTCTGTTGTTCTGCCAACTCATGCTAGATATTAATTTCCAGCAAATCTTTTGACGATCGAAATCACCTTATATCGTCCATATTTATCGCTGAAACGGAAATAAAGCTCGAGCCAGAAGAAACACTCGCTGAATTGAATGATACAAAGGATAGCTTACCACCTGAACCAATCGTCAAACGGGGACGAGGAAGGCCGAAAAAGGTCAAGGTAGAAGAGAATCCGCCTGCGGAACCAACAATTCCAGATGAATCTACGAAAGAATCATCCAACTCGGTCAAAAAGCAGAAACGACGAATGAGTACTTATTCAATACGCTCGGACGATGAAGTGTCCGATTTTTCTGCGGAATCAGAGGACTCAGATTTTGAGCCCGATGGTGAGAATGAGGACAATGATTCCGATGAACCTAAAGGGAACAAACGAACCATTTTTGGGGTCAAGCCGGACTCTAAACCAAGAAGATGTTGCAGCTGTAAAGACTTTCCACTAGATTCGATGGAAAAAGTGAAGGACCATTCGAAAAAGCATCATGTTAGACACGTTAATGCTCAAGAGGAGATTGACAAACCTTTTGAATGTTCGGTTTGCTTTGCGAGATTCGAAACTAAGAAGCAGTTCCGGCAGCACGAACGGAAAATGTACATTGAAGTGTTGCATTCTTGTAAGCACTGCGATGAGCAGTTTGCCAATCCTTACGTTTTGCAGAGGCATCTGAAGAATGACCACCAACGACGGCTGAAGATTCACCAGATGGAAGATATGTATATGCAAAGTAACATTTGCTGTGGCTGTCGGAAGCAGTTTGAATCTCAGGAACAACTAAAGGAACACTCCTTGCAGGTTCACTTGCCACAGCGGGAACCTCCTCAAAGTGAGACCGCCGTGGAATGTGACACCTGTTACAAGAGTTACAAATCGGTCAGATATCTGAAGGAGCATCGGTTTCGATTTTGGAAGGAGAAGAAATTTGTCTGCTCTCAATGCGGTCGTGGCTTTCGGGAGCGAGCGCAACTGGAAGATCACGAGGACTCCCACCGGAACGTACGCAAGTACGAGTGTCCAGTTTGTCATGCCAAGTTTTCGATGAAGGCTTCCTGGCAAGTTCACGTACGATACCACGATGCCGAGGAAAGCTTCCATTGCGAGTACTGCGGAAAGGGATTCCGGAAAAAAGGACTGTTCAAGGTACACATGCGCGTTCATTCCGAAGATCGTCCCCACAAATGTCCGATGTGTCCGCTTTCGTTCACGCAGAAGAACCGTTTCGACGCCCACGTGCTCGAGCACACCGGTATGAAAGCCTTCAAGTGCCAACAGTGTCCCGCTTCGTACATTCATCAGCGAGCTCTGCGACGGCACGTGCGTGAAAAGCACGAAGGAGTCTTCAGCTTCAAGTGCACAATCTGTCCGAAGGGATTCGTCGAGTTGAAGCCGCTTCTGGTGCATTTGAAGACCCACGAAAAGAGTGATGAGGCAACGTTTTCGAAGGCATAGACAATACAACAACACAAAGAATGTGTTTTGAGAAGAATAAAGCTCAAGAATGTGAAGAAACAAAATCAGCTATTCATTTTTTGATGACTTTTCCATATCGTGGGTTCAGCCGGATTACTACGCTACTCTGCTTCTCGGCAGGTCCTCTACCTCCATGTCAGTTTTGGACAATAGATGATCACTCCTCGAAAAAATCTCCAAGCTTCTTCTTTTTCTCTAGTTTATCCCATGGCAACTGGAACATGGATCCAGTAGTTCACGAAGCTACGGATCGATGCTGTCCCTTACGTAACGAATTTATCCGATCTAGGCAGCCTAAAATAACCTTATGAAATAATATAAAAGAAAATGCATTTTTTTTTGTTTCATCTGTTTATTTTTTATTTTCTAAATTTGCACTAAAGTCATAAATTGATTTACTCAAGTTTCACCGTTCGTGGCTTTTCAAATGAGCCAGCAGTAGCTTCTGCCGGATGTAGGCCCTCGGGCACTTGGTACACTTGAAGCTGCGAATACCTTCGTGTTTCTCCCGCGTGTGCCTTCGCAAATCACGCTGATGGATGTACGACGCCGGACACTGTAGGCACTTGAACGGCTTGCCGGCGTCCGAATGGGTCAACAGGTGTGAATCCAGAATGTTCTGGCGGGTGAAGGTGTTCGGGCACAGGTGACATTTGAACGGGCGATCCAGGCTGTGAGTTTGGAGGTGCGTCAACAGGAGACTCTTCTTGCGGAATCCTTTACCGCAGTATTCACAGTTGAAGCGCTCTTCCCCGTCGTGCATCTTCAGGTGAACTTCGTAGGAATTTTTCATGGCGAATGTTGCCGGACAGAACGAGCACAGAAACTGGTGAATCTTTCGATGGGAGTTTTCGTGCTCTGCTAAACGAATCTTCTCTCTGAAGGCTTTCCCGCATAGAGTGCAGACAAATTTCTTTTCTTTGTACAATCGTAGTTGGTGATGTTTGAGCGATTTCAAAGTTTTAAATCTATTGAAGCACACGTTACACTCAAACCTGTTACTTGTATCATAAAGTACGTGTTCAGGATAGTGAACCTTTTCAACGTGTTGTTTGAGTGTCTCGGCAGTAGGGAAATGCTGCTTACATCCACAGCAGATGTTGGACTGACTTCGCAGCTCTTCAAGCTCCGTGATCAGAAATTTCTTTTTGTGATCGACTTTGAGGTGTCTCTTCAATACGTACAGATTGGCAAACTCTTCCTCACATTTCGAACACGGATGAAGCACGTCAACGTACATTTTTCGCTGATGTTGCAGGTACAGTTTCTTCGTCTCAAATCGCTTAAAACAAACGGGACACTCGAACCGTTTGTCGCCAAACTCCTTTGGATTCGTTACTCGATGCTGTTGGTGGTACAATTCGGAATGTTCCGCCACCTTCTCTTGGGAAACGAGTGGCTCTTTGCAATCACAGCATCGTTTTGGCTGGGAATCTGATTTCACCCCATAGTAAAGTCGCTTCCGAGGTTGTTTGCCCTCCCGTTGATCTTCGTCTGAGCTAAAGTTCAGTTCTTCAATAGAATCGCTCTCATCTTCAGAGGAATAAAATACATCTAAATCTGGGAAGCATTCATTATCGGAATCATCTTTCTGTTCTGTCTCCGGAAGCAAAAACTGGGATGTATCATCCGGGGGTTCTGACGTATTGTTTTCTTCTTGAGAAGTTTTAATAACACCATCCACCTGCTCGTGCTTACTGCCAGATGTTTCTTCTATGGACTCAAGAGGTAGCTCTGTCTCAATTTCGACCTCTGTGATGTACACCGGGGACGAACAGTCATCTTTCAAGCTAACTGATCTTTCGTCTAGATCTGCTATCTCCGTATTTGACTGATTCCGAAGCTTTGTAGCAAACCTGTATGCACATTCCAGATCACTTTTACAAGTTGTGCACAATACATTGTTATCTTCGTCTTCCAAAATCTGTAACATAAAGTTTCATTCAGCAATAAGCTTTTCCTTAACATTCTTGCGGAACTTACTTCTACTTCGAAACAGTACTCAATAACGGTGGCAAGTGGCCTGGAATCAATCCGTGTTGTAAACAAGTTAAATTGTTCTACTATTTCACAATTGGCTAAACATATACGGCAAAACATTTTTCCTATTCCTTCTACGTTTGTTAGATTTCGTTCTGCGCCGAATGTTGTTTTGTTCTGGCAGCTTCTATCACTTGTTTACATCAGTGTTTCAAGTGTTCATTGAAGCTTCGCTTCCTTTCTCAGTCACGATGGGCTGAGTTTAAATTACCAAGAAAGCTAAAACTGCCTTCCTTTCAGAAGCATCCTGAGGCAATTACTTCCAACATTTTTCTTTGCTAAATGGCCAGTCCAACTGCGTAAAGTTAACCGCAACGCTGATTCGTTGAAGTGGATTGAGTTTGAGCACGAATGTTCAAATAACAACACATTTCTGAGGAAGAATCGTGGGAATCCTCCGCTCACGTTGCTGTTTTTGGCGCAATAAATTGTCGGGAGACACTTTTGTTAAAAAAAATGTGGATTTTTAATAATTTGATGGAATGCGTGATGGATTCTTCGTCACGAGTTTTCAAACAATCCACTCTCTCCGAAGATTTACCGGGGACGTACATGCTGAATATATAAGTTTCGGTGAATATTTTAATCCCTGGTTTACGGTATTCAACTGATCGGTCATGTCAGATGTAACTCTAGAATAAGCAAAATACAAGTTGCTCTGTTTACACGATTCCTACTTTTGCCTTCAAAATTGTTCGTAAGCGAAGAAACAACATTTATCAACGATGAACCAGCAGTGTCGGTTTTGCTGTAATTCCGAAGCCATTGAGATGTATTCCCTATCGGATGCGTTGAATGATGGCAAATCAATAGCTCAAACCATTGAGGATTGCTTTCGAGTCTCGGTATGCATTGAAATTTAATATTTAAAAAATCAATCGCTTGAATGCTTATTTGGGCCATGTTCCAGATATCCGATGACGAGCTGTCCAGTTTATGTTGTGTGGACTGTAGCCAGGACCTGATCGTTGCAATGAAGCTGTTGACCAGAATTTACGAGTCTGGTGTCCGATTTATTTCGCTTGAACTTTTGACGAAAGAAAAGAGGTGAATATTATTTTTAAATTTCAATTATTTTGTCCTTTAATGCTTGAAATAAATTCCAGTCAATCTATTGAAGATGAGAACCACTTACCGTCCAATTTTATCGCAGAAAAGAATATCAAACTAGAGTCAAAAGAACCAATCACTGAATGCATAACGGAATTTTCACCAGCTAAAAAAATCGTCAAACGGGGACGAGGAAGACCAAAACACGTAAAGGTCGAAGAGAACTCCCCTGCTGAATCACAAACTCCTTATGAAGCTTCCAACACGTTACCTAACGCTGCCAAGAAGCAGAAACAGGACGAAAATGCAGATTTTTCTGCAGAATCAGAGGATGACGATTTTGAGCCTGATGGCGGACATAAGGACAGTTCCTCGGAAGAACCGCCGGGGGCGTCACGATCCTTTTATGGGGTCAAGTCAAACTCAAAACCAAGGAGATGTTGCAGCTGTAAAGACTTTACACTGGATTCGATGGAAAAGGTGAAGGACCATTCGAAAAAGTATCATTTTAGACCGGTAGAGTCTAAAGAGGAGATTAGCAAAGCGTTTGAGTGCTTGGTTTGTTTTGCGAGATTCGAAACTAAGAAGCAGTTCCGGCAGCACGAGCGAAAAATGTACGTTGAAGTGTTGCATTCTTGTAAGCACTGCGATGAGCAGTTTGCCAATCCCTACGTACTGCAGACACATCTGAAAAATAGCCACCAACGAAGGCTGAAGGTTCATCAGATGGAGGATAAGTGTATGCAGAGTAACATTTGCTGTGGCTGTCGGAAGCAGTTCGAATCTCAGGAACAACTAAAGGAACACTCCTTGCAGGTTCACTTGCCCCAGCGGGAACCTTCTCAAATTGAGACCGCAGTGGAATGTGACACCTGTTACAAGAGTTTCAAATCGGCTAGATATCTAAAAGATCATAAACTGCGATTTTGGAAGGAGAAGAAATTTGTTTGTTCGCAGTGTGGACGTGGGTTTTGTAAGCCATCGCAACTGGAAGATCACGAGGATGCTCACCGAAACATATGCAAGTACGAATGTCCAATTTGTCATGAAAAGTTTTCAATGAAGGCTTACTGGCTAGTTCATATACGAAATCACAATTCCGAAGAAAGTTTTCACTGTGAGTATTGTGGCAAGGGATTCCGGCAGAAAAGTCTTCTCAAGGGTCACATGCGCGTTCATTCCGAAGATCGTCCACACAAATGTCCGATGTGTCCGCTTTCGTTCACGCTGAAGAACCGATTCGATGCCCATGTGCTTGAGCACGCAGGTATGAAAGCCTTCAAGTGCCAACAGTGTTCCGCTTCGTACATTCATCAGCGAGCTCTGCGACGGCACGTGCGTGAAAAGCACGAAGGAGACTTCACCTACAGCTGCACAATCTGTCCAAAGGGATTCGTCGAGTTGAAGCCGCTTTTGGTGCATTTAAAGACCCACGAAAAAAGTAATGAGGCGTCGATTGTTTAATAAAACTTCCTATTTTAAAAAACTTTTATTTGAAAAAACTACAAAATCTTATGAAAAGGAGAAGAAATAAATCCATTTGAGCTAAACCACCTACTCGTCCATTCTAATTGCGTAATCACTGTTCCAGTCACGCTCGAAAACGTCCTGCAGGTCGTTCACGATGGTCCGGTTACCCTCGTAAGATGACATGACCAGCCCGATTCCGGCCGTATCGATAAAGTAATCGCCGGACCAGTTCGAGGTTCCGATGTAGGCCGTGTTGTCCGTTACCATGTACTTGTTGTGGTTAACCCGCGCGAACGGGATCTTCTGCTGATCGTCGTCAGCTGGTACGATAAATCGCTTGATGTCGATGCTGACCCCGGGCAAAGAATTGGAGATCACTTGCAGCGAATCCAGAAAACGCTGCTCGGATGACCGCGAATGTGGCCATAACGAAATTAGCAGGCGAATTGAGATCTTGCGATCGATGGCGGCCCGTCGAAGCGCGTCGTCGATGATTGGCCAGAATCTGGTGGGGGGAATATTGTTTGGATATTTTCTAAGAATTGAAGAGATCAATACACTTACTGTGTCTTTGGAGTGTACAGGGTCAGCGGAAGATAGTCCATCACCGAAATATGGATGAACTTCTCGGCACGTTCGATAACATCGAGAATGGCATCCACGTCGTGACTGCGTCCTCGCGTTGACATCGGTGGAGGGGAACTCTGTGAAGTAGCATAGATGGTATCATTCAATATTCTTCACCATTAAACTTCGAGATTCCTACCGAGAGATACGTGTCCACTTTGTACTCATCGTCGAACTGAACAGACAGAGTGTTGTTGGCATTGTACTTTGTAGAGTACGCTGCTGGCCACTGATCTGGAAGCTGAGCGTTGGGCAATCCCATGTCCCAGTAGACCTTTGGAATAAAAAGGTTTGCTTTACAATCTACCAACTAAACAAAGCCGTTTGAACCTACATCAAAAATCTTGGCAATATCGGTTGCCAAGCAGGAACAGTTCACGGCGAGCACTCCGAGCTCCTTGACCTGTGTCAACGATCGCCAGTCCATGTTGGCACTGCCCACGTAGAAATGTCGTCGATCGATCACCCAAACCTTCGTGTGCAGCACACCACCTCCGAACAGCCGCGGAAAGTCCACCGATCGTACATCGGCTGCGTTGCGTTTCGTGAAGATCTCCGTGTCCACGCTGGGATTCGCCGAAGTTGGCATGCTTTGCGCGATCTTGATCGACACATTTCCGCTGGTTCCGGTCTCCAGCAATGTTTTGAAAATGTCCTCACCCTGCCAGGCACTCGAGTGGTTGTACACATCTTCGCGTCTCAACGACCAGTAAAACGAACCGATTTCAATCTTCTGTTGAGCTGATTTTATCAGAAGCTTCCACGCGTCGTACGTAGACATAAACGACGGACTACCTTTCGGATAGACTAGCCCCTCGGGAATACTCTCCACTATGCTGATTCTACATCCCTCGAGGCATACATCATTCCTGTTTCGGGCTGTCTTTCGACGTTGATCAGCTAGTTTCTCGTTAGTGTCCAGCAGTGGCAGCAACACAACCATCACAATCAACAGCAGTATCATTGAAATCGGTATGAACGATGGTCTGCACCATTTGAACCATGTCCTGTTGAATACCCCAACATTACTCAAAATCAATCAAACTCCCCAAATCTCAAACCTACCTCTGCTCATCGCCATTTTGCCAATCGCGATCGTCCTGCTCGTTGAAGGAACCCTCGCCGGTCGGTACCTGGACATAGCAATTGCTCACAATTAGTCACTATAACGCGTTCCAAAGTTTCTTACCAACTTTTTGCATGGTGTCCTTCCGCTCGCCATCGGTGGCCGGCCGTGAATGTAACGGCAATTTGATCTTCATGTCGACGCAAACCCAAGAACCTGCTTCTTAACACAAAGTGGACATATGGCCAAAGTGCCACGATAAGATCTGCCCAAATAGAGAATGTGTGCGCGGCGTTCAATTATTCAGCTGCAAGTGCAACTACCTCGGTACCAAGCCACAGAAGCAGGACTGAGGGTTCGAGTTCAAAATAGGCAAAAAATCGCTTATCGGGTGGACTTTTGTGTTTTGTTTTCATGCGGGGGGGTAGACACCAATACCAGTGACGAGAGGTAGAAACGAGTCTATCCACATAAATGGATGCAAGCGTTCGTTTGTCCGTGATTCAGCATACCTTGTCAATATAATTGCAGTTGATTTTTTTTTTGCGTTAGAGCTCAGTCTGGTTTTGGCCCAAGAAAAAAAATGCGTTGTAAAAATAATTTAAAAAATCTCAGTTGCAAAATTATTTTCTTCCACTCTCTTTATATAACAAAGAATACATCAAAGATGCGTTCAATTACCGTGCGTTTCCATCATTATGATTCTTTTATTATTGCTTTTGATTCAAAGGATCTCAAAAATAAACTCCAATAAGGTAGGATCCACTATAGATACATTTTCGCCAAGATACAGGAAAAGGCGATTCCATATATTTTTCAATATGTTTTTTTGATTATTTTTGATAAATGGAGCCTAACATTTCAAAAGGGCACAAAACTTTTGTAAACAATAGTGTATCCCTTTCGCTCAAATGACAGTTTGCATAAGGTGTGAGAGGGATACACTCTTGTTTACAAAAGTTTTGTGCCCTTATGAAATGGAAAGCACGAAATGCCGTTGATTTTTTCATATTGAAAACTCAAATATGAATGATTTAAGTATTTTTTCTTTCATAAAAATAATAGGTTGTTACATGAAAATAATTTACCTAGCAATATTTTTATGGAAAATTCTCGAAGATATAGATAACGGATAATTCTAGCAGGGTAATGTAAATGGCCCAAAGCCGAAGTATAAACAAACAGTCTATCCTGCTAGTTCCTAATGTTAACACCAACGTACGCGAGTAGGATAAACTGATTCTTTACCCATATTTGGCCTTTGGTCTTGCTCTTTTGGTATTTGGCCAATTGACATTGTAACATATTCAATAAATGTGAGTATTAACTGGATTCTGAGTTATGATTTTTTGAGATAATTTAACGAATCTCGGTACATTAATCTAATTTGAAGCATCATGTGTCTCCAGCAAATTGTACTGGGAACTTAATTTTATGGAGAAGCGTGGTACTTTATGCTCGAATGATATTAATACCCAAATCAGACAAATTGTTTTCATAAAATCATATCTCAGAATCCCGTTATGGGCCAAAGAAAAACATCGCGGACAATTTTTTCGGGGTTTGACTTGGTCAAAGCGACTTTGAAAAGCTTAGAAATTTTCTATTTTGGGGGGTCAAATTGTTCGGTGTTTTGACTAATATCCGTTTAAGGATAAAAGGAGTCAAAATAAGTATGCAGCCATTTTTGTTATTGTTCGAGGCTATGTATAAACTGAGTTTTGTGCAGCATTAATTTAGAAAACAAAAAAAAGTGTTCGGATAATTAAAAAAAATATACTGGCTAAATAAAAGATAATTAGATAATAAAGATTATACGTTGCAAATTAGGCCTGATACAATCAGAATAACAAAAGAACTAATCACGATATATATGCAAATAAAAATATGAAAAAAAAAACTAAGCCATTAAATGACCTACACACTTAGATTTTTTTTACCGAATTCGGTAGTTGAAAATCGGTAAAGTTCAGATCGGTAAACCATCTGTCAAAATGGTTTTTTTTACCGAATTTGGTCAAGTTTACCGAATTCGGTAAAGTTTACCGAATTTTCAACTGCTGAACAGTTTGGTAAACTGAAAATTACCGAATTCGGTAAAAACTTACCGAAATTCGGTAATGCAGTTCATTATTGTTCATCGTATAACTGAAATTCGGTAAAATGTTGTTCATTTTGACAGATGGTGCTCCGATATAAACTTTACCGTTTTTTCAACTACCCAATTCGGTAAAAAAAATCTAAGTGTGTACTTGTTTACTGAACAGATTTTTTGCAATATTTCAATGTGTATTTCTGGGGAAATAAAAAAAATAATGATTTAATTTTTAATATGACCTATTTCACGAAAGATTTTATTGCCAATTCCAGTTGTTACAATCTTACAATTTAATTTGACATCCCAACTTCTTCGCCTCCTCATCTTCGTGAGTCTTCAGATGCTTTTTGTAAGCATCCTTCCGGTGAAATTCTTTCGAGCAAAGTTCGCAACTAAACGGTACGATAGGTTCGTGTTTAGCCCGGATGTGCCTGCGCAAGTCCCGTTCGTGGATGTAGGACGAGGTACACTTTGTACACTTGAACGGTTTTGCCCCAAGGTGTTCCTTCACGTGGAAATCCAGCAGTTGTTGGCGAGTGAATGTGTTGGGACAAAGATGGCATTTGAAGGGTCGTTCTGCGCTTTCGATGTGAATGACCTGATGGTCTTGCCAGAGATGCTTTTTCTTGAACCCTTTGCCACATTTATCGCACTTGAAGTAATCGCTCGGCAGGGAGTGGTACTTTATGTGGGTAACGTAGTTGGTTTTCAGCGAAAAGGACTTTGGACACATGTGGCACTGGTACGGCCGGATGTTGGCGTGGCTTTGCTCGTGGTCCAGAAATACCTGCTTTTCTTGGAAAGTTTTTCCGCAGTGTGCACACTGGTATCGGTGAGCCCGATACGGTCTGCGTTGATGCTCGGTTAGTACGTGCTCCGACTTGAACCGACGATGGCAGACTTCACACTCGATCTGGTTCTCCGTATCCGGGGGATGGCGCATTTTGTGCTCCGCGTTGCCATGTTCTATCATCAGTTCTTTAGTTTCGAACTGTTTGTGGCATTTGCAGCAAATGTGCACTTTTTGGCGGATTTCGTCGATTTGTTTCACGATTTTCTCCCGCTTGTGGTTGTTCTTCAAATGAACTCTCAGGTTGTAAGCATTCGCGAAATCGGCAGGACACTTTTTGCACGAGTGTAACTCTTTAGCAAAAGCTTTCCTGCGGTGCAGAAGGAGTTCCATTCTCGTCTCAAACCTCTCGTAACATATCGAACACTCTTCCGGCTTCTGTTCGAGTATCTCAGCATCGAACGCTCGTTGCTGGTGGAATTTTTCGGAATGCTCTTCCAGCTGTTCGTGCGTGCTGACTGGTTCCTTGCAGCCACAGCATCGCTTCGGTTGCGAATTGGCCGTGATTGCGTATCGAGTTCGTTTGTTTTTAGTTAGTTCCTCCTTTTCCTCGGCCTCGGATGCTGATGAGTTTTCCTCTTCCTCCTGTTTCGGTGAATATTCGCTCTCATCAGAGTCTTCTGGATCAGTTTTGACTTTCTTGCGTTTTCTTCCAGGTTTGCGCTTCGCTCGCCGTTGCATTAATGGTTTATCATCGCTGTCTGTTTCATCAAAATCATTTGTGTTTTCTTTTTCATACGTTGAGTAATCTTCTACCTCATATTCCAATTTAACATCTATTTGTAATTTACTAGGAGATTCCGTCAAGGGATCACTACAAACGATATTGTTATAAGAAAACAATAATTAAGGAAAATTACAAAAAATACCTTTTGTCAGCTTCCACAACGTAATGCTCGAGGTTCTTGATCTTATTGTTGGCGTCCTCCAACTTTTTTATGAAGCGATAGGTAATCCAGAGCTCCTCTCTACAAGAGCTACAGCATCGTACAGCGAGGTTTTCATCGTCAGGAATCTAAAATATAACACAATTAATGCTATCCAAAAAAAAACTTATTTATATGAAGCCTACCTGCAACTTCTCTAGCACTTCCTTGAGCATCGTTTCGACGCTGACTTCATCGTACAGTTCATTGTGGGGATAGTTATCTTCTACGGTGGATTGAACACAAATTCGACAAACTTTATATTCAACATCGATGCTGGCGTTTGGATCCATTTTTTGTGTTGTTTTCAGTGCAAAACTTTGCACTCTACTGACTGACGCTTGTTATCTTCGAAGTGTCTTTCTACTGGATGTCATTGCGGTAGAGCTGCTAATGTGAGCTAGCTGTAAAAACAAAATTCATAGTAGTTGAAAGAAACTTGCATGCAAGTTGAGTCTGCCGTCATATTAAAACAAAATTATGGGATTTATTTGTCTTTGTAATTTTGTACAGTACTTGTTCGGTAACTGGGCTGAGAATGTAGCCCAGTCACCGAATGCTGCTCGCTAACTGGGCTGAACGAAAAATAACGAGGGGACCACCGATGCATAATATTTTCCTGATGAAATATAAAATTATTAAAAGTTACTCAAAATTTTTACAGTGCTCACTTTTCATAATTCTTAAAATTAAATAAAAGTTTTTTTTTCTTTATTGACCATTGTAAGGTTGTTTAAAAGTGTTTAAAAATCGAGACTTTTGTTTTGAAATTTTATTTTTTTGCATCTTGATTGTTGAACTACCCAAAACAACGGAATGGAAAAAAAGTTATACTTTTCGATATAAGGCCTGAACAGTTCTACTTTTCTGCACCCAAATGAGTGCTATATTGAAAAGTAATACACAGTGTTTTAACAAATTTCCGACACCGACTCCAGTTCCTTAAATTTAGCCGACTCCGAATCCGACTCCAGCTGTTCAAAATTTTACGACGCTGACTCCGACTCCAGGTCCTCAAAAAGACCCGACTCCACCAACTCCGACTACTCCACAGCCCTGCTTAATAACCCAAATTACCCGACTTCGAGCTCACACTACTGGTTCCAGAGAGTCTTCTTAATTTTTATTTAATAAAAATCTGAAGATCCAGCTGATTTTGAATAAAATTGGTAAAATGTGTCCATCACAAATCTTTCAATCAATGTTTTACGAAAAGGTTAGCAGAACATCAATCTTACCAAAGAGTATTGCCTTCTCTCGTTCTAGAAGACGTTCTAGAAAGTCTTGAACTAAATTGCAGTGATTTTATTAAAGAAAACATGATTGAATTTTTTACTGTTGACTTTTTCATATATTTTTTTCGTAACAATTCTAGAGTTTTTTTTTTTGAAACGGTCCTATAAACTATTGTCTTTCATTTGTTTATACTTGACTTTGACTTTTACTGCTCGTACAACCTCCGGGTCATGAGCTGTCTCCAGATGCGCTGCCACTGAACTCGGTCTTGGGCTGCTACTCTCCAATTCCGACTCGGAACTCCCACACTTCTCAGATCTTCCTCCACTTGGTCTAACCACCTCGCACGTTGCGCCCCCCTCCGCCGCGTTCCAACCGGCTCCGAATTAAACACCAACTTCACCGGATTGATAGTCTGGTTCGGTTGGCGCGCATCCAGCGCGTCCGGCATTCTTGCGACGTGTCCGGCCCACCGGATTCGGCCAGCCTTGGCGACCTTCCGAATACTTGGCTTGCCGTAGAGTTGCGCCAGCTCGTGGTTCATCCTTCTCCTCCATACAGTGTTCACACGCACGCCGCCAAAGATCGTCCTAAGCACTCGCCGTTCGAAAACTTCAAGCGCTTGCAGGTCCTCCTCGAGCATCGTCCACGTCTCGTGCCCGTAGAGGACGACGGGTCTTATCAGCGTTTCGTACATGGTACACTTTGTACGCCGGGAAAGGTGACCAGACCGTAAGGTCTTGTGGAGTCCGTAGTAGGCACGACTACCGGTGATGATGCGCCTCCGAATTTCTCTGCTGCAGTTGTTGTCCGACGTAACCAACGATCCGAGGTACACAAACTCCTCCACAACCTCGAACTCGTCGCCGTCGATCGTCACGCTCGGTCCTATGCGAGTCCTAAGGGACTCGGTTCCTCCTGCCAGCAGATACTTCGTCTTCGCAACATTCACCTTCAATCCAACCTTATCCGCTTCCCGCTTCAATTCGGTGTACCGCCTGGCCACATCCTCGAACGTTCTGCCGACAATGTCCATGTCGTCGGCGTAGCAGATGAACTGGTTGGACCGGTTGATGATCGTGCCCCGCATGTTGAAGCCCGCCCGCCTCATAACACCTTCAAGCCCAATGTTGAAACAGAGGCCGGAGATACCGTCGCCTTGTCGCAGTCCCTTGCGCGATTCGATCGGGTCGGACATCGCTCCCGAAATCTTCACGCTGCACCGTGCCCCGTCCATCGTCGATTTCACCAGTCTGATCAGCTTCCCGGGAAAGCCGTTCTCGTACATGATCTTCCATAGCTCTTCGCGATCGACCGAGTCGTACGCGGCTTTGAAATCGATGAACAGGTGGTGCGTCGGGATCTGGTACTCGCGACATTTTTGGAGGATTTGGCGTAGCAAAAAGATTTGGTCCGTCGTCGATTTCCCCTCCACAAAACCGGCTTGGTACGGCCCAACGAAATCCTTTGCTCGCTCCGACAGACGACAGAAGATGATCTGAGACAGCACTTTGTAGGCCGCGTTGAGAATAGTGATGGCTCGATAGTTCTCACATTCCAACTTGTCCCCCTTCTTGTAGATCGGGCATATTACTCCCTCTTTCCACTCCTCCGGTAGCTGTTCTGTGTCCCAGACCTTGACTATCAGCCGGTGTAGACAGGCCGCCAGCTTGTCCGGGCCCATCTTGATGAGTTCAGCACCGATACCATCCTTACCCGCTGCTTTGTTGTTCTTCAGCTTCTTGATGGCATCCTTAACTTCCCTCATCGTGGGTGCTGGCTCGTCCTCGCCGTCCACCATACCGCTGACGTCGTTTCCCCCGTCGCCCTGGTACTCCGCCTCTGGGCCGTTCAGGTGCTCGTCGAAGTGCTGCTTCCACCTTTCGATCACCTCACGCTCGTCCGTCAAGATGCCTCCGTCCTTGTCCCGGCACATTTCGGCTCGCGGCATGAAGCCAGTCCGGGATTGACTAAGTTTCTTGTAGAACTTACGCGTTTCGTTGGAGCGATACAGCTGTTCCATGTCCTGGCACTCCAACTCTTCCAGGCGGCGCTTCTTGTCCCGAAAGAGATGGGTTTGCTGTCTTCGCAACTGTTTGTACGACTCCTTGTTCCCACGGGTGTTGTGCAGCAGCCACTTGTCCCGCGCTGCTTTCTTCTCGTCCCAAATCGCCTGACATTCCTCGTCGAACCAGCCGTTCCGTCGAACTCGGTCCACGTACCCGATGGCGCTCGATGCCGCTGCGTTGATGGCTGCTTCCATATGGCTCCAGCAGGCCTCCAGAGGGGCTTCGGCAAGCTCACCCTCGTCAGGCAACGCAGCTTCGAGTTCCCGCGCGTACTGGGTAGCGACCTCAGGATCCTTGAGCCGCTCCAGATTATACCGCTGCGGGCGACGGTACCGGATCTTGTTGACCTCAGACAGGCGTTGGCGCAGCTTTGCCACCACCAGGTAGTGGTCCGAGTCGATGTCCGCGCCACGGTAGGTTCTGACGTCGATTATGTCCGAGAAGTGCCGACCATCGATGAGAACATGGTCGATTTGCGTCTCCGTGTCGTTTGGTGATCTCCAGGTGTACTTGTATAGGGAGGTGTGCTGGAAGAAGGTACTACGTATGGCCATGTTTCGGGAGGTAGCGAAATCGATGAGTCGTAGGCCGTTCTCGTTCGTCTGCTGGTGAGCGCTGAACCTCCCAATAACCGGTCTAAACTCCTCCTCCTGGCCAACTTGAGCGTTCAAGTCGCCGATGACAATCTTGACGTCGTGTTTTGGACACTTCCTGTACTCGCGGTCAAGAAGCTCGTAGAAAGCGTCCTTGTCATCGGCGTCGCTTCCCATGTGCGGGCTGTGCACGTTGATGATGCTCAGGTTGAAGAATCGGCCCTTGATTCTCAACCGGCACATTCTGTCGTTGACTGGCCACCACCCAATCACGCGCTTCGCCATTTCACCCAGCACGATAAAAGCTGTCCCCAGCTCGTGTGTATTGCCGCCGCTCCAATACATAGTATACCCACCGAATTCTCGGTGGTCCTTCCCCGTCCAGCACACCTCCTGCAGCGCCACGACTTCGAGACCGCGGACCCGCAATTCGTTGTGAAGAATGCGGTCGCTCCCATCGAAGTTGAGGGACCTGCAGTTCCACGTCCCGAGTTTCCAATCCCTGGATCCCCGAAAATCGGGTCGGCGATTGGATCGGCTCGCATCTGGAGCTCTCTGCACTACGGTTTTACGGCGGGTGCGTGTAGCCATCACCAACCCCCTGTCTCGCCGGAGGACCGTCGTGCCGGTACTGTTTAGAGTCCCACGCCGACACAGGGACTTTCAATCAGCCGCCCCTAACCTGGGGTACAGACGCTGTTTCGAGCCGCCCCTA
Organism: Culex pipiens pallens; assembly: GCF_016801865.2. Classification (NCBI taxonomy): domain Eukaryota; kingdom Metazoa; phylum Arthropoda; class Insecta; order Diptera; family Culicidae; genus Culex; species Culex pipiens. Next base: position 63,989,245 of record NC_068938.1, on the reverse strand, counting down.
ACCTGGGGAACAGACGCTCGAGGGGGGGGGTCCTAACTCTACCTGCTGTAAGCCGCCCCTAACATGGAGAACAGACGCTTACCTCGACGATGGAGTAGGACACCGGTTTCCTTGAGCCGCCCCTAACCTGGGGAACAGGCGCTCGAAGAGGGGGGGGGGGGTTCCAACACCCGCTGCTGTCAGCCGCCCCTGACCTGGGATACAGACGCTAACAGCTTGCGAACACTCGAACTCCTCTTGATTCGAGCCGCCCCTAACCTGGGGAACAGACGCTCTTGGAGGGGGGGGGGGGTTCTTGGTTGCGGCGGAGGAGGGGGGGGGGCACTTCACTTTTTAATTCAAAATAATACTCAAAAAAAAATTTAAAACTTTTCTCCGTTTTCAAAAACAAATTTTGCACACTCCGCGTTTTCCGTGCCGCGCACTTGTGTTCGTTTTCTACCACACTACACTACTGCCGTACACCACGATCAACGTGGTCGAGGGACGACGACGACGACGTTCTTTCAAAGGCGCCCGGCTGCGTGTATTGTTTTTTTCCTTCTGCTGTTGGCTTTGGCCCGTGGCCGATCACAAATTCGCGCACTAATTGCAGCCAAATTAACGACCGGCGAGCACGGATTTCACCGGCGTCTGGATCACTCAGTGTTCCGACGGTAAATACGGCCACTTCGCGACGTGGGACACTACGGTACCGCGGGTTTTTCGACGAATTCCGGCGGAACGGTCGGGAGCTGCTCTTCACTCCAGCGCGCACACACACCCCTATCCTATGTTTATAGGACCCATTCAAAAAAAAAAAACTAAAATTGCATAGTAGACAAATAGTATTAATTACAATGATGTTTAGTACAACTTAATCTCGTCCATTGATTATTCATGCACGTCCTCTTTGTAAGATTTCAGCAAAGCTGACGCGCGTCTGAAATTCTCATCTTCCGCACTGGCCAGAGCCTGCAACTGAATCAGCAATCGCCGTCCCAGCGAACCGTTCAGCTGGTTGTTTTGTTTCATCAGTCCGTACAGCACTTCATAGCCGCGCACTGGTTCAAACTTCAAGTCGATTGCTTCCAAGAAGTTCATCGCCAAGTTTGCATTTTCCGGCTGATTTTCGTAAACTTCCGTCACCACATGCTCGTACGGTAATCCGTCCAGCCCACGGAAGTCCTCTGCAGCATCCCTGATCCTTCCGGCTCGCACGTTGGCAATGCACAGTCTAATAAACGCGGATCGACTTCTGGCGCGTTCTTTCTCCAGCAAGGAAATGTTGTCGTCCAGTTCACTCTTGAAGTTTTGCATACCGTTGCGCAGCTTTTCGACCTCTTCGCGATAGCTGTCCTCGACATCACGCTTCAGGTTGTCTATTTTACGAAGTAATCGCTGAATCTCGGTCTGGTAGCGGGCCTTGGCTCTTTCGTATTGTGCCTCGGTCATGGAACTTCGGTCTATTGATTTGTAGTCACGAATCACACTTTGCACGGAACCGCGGAATGTGGCAAGTTGCTTGTAACATCTGTCACGGTTCGCTTCCTCCTCGTCAAATCCCGATCGTGTGTCGATCATCACGGACTGCATGGCGGTTTGCATGTTCTTGGTGAGCTGGATCAGCTCCTGAATTTCCTGATGTGAAACCGTACATGCTCCAAGCGGTGAAAAGCTCTGTCGTCTCACGCGGCCAATCGTGGCACCAGCTGCACAGTTTACGGCCAAAATTAAACCAAGAATAAACGCACTAACGATCATCGCTGCTTCATTCGTCAAACTCAACTAACTGTGTTGTGTCCTTTTTTACACTCTGTCTGTGGCATTCTTATCTGTATAATTATTTTTACAAGCCAACGGTCAGATCGATGAGCAGAGCAGACTTGAGAGAATTGTTTTTTTATTTTAATCTTTCGAGGGATTCCCCCGGACTTGGAACCTTACTATTCGCTTTATTTCTACTGGAAAGCATTGTATTCCTAATGTGTTGCTATTTGATGTGTTCTTGAATTCAAGCTTTTTTTGACATGAGGAACAAACTGAATATCAATGACCAAATCACTATCTCTACAAGTGAATAGATCCAGCATCTTTCTTTATTTAATTCGTCGCACAACATATAACATGCATTTGATAGCGCGCCCCCAGACTGGGGTTCACCATTTGATAATTTGAGCGATGCTGGCAAAATTTCAGCTCAGTCGTTGAACGAGCTTAAACGAGAACAGAACAGTTTGATACAGCATGGAGCGCTTATTGCCTGCTGATGTTCAGCACTTGGATGATCCTGGAGGACCACCGATGGAAGTGATGTCAAAAATTCTACAAATTGGCGGTGTTCGTTATCAACTTCTTTTTGTAAGATCGGCTGACGCTATCCGGTGCTACAAATATGATCCAGCCTTGCAAAAGTGGCATCATTTGTGGAATAAGAGCAACGTTTTTGCCGAAACTGACGAAGTGAAATACTGTCCTTGGATCGTGAGTGAGGATGGATTCGTTGTTGTGAGAAATTCAACGGGGATCCACATCTTCAAATTGAACGAACAGCTAAGAATGGAACTGCTTTCGTCTGACGGCCGGTATCACGATGTTTATAATTGGAACAGGTCTGCCCATTTGCTGTTATTTGGAAATTTTTATGCCGATACGAGCAAAATTGGCATAATTAGTCGAAATGATCGAGGTGAAATTTCGTTCGAAGCGGTGATTAAGGAACAAGCATTGGCTCGTTCGCAGCAGCCTATATGGAAGATGGACTCTGATCCGCTGATTGGGGAACACTGGAAGGACTCTGGCACTGATATTTCGTTGGCATTCGTGGATTCCAGCAATCAACATGCGTTCACGATAAGAACGAGTGAAAAGCTGGAAATATTCAAGTTTGGAAAGAATCACGTCGTGAAAAAAGTGTTAGAAAGCAACGTAATACCATTCTCAACTTCGGATGACGACCGGGTATTCTACGGAAAGCTCTTTTCGGATGTCAACCCCGTACGTGACGTTCTACATTTCAATAGTACTGGGATGACCGTATACAAGTACGATAAATCATCGAGGAACTTTGTCGCTACATTTTACGGACCTCAATTCTCAAGGAAGCGTGGTTGGACTGCTGATCATCTTGGATCAGTGATGCTGCATGATATCGATCGTGATGGAATCGATGAACTGTTTTATAGTGGACCGTCGGGATTAAACATAGTTCGTGTGTCGGTGAATATTGATTCGTCAAACGCATTATTGAGTGATAAGGATATGGATGTTACTAATCGGCATACAAAAGGTGTAGCTGTAGTTGACGTTGATAATCGAGCAATTGTTGTTGCCTTAGGAAAAATCAGTGTAGCTTCATTTACATTGCAGTTGAATACCAAGGAAGAGACGAATCTTGAACAAAATGTTATCGAAGAAAGTTTCGAGCCAAAAGGAGCAACACAACCGATTTCTCAGATTACAGATGCACCTCCGTCAGTCCTTTTTCTACATGATCAACTTGATTTTAAGGAATTCTTACATCCAAGAAATCCTCTTGTTGGAACATTGGATTTTTCGGTGCCACTAATTAAAGTTCCCAGCACTTTTGGGATTGCAATAACGCAACAAATCGCTTTTGAAGAATATAAACCAGCAGATGTTTTAGGTGCAGGTTGGTCCTTACCAATCGATTGTATCTATATCGAACGTCGAGGAAGTATTTTTCCCGTTGATCACGATTATTACCTTGTGAAGGGTGGAGCTCAAACAGAGTTGAAACGTAATTTTCAAATGAAATCAAACGAAATTATTTCATTTTCTCTAGATGGTTCGCCAGAAGTGGAAATAAAGTTTCATAAATCACAGAAAAGATGGATTATAAAAACAAATTCTGAACAATACTTTTATGGATCGCTTAACAATGTCGATTGGATTCAGTGGGAACCAGGATCTGAGGATTGGCCTCTGGTAAACAGTGGGATGGCAGTAAAAGCACAACCTTCAGTGTGGTTTCTTGCTATGAGACAAGATCAGCATGGAAATTTTTTGAAATATATTTATTCACCGGATTATGCCAAGCTTTCTTCTGGGGAAAGTTATGCTCGAAGATTGAATTTGTTAAAAATAACAAGTAACAATGGAGATTCAGTCAGATTTACTTACAACATGCAATACAATTCTACACTCTTAACTGAGTTTTTTGTACAAACGTCAGTTTACACACAAAAGGTGAATTTGAATTATGAATTGATTAAATCTTCTCCACGTTTAACTTCTTTATCTCAAGTAAACATTCCAATTTTGAAATTTAAATATGAAGGTGCTCGAGGTGAAATGACAGAGATTCAATACCCAAATGGTTTGATATCTCAATTCTCGTACAGTTTCATATCGTTTCCAGAGGCTTTGGTTGAGAATAAATTCCAATCTTTTGCTGATATTCAAATTACCTACGGAAAAAATTACATGTTAATAGCTGGTAAAACTGAGGTAGGCCAAGTTCACATTCAAGCCAGGGATGTTGTTGGCTCTGCCACAACACAAATGTCGGGTCTACTGTTTCCAGCTTTGGGAAAAGAAAGTGTCACCAAATTTGAAGTTCTAACAGCAGATAACTTTTTTATCGTATTACTGTATCACGAGAAGCATAAAGAGCTTTGCCTTTTCCGGCAGCAATCGAAAGGATGGTCTTCGGAAGCATCTTATATGAAACTTGCAGAAAACAGCAAACTTATGGCTGGAAAATCGTTTATTACTATCCGTAATGGCAAAAAACTTGGTATTCTACAATTAGTGAATGATAAGTGGGACGTTAAGCCAGTTTTGAATAACCTTGCCGATGATGCTATTGTACAAACATTTTCCTATGCTTATGTGGTTCACAATAACTTTGAGCTAACAATTGGCTTCCAAGGTGAAGATGGAACCTGGATCAACAAACCCATACCAGTTGTTGGAAACTTTCTTCAATCAAGTTTGCTGGTTTTTGACCAGTTCGAAACTGATCAAGCAACAATTGATAAACTGAAAGATTTATTCAAGCAAGGAGTTCTGCAAACACATCACAATGCTGTTATAGTACGAAGCTTGAGTCTTCAAGATTCTAAACTTTTCCTGAACCTTCACTTCCGAATATTCAGCAGTAATTACGAGTTAATCAATCAGGAAACTGTATCAATATTGATTGAAGATTTGAATGAATATATACTGGAACTTCCACCCATGCAAGACAATTTCTTCAAAGTGGGATACGAAAAAGTAAATGGAAAGTTTAAACTTAAAGTAAAACATCACACGGGCACTGTCCTGGATGAGGTTAAACGGTTGAAGGAACGAGTTGAAGACGAAATTCGCAAACATCCCCACGCCTCGGAGAGTGAAAAAAACAAATATCGTCAGGAAAGTTTCGACAAACTGGACAGCGATCTCCAGGAAGTGTACAAGAATGTTACCGCCGGAATACCTTTTGCCCTTGATCCAGCCAAGTTTGGTGTGTTTGTCAGCCACGAAAACATTGTTGCAGCTTCACACAAGCTTGAATTCGATGGTTATCGCTGGAACAAGGTGAAAATTCCAGAAAATGAAATTAATGTTGCGAATTTACAAATAACATTAGATGACGATTCTGTGTTGTCCAAAGCAGGAAAAAAGGAAACCTTCAAATTTCTTCGTAACAATAAATTACTGTGGGATACCAAATCAATTCATGGAAATGATTTAATTTTATCATACCCGGACTATGCATGCGTTCAGAAACCGAACAGCACAGGAGTGATTTTTACATTTGAAAATAAGAAAGTTCATCATTTCTCAAGCGATGAATTTATCAGCAGAATGAGTAACCATTTGGCAATTATTACAGCCAATGAAAACGGCACAGCAACTTCTGTGAAACCTGTAAAATCGTTTCTCAATTACCGACAAAACGTTATAACTAGACAAGACATTATCCATACTGAGAACGAGAAGCAAACTAATGAATTTGTATATGATGCATCCAAAGTTACGCCTTATTCAGACGGATTTGCTTTCACTCAATCAAAAATTTTACCCGGTGCTAACCCAGGACTGTACGGTTGGTACGAAGAATCATTTGACTTGATAGAAGGGAAAAATAGCACAAAAGTTATTAAAAATTCTAAAGCGAAAATTGTTAAAACAATTAAGCAAGAGGAAAATTCAAATGGAAATGAAAAAAATGATGATGACAAATTTTTAACCGATCGCTTAAAACGACGTGTTATCGTTGACTTGCGCCCATATCGTTTATCTCAAGAAGTTATTTCGTACTACGGTTTCGAGCCTTTTGAATCCAATCGAATTGGTTCAACGAACAACAAATGGAAGTTCGATGAAAATCGCATCATGCAAGAAAATTCAAATCATTTCCTTAGACTTTCTTCCAATTCTCAAATCTCTGGAACATTTTCTCCAAAACTGGAAAATTTATCTTTTGTGGTGTCAAGCTGGGTACGTACTCAGCTAAGTTCCATTATTTCAGAAATTCTCACGATGAACATACTTTCCTCAAATGGAATTATATTAAAACAAATCAAAGGATCGAAACAATTTAACATTCAAGACTGGTGCTACGTTGAGGCTTCATACCAATCATCTCCGGGTGAAAATGTCCATATAATTGAAGTTAGAATAAAAAATCCTTCTTCGGATTTTCTTGATGTTGACCATGTTCGTTTTAATCCACTGAGCTTCAACTTTGAAGCTAATCTGTACGATGCTAGAAGTGGAAATATTCGTGCCATTTTGAAAAATTCTGGAATGTTACAACAAACACTGTTAGATCCATTTGGAAACATAGTTGCAAAGGTGTCCGAAAGTGGATCGATTGAATCCTTCACATCTAAATCAAGAAATTCACACATTAAAAAACACGACAATTCAAACTCAAAAGTCGAGATGAAGCCAGCTCTGGGTGAAATTGTACCGGTAGGTGTTTCAAGGGTTAATGAAACTTTGAAATATTCTCCAAACACTTTCAGTTTTCGTTTCCTGTATAAAGTTATTGATAGCGGGAGCATAAACATAACATTAAATGCTACAACATTTGAAGTGATGGGAAATGGGAAGCAGGTTTCGGTTAAAATTAACGATTCGACTTCTATTTCTATAGATTCAGAGGGTGAAATCGTTGTTCTTATGACTAAATTGTATATTGTGACTTGGTATCAAGGACATATTATTTCAGAAATTAAAAGGATTTTGAGCTCAAATTTTGGTTCTGAGCTTAGAGTTCATACCACTGGACAAGTGTCCATTTCGCAATTTATGTTGATGTATGATCCATCAGTGCATGTTTTCTATTTCAATAAACTCGGCCTGGTTATTCAAGAACTTATTTTGCAAGATCACAGTAGCGTCAAAATAAGGCAAATTGTTTATGATAAGATTGATAGACCGGTCCTAAAAACTAAATGGACAGAGGTAATAAGGGAACAGAATATGTTGTTGAAATATGATGATAAATTTCTCATGAATGCTAGTAAATTATTATCAACACGTAAAGCTGAAGGACTAGTATCTGATTTAAACTCTGACTGCGAAGGATACCCATACACGTGGGTTACCTATCGGGATGATCCACTTCAAGAGAAAGTTGCTACAGGCCTTCCTGGGAAACCATTCTCGGTAGATGGACCGTACAGCGTAAAATTTGGATCGAATCCCAGCGTGTCTTCTATAAGGAATCTTTTTCCAACAAATAAAGGCTTTAGACATGAGTTTGAGTTAAACTCGGGGGGATCACTAACTATAACTGTTTATGACAAAAGTAGCAATAAAGTCACGGAACTAGTAAAAGTAATAAATCACGATCATCGGTTGACTACTTTCGAATACGATAGTAATAATCGTTTACTGCGGGTGCTTCCACCAATGTACCATTTTAAAGCTAAAACACTATCTAAAGCCGATCCTTTCTTCGATCAAAAGCTGACCTTGGCAGAAATTAAAATGCGAGATAAATGGGCCAAGACGTACGCGTACGATGCAGAGGGACGTCTAGTGGAGCAATCAGCTCCGGACTCCGGGACACAACGTTACATGTACACAGAAGAGGGATTGTTAAGATTCATCATAAATGACAGCCAAGATGTTACTTTCTACACATACAACTCTCTAGGAGAAATTGCAGAAAAAGGTTATTTGAAAATAACATCGGAAGAGCTTCCCCGTTATTTGGCCAATAATAGTACTTTACCAAAGACAAACAACTTTGTAGTATACGACCGTGGTGAAAATGAACTTGTGTCTTCTATCAGACATCGTGTACAAAAGTCCAGAAAAAATGTTGAAGGTTTGATCGTTACTGAAGCACTGCATTTTGATGAGAAAGACCAGTTGCTCAACAAAATTTTTATATCTGCTAATAACTCGATGGCAATCAATTACGAATACATGAATGGTAGATTAACGAAAATCAACTATCCATTCGGTGTCAATGGAAAACCTTTAAGAGTACGGTATGATTATAACGTGCACGGAAAAATTGAGTCTGTAAATATGGGAGGTAAAACACTCGCATCGATTCAGTACACTCCTCACGAACAAATCAAGGAAATACATTTTGAACCGCGTAGTCGTTTCTCATACAAGCGTAAGTTTAACTATAACGCTCCAGGATATTTATCATCCGTTCGGGATAATTTCTTCTCTGAAACCGTGGATTACATTTCAGGAAGTTACGGAGGCAAATCCTTCGGAGATGGTACAGTGTCTGCTGTGAGCTTCAATTCCACATGGCATTCCAAAAGTGATGTTGAATTTATCAAACTTGAACCTAAACATTTCGTTTCCAAGGACACATCGCTTGAGCAGGCTAGTTTGTGTCTAAATGCGTTGGAAAATCTAGGTTTTCTAGATGATCTCCGAAGACCCCTTAAATCGTTCTATCCGGCAACCGAATTACGAATGCCACTTATTTGCGGTACTGGAAGCAGGGCTAATCATATTGCTGCAGTGTTGACGAATGTAGGATTTCCCACATTCTACGGCCATCGTTACGATTACGAAAATCACAAACAGCTAATAAAAGCGAAATATTTTCAAAGCAGTGACGAAGTCACACTTGATCCTCTGACGCAGCAATCGTTTTCCAAGTTGATACCGGGATTAAGTGTTACTGACTCCAAAAACGTTTGGGATTCTTTAAAATCTGCAGGATTTATTATAACTGATTGCAGCAACAGCCAAACGTGTCATGCTTTGCCGGGAAAGCCGCTGTTTCATCCGACGATAACGCAGCACATAAATTCCGCTTCCCTTGAGGTGCTCTTTGCAGGAGCAATCAAAGTTAGGAAAGATCTTCCGCAGTCTGTTTTTTCAGCTGTTTGCAAAATTTGGCATGAGCACGATCTCGTAAATCGTGACGAGTTTTGTGATAAGGTTTGGAAAGAGCTCCTGTCCCAAAGCTTTGTGGGATCTAGATCTAACAAGTCTACGAAGGCTCTGAACCCAGAGCTTAAAGCAGCGTTGAAAAATCATTCTAGATTTTTAAACGAAATTGTGTCCACACTGTATGAACACTTTGCTAAAGGATTAGGCAACTCGGCTGGTGACATCCAATCTTACGATACCGATGCAAACGGCAATCATGTGCACTTTTATACAGGATTTAAAAGATATCGCTTGGAGTACCAGGAAAATACGAACAAAATTTCCAAAATCTTCTGCACTGATCTTGCAACAGAAGAAATGAGGGAAAAAGAGTTTGCTATGGAACACGATTCCGAGGGAAGCGTTACGAAAGCAACTCATAAAGGTATAGCCAATATTTCGTATGATCATTTGAACAAACGAGTACAACAAATTGACATGATTGATGGACGACAAGTTTTCTTCCAATATGACGTTCGGGGAGAGAGGATACTTAAAGTAGTGGCAGATCATAATGGGCAAATATTGAGACAAAAATATTACATTCGTGATATTAAAGGAAAGTGCTTAGTGGACTATGAAGTAACACACTCCCAAAATGGTGCAACACATGTCCGTAGTACTGCGTACATATTCTCTGATAACGTTATGCTTGGTTTCGTACGGGATGGTCAGTTCTACAGCGTCTATTCTGACCACGAAGGGTCGATCCGGTTGATGATCAGGAACGGTGAAGTGGTAGCGGCTTACGATTACCTACCGTACGGACAGTTGCTTCGTGAGTACAATACTGATCCAGATGCAGCAATTGCTTACCGATATACAGGACAAGAGTGGGACGAAGAAACAAATCTTTACAACTATCATGCCCGGTTGTATGATCCTGAAATTGGACGATTCTACCAAATCGATCCAAAGGAGCAATATCCTAGTCCTTACGTGTACGCTGGAAACTCCCCGATATCTCTGGTAGATCCAGATGGTCAATTTGCGTTTTTGATTCCCCTGGCATTTGCTGCCGTTGGAGGTTACTTGGGGGCATCTGCCGCAAACGGATCGTTCAATCCGACAAAGTGGAAACTCAAACCTACACTTATTGGTGGAGTTCTTGGAGCCGTCATGGGTGGCTTAGCTCCAGCTGGGATAGGTGCATCGTTTACCTTTCTGACTGGAACTGTAGGATTATCCTCAGTGGCAGCTGGATTTGTTATTGGCACTACTGCTGGAGGTTTTGCCTTTTTGAGTGCAGCTTCTGCCAACCAAAACTGGAATCCTTTAGAATGGAACTGGTCTGATCCTGCCACTTTTAATGCTTTATTTGGGGGAGCCGTTTCAGGAGCAACGTTGTTTGCTGGTATCGGAAACGTACACAAAAGATTCATAAGTCTCGCTGGAACGGAAAGAATTATATTTGTCGCGAGCGTTGTCACGAGTACTGCTGGAGTAGCCCTTTATGCTGGCGCTATGGCAAATGATGGAAATCTGAACATTTTTGAATGGAATTGGTCTAGTCCCGATACCATTTGGAAAGTTACGATAGGAGCAAGTTTTGGAATGCAGGTGTCAACCAAATTGCATGAAATCGAATCAAAAATTCATGGCCATCTCAAGGACCTTAAACAGCTCATAAAGTCAGGACAGAGTGGTGATATGAAAGTCTTTTTGTCTGATGCCAAATCATACTTTAAGCAAACCCACGAGTTACTAATCGAAATTCAAACAACCTTAATTAAAAACGCAAAATTAGTAGTTCGCCAACCGTTCCTTCAACTCGTCAGCTCTTCATCTAAACAGTCTGATGGAGTGATTGATGCTGTAAAATCTATTCTTTTTGAGGTATCGAAATATGATGGAACTCAAGGCATTGTTACGGAATTACTCCAGAATTTGGATGATGCTAAACCATCGAATCGGCACTCCATTGAAAAGCGTAATGTTGATTGCTGCCAACTACAAGTTGTGGATAACTTTCAACTCAAAGACCATCCATATGCTTCAAATTCAGGTGTACCACTGTTTTCCTCAATTATCAATGATTTTATGTCAACATTGAATAGTTATTATTCAAGCTTTTTCCACGTACCAAATACTAACAAATATTGCAGTATAAGTGTAGGATTCCAAGCAATTCCCGATCAATCGAAACATACGTTTGTACTTCAAAACTGCTACCACTTCAAACAATCTGATGAGTCGATCGTTACCAAGTGCTTTAGCATGAATTCGCAATACACCGTTTTTACAAAAATTAATCCGGACGAACGTATCGTTGAAGACTCCTACTCCTTCTGCAAACCTATTGAGTTCAACGGAAATGCATCTGTAGTTTGTGATGGCAAACAAAGTTCTTTGGTTTTCACCCCAAAGCCCTCCGGTCTTGGCTTGGATTACATAAACGGATGTCTTATGTTAGCCATGGTAGCACCTGCAGCGTTTAGTAGCATCAAAAACTCCATTCTTAATTTTTCTGCACAGTTTTCGAGTAAAACCAGAAAAACAACCTCACCACTAGTTGAAAACACAAATGAATTGATCAAAAGATTTGACTGCCTCAAAGGTAAACTAAAAACGATTAATTCAAGGAATGTGCGGTGGATCAACAATGTAGTTGAAGATTTGAACGAGGATATCTTAAGTTTTACCAAAAACGGTGATGTTGAAGATTATACCGCTTTGTTAGATCGCTTAGCAGCAGTTGATGAAGAGTTAACAGAAACGATTAAGGTGAAGTACTACCGTCAGATGTTTGATACTTCAACAAACACTACAGGGCCATCATTTGAAAATAATCACACCTGGGCATCCTTTCAGACATTTGACATTAGGAGGGAAGCTATTATCGAACAATTGGCTCTGGAATGTCTTGACATAATGCAGTAAGAAGGTTTTTTTTATTCACATATAGATTAAGAATAAATTATCAAAATAGAATCTTGTTATGAAATTTCTTTCAAAAGAATTAATTAATATCACATTCCCTCTAAGAAAGATTAAAATATAACTAATCATCTTCTCAGCTTCTTGATAGTATTCTGTAAAAGTGAATATATATTTCCAAAACTCTATTTTTAAAACTAAGGTAATGATAATTTTAATCAAACTGATAACACCAACCAACAAAATTTCAGCGCAGTCTTGCGCAGGCCAATTTTAGAACATCATAAAAGGTGAAGTTTAGCACACTGTTATTACTTTGATGCCCAGATTTGCTGTTTTTTTATTATTATTAAGTTTTTCAAAAGCCATCACCAACCCATGTCCCTGAACACCCTATCAACCCTATGCCAGTCAACCACTTGTCAGCTGTGCTGGGTGGTATAACCAAGGGGTACGTTCGCAGTGTTCTGCTTATCTGGTCGAGCAGGATTTTCCACTCACGGGCCAGAGCTCAGTCTTTCTTCGTCTACGGTGGTGAGCGGTTCGAGATTTTCCTAGAGGCAGCAGCAGTACCAAGTGTCCTCGCGCGACTGCTCCCCATAAAAAGGAATCATCCAGCAATCCTCCTGCTTTCCCAGCAGCCTGTTCTCTCATCCATTCCTGGAACCGACACCCATCGTCGTGTGTCCCCGTAGGTTTCAGTGAGAATTTGCTGTTTTTGCAGAAAGAAAATATACTGCAGCCAACATCAGTAACCAGCAAAAGGGCTGATTGGGGGGAGAAGAGCAAGCAAAAGTGGGCGAGGAGCAATTGTGCTGAAAAATTAAGTGAAATAAGTGTATTATAAAGTGGATTCTCAGACATTTATTTACGGGATCAGGAGTCCATATATATCGCAAATAATTTGATGAAAAACTGAAAGTGGATCTATGAAAATAGTGAAGGATTGGGCGAAGTCGTTTTGTGGAAAGAAAAGTTGACATATTTCGGGACCTGAGGGGACATTTTGGATTGCATAGTGCAGTTTGTATGGTGAAACAATAGAGGATTATTGCAAAATAGTTGCGATCAAGTTTAAGCAAAACAATTAGAAAAATTGTTACAATTGTGTTAGTGCATTTTTCAAGTGGTGTCAGAAGATACAATAAGTAAAGCGAATTAAAAACGGTATACGATAGATACCAGCTCAAAACTAGGACAATATGTTGATTAAACTCGTAAAAGAAGATTTTCCGTGTTTGAAAAATGGATTTATATAACAGTATCTTCGTTTGATCGAAATTTTCCGAATTTATTTTAGTAAGGTAAGTTATTCATTATTTCTCTCAACCTTTACATGTAGTGGTTTCATGTTTGCATCAGACGTCATTTTGCATAATTGTACAAGTTTGTGTGGCCAATAATATCTGAATTTTGCTTGGCAATACATACAATAACAAGCGCATCTTTTTTTCAAAATCAAAATATTTGGTCTCATTTCTTCTGTCAATCGTTTTCGCATTTCTTTTTTCTTATTGCCCCCATGTCGACAACAAAATGCTAATTATACACACAACCAGTGAGTTCTGGGGTGGTGAGTTTTGACTTTAACTGTGTTGGAGTAAATTTATTTCTGCTCGTAGCGTATTATTACTGGGGCTGCCCTCATGTATGGGTGAATTGCGTGCAACAGCAGAAGGAAAATAAAGACCGAGGGATTCGACAGTCAACTGTCAACAAAATCAGCTGTCAGAGGAACTCACCAACCACCCAACTCATCTGCGAGAGAGCGAGCGAGCTGGTATAAACCAGCTGAGTGTAGCTCCTCCAGCAGGAGCTCCATCAGCATTTCCCAGCATTTTCTCTTTGTGGTGGTGTATGTGTCGTTAGGAAATCCAGAATTGGAATTTTCTTTGATTGTGCTGGGAAATACTTGGAAACAGACATAGATTATGTCTGTAATTTGTGTTTTCACATGGAAAAATTATG